>NW_023503496.1:0-1200000 GCF_014529535.1 Bradysia coprophila | reverse complement strand
GGCCGACTTTTTGGCCGCCGCCGAGAAATTTTTTTCGGCTAGCCGCCGCCGAGGTTTCTCCGTCGGCGCTCATGCCTGGACGGTCGGTTGTTTTCGGCCTGTCAAGAAACCTATATTTAGCAACCCTGATTCATATATGTCAAAATGTCAAAATAAAACGTCGTTTGTGGACATGCAAGACATGCAAGTTTGTTCAGATGATGTCTCAGATGATGCTTGAACAATTGTTTTTGATGTGCGCGTTCGTTTATAAGCAGAGAAATGATAAGGGCGGCCCCTCACGGCTGGGATAGAACATGCCTGACTGCTTTTTTCATAGAACGGTTGAACTCTGAAACTTTTTTACATTTGTATGTAAAAGTTCGACAGTTTGGTTTGGTTTTAAAAACGATATATCTCGTTTTCGTTAACTACATTTATAGCTTAACTATATGATTCAGAAAAAATCCGTCAGGCGTGTTCCATCCCAGCCGTGAGGGGCCGTGCTTATCATTTCTCTGTTTATAAAGCTAACTAAGTATTGACATTCTTGTTTTCCTGCTCGCCCACTACGCTAACAAGATGTCATTTTGGAGCGAAATTTTACTGATTCTCAGTTCTTTCGATTCTTTTAACTGGAAGTGTTTAACTTAACAAAAAAGCGCCAACGAAAACAACATCAAAGCAAACAAAATTCCTGTGAATGAGGCGCCATAATCTTTTTCACAAAGCAGGCGAGAAAATAGTCATTTTCTCCCCTTCGCTGAAACTTCGGAAGCCTTAGTTTTGAAAAACGTGGTGTTTAACTCAGGAAAAGATTTGAAAATTGCATTTCCTCGGGTGAATTATGGCCAACAACATCCTAGAAATGCAATTTCCAATTTTTCTTCCCTCGTTGAACAAATAACTATTTCATGCGAGAGTTGTGTTTTTGGATTATTTTCCCCCATTCAATAATCCATTACGTTATCTTGACGACTGGTCAATTGACATTTCTAGTGACGGAAAGTGCAGCACTTTCTCTGCCGTGTGGAGAAAATATAACTTTTTTCATTCGAACTGTCACTTTGTTTATGCTTTGGTATGGCGAAAAGAGGGAAAGTAGGAAGATAATAACAAAACAGAGACCGTGAACGGTGAACTGCAACTCAAGCTTTAAAACCTCTGCGTACTTACGTTGTTTAGCAAAATATATAAACAGTATAGTTAATGCAAAGCCTTTAGCGGATCAGAGGTATTTTGGATCACCATGTTCAGTTGAATTCAGGTGAAATTTTTTAATGGTGCCATTGTCATATTTTCTGTGACTAATGTTGCTGCACCTGCTAAGTTTGCACGGGATTGAGTTCACTTGACGCTAATTCGTTTAAATACGAGTCAGCAAGATAGCGAAAATAACACCTAAAAGTAGGGATCCGTGCAAAACTGCGCATATTTATCACCATCAGTGTTCATATACTGGTATAGCTTTCCGTTTACTTGACAGTTCTTACAAAATAACAATGAAACTGTTGGCTAAAAAGCGTATTGGTAGGTTGGTATGTACCACTAGCTTCGCCACCAGCTTCGCATGTGTCATCAAATCGGGTGATGAAATGATATGAAAGTTTACTTCATTTCGTTTATGATTTACTAGACGTGGACATGCAAAAAGGCATGACATACTTCTTTGAGGTTGTTTATTTTTTTTGCGACTGTTGTCATGGTCTGATGAGATGTGGTTTATTTTTGAACACGATTATTAAATGCAAAGCATCGCAAGATCCTTTTTTAGCCCCGTACGAAGTACTGGGGGCTTATAAGATTAATATGCCGTTTGTAACACGTCGAATTGGAAGCAGACAGTAAGGGCAAAGCATTTGGTTATGTTCATAGATGACGAATCCGCAATAAAAAAAATGTCCATCCGTCCGTCCGTCCGTCTGTGACCCCTCTAGCTTGAGTAAATCACAACCTTTTTTCAAAATTCTTTTTTTCCCCGATTGGTATCGACAAAAGTAAGGTCAAGTTCGAAAATGGGCATGGTAGGGTCGGCCCCTCCAGAGCTAGGGCCCTATAGGTGTTTTTCGGTCTTTCGACGATATCTACCGAAATACGCACGCAATAGCTGCTTGTGATATATCAAATGAAAGGTATTGACGAGTAGAACAAAGTTGCTGAACATTGTTTTTGGGTAAGATGCAACGTGGGCTTGTTGGGAGGGCTCAAAGGTCGTTACTCGGCCCTAAATGTTTTTTGCACATAAATCGAGTAAATCTCATCCGATTTTGCTAGTTTTAGTTTTTTATGGAAGGTAATTGAATACCGAAAAGAACGTGACGAAAAAAGTTTCAAATTTGGGCCGTTGGACTAAGGCCGCTACTCGGCCCTAAGTGTTTTTTGCACATAAATCGAGTAAATCTCAACCGATTTTGCTAGTTTTTGTTTCATTTGAGAGGTAATTGAATACCCAATGGAAAGTTGGCAAAAATTTTTGGGTTTCTAAAATAATGTCGTAAATTGTTGGTTTTATTTGATAGGTACTTCGTACGGGCTTTCGTAATTGCGCTATGCGCAATTTTAAAAATGAACAGTTTCAGTAAATTTGACAATGCCCAACTTGACTTGCATTTTGGCAACAGACGCATTAGACGGTTGTAGACGTATTAGGGTTCCGGGCTTATTAGGGCTACGGACGTATTATGGTTGCGGACGAAATAGGATTACGGGTTGTACGGGGCTAAGTCGCAGCAAACGCTCCGACTGTTCTGATGCCTTGTTTTACATATCTCACAGTTCGAAACAGTGGTGGAGACAGTTGTCAATTGTAAGTGTAAGTGTGCAGCGGCCTTTTTAGTTAAAGATGTTTAAGTCACCGGAGACTTCACTAAAATCGTATAGTATTTAATCTTAAAATGTCGATTTCAATGCTTCTGAGACTCGAATATTTCTACTATTTGTGTCCACTACTCCACTACGCATTTATGTAACGCTAAGTTTTTCCCCTACCCATTGATTAATGGAAATCGTTAATTTAGACAAATAATTACAAAAACTTATATGCGGACATTGGAGGTGGGAAATTTTTAAGGGAGGAAGTGGAAGAAGTAAAAGGGACCCGTCATGTTTTACCAGGTGTGCCAAGTTTTACTGACCAAATCTAACAAGCGGGGTTCACTATCCACCTTATTCTAATTTTCATAATAAAATCTACAAAAATCCTACCCTACAATTCGTTTAAACTAGTCTATGTGAAGCTCGTAACTCTATTATGGAATGACGGAGATTTCTATTAAAAACATAAAGTGCAATATAGATGATGCTGAATCTTCTTCAATGTCATTAATCACTCACTAAAATTTCTGTTGAACAAACATCAGTCGTTTTTATTATAAGCAAAAAGCGACTAACTACTTAAATCGGACCCAGTTGTTTTGGAAACTTCAAATAAACAAATAAAATTCTCCAATCAAACTTTTAATTCGATTAAATGACTATAAACAAAAACACATTTTAAAACGCTGATCGATCGACGGCCACATTACACGAAATCCATTTTAATTACTCATCATCATTGGCCGTATCATCGCTGCATTCAAATCGGACCAGATTGTTTCACTCTACAATTGAGATTCGTTTCTTTCTGATTTTTTTTTCGTGTTGCTTATTTCTGTCTGCCTTTATATCGCACAGCATGAGTTTCGTTTCAAAACAAATTTATTTTATTTTTCGAAGAGGATTTCCAGTGAAAAACAACATAGTCATTACCGTTCGGTCGTTGATGGAAATTTAATTGAACTTTTAAGTTTCTAATGAAATTGGCTTACATTTGAAATGGGCATCCAATAAGCTACACATAAATAAAGCATTACCGTCACAAGAGACCTTGGTAACGCGGAGACATTTTGCCGACGCGGGTTGGAATCATTTTTTTTTGCAAAGACGACAAAGTCCTTCTAATTTCGTTAGCATAATTTCGTTTCTGACGACAATACAAGAAACTTTCTTGCTCTTAGGTATCACTAATGGTCACTTATACCATTTACTGGCATTACTATACCGCCGAAAGGTCGAGAGAATTAGACGAATTTTCAGCGAAATTATTTTCACAGATCTGACTACGCTGCCGTGTTAAGCCAAAACATCGTATCACATTTTTGGCTTGGCTTTTAAAGAGCTTTCGAGAGCTTTAAGCTTATTTTGTATTCCATAGAAATATTCCACTTTTCCAATAGAATCCAAAAGTAGCTTAGAGCTTTCGAAAGCTTTCCAAAGCACAAAAACAATGCGATACCATCCACGCCATTACTCGTATAAATTTATACGTCAGATTGAGCTTTTTTCTCCTTTGTTACGATCTGTCAGTTTTTCTATTTTGCGATTTAGTATGGAAATGAAAACTAAAATTGAGATATCTTTGCTGTTTTAAGTGGTTTTTCATATTTTTTTGGACCAAAATGTTTTAAAATGTGTTTGGAATCGATTGGCATTAGCAGATTGTGTAAAAATATTTTTTTCTATTTTATTATTTTGTTAATGTCAATCGATTCCAAACACACTTTAAAACATTTTGGTCCAAAAAAGTAAGAAAAACCAGTTAAAACAGCAAAGATATCTCAATTTTAGTTTTCATTTCCATACTAAATCGCAAAATAGAAAAACTGACAGATCGTAACAAAGGAGAAAAAAGCTCTCTCTGACGTATAAATTTATACGACTAATGGCGTGGATTTACTTAGGTTAACACGGTAGTATAATAGCATAGTAATGTTTCTCGTCCACAAGTGGAGCTGAAGCTAGGGGCAGGCTTGTAAAAAAACCGTTTTTCTTCAACTGTTCCATGTAAAAAATATTTTTTCTGCTAAGGGACCGCTCCAAAAATTCTGTCTGGCTATTTCAAAAAAAACAATGTCTGTTATCCCTTGTCTTGTCTCGTAGTAGAACTTGGCCCTTCCCTATAAACTGTCGTATCAGATATTTGCACTTACATGGACGGAGAGGCCAAGGTAGATATAGTGGGGAGGTAATGCCATTCCATGCTGGATATTAGTTCGATGCTTACGACACCTATTTTTAAAATTTTTGCCTGTGATTCATTTATTTTCACACCAAGGCTTTTTTCGGGAAAACATTTTTTTAAATCTTCCCACATTTTCCAAGAAAATTTGAAAAAAGTTGGGAAAAGGTTTTCCCAAAAACAGTCCCCGGCCCAAATTTCTCTGTAATTTGTTGCTTTTTAATGAAAGGAAGAGTTGGCGTTTTTATCAAACTTTCGTGGTTATACGATTCGGTTATGTATGTAGGAACGTAAATGAGGCAAAACGGATGACTCGACTGTGAATTCAACTTTATTTATTCAGTGAAAATTGACAGATTGGTGACAGTTGGCGATTATTTTTGGTGATTATGACATTACAAACTATAAAATCTTGTTCCTAACACAGTAGTAAATGGGGGTTTTGCGCACACGATGTGATGTCGAACTCGCTTCGCTCGTATGGGCACCTAATGTGCAAAACAACCCCATTTATAACGTGCGTTGTTATGAAAATAGCTAATTAAACAAATTTATTCATCAACGGTTCGCCTACAAATCAATCGGCTAACTTCACATCGTTTACACAAATAGATCTCGTTCGATCATAATAGAACATTCGGCTACTATCTGCCTATTATACCGATTCTACATGGTATGATATTACCTCCCCATTCCCACTATATCTCCATACCTTGGGAACGTCCGCGTAAAAGTTTGTTGACCCAATGAGAGGACGGAGGTTAATAGCCATACGAAACAAAAACGTGACTTTTCATTTTTCTTACCCAGTAATGAACTGGATATCGTTCGAAATTACTTTGCACTCTGTACGTATGTTAAAGTTGGTTTGAAGGCGCTCCAATTCAAGCATCCGATCTCAAGCCAAAACACTCATCGCATTTATGACTTCTTGTGCTGTATCTCAACCTTATGAATGCACAAAAAAAAATCCGGGAAATTGTTACCTTTTAACTGCAGTAAACTACATCGGGAAATTGTTTTGAAAAATTACATTTCTGCTTCTTATTAATGCCTTTTAACACAAAAAGACGTCATTTCGGCGGTAGAACTTCGATAAACTGGAAACTGGGAGATAGAACAAGAAAACCGTTTTGCAGGCAAAATGCCATTGGTATCCGACTCCGAAAACTTGTGCAAAATGTTCCCTTCAACAATTATTAACCTAAGCAAATCTTTGAAGACGAAAAAAACAAAAATTTGTTTTCACTCCAGGGATAACGTCACCAGGACTTTATGTCTAGACATAAGCACATATCCTGGAATAAGAACGGATTGTTGTTGTCTTTTGGCACCAATTCAAATAATATTTATATTCCGATTGCATACACATACAAACACAACACGATTTTCATACTCCACACCCCAATTTTTCATTTATCGCACAAATATGGAAACGGCAAAATTTAAGTCCCTCCGATCCACACACATAAAATACCGCGGTGGTTAGATGAACTGAACCAAACCAAAAAAAAAGAAGAAAAGTTTTCGGTTCAACCATTCTACGGGATTTTAATATTTTGCCGATTTCAGTCGTGGCTTTTTATTATTATTTTTACTATTCTGTTTGTGTTATGCCGTTCAACTCCATAAATGCGATAAATTTGATAAAATGTTTCAATTTGGGCTTTTTGCATTCGGTCACAGATTAAATCGGAGCGCACGATTACATTTTGTGCTGTTGACATCATCTCTCTGTGATGGTGTAAGAAGATTTTGGTCGGGCTTTTTTGTGTGTTTATTGATTTTATATTGGCATTTTTATGGTTATTCCGTTCTGCTGATGATGATTTATGAATTGTTTCGCTTTTAATGAATTGGAAAATGTGTTGATGTGCTCGAACAAAAAGCCAATTCACCCATTTTCCGGGGGGGGGGATATGAATGGCGCCAATATGGAAAATTGCGACATTATGTTTTAACCTGGGACAGACGACATTTTAATTGTCTAGTAGTTGTAACATTCTAGCTAATTTTACTTTTAAGGGAGTCGTTACTTTCGAGTTGTTGTAAGTTTTCAAGGATTCCAGCGCTTCATTACTAATCTGTTTTTCAACATTTTCAAAAGCATCTACATAGAGGGGTTAAGGGGGTTAAAAAGATAATGTATTAAATGGGGCTACAGGGAAGTCAAACAATCAATAATATCACTTGACATCAAATGCGTTGCTTCCTTTGATCTATGTGTTTCAACAGATTGACTTAGAATCTACTACTTCATTTTTCGCAAAGTTCTGAGAAAGCAGGTTATCGGAACCTTCTGGGTTCACGAAGACGGTGGCATCTTTCTATGTGACGCCAATGACGTCATCTAGTTTCAACTCAACAAAAAAATCTTTTTCAAATCAAAGTTCTGAAAGAACAGGTTAAGACACTCAGAAAGGCGGTAGAGATCAAAATTGTTAAACGCACTCATTAGAGATTGTGAGAAAAGTCAATTTGTAGAAATTCTTTTTTTTTGTTAAATTGAAATGATTATCTAGACTTTTTCAAACCTAGTTGGCGTCATAGGAAAATATTGATACCGCATTCGTGATCAACTCGAAAGTCTCTAAACCTATTCTTTCAGAAACTTGCTTCAAATTAACTTTTCACACAATCTCTAATGAGTGCGTTCAACAAATGTCGTGCGTGTCTTAACCAATGTACAGAACAGGTATAGCCAATCAACCAATTCATATTAAATGTATTCATAATTTATGTCCAAATAACATTGAAATGAGTGCGTTTGAGGGGGGAAATCAAATTTTTATGTCTTCCAAATGGACCATATACCGCACCTGTTTTACACTTTCCTTGGTAGTTGTAGACATAAGAATTCACCACGCTGTACGAATTCGAATTTGGTGAGTTTCTGTGTATTGAAAAGATGTGTTCACGTGCATCGAATAAAATGGCGATCTGCGTGACCTTTCAACGTTTACAGCCTTTGTCTTCACCTGCAATTCTTGTGAACCGTTATTTTCATTCGTTGTAGAGCGGTTTCTTTTCAAATTAGTGTCAAATCAGTTGTCAAATTCATACAGTTAACCTAAAAATAATTAAAATTTGACAACTAATTTGACATATCAAACGACATTAACAATAATCTATTGATCGCTGACTACTAAAATGTCTCAGCAATCTCAAGACAGGTGAAGAAGACATCAAGCCCCTTGTATAAAAATAGAGCTACAGGAAGACGATGCTCGGATATGCTAGTGATGGGGTTATGACCGGTTTCGAAAGCGTTCAATGACAAATTCAAGGAAGAGAAAAGTGAAGAAGGTATCATGACAACATATATTTTGTTGGTGATAGTCGGGTTTTATAAATGGGATACTATCGTCCTCTTTCACATAACATCCATCCACAACTAACTTTTGAACCTCAAAGCAAATCAGCTTTACGGTGAACACGACAACGTAAAATTCATTGCACGCACATGAATCGTCCGCAGAATGGAAACGTTTTATTATGCCCTTAGTAATGGAAAAGTGATTAGATTTTACTGTCCACTCAACCATTTAAACCACATTTACTCTATGCCTCTGCATAAAATTCTTTCAATTACAATTTGCTCCCCCATTTTGTAATAATGGGAAAAAATAACTGTGCCAGTGCCATTATTGATTGGTACATCCGAGTGTGTAAATGGTAATGTTACCACGTCAATTTCCAATGTTTTAACCCCCACGGCGATGTTTAATTGTAGAAAATGTTTCGATAGTTTCGATATGGATAAAAACGTTCAATGTGCTGTGCAATGGTGAAAATTTGCGAAAATGTTTTAAATTGGGCGAATATCAATAGAAATAAATGAAAAGTTTGGATTCTGATGTTATCGGTTTTGATCATTTTGTTGATTATACTCGAAATTTAACGATGTCATGTACATGTACAAAAACAGAGTAATTGGCAACAACACCATGTTTGTTAATGAAGTACACCTACCACGGTGGTACCCTCACGAAATTTTTTGAAAAATTCGGTAAATTCAAGAATCTATTCCAATCTCGATCCAAGATACCGTTTTACGGTTGGGACAGCATAAGTACACTTTGCGTCACTGGTTATGCGCTCGCCGCCCTTTACCATTTAAAATAACTGACGCAGTTGCTTGTAAATTATTGTTTTGGCTTGTGTGAAGGCGAGTATAGTCAATGAACGTCAACACAAGATATGGTCGAATGTCAAACTTTGTGTGGAGCGGAGGACATAGCGATTCCATCTAAACAAACTCACCTCTCATGAGAGATGAATTTGTTTATATGAAATCGCCATGTCCTCCGGTTTGTACGATCAGACCATACCTGGTTTATACTTTCATTGAGTAAAGTGCCTTCGACTCGTTCCGAAACCGTTACTCTTGCCAAAACAACAAAGGGATCTTCCATGTAATTGTTACGATTGTTACGAAATCCTTAATGCTCAAAACAAACGAGGCATTGAAAACGTGTTTTGGTCCTAGTTTTCATTGACAGATGCTGCAATCACGATTTTGAATAGAAAAAGTTCTAACTTCATTTGACAGTTTCGAAAATTTCGTCATGAAAAATAGGACCAAAACACGTTTTCAATGCCTCGTTTGTTTTGAGCATTAGGATTTCCAAACATTTTTTTGTCTGTAATGTTGCTCACAATGCTCAATGGTATATGGTCCTGTGCGGCAACATCATGAATTATAACTTTGCCGTCTCATAGATCTGCGTCGCCTGAGAAACTAGTACCCTGAATCATGTAGCACAAACAAGCGAACTATATAAAACCAAAGTTGTTACGTAGATCGCTGCAGCTTTATTGTAAAAAAATCCACTGAACTTTGCCGTAATTTTCATACAAAATTGTAGCGCAATTTCAGTTCAGTTGGTATTGAAATGAAGTTAGAATTACCGATGGCCGCCATGTTTTTTTTTACGTAAAAGGTCCAATTGAAATAATGACAATCAACCTTCTTTTATTCAACCTTGTATAAAACCACTGAAGTTTTGAGTGAATTTGAGTACAACGGAAGTTCATGTCATTGTAGCACCTATAATTTCACTCATCCTACTCACCTCATTCGATCAACTCTGTAGAAATTGTCAGCGCTACATCAAACAAAATGTGCACCCGAAACTTGGGTTCAATATTTTTTGTCATCCGTTGAAGATCGGTAATGAAGGTAATGCTGCTCAAGTGTTGTTATACTTTGATAAAACGTTCTCGTGAATTTAAGAATTCGAAACTTGACAGCTGTCACCTTACAGCAAATGGTGGTCCTTACGATTCGTAACGTTTAAGGTCACAACTGTCAAGTTACGAATTCTTAAATTCATGAGAATCGGCGCCCAGAACATTCAAATTACTTTTAGTCCAAAATATTGTGCTGCAAAATTGATCAAAAATTATATTTATTGTTCAAATGATGGACCACCCCAACCTCGACCCCACCAACATCGAAAGAAAACCGATAGCAATTGGTGTGAGTGTATGGGTCTTTTATCCGAAGAAAAACAATGAAACTTCCAAGTTATTGTTGTTTGAATGAAGAAAAAATTTTCAATTTAATTTATAAATCTCGGAATATTTGTTGCGGTTGATTTACACAACATGGCATTATGTCGGTATATCTACAATAATAACAATAAAAATGTATCAACTGTCTCTTCGTCATAATAGTACGAGAGGCCAAAAGCACACACAGATACAAATTCCATGAACCGGCTCATCATTTCAAGATTTTTATTTTACGTTTTTCAATTTTCTTTTTTATTTGCTTTTCCTTTTTTTTCTCATTTTTCTTTCGATTTTTTTTCTCTCTGTTGCTTTTGTAATAACTTTGCGTTATTGTTATGATGTTCAGAACGAAAATGTTATTTTCTATTCGGATTCGGTTGTCTCATTGACGTCATCGATATAATATCATCAGCTCACACACGGCGCATTTGAATATACCGGCAAGATGAGAGAGCCGCCGTTCGAAATGACGAACGCCGAGTTATCTTTATTCGGATATTCGGATACTGATGAAATGACAGAAGGCACTGCATTTCTGTTGTAAAGATAGATGACCTGTTTTCTTTGTATGAGTTATAACATACAATACAAACAAATCTAAGCGGTAGCTCTTATCACTATTACTGATTCACTGAATTCTCCAAATTTGACACTTATCAATTCAGTGTTCATGCTAGGAGGCGGTGCTGTGTCTACAGTCTCTACAATCTTAGGCGAAAAATCAGAATTTGTGACTGCATTTATCGAATTTGTTTTTGTACAGCTCGGATCAGTGATAGTTGTGTCAAATTTTTTTTGGCCGAACCCAGCTGGTACACATTTCATTGCTTGTTTGTTTTTTGCAATAACGGCCCAGCTGTCGTCGTTACGTCCTTATAAAAAACCTTGTACATTTCAGCCGGCCAACACTCCATTTTATTTTGTCCGGCTCTCAAGGCTGATTCCGCCAATGACAGCAAACGGAACACAAAAATGACAAAGAATCAATTAAGATCTTTCTGCGGGTGTAACTTTGAACTTTTAATTGAATTAGTCTCCACTCTCAACATCAAATCACACCATCTCCGCCTTAGCAATTCGAAATATAAATTAGTTTTGATAGTAGCGAGGAAGATGAATCGTTTGTTTTATTAATAAAAATCCGTTTACGCTACACTTATGCCGTCACCGTGTGTGTCACACAACGCACAATGCGTGCGGTTGTAATTGTCGGTTGTCTTTTTTTTTGTCGTATTAAATATAAATAACAAAAATTTAAATTTAGCCACCCGATTGTGTTATGTTGTACAGTTTGACTACATTTATAGGATATTTTGGTGGCATATTATAAATAACATCGAAGCGAACTGCTGAATCAGTGTGGCTTTGCTATAAGTGTATAATAAACTCAAAAAACTAATATTAATTAACCAAACTGCACCGAAGGAATTCGTGACTTAATCGACTTTGAGTGAAATTATTTTCTATTTTGCGGGTTATATTTATAACATCATCTGCTATTTCTGGTTTCGACAACAAAAAAAGAAAATTTTTGCAGATAGAATACTGACCTAATGCGTTTTAGGGAGTCACGGTGCACTTTTTACGTGGGCTTGATTTTCGCACGGCTTCGGTTTATATTCAAAATAGATTGATTGGGGAATAGTACGTCAGTGCTGGAGTGGTATTACGAGTACAATTATTTCGGCCGAAATAGATTTGCAAGAATTTATGACATTCGAGATTTGTTAAGTTCCACTACACACCAAAAGTCCTGCTCATATCATAGAGTTACACTCGAGAGGTGCCAAAGTGGCGCTGTCATTATTTAAACATGTCTGGTTTCCCATATATTTTTGTGGTTTCCTTTGATCGACAGCGCCACCATGCCACCTCTCGAGTATAACTCTATGGCTCATATAGCCGAAGACAGGCAATCAGCGTCGCTACCCTTTTGGGCTGGGATTTTTCCGTTAGATTCTTTAGTGAGATACCCTTTGTGCTTTCGAACGCTGGTATTACTTTCTATGTAAAACTTGGCACTTTGACTGGTACAACAGTTTTCCACTACGCGTCGCACCCTTCGATGCAATAGTACTCCGTGTGATAGCAGTGCGAGAGCGAGCTGTCAAGTAAAGAAAGCAAAAATTGAAAAAATTTTGTCTCTCACACGGAGTAAACTGATCTCATCATAATGCGTAATTTCCTCTTACCAAAAAAAGTACTCCTTGTGAGAGACAAAATTATAACGGCTCTCTCACGGAGTACTTTTTGTTGAGCGGAATGGAATACAATTTGGGTGGGTTTCGTTTGTTTTTTTCGTTCCACAAGTATTCCACCACATAGAAGTAGCGTTTGTCTTCACGTTTCTTCAATTCCACACGTACGTGTGAGTGAAACGACACTCTTTACTGTAGAATTCTAACCAATTGCAAACTTAAATTGAGTTGAGTTTACTTTTTTGTTAAGTGGAAATCAGGCCTAATTGTCGAACCCATCAACTCAAAATTACTCATATTTGAACACAAAGTTATCAAAGTTTCGAAGTTGTTTTTCTCCTCGATCAACTGTGGTGTCTGTTGATGTTTGTGTCTCGTGTCTGTCGCTGTATAAAGTCTGGCTGACCAATAAGTAAACAGAGATGCAAAGAAAAGTATTTTGTTTTTCTTCGACTCTATTTTAACGCCGTTTTACCGTTGCTTGTTTGTTATTAAGTAATTAACCGAATTTTCTCTTTTTAACATTTTCCCTTTTTGTTTCTCGTTTCCGGTCGGTGGTGTGGTATTTTTCTGATTTACGACAGACGTTGTGCATTTAAAACGAAAGTCACCCGTTGGGTAGGTTTTGTTAACTGATTAAAATCTGTTTTCATTTCCGTGCACCGAAAAACACTGGCGAAAATTTCTGTTTGGAAAATTTTCGGTTTTTTTTTAACACAAAAACTTAAAAACTACTTCGTGGCATTTGTACCGCACTTTTTTTCGTTGTTGTGTGTATCTTTGTTGTCTCTCCAGGGGATAAAGTCCGTTAAGTTTTCCTTCATTACGGAAACTTTTCCAAAAAAAAATGTTCACTGGACGTGTTCCTCTCACTATATAGTTGTTCGGTGCATTTTCGGTGGTGACTTTAAGACTTCATTTTTCCTCGTTATAACAGTGCGACGTAATTTTACAACAACAAAAAGTGTAAAAAAAGTGGCAAGAAATGCCCTGCTGCACAGCAGTAAAAGAACTTAATGTTTACTAATTTAGATTGCTACAAGCGAAATGTTTCTTTTACAAATTTAAGAGATAAAAACAGGAAAATTAAGTGCTAATTAAATGAGGAGACTATTGTCACACAGACACTTATAAGCGAGAAATTTTATGCAATAGTAGTGACCGATAAATTGGCGTTCACTTATCATACTCATGATAAAAATCATGAAAATTTTGTCGGTAAGACTGTTGTTAACGGAGATAACTTAGGCGGAAAACACACGAGCAATTTTACGTTGACAGGTTCGACAATTATGCTGCTTTTTCCATTACATGACCTATGGTGACTATAGCCTATGGTATTACAATAGAAAACGCAGCATAATTGTGAATCTCATCACCGCAAAATTGCTCGTGTGTTTTCGATCTTATTCATTTGAATTGCCATATCTATGTACGTTATTGTACATAAACATACGTCCGCGTCGTGACATTGCTCTCATGTCGTAACGCATTTAGTATAGATGAGAAAAAATTGCGATGATATTGTCTAAGCATGTGCCAGTGCCTGCTGCGTCATTATGCTTCAAATTGTAATGTTTAAGCTTGATTTCCACTTAAAACATTTCGTCATTAGAGAGCGTCGTGAAGGATTTTTATTGGTCCAAAAACGATAGAAACGAATTTCAACCAATAGAAGTACCAGTGGTGAGCTCAACTTTATCGTGTAAACCATTGGGGTCTTCAAAGTCTGAAGTTCTAGGAGTAAGGCTTGATTTTCAGTTACCAAAAAACCACTCCATTTTGCCTCCGTTTAGCCAAACAACGCCACTTTTCTATTGTTTAAACGAAAGAAAAACTGAGTTTTTTCTTAAGTGGAACTCCAGACTAAGGGTGAATGAGCACAATGGGAATAAATACTATCTCTGCATTCGAAGTTGGTGTCAAAGAAATATTCAAGCGATATTTCGAAGTTCTTAATTCCTAAGACGCTCATCCCAAATATAAAAATTATCTTTCAAGGGCTTTTGTGGGCTTAAAGCTTTGATTGACTTTACTTCATATTCAAATTTATCTTCAAACTTACTCAGACTCCTTAAAGCAATGATGAATTTTGTTATGCCATCATATCATTAAGCTGTAATCGCACTTACTCCCTTTGGCTCTTCGTTCACTTTTTAGCATGAGAAGTGGGAATAGCTTCCATTGTTCTTGTCATAAACGGAGAGTTAAACGGCATAAGTGTGTCTGCGGCATAAGTGTGTCTGCACGTGTGGTTTCCACTTAACAACAAGTACTTAATGTGAGAGCAGTGAGAAAGCAAACAGTCAAGTAAACAAAGCAAAAATGGAAAAAAATTCAATTTCCTCAGTTTTCCATTTTGCCTCCGTTCACGTGACATTTACATGACAACTGGAAACTGAACAATGCAAACGGAGAGCTAAACCAGCTAAACGAAATGAAAACGGAGAACTGTGAGGCCATCTGTCCACTCCGTCGGAAATAAAAATAAAATATTTTGGCGCAAAATTTATAAATCAACAAAAATTAATTGTCCATCACTAATAACTCCGTCGTTCACGTGTCGCCCGTATGAGCCGATTAACTTTTAATCCTAAACAGCCTTTAAGCTAAACAAACGTTCATCCAGTTTAAGTCCACCAAAAAACTAAACTAAACCAATTTCGTCGAATTTCGATTCGATTTGGTGTTTATTCGATTAGAATCAAATTACAAACACAAACAGTTGAGATATGAACTGGAGAGGATACACACAAAACTTTTTTTTTGGAAAAAAATAAAAAAAAAAATTGCGAGAAAAACAACCGAAATTTCATTCCGGATAGCGAAAAGATTAAATTGATTGGGTAAACAGTTTAGGGCGTTTTTCACAGCGCGTTGAATTACAAAAAAAAGAAGCGAAAAAAAATGTCAACCATTCGATATAATATGACGAAACGAATATTTTTACGTCTATGGTGCTGTTACGGTTTACATTTTGTGTTGATATTTTGCTACCCGAAGAAAATGGTTCTGTTGACTCAAGCTTTCCGAATCAAAAATCTAATTTGCAAAATGGACTTTAAGTTTACTGTTTGTTGTTTTAATCTCACGATTTTTCTTTATTACTCGAATGAAAGACTATCAAAATTCATTGTACATATGGGATGGGAGCCATAAGAAATGGTTGGTAAACAACATAACAGCTATTTTCAATGTGACTTTTCATCAATCGTTTTAGAGTGAAGGTCATGCACTGAAAGGTAAATCAGATCATCTTTACCGAATGTTTCGGTGGGGTTTGAAATTTTCTTTCTCTATGTTGCACATATTGCAATGTCAAGTAAATGTCCAAGGTCTTTAATTTGTGCTAGGTTGAGTCCTGTTCCACAGAGCAATCTGTGTAACTTTTTTATTAAAAAACAAAACCCACTCAAAACCGGTGGAGATCCTCTTATCAACTGTCAATACAAATCCCGTAATCTCCAGCTTTGCCTCTCCAACTTCGTAAAATATTCAAATATTAGGGCCTTCTGGTGGGCACTTAGGCAGCTTTGAACCAAAACTTAAATTGTCGATTTTTAAGTTTTTTTCTTACTCAGAGATGGCGCTGATGCTAAACTTGCTGAATTTTCTATTTAAGTTTTTTGCCATTTATGACCAAGGAACTTAAATGTGAAGAGGGCAAAGTTTCCTTACCAAAATACCAAAATATTGAAAATATGCCAACTAATGTCGATATAATGGATCGCATGACAGAAAAGCTCGCCTTAAACCGTTAAAATTTGAATTTTGGGTGAATCGGTTATCCCTTTTCATTGGACTTACGGTGTTAACTTAACCCCCTTTTGCATAAAAATGTCTAGCGAATTATTAGCAAAATGAAACGTGAACTTGCATGACGCTTCGTCACCAGACATACAGTAAAACTTTCTTTTCTTTGATTGGCATCGCGTCTTCCATTACAACATCCAACGAAAACTTGAAAAACAAAATATTTTGTAATCAAATAGAAACGAAACATTTGTTGTTCTACCTTGTAACTTAAAAGCTGCTGCTGCTGCAAAACTTTACTACGCTGAAATGGGCTAATTAAACAGATAAAATTCGTCAGAATTAAATAGAAAACGATTTAATGCGGGGCTATGAAAACCCAGACAAATACTTATTGCGTTTTATGTAAACTATAAAATAAACTAAAATTAAATCAAAAATCCATTCGGTGTATACTCTTCGCGTAAACGTAATAGCTTGAAAGACCAATAAAACATGTGAAGAACACTTGTTTTCCCATAAAAAATTGAAATAATAAAAATGTTTTTTTGTGTGACGTTACGTTCTGGCAGACAATCAAATTCAAAGCTGTAAAAATAAACAGACAAAATTTCCGTTGCAGCAGCTTTTTTCGCGTGGTTCTGTGAATTATTGTTAGGATGGTGATGATGATGAATGATGATGGATTAGAATTCAGTTCAGTAGGATCGCTATGTCGAAAATTACCATAAAAAAATTGACGGAAAATTTTCGATTTAATTTTGAAATCCAATTTTTAATAGTCGAGATGTTGTTCGTGTTTAGACTACAAAGGGTTTTTCTTAGTTCTGAACATAAATATTTGAGATTTTTTAGAGTTTTGAAAGTCATGGAGTTTCCCAGTGAATTAAATGTGTTAGCGAATTCAAATTTCGCGCCAAAATATCATTTACGTGAACAGACCGTCATTAAAAAGTTTGCGACATGATAACAACCGACGAAGGCATCTTTCTAAAATCCTTAAGTAATTGAGGTTTCAATGCTACCAAGGAAATGCTATCCAAACATTACAAATGCCCGAGCGACATCTGGGAGCGCTAGAGTCAGTACCAGACTGTCCACGAAAAGGACACCGTTCGGTTTTTAAACAAATATTTCCAAAAAACCTTGTCATACCAAATATTCCAGTAAGACCGGTACGAGCCTGGCTATAACACCTATTGAAAACTGTGTAGTGGCTTGAACTGAAGTAATGCATCAAAATTGAATGTCAAATTTCGAAAATCTTCACTTCCATGCCAAATCTT
This sequence comes from Bradysia coprophila, assembly GCF_014529535.1. Taxonomy (NCBI): domain Eukaryota; kingdom Metazoa; phylum Arthropoda; class Insecta; order Diptera; family Sciaridae; genus Bradysia; species Bradysia coprophila. The sequence goes on along the minus strand of NW_023503496.1, from coordinate 1,182,271 downwards.
TGATAATTCTGCAGAGCTCATTGTAAGCAAAGCTCATTGAATCGGTTCAAATCAAGTGAAATTGATTTTTGAGCCTCCCTTACCTTATGGACAAAATCATCGTTAGGAGAAATGGTTTTGAACTACTATCAGTTTCGCTTCTAGTACATCATCGATGGCAGCACTGTGTTTGTCACACAGCATACCACTGGTACAGTAAAATATTTCGGAATTGCAGATGTTTGCAAAACCCTTGGTGGGATGGTAATGCAGATAATTATTTATCCCCACTCTAAAAAGTGACCTGAAGCATGGAAATTCAGTTACATTTACGATCCCGTTTTGCGCTCCGTGAAGCTGATTAAAGTTTGTCACTCGTTCCAATCAGTAGAAGTTCTCAAAGGTAAAGCAGATTTACAAATTTCCTCCCTGCTCTATAAGCAGGAGTTTCGCTAACGTTTCACCAGTTACTTTTGTTGATCCAAAAACTTGCTTAATTTCATCGAGTGGAAAATATCTCAGTTATCTGAAGTCCCAAATAACTTAATGTTTTACCTAAAATCTCCTTTCCTTGAATCTATCACCTTTCCCACATTCATACGCAATCTAATTGTCATATTACGTGTGTGTGCTAGTTGGGATAATTGCTGATAAATTGGAGTCTTAACACAGGACACACGACGGTAAGGGTTTACCACCCACACACCCCCAATCATTATTAATTATTGCGACACAGTACAGCACTAAAATCCGATCTTAACGACCAATACTGAAATGTAAATGCACGTAAAGCATAGACAGACACAACACCACCACATCCTCTACAATATTGTCCAATAAAATGGACTCTAATGTAATATAAATTCAATTTATTGGGGGAAAAGGATACTGTGGGATATGTACGCTTTTGCAATCATGTTGACATTATAACCAAATTATCAACATAATTTTAATGCGAAACGTAATTGTAACACGAACGGATAATTTGGAATTTTAATGTTGTAATGGAGAATGACATCACTGTATGATTAAACAAGCAAAATTAAAAAAGAGTTTCAGATTTCACCGGTCGTATTATAAGAAGTAGTAGATCTGTGAGTTAGATTAACAAAACGTTCGCTTTTCGTATAAAGGAATTGTTTTTGTAGGATTGTAGAAGAAGCTCCGTTGTCGCAATGAAAAAGAGCAAATGGCGCCAAAATTTCATAAAATGTTGAGTTGCGTTGGGTGTTTTTGTCACATGTCGAGTGATATATTCACTTCACTAGTGTCAAAATCCATCCCATTTCGACAAGTGTTATACAATTGGCATACTTGTGCAAGTGCACCAGGACAACTGACTTCTGTGTCCTGTGTTAATAATAAGAATGACCCCCGGCGGGACCGATAGATATACACTTTTGTGATAAACACAACCAACTTCAAAATGGACCTTCCCTACATTTAGTTCATTTTCATTCAGTTTAAGTAACAGAACGCACTCAGTTACTGCTAATATATTCATTTTAATGCGACATTGTGAAGTAAGTTCTGTTAATTTTGTACCAGACGTTAAGTATGTAATGAACCGCAAGCGATCTAGTACATTTCCTGCCCACCATACAGAAGTTACTTCATCAGGAAATGAATTTGCTGCCAGAGAAATGATAAGTTGCTACGCCTGTGGCGAGATAGAAGGAACATTGGAATGGCAGTTGGCTTCTATAGCAGAGAATGTGAGAGAATTTGTGTGTAACTCTCTCACAGTCTCTTCAATAGAAGCCAACTGTCATTCACATGTCCCTTCTATATCGCCACAGGCGTAGCAACTTATCATTTCTCTGTTTGCTGCAGTTCAATCATGCAATCCCTGTATTTCATCAGAAAATAGAGGGTGCGAGTTTTCTTGTATCAACCACATAATCGTTCGTTCCGAAGGTCCTTAGTTCGAAAAGATCTTTACCGATTGATTTTAGTCATCTTACACATGTACCGATGCGAGGGTGAACTAACTCAATTTTTTCTTTGTTATGCTGTCAAACTTGACAGGATTTTTTTTATGTGTGTAGCAGCTGCAGTAACTTTCATTAGATTTCGAGTTTTCGCTAAGTTTGTAAGAAGAGTAAAAGTAATCTTGCCATTTGTTTACTTACAAAATATTCAAGTGCTTCGCGATCAATTATGAAAATCAATTGGAATGCTTACATCGATCAAAAATAACTCTACCGAAAGTATTCTCCGATCGCAACCATGAAATTTTGCTGGTCATGCTAAATCGCTTTGATGTATGCGCACAATAAATTCAAAATCGACATTTCTGACCAGTATAGAACGGATTCGAACAGTAATGCGGTCACACGCACACATTATTTTCCACGAGAAAAACAATAATTTCCGTTGCAATTTCGTTGCAATCGTTAAACCAATTTACAATTTACCGCGAAATCCGTTCTGCACTCTCGCCAAAGTCAAGGAAAAATTATTTGGTCCGGTAGAAGGAATGCCATTTTCGATTTACATGCACGAATTGGATTCGCATAACAAATTGCAGTTCTAAATCAAAGTGAATTTCTGACATTTCCGAATATAATAACAGTATCAAAGCCACGTTCTTGATCCATATAAATATAAAATCCATCGGAAAATAACATCGAACACAATTTCATATGGTATACCGTTGAATAGATTTTCTCGTTTTGTTAGGTTGAAGCTGTTGGTCGAACCGGCCGAATTAAAGTCGCAAATGCGTCTAGTTCCCCAATAGGGCATGGGACGACGTACTAGTTTACCCTGAAAACTACAAAAGCGCCATCCTTGTTCTCATAGCTGAATACGGTTGTTTCATGAAGTTTTATGCTGAAAACTACAAAAGCGCCACATTCAGCTAAAGAGAATTTGCTGACAAGTGCTGAAAACGTCAACTGGATATTAATTTAATTAAAATCTGATTTTATTTGAATAAAAAAACTTTGCAACGAACCGAACAATTCGTATGATTTGGAATTTTGATTACGTTCCGCAAACCCAGTCAAAAAAATCGACAAACATTTTAAATGCAAATTTAAAGTCGAAAGTACACGAACAATTTTGCGTTGATGGGATCGACAATTATGCTGTGTTTCCCATTGTTAAGCCTGTAGTGAATATCGAATTACTATGGAAAACGCAGCATAATAGATCTCTTCGTTTGGTGAAACTGATGACGGAAACGTGAGGAATGGTGGGGAAAAGTGTGCAAACTAATTGAAACCAACTTCACAATTTCACATAGTAATGAATAAGTGAGTGCGTCCAATTCTTTGAAATGAATGCAAATGAACTAAATACGGGGAATTCCCTTAGAAGCAAAGTTGGTTGTCATTAGTTTGCACACAAAACCGACCCGTCGATCGTCACGCCAGCGGTCATTTTAGTGATCTATTGTCGCGACCATCAAAGCAAAACTGCTCGTGTGTTTTCCGCCTAACCGATTTCTGGGATAAAATTGGCAAATCCAGATCATGCGGACTGTTCTGCTCGTATCAAAGATTTTTAGTAAAAATAAAATCAGATTTTAATTAATTTAATTAAAGAAGTAGACCCGTTTAACGTAAACAGCCTCGATGAAGCGGGTAACAGTGGCAGAGACCCAAATATGCGACATGAGAAAATGCGACAAAGTGGAACTGCCGTAAATTCAATATTTTTTTGCGCGCGACCATTTTGAAAGTGAACAATTCAAAAGCGGAAATTTTTCATTCAATGATATGCTTTTAAGAATAGGATAGTATTAGAATGATTTCCATCCATCCAAACATGAAAACGGAGAAAATTACTGATGTAGATATAGGGAAATTAAAAATAAAACATAATTTACGTGGTTCAACCAATCATTTTTTAATCTTTTTTTTTAAATTTCATAAAATGTGTTAACAGTAAATTGTGAAATCAGTTCATAGTGTGACTGCTGAAATCGAAATTTCTTTTCTTTAATCTATCTTTTCCAGAATTTTTAAGACGGAATTCAACAAACCGAGTTGTAAGTGTCTTCTGTAGTGAATGACAGTTTGGAATGTCACACTTAAAACCGCTATCGAGAATGTAATCTCGGATCAAATAGCCCAAATTATTTTTCTTTTTTCCAGAAAGAATAGGGTGAACCAATCTGAACACCTTTTCCATATGTAAGAAATACATAAACACGACATTTGTCAGATGGTGAATATAGTTTTGGCTGTGATATTTGAAATTTGGCTGGCGCATCAGCGATGTGTACGGTAGGGACTCATCAACATGAACCGCACGACAATAAGACAGGCATGTATCACAGTGCATCTTTTTCGTCGAAGATGCTACTTTATACAATATGTAACAGCTTATCTTGTAAAGAACGTTTTGTTCGCGTCGGCTAACAATTACTTTAGAAATGTTCAAATCGAACGTATCAGATTTAAGTTCTGTTTTATCATTTTTAAGGGGCCATTCACAAATTACGCACTCACCTAAGGGGGGAGGGGGGGTCAGAAATTAGACATTTTTATATGAAAAACGCGTGCGAAACGGGGGGGGAGGGGGTCAGAAATTTACCGTCCGCCGCGTGCGTAATTTGTGAATGGCCCCTAAGCATATTTTTGGTAGCAATTTGGTTTTGTTCTCTGACAGCACGAACCACATTCAAGAAACCATTCAGAAAAGTGCTTTCATCCCATTGATACGAAGCATTTGCAACTGGGGCTGACAAATATTCAGATATTGCAATATTTTTGATTGCATCTCGTACTTGAATTGCATTTGGCTTGGGATTATCAGATCTTACACATGAGAATAAGTTTTCCAAACAGTCTTGCAGACCTCTGCTAGGAAGAAAATATTCAAAACCTCGTTCTGTGAGTAAATAGCTTGATAGTTCCAAGATTGAAGTGCATGAAACTAAAAATCCACGCTGAAATGGTTTCCATACTCCGTCCTCACCAAACTAAGCATGTTTGATGATTTCCTTCATTTGCATAATTTCGTCGGAACATTCTTCGTAATTGTTCTTGGTAACACTCAAAGAATAATTTCGTGCCGTCATCAGTGTGAACCTTTAAATTTAACAGAATTCGAATAATTTACATAACACACCTGACCATTATTTTTACCATCTTGTTAATATCTGAGAAAACCAGGCCGTGGTCCCATAAGTGCTTTTTTTTCGTTCTTCAGGCGAGAGCGTTGTATACATATAGAAGAGACCAGTGGAAACGTTAGAGCCAATTAGATTAGTGGCTACAGGTACGTTCATTTTCTGAAACGTATTCGGCTCTAAGATATGAGGCTTAAGTTTTGGTGCCAGCTTAAGTTGATCTTTCTCTTGAATATTATAGAGGTCGAAAAAATCGCTGCAGCTAACACGATTACATTCAAGGTCAAATTCCTCGACGATGTGTTTGTCAAATGTCACGGTCTTATTGTTGCGAATGTTCTGAACAATATTCTTCAACAGATGTGGAACATCAGCAAAAATCCAAAACTTTCGGTTCGGATCGCAAGGATGTGTAATGAAATTTGTAACAGTTTTTCCTTTACGAGTGGCTAGAATGGCATTGTTGTTGGTATCACTTTTTATTGGTATTTGGTTCAAATTACCTTTAATGCCCATCAATTTCCAGAGGGCTCCATTTGATCCTCCCATATCAGACACCAATCCATTACATTTCAAGCCAATGATCCATGCTTTTCTTACAATCTTAAAAACTATATCGAGAAAACATTTTGCATTCGTGCTATCACCCGTTAATTCATAAGCGATGATTTGCTTATATTTGGAAGACAACCCAACGAGCATGAAAACTAATGCATGTGTTGCATCACATTCAGTCGATGATCTCGCGAGAGGAACAGTGATTTTTCCAATGTATGATTGAGTTCCAATGTCGTATTGCATTCCTAATAAGAATACGTTTCTCATATTACATGCAGAAAGAAATGAATAGAAAATTTAACTTCTCACCAGACAAACACGATAATAATCAGTACATGTAACAGGTGTAACCACTTCATGAAACAAGAAAAAACGGACGAGGACCAACTAAACACAAAATATGGGACAAAATACAAAAGACAGAATGAAACACAAACTCATAAGGGGTTTACCTTCGACAATAGAAATCTCATCCACCACTAAGAGACATTCCTTTTCAAATTCAGTGAATGAATTCACTTTTTCCTTTAGAAAAACGAATACGTCCTCCAAAACTCCAGGGCTGAAATTTATTCCTTGCAATCGGTCACGAAGAACTCTCATGGATGGAATTGGATGACCCTCATTCTTCATGAATGAGTAGCCTCCTTTCTTACATGCAAATTTATATTTTAGCGATTTTAAAATTGTATCATCAGACCAGACTCTAGGATGTTTTAGATTTTTGCGCAGCATATGAATTTGGTCAGGATTATAGATTTTGGCGAGAGAATCTTCAAGATTGGTCAGTTCAAGTTTGAGTTTGTAATTTTCACATTTCAATAACTTGTTCTGTTTTAAAATAGCACTGAACTCGGCGAATATATTTTTCACAAAATTTACAATGAACATAAAAGAAAAAATTAGGAACAAGCAAATCCTAATCAAAAACACACGCGATGTAGGACCGTTTGCAGATTGTTTTTCTAGAAAAATTAAAGGCTCATCAGTTGGTTCATTGTCATCTTCCACCATCGGTGTACTGTCCAAAAATTCCACTTGTTCATAGCACATCCCATTTTCATACATGAAACCTTCGGAAGTATCCGATTGAGGATCTCGTTTCTCTGAATTCGAAAAGTATTGAAAGTGTTCCACGCATATTTTTTGATTCTGAGTATTTCGTAGAGGCAAATTGACTGATTTCATTTTCTTTAAATAGTGGAAACGGTGTTTGCCAGTTTCCAGACATCCCTTTACAGCACATAAAACCATTGTAGAGTAAAATTACAATCGACACCTTGATGAAACACATCAAACACGTTGAAACAAAAATCAAATCAAGAAGTTTCTTAACTGTCACATTTGTTGTTGTTGTTCCATTTTGTCGCAAAATGTCGCAACGACAAAGTGACTCTGCCACTGTTACCCGCTTCATCGAGGCTGTTTAGTTTAACGAGTATTGTCCCGTGGACCATCGACCATCTGGTAATCGGCCAAATGGGTTGGTAATTTACGTTGCTTTATTGTATAGTTCGTTCAAAATCCAAATTCCTGTTGTTCCACAATCGTACGGTAAATTTATAGTTGGCTAGTTCCCACAACGATCGGTCAGAGAAAATCGAGTGAGAGAATGAGGAAGAACAAAAGAGAGAATTTTCTACTATTCGTGATGTGCATGCATGCCGATTGTAATACTTGCACTTATTATCGTACGTTATTCTACCATAATATCGCAATTAAATAATTAATCGGACATAAATTAGCGAAATTGTTAAAAGAAAAACCCTACATCGCCTCACACCACCTAGCACGTTTCCCATCCATTATTCCATTTGGAAAGCAATCAACATAATTTCTCGCAACAACAACAACAACACTATTCCATTGCCCCATTCATTTTTTTCTGCCTTTCCTTTCTTGCTCGCCAGCCATATCGTCACTGTGTGTAACCATGCCGAAGGAAGACGAAAAAAAACTGGTAATAATATCCATACCATTACCATTCATTGAATAACGAACTAACTACTGGAAACGTAAAATTTTAATAATTAGCTCGATTTTTTCCCTACTTGCCATTTTCTTCCAACCCACACTCCCTCCCGAAAAAAATTGGTTTCTTGCTGTATGCTTGTCCACATCCAAAACACCGCATAAAGAGTAGATGTCGTATATGAGTATGAGTGTACGTTATAATGTCGTGGTGCTTTGTCTGTTACGAATGTATCCCCGTTGTTCCACAATAATAAATCGTCTCTCGATGTATTTATATGTGATGTGTTGTTACACTCATCCCATAACGAAATGCGAAAATTGATATCGTCATAATAGTTCCTCGCCTCGGCATAAGTTTCATTTCGTTTCTGTGTTTCGAGCATAAACTTCCGAAAAAACCGATACACCAAACGAGAAAACGATTTTTTTCCATATTTTTCTTGTGTGTGTGTGTGTTTGCAATCGCGGTCCATTGTAACATTTTTGAGATGAAATTCTCGTACTAAAAGGGTGGGGCAAAACAGCCGCGACGCGCATGATCTCCATTCAATGATAAAACTTAACGGCGTCATTGGAATGACGTCCTAGATATTCTCCATTTTCGGTACCGTGCCGAACAGTGACGTCATTGGAATGATTTCGAGTTCAACATCTCCATGTTTTAGCGGCGTCCTGGTCTATATACTGCTGGTGCTGTGTGTGGCGTTTTTTTTTCTCGTCTCTCGTTGTGTATATAACCCAAAGATTTTCGTTTATACAACATGTATACAGCATGCTACATATCGCGTTTGTATTACCATATCTTTCAGGCGGATGTGACCGTATCGTTTCAGATATTAAGCAAACACACACACACACAGATACAGCCAAATTCGAGGAAAATTTCTGAAACTAAACCGTGCCATAATTTCACAATTTATGTGTATGGCTCTGGTAAGTCATATCGGCGTTGCTTGGAGAGCTGGGATAATTTAATTCAGTTTTGCACTCATGAAAACAGAGACCGAATTTTGGTAGAAATAATTTGAATTTTTTAATGGATCGTCGTTACACTTCCTTGTAGGTCCACCGAGATTTGCTAAGTATTCAAATTACAGGCGGTTCTTAATTTAACGGGTGTTGAACCGTTTCGCAGAAATAAGTGCTCCGTTAGGCGAATGATACTAAAACCTAGATCAGTTGTAGAGACGTAGGATGGTATAATTTGAACAATGTTTTGAAAACATTACAAGCACCAGAACAAAACATTTTTAACGGTCAAAAATCCTCTTATTTTGGTCCCCGCTGTTATACCGACATAAAAAACTAAATTTGAAAGAAAAATTCCTTTTTTTGCGTCGAGGAGGCCCCCTATATCAAATCTGTTCCGGTGCCTTTTTAGTGCGTTGACTGTTTCTATTCTTTACGCAAAATAGTCTTAAGTATCTCCGGACTCATGGAATTGATTATGTCGTTAACTGTATGGGTATTTTCTGTTCTCAAAATTCTTACAATTTCTCGAGCATAAAATACCATTTACAGTTCTTGTAGCATAAATAACAGTTATCTCTCGTACATGGCTGTATCCCAGCTAATTCCCCTAATTGTTTTATTCCTTTTTTCGACTCCTTCATTATTTGTCAATCATCGAGCGCTTTCGCATGAACAAACCCGCTGCAATTTTGCATTTCAATGCGTCATTTCAACTGACCTGAAATTGCGCTACAGCTTTGTATGAAAGTCATATAATTGTGCCTGCACACAACGACGTACGCGAAAATATTCGCCACAACACAACAACACAAAATTTTTCTGTTTTACTTATGTACTTCCAGTGACGTTACAATACAGCAATTCAGCACATCAAGAATTCGATGTGTACACTATCGACGTAGCGTGAATTTCGCCTTGTAGCGTAAGTTGACGGTGAGAATAGTAAGAAACAAATTTTCACTCAACATTTCACACCAATGAGTATGACAATCGATAAAACTCCATAAAAGATGCAAACCTAGCAAAATCTGGCTCTTATTCTTTAAAAACAGCGGAGATATCAACGTTTGAATGTGAATTCCCATACAAAAATCTCAAATATCGGATTCGACCGCTTTTTTTGTAGCGCTACAAACCATACCACTAAACGCGTGGAGTCATATTATCATCTCTCTGTATAGGACTCTTGCATTCAATACTACTTGTTTTGTTAACACCTCTACTATACATGTAACGCAACATTGAATGCTTGAAAAAACTCTGAAGGACGAAAAGTGGCCGTTTCCATTTATTGAACGAGCAGAAACAAATCCACGAAGTTTGCGATGACCGTTTTGTATCGCGTTAACAAACATTAAGAAACATCATATTAACACAACTACTGACTATATATTCGTGGTGGTTGTGCTAGATATCTAAATTGTAGAGCATTATATCGAAGTTTATTTGGACGAATTTCGTTTCATTCTTTGAACTGTTCCACAAACTTTTCAAACATTATAATATCTCGACTATCCGATTTCGGATGCCTGTGTATGTAGTACATTGTACACGATTCTGATCCGCTTTTATGATGCGGTTTAGGTTTTAAATGATATTTCTGACGAATATCTGGGTGAATCCACGTAAAGTGTGATAATAGCTTTCTCTTTCACTCTCTTACCAATTGTACATGGTATTGTGAAAAACCGCTCTACAAAATGCATTGTCACAAATGGTAACATAGCTCACGGCATCTTCTTTCTCATTTTGTTTTGATGCATATTCGTAGATCGAGCCAGAAAGAAATATTTTTCAGTAACGTAGCTCACGATGGATTTACCCATCTACGGAGAGATAAAGAGCAAAGGAACACAAATCGTTTTACGGGATCTGTATACCACAGTGTGGTATTACCACACACAACATATATAACTACCATACGAGAGCAGGTGGGAAACCGGATGAAAAAGCGATAAAAAATTGTGCGAATTGTGTGGCAGACATGAGGTACACTCACTTTATGTCATATCGACACTTTTACGGCGAACAATAACAAAAAGACGAAGAAAGTGGTGTTGTTGATGGGAACATCAGGAGAAGAAGGAGGCACAGAGAGAGAAATAACCGACCGATAACTAAACCAAAAATTTTATTTCGATGATTTTTTTTGGTTGTTTATGGAGCTGCTGACATTGGATGATGATATCTGCAAGAGATAATAAAATGTCGATTTTCTTGGGCTGTTTTCGATTTCCTTGAGCCACATTTTATAGACACCATCAACGTTCGGGATCAATATTTATTGACATTATTTTAGTGGATCAATGGGATATTGTTTCCAGCAGAGGGTAGACAACTTCGGAAATCCTGTCTCATGAGCCAGCAAATAACAACACGAAAATTTTCAATAAATTTTTTTTGGAAAAATCTTGATAAAGAGTAATTAGAACAAACCGCAAACCGTGTCTACGAACCGAGTTTTATTGCCTGCCCCATACGAAAGTTGACCATTACATAGCAGTTTTCCCCATGCGGAAGTTGAATAATTTTTTTTCTATTTATTTGACGTGAATTCTTTGTGATATTTAGATTTCGCATGAGGCAACCAATAAACCATCAGATTGAATTGACTGCTGGGAAATTATTTCCATATTTCGAGAACAATCATGTGATACTCGCAAAGTCACTACTGTTTGAACAGCTTGCTTCGGGAACTGTCTTTTCGACCAGTGTACAGCTGAATTTTTTTATAAAAATAATTTTGACAGATGAAGACTCTGGGTAGTATTCAAAAATTTAGCCGCATTTTTTTGAAAACCGAATACCAAAAATTTTTATTGGAACATATTCATGAATATTATAACTTACGTGAGTGTTAAGTTAGTGTGTTTCACAAATACATCACATAAACTCAACAATTACATAATTTCAGAAAACAAAAACAATTTTAACGGAGTGGAAATCCACGCCATTAGTCTTATAAATTTATACGTCAGAGAGAGCTTTTTTCTCCTTTGTTATGATCTGTCAGTTTTTTCATTTGGTGATTTAGTATGGGAATGAAAACTAAAATTGAGATATCTTTGCAGATATCATATTTTTTTGGACCAAAATGTGTTTGGAATCGATTGGCATTAACAGATTGTGTGAAAATATTTTTTTCTATTTTATTATTTTGTTAATGTCAATCGATTCCAAACACACTTTAAAACATTTTGGTCCAAAAAAATATGAAAAACCACTTAAAACAGCAAAGATATCTCAATTTTAGTTTTCATTTCCATACTAAATCGTAAAATAAAAAAACTGACAGATCGTCACAAAGGAGAAAAAAGCTCTCTCTGACGTATAAATTTATACAACTAAGGGCGTGCATTGAATTTATTTCAATTTTTTACTCCGTTTAGGTGACAGTTCCTTTGTTCTATTTTATAACTGTCATGTAAACGGAGGCTAAACGTAGTGCTCTTTTTAAGTGGAAACTATACTTAAAGGCCTGCGAAAGTAAAAGCTCTGCTAGGATTGAAAAGCTTCACTTAAGCGCAAGTCATACGAGAGTTTTATTTCCACAAGTGATAAAGCTATTGATTCATGAACGTCGTAAATCCACGATAGGTCTAACTTCTTAAAAGTGTCAACTCTACGTCCACGTAAATAGAGCAATGAAAAATGATTTAATTTCCGACAGAACTACCTGCTACCCCAATTTCTCCCAACACTATAACGTCAATGATCTAATAAAACCGAAACATCCTTCGCTACAATGTGTGCCTTCCACAAAATTTCGTTCCATTAAAATGTCGTAAACCTTCATGTGTCTCGTAAATTATCCTCTGTACCCATATCCGTTTTTGCTGTACGAAATGTCCTCCCTTTGAAACCACTTGAATTAACAAAATGTTATGCACAAACCGTTGTATATCGCTCTGGCTGGTTCTCGTCCGTCTATATCCCATACATATCGCTTGCACTGAATTTCCGCATTCTGCAGTAACAAATTTTAGCTTTTTTTGCAATTGAAATTATTGGCTGCCCCGGTTGTCGCAAAACTGGAAATTATTTATTTGTTTCATATTTTAAAGTGCGACGATATGGCAGGCAAAAAAAACACTATTGTGCTGAGTGTAAGCGCATTGTTTAACGTATTGACACGCTACATATCAAATATGGGAGTGTGTGGAAACGATTTTACAAAAAAATGAAAAATTTGTTCGGGAAATGGTAAATTGTGTACAATTGTGTGAAGTGAGCTGTATTCGGGTGGGTTGGACTGTTTGGAATTTTAGATTTCAATTCGGCATTAGTGCCAAATTGTTGGAGTGTAATTCATGTTGGAATGAGTTAGCAGTTACATAATCCCATTTCACTTAATTGATGCAAATGCGGTTGGTAGTTCATTTCGTGGGAAAACGTACTCGGAAGCGATATTTTCCCAGAGATGACACCCAAGACGTTTTCAAAGGTCGTCCCCAAAGATCGGCTGGAATCTCTTGTATTGAGGAACCTAAGCGCTCATTGATAGCTTATCTACCCTCAAGCTAAAAATCCTATTGTCAAGAGTACCTACACATCATTCATACAGTGACGACCATTCCCACCACTTTCTATCACATTTTCAACAATATCTTGCTCCTCTTTCCCACCCGCGACATACTTTATGAACTAAGCTTATCATACAAAGCGCTACACGACAAGGTTCCAGAGAAATGAAAGTTGCTATGCCTGTGGCGAGATAGAATGAACTGAACATGTACTGACATAGAGTTACACTCGATAGATGTCAAGGTGGCGCTGTCATTACTTCAACATGTCTGGCTTCCCATATAATTTTGTGGTTTGATCGACAGTGTTGCCATGCTGCCTCTTGAGTATAAGACTTGATTTCAACTTACCAAAAAAGTACTCCTTGTAAGAGACAAATTTGATTTTTTTCTCTCACGACTCTCACACGGACTATTTTTTGTTGAGTGGAAACCATACTTATTAAGAGTCAATTCGCCAAAACTTCGAACAGCTTATATGGAATCGAGATTCAAGCCGACGGCGATCCAAACGAGCTATAGCTCAAACGAATCGTCGTTCCAAACTGACAATTTCGTGGATTTTAACTCGCCGCAAGATTCTGAAAGAACAAAGGTTGTGAAATTTCCACGAAAATCGGTGTCGTAAAGTTGCTGTACTCGATTTCGTAGCATCTTGTAATGTAGACAACATAACATAACGAACACGAATCTTGACAGTATTTCAATAAATCGATCAACTGATAGGTCTCATACCCTCGTAACCTTGAGGCAGTATAAATGGTGATTCGAAACAGTCGAAATACTCGAGGTATTTATAGCTGTAACTCTTGACGAACCGTGACGACAAATTTTTTGCGCGAAACAGGCGCTTCTCAGCAATGAGACTTTATTCCGAATTTTCTTCAGCCACTAAATACCGAGATGGAAAAGTCTGTCTATTTTTAGAACACATTCAAATGTTGAGCTGACACGTCTATTTACCGTACTCTCAGCCTTTCCCATTATTTTCCAAGTTCCAATTAAAAATAAATTTTCCGTTCTTTCTCATTCAACCGGTTAACATTAAACCACAACCTCCCACACACTAATCAAAATATTAATTTGTCCTGACTGATTAGAATTCATCTGAAACTTTTCGCCCAACGAAAATCATTCCCGAAAACCTTAAACGATATGATTTACACACAGCCACACACACAGTATTATATCCCCGATTTGCTGGCAAATCTCTACCCTCTCGAATAGGTTCTATTACGAGTTTTAGTTGGGCAACACCAAGACAATATTTAAAATAAATCTCTGGGTATAATATCCATGACGAACATTTACAACCGACAACAACGTTCCGACATTGTGCATATATATACCATTCCACCAAGCGATATATTTATGCTGTAGATTTGCGAAAGGACTCCATCGCTTTAAGTATTTATTTAGATATGTTGGCAAGGAAAGCGATATTTACTGTGTGGCATTGAGGAACAAAACCTTTTCGAGTGAATGTTATGGCAGTTTTATTTTCGAATCAGAATAAACATCCACCGAAGACGAATGTATGGTGGGAATATCAAAGGAGTTTCTCGTACTATGCTGTGAAAATGTGGTTCGTACGTAGTGTGATTATAGTACACAGAAGGAATGAATTGAATGGCAGGAAAAGAACATCGAAAATGTGGCATTCGGCTTGGTATAAGCGAATGGCATAAAACTTGAAGAGTGAAAATTTTTGGAAAACGTTTGTTTGGAAGAGACTCTACACACAATGACGTGAAACAGATCAATCAGATGAACTGTCACTTTCTCATCGACAAACACAAAATAGATTTTTTTCAATTTTGCCAAAACGCATCTTTTCAGTACAGCAATTCAGCACATCAATAATTCGATGTAAACACTATCGATGTCGCGTAAACTTTGAGTTGTAGCGCAGTATTTCGGTAAGATTTATGCATGAAAAATTTGAAAATCTCGCGTTGCAATTCAGCACTGGAAACCTCTCATACGTCGATACGTCGTTATGTAAAGGCACTGTAAGGCCGAAAACAGACGAGATATTTTACGTTGATGGGTCTGACGATTATGTTGCTTTAGCCTGGGGTGAACATTGGATTACAATGGAAAGTGCAGCGTAGTTGCTGATCCTATCAACTCAAAATTCCTCGTGTGTTTCCATATAGAAAGATAGACAAATTGAAATCCGCAAAAAATGGTTTTGCCGTTTCCGAAAAAGGCTCGAAAAGGCGAAAAAGAATGTGAAACTTAACCTTAAAAATAGCGTGCGATTGATATTCGATTCCATTCAACTTTTATTGGACATTTTTTTATTGCGAACGGTAAGTTTCTTGGCGTTCAACACAAATTCAATACCCTTTCGAAATCACTCACCTTCAACGATAAACTAGTATTAACATTACACGCAATTAATTTCTAATTATTTTTTACAATAAATAAAACTGTGTGTCATAATATCAGGGCATAACTGTGGGCATCGAGTTGCATACAACGTTTTATGCCATAGAGACATCTAAACTATCCAAATTTTGCATATTATGATGCTGAGTGGCATAAAATTGATTTTTTCGGTACTTTCCACAGAGAGATATTTGCGACCGAAAATAGTTATTTTCCTAAAGCATGCTACAATGCTTTTTTAACATCAGTCAACCTAATTTAAAGTCAAATTGAATGATGTGTTTAAAATCCGGTAACAAATGCTCGAGTGATTAAATTTCGATCTGAGTGCAATTAAAAACGAAGTCCATGTTACGCTACACTTGCAATTAATTCAATCAAAACTTTCTACGGCGGCACAGTGTAAACCATTTGCCGAGATTGCAGCCCATATGAGCTTTAAGCGAATGTAAATTGTATAATTCTAACGAGTTTTTGGTGTATATAAATGGCTCATACAAAGTGGAATAAATTAATAAATGCAACGAATCCAAACCACCCTGAAGTATGCACACGGATATTGCGAGCAATTGCACTGTCGAAATCGCTTTTATGTGAAATTCAATTTCCGTTGTAAGTCTATGGTTTCCAGTGTTGTTATGTACAAAACAGCAAGGCTGCATACATTTCGACGTGTATAACAATTGTTGTAACAGCTTTACGAAAGTGAATTGGCTTTTAAATATGTCTGATTCTGGTGGTAAATTGATTCAAGTGCTCCATTTTTAATGAGATTGTCGTTTATGGCAGCGCCAGCGGTAGGCATTTTATAGGTAATTGTCCATCAAGAGCCGTTGCTAGTATAAAAATGAAGCTTATGCAATGCCCTCTCTAGCAACCTAACTACATTTATTAAGGTGGTAAAAATGCAACGTAGACTTTCCATTTCACATGTAAAATTAGAAATTGTTAACCATGTTAGTGCATGATTCTACAAACAAAGGAATAAGTTGGTATATATTTTGACAGCGTCAAAACGAATCTTGTTTGCTAAAAAGGGTATTGGCTTGCGCTACAATCAAAGTTTTTCAGCATAGAATTGTCAGAAGTCAGAAGATCCATGATGTTTATATAGGAGCATTCCTACCTTCTAGTAAGTAAACGACTTCCAGTTCATAGATTACGGTTTCCGTGGAAACCAATTCTACATAAACTCTTTTCATCAAAGTGGATGAACAACTGAATCGGGTGAATTCCAGTGCAGCGCAAACTCACCTAATTCACGTCGTAATGAAGCGTTGAAATGTATTTTTCGGTTCACTTTTTCATCGAATCGTTCACTAAAAATTCAAATTACACACCTACGGCGTGAATTGTAGCACTAACGATTTCAGTACTTTTCCAAGATGCTGTCATATTGAACTTTATTGAAATCGTTACTCAAAGGTTACATAAGGTTGCTGCTATCGGTAACTGAAATTCAGTACGAAATTGCAACTGAACTGAAACTGTGCCACATTTCGTCTAGGTTTTATAAGAGGAAGTTATGTCGTGTCGATCACTTAGAGCGTTATCACAAAAATCCACTGAACTTTGCTGTAATTTTCACACAAAGATGAAGCGCAATTTCAGTTTAGTTGAAATTTTGTACTGAAATACAGGTGTGAGCTCATCATATACAGCTTTGAGCGAAAGCTCCTCGTTAGTTCAGTCCATTGTGCCAATCCATTCGCTTGATGTTTTTCGAGCTTTTCCGTTAACATGTATTATTGGTAAAGAAGAGTTGTGGAAGATCGCTGTTGTCAGTTCATTTTTGTGGAATGAAGCTTTTTTTTGGGACACAAGGGCTTGGACCACATATACAACATTGCCGTCAGTTATCAGTTGATACCTTGAGTTTCTATTCCTACAACAACAACAACATTTTCCTCGAAAGTCACGAGCTGCCGTGGAACAGGGACTTACTTTATATTAAAAAAATCTGCAAATTTTTAATTGTTTTGATTTGCCTTCAGTAAGACAAACAATTAATTCTTGAAATTTACAGTTAATCCCAATTACATTCGTATTTTGTTTCAGCTGGTCCACTTTTACAACTTGTACGTGTTTATACGAGTTCAATAGTAATACGTACTCGTAGTAGTGGTAAAGTCGTATAAACATGTATAAAAGAGAGTGAGTGGACCAGCTGGAAAACAGCTGAAGCAAATTGCGTCAGAAATTCGGTTGAGGTTAAAGTATAGTTTCCACTTAAAAAGAGCACTCCGTTTAGCCTCCGTCTACATCACAGTTGTAAAGTAGAACAAAGGAACTGTCACGTAGACGGAGTAAAAAATTGAAATAAATTCAATAGGTCTGTTCCAAGGCCATACGAATTGTCGAACTACTGTCAAATTTCCAGGGGCGGATCCAGCTTTTGCTCTGACTCAGGCGGATAGAAGAGAAACAGTTTCTGACCCAGGCGGATTTTGTTTTAAAATTTTTTTCTATGTAAAAATCTTCTTCTGACCCCCGGCGACCGCCTCGACCGCACATAGGTGGATCCGCGCCTGCAAATTTCATCCATAGAGACATAACCTCATCAATATTTGTATGAAAACCGAGCTCTGTGGATGAAATCGTGTTCGTTCGGCCAGTCAAATTTCGTGCTTACAGTTACTTGGAACAAAACTATTTCCACTCCGTTTGCGTGACAGTTCTTTTGTTGTATTTTACAACTGTCATGTAGACGGAGGCTAAACGGAGTGCTCTTTATAAGTGGAAACTATTCTTAACTGTAGGAATTTTAAGGAATCTAAAGAATTTGATTTCCTTAAAACGGCCCTGCCGTAGAAATCGACACTTAAGCTTGTTGTAATTTCAAGAACTGTATCCACCACCGTATCAATTGTATTTTTCGAAACGTCATTGTACCATGTATGAATGTATATGAATGTACCTTGCCGACCAGTGTACCTATCGACAACCAATTTCATCGAGTTCCCATTCGAGACAATCAGCTCATTGTGTGCCATCTTGACCAGGCGCGCAGAGTTCTATTTTGGTCGTATGGGGCAAAATTTTGGTAAACAAAAGAAATAAAAAAAACCGTATGGGGCAACGTATGGGGCGGCATGAAGTCGTATAGGCCATCTGCCCAATTCGCCCATAGGAAGTCGGCGCGCCTGTCTTGACCGTTGTGGGCCATCTTGAATTTCTGTGTTGTGACCATCGTAACAGGTGCTCAGCAACCATTAACAATCGGCCTCATGTAACCACATCCGCTTTACACAGACCATAACCACAATTCAAGCATAAAGAGTGTTATTGACTAGCTCTATAGTCTAGTTGCCACAGTTGTATCTGGGCCCATAACCTGTTTGAATTTCACCGATACCAATCCGGACTTCTAATAAAACTCCGATGTGCACACTTTGAATGTTTATTACTACGTTAAAATTCATTCATTTAGGTTACTATTCTAGTGTGCTTCGAAAGTGTTTTGACTGAACGAGTTATATTAATTGTATAACTTAAACAATGATTGCTGAATAGTTGTAACGGGTTCTCCAGAATCTGGAGTCCAGATAAAATCCTGATTATTATTTTCAATGAAATTGGAATTCGAATCATTAAGGAATTTATGTTACAAAAATGTTGTTGTATACCTTTAAAATGGACCTAGTTATATATGCGTTTCCGGTGTGCCATAATTTTGTTTTTAAAAAACAACTCAAATTTATTGAAGAATTTGTTTCTCTCCACTGTATTTGAATGAAATTCTCTTAATGATTGTGAAAGTGGATTTTTTTTATGAGGAATGTTGTTTACACAAAATATCCCATCAACACCGTCGGAAATTAATTTCACACAGTGACTCGGAGGTTGAATAGCATTAAAATATAAAAATACAAGAAAATTGTAAATCATATAAAAATTCCACACACAGTCAGATTTTCACGAACGCTTTATTTATAATACATTTTTGATGAATAATGCATTCAACACAAAGCACACTTCGGGATGTTATAATACAAAATCTTTCTATTTTCCTCACTGTTCCTCTCTCGTCTCTCAAAGAAAAGGAGTAACTACATTTTATAAATAATTTTTTTTCCTTCAATTCTCATATCCAATCTGTACGACGCTGTTGACTCATATACGTACATGCATGCAGCGCCGTCCTAAGAGTTTTCGCTTATAAGGGCACTAACAGATTGAATGTTTTGTCAGACTGTCATTTGTCTCTTTGTCATCTCATTGTATTGTTGATCTTATCACACGAATTGCCTGATATGCAGATCGATTCCAAGCAAAATCCAAAGATTTCTTTTTGTTATTGCGAGGTTACAATTCATCAATTCCAAGTCCAACATAACCTCAACTTTAACAAACAAAGAAAAAATTGTTTGATTGAGACTATGTTTGCTCTTGTGCATGGCATATCCAGTTATTTTCGATTTGTCGATGCTAGTTTTTCATCGTATCCTCTAGGGCAATTGCCCAATTCTCCCCCTTCTAACATGGCACAGTATGAACAATGTATGTTACATATACCTCGACGTATACACATAATAAAGAAATGCCTCTGATTTATATGCTCTCTTGTGTAAACATTTTTGATATTTTATTTATATTTTCGTTTCGCTTATTTGTGTGTTGTGACTTTTCTGATAATAATACACTTCCACATAGCATATCCAGCGTGATAAAATGTGTTCTTTCGGTTCAATAAAAGTCAATATTTGAAATGTTTTGTTGACGGGTTCGATATGTATTCTTCGACTCTCGCAGAATAATAACAACGCATTCCTGCGACTCCAATTCGTTTTGCTGCTCTATCGACAAAGTAATTAGATGGAAAATGGAAATTGATTAATGTGTCGATTGGCACTACATTTTAAGCATTTTGATTGAATTATCGACATGAATTCGGTTTTCATTTGAACAATAGGGCACCGATTCTCGTAAATTTAAGAATTCGTAACTTGACAGTTCCCACCTTAAAGCTAAGAGTGACTTTTAAGGTGACAATTGCCATAACTGTCAAGTTCCATAAACATAGTGGAGGTCATGCAAACCTTCAACCAAACCAACGCACTTCAAGCAAAAAAGTGCTATGACAGCTGCCAAATAGAGTACTATTTTGTATGAAATTTTATCCCCACTCTTTTTACAGTGTAAAATTTTGTATGGTACCCTATTTAGAGGATCACTTTTGCTTGAAGTGCCGAACATAAAAATTTGGAACCCAAGTTTCAGATGAATTGCAGCATATCGTTTAGTGTAGCTCTAAAGATTTCGAAAGAATTGATTGAATGTGATGAATATGACGGCTTGAGGGTTTGGAAAAGTATTTCGTCACTGCAAAAATTCTATTGAAATTGTCGTAAGTTCTACAATTAAGTGAACGTGCGCTTCATTGGAATTCACCCGAAACTCGGGCTCGTTGTATTTTTGCGGACCTGCATTCAATGTTTTATTTAGTTTGGTTTGTGGACCAAGGCCGACAAAATATCGCGAATCAGCCAAATTTCAGGACCCTACTTTTGGGTGCATTCGATTGAAGCGCCATCTTTCGCTCAGTTAGTACGAATTTCAAAATGAAAACTTTTTGTTTATAATTTTTATACAAATGTCCTCGTACATGGTACATGGTTCACCAAAAAAGGTAAATTTGACGACGAAGCCGTATGAACTGCCAATACACCAGAATTCGGAAAATCTTTTGTCTGAAACTTTTCTTGCTGTACTTTTAGTCTGTCGCGTAATTTTTGGCGGAAATTATCTTTTTTGCCACAGAGCCGAGGGGTGACGCACTTCCATTAAATCCATTTAATCCATTTAATCTCGAAGTGAGTCACCCCTCGCACAGAGCCTCCTGGGCGAGTTTTATGTGCTCGATACTCTGATTATGAAAGCTTCGGATACCAAACTGGATGTTCGATAATAACTAACAGGAAGAGATATACCTAGTCTCCTCCCCACATGTGCAAAATAGTCACGAAAATTTCCCTATTTGTGGAGATTTAAAGCCCAGTCCAGGGCCCAAAATACAAACAATTCAAAGATATCATCACCACTGTAAGCCAATTCATTGAACTTTTGCCTATTAAATAATGGAAAAAAATTGCAAAATAATGACTCGGTCTAGACTGTTGTATGTTTCATCAATTATAGAGAGCCCATTTCTCATGTAACTTCATACACCCACACACACACTCACATAAAAAATCCCCCCTATATTGTAGGCAAATTTAAAAGTTTCTCAGAAAGGTGTACCCGTCGTGGCTTACATAATTCATTAAAATGTTATTTTAAACGTTTCATTCAACCGCGCATATAATAGCGCCATCTAAATAATTCACATTTAATTGCGCTGGTATATGTATGTATGTATAGTACATGCTGCACAGGCATAATTTACTATTGTATAGCGTACCCAATAAAAGCTTGTTTATAATTCGCTTATTTCCATTCAACCCTCAATCGTTTCATATATTATTATCCTTCTTATACCTATAAAGGGTACGATGTACGGTGCGGACACACCGAATCACATTATTTTCATTGGACTCTTTTTTTCTCTTCACTTTTCCATACGTTTTTGCTAGGAACTTTTCGGTTCCACACAGAAGTCGTTAAAACGTTTTAAAAACTAGTTGAAGTGTTGCGCCAACAAGTGTCGAAAGCCGAATGTTGCACAAAAGAAAAATCAAAATTGGACATTGGAAAGTGGATATCGCTTTCAGATTTGCACTAAAATTTGTGCTATTGTTACAAGAAATGATTTAATAAAATTTCAGCCATGAGAATGGTCTCGTTCTAGAGGGGTGAAGTGAAAATAAATGAATTCAAGCAACAATGCGAAGCGATTTTTATCAGTCCCAAGGGAAAATAAGTGGCTAGCAATTTACCATTATTGTTGGTCCACAATATGAAATCCGTTTGAAAATTTAATTTTAATGGTGGTCGTTGTCGTTGCAACAAACATGCTGGATGCAGGGTCCATTTTCGAGAAATTGATTCCAGAAAATTCCTACGAAATTCATAAATTTTTCGGAATTAAATTCTTAAAAAAGACCCTGCCCTGCTCGCAATTCTAAAATTCCCGAAATTATTTAAAATTCTCACAAGAAAAAATCCTGAAATTAGACCCTGACTGGGTGACATTTCATGCACAAAACCTGTCATTTTGGCACTTGTCAGTAAAATAGCTATTTCGGTAGACCTGGAAACGTAAGGCTGTTTTTTTCACCTCGACAGTGTCTCATTTTGTGTATTGTCGTCATGAGTGAAACAAAACTCCATCGAATTCGCACAAATACTCCTCGAGTTATTTCTTCAACTTGAGTTGATTACATAATCGAGAGACGTTGTTCGACTAGAAATTGATTTTGTTTGCAAAACTTTTTAGTTTAAAAACTTAATTTCCGCCTCCCCGAGCATATACATTTACAAAGTTCTTTAAATTTGAATGAATCACTGAATCGTTGGATGAAAGACAGCACAGCATTGAAAACACTTCCCCGGTAAACATTAATTCGAATGTTCATCAGACTATTGGGATGGAAAATCGTTGAGTGGGTTTACAAGCTTTCTGCGAAAACGTTCTGTGATACAATCACAAAAATGGAAAGCGGCGCTTCGCGTCTTCCCATTGTAGTAATACGTCAGAATTGTATTTAAAATGGAGAGAGATGAGAAAATCGTCTTCCATGAAAGAATATTGTTGAGGAGCGAGGTTCAAACGTCCCAATTAACCAAATTCTTCCTCTCCGAAAATTCGGAATTCCTCTGGAAAACGAGCAATAGATGTCGCTATTGTTCATTTCCGAAGGAACTCCGAATTTTCGGAAAGGAAGAATTTGGTTAATTGGGCGTCGAGTGTAAATTTTCCGGAAAATTGTTGAAAAGAAAATCTTTGTAGATTTCAAGAAAATTCATGAAAATCTCTACCAAAAACGACAAAAGATTTTTTAGAAATTTATCTGTCGCTTCAAATGATGAGTTTATCTCAGTCACTCCAAATAGTGAATCACTCCAAATGGTGTGTCTCTCCAAACAGAGTCTCTCCAAACGGTGAAAACGGTGTCTCTCTATCCAAATGGTATGTCTCTCAGCAATGTTACAATATATATGAATGAGTAAATGCAGAGAGTTGAAATGTGCCATAATAGCGAATTATAAGAAAAATGAAATTTTATTGATTTAAACTTCATTTCCAATATGTTTTTTCCGGAAGTATTAAAAAGCGTCTACTGACATCCTTGTCACTATTCGAAACGAAGTTACATCAAAATGAAATTTAATGTTTCTTATAATTCGCTAATTGGGCACGTCCACTCTCTGCATATAGATATTAATATGCCGAAGTGGATTTCTTCGTGGGTTGGCAAAATATCTAAGCAAAGGGAACCAGAGTTCGTTCACTGTTCCCTGTACCCTTAAATGCGTCGCAATGTTTGCCTCTTAATTTCTATCGAATTTTGTATTTGTGTGCTCGTCCATACTGTCCAATTATTTCATTTCATTAGATAGCATCAGTCGTCGCGTCTGAATACATAGAATCGATGCTCCCGATATCGATTCCCATTATTATTATTGAAAACGAATGGAAATGTTTTAATATTTGTAGTACGGGGAGAGGGAAATAACAAATTGACATTTCCTGAATGAAAATATCTATTCAAGTTTAACATAAAAATATATTAAACTACCGTCGTGCCGCTCCATAGAAAGTATATCAATCAATATCATGCTTGTTCATGCACCAAAAGGAAAACTTTTTTTTCTCTCCTTTATTTCGTTCTGGAACGATATATGGATGTACACCAGCCTAACGTATCTATATGTGACGATACATTCAACCTAATCGATTCGGTATATTTAATGGATTTTGTTGTATTTATGTTGCTTCTTATTGTGCCGGGTGCTCCGATGTATTGCTGCCATTCCGACAGAAATTACTTGCTAAACAATGTCTATAAAAGACGGAAAGTGTAGCATTAATGTAGCGATAAATCATTCGGAGAAACATCGCTAATAAAGTCAGATCAAAAATTGAAGATGATAATGCCACAACGAGTGGATGGCGCTGGGTACACTATTTGTTTTTGGCGCATTTTAACACACCACAGCAATACTTTGCGATAGCAGTGAATACGACCACAAAAGTTTACGAATTATAACCAGAGCTTAAAGCTCTACTCGTCTGAATAGCGCCAAGGTTTAACTAAAGCTTTACGACATTGCAGTGTACTTGACAGCTCGCTCTCTCTCACGGCTCTCACACAGAGTACTTTTCGTTGAGTGGAAACCACACTTAATGCATTCCAAGCAATAGATCATCTTCAAGGCCGTTTGAAATGTCATTCAAATGGATGAATGAACGAAACATTTAACGAAACTTAAGTGAGGTTACGTGTGAAAGTACCGTATCTTGAAGATGATCTATAGACATTAGACCGAAAAACCATGGTGTTAGCGAATAAGCTCTTTTGAAGCTCCCTGCACCCTATCCACATGATTATATTAATAGAATACAGTCATGCAAAGTCTTAACCCACAACGATATACGATGAATTAAGGGATTTTTCCGGTCTTTATATTGAATGATTCAATACGAACATAAACCGATACAATAGAGTCATTGACATTTAATATCTGTCTGCGCTGTCGGTTCGTTATACGATTCTATTTGGAATTTGTTTTTTTTTGTTCGGTTATTTGATATTAAAAACAACAACAGAAACTATGTTGGAACAGCCGTAACGTTGTTGGGTTAGTTTATCAATTTTTAATGTTCACCAACAGCGAGAACAATTACTGCCCTTGAGAGTACATACAAACAATAAAGCGCAGTCATTAGACAATGGTAATTCAATGAGCTTTGAGACACGTAGCTTTTTTTTGTTTAGCGAAAGTCATCTCTATTTCTAACGGTAGCCTGTTTTCGTCTGACTGGTAACGAAAAAAGAGGGAAAACCAAGTTTCGTACGTTGTAAAAGGGAGCAAACGTTCCCTATGTTCCATGTTGTAAATCAAATCGTACGCTTCTCATGTTCCATGTTGACTCACAACAATTGACTATTGGGATACAAGTGCGAACAGCCACTTCCAATGGTTTACACATAGGAACTCATTTCCCTGTAAATCGGCAGTAGGTCCATTGTGCCATGTTTCGTTCATTTAAATTCCCTCCCTATTTCCTCACACCATCAACGTTTGAATGTCAACGAAAATGTCGATTCTGGCGAATTATTAATTGCCAAAAATATCTACAGGTAAGGTCTCATTACACAAAATGACCTCCATTCTGCCGGTTCAACTTCCGGTATACAGTGTCACTCTGCGCTGTGTTCCACCGAAAACAAACACGAGATGCAATAAATTTTACAGCTTTTGTATACCAAACGAATAAGTCGTCAGCTTTTGTCATTGTAATTTAAATTGCGGTAATAATAACCTACAATGGCAAACAGGTCATGTCATTTAAACAATAATTAATTTTCGAAACAAACGAACGATTCGTTCTCGTTATACTAGAGTGGCACACAACTAGAGAGTTAGAGGGATGAGAGACACGGCGAGCTTTTACATTTTCTGAATATATTAACGGTTGCGGTCGTTCTTCTACAATCTAATTTATAATTTACCTACTTTGCTGATTAATTGCTTGTGTAACGGCACTTTCCAAGTTCGATTTATGGGTATAACTGATGTAAATTCGTGTAGCACAAAATGCATCGGAATGTCATTTCGGTTTTAGTTAGAGACAAGCTAGGCTGGATCGGCTTTTCCTTTTTTAAGGCAGTGCCTCGTTTGTCTTCTCGTCGGTTAGCTGTTCGTCAGAAAAGAAACGTTTGGTTCTCTCCCTGTACGGCACTAATGCTTAGTTTCCTCTTACCAAAAAAAGTACTCCGTGTGAGAGACAAAATTGAATTTTTTCAATTTTTCTTTGTTTATTTAACAAATTGCTCTCTCACGGCTCTCTCACGGCTCTCTCACGGAGTACTTTTTTTGAGTGGAATGGGCACTTAAAGCTACAACATCTCCCTGTATAACTTCTCTTTCCACTCAACAAAAAGTACTCACTGAGAGAGCGAGCTGTCAAGCAAAAATTGAAAAAATTCAATTTTGTCTCTCACACTGAGTACTTTTTTGGTAAGTGGAAATAAAACCTTACATTTGACATCCAAACTATGTTACCAGATCAAGTTTCCACTCAAAACACTAATAAAACTTAATCCGCACTTCAGTTTACTCACAGCTTATGCTACAACAATGAAAAGACAAGTGAGAGATAGAGAGAGTGAGAGTAGTTTCCAAAAAAAACAACAATGACATTTGCTCTCTCTTTTCTATTTTTGCAGCCCAAACGATGAGCAAACGGAGTGGAAGTGCAGATTAAGCTTTAATAGAAGTTTGCTCATATTTCTCTCCCTTGGTCAAACGGTCACACATAATTTAACTAAATCTACTGCAACATCGATCGTTGAGCGTTGAAGCACGACAGAGTAAAGTTAACCAGGCAGGAGCGCCGATTTGACTAGGGACCTGAATAATCTAGTTGCCACATATTTTATGCGAATAAAATTTGACAATTTATGTCAGTGTTCATTTGACGTTTCGAAAATGAACCGCTCCTGCCTGGTTTATTTTACTCTGCCGTGGTTGAAGTGTAGTTACTTAGCATTATTGCCCTAATTGTGTAATGTGAGTGTCGTCGAATGTTCTCTTCACTGGATCATTTACGATTTCAGTTGAATTCACACAGTACTGGAAGTATGGTGCTGAATTCAAGATCAGTAGAATGATAACGTTTAAATACTATGAACATTTTTGAATTATAGAGAATTTTTGGGAATTAATTCTCAAATGTTAGGCTCTCGTAGAAAAGTGACGCCTTCTACAGTTCTACTATCGGAAGTGACATTTGTAATTTTGCATTTGATATTCTATCTGCGTGAATGTAAAACGTTATAAATTCAGATAAACGATAACAGATGACGCCATCATTTCTCTGTATCAATTGGATATTGTCACTCATCTAACTGCAGGGCTAGATCAGTATCATGCCTGTAATTCGTCCATGATGGTAGCATTTCGATGCTTTCAATGGGGAATCAGTGTCGATGTCTAATTAAATTGATCCTATAAAAGTGGAAATGGATTTTCAAATGAGAAAAAAGAAAATTTGTCAAACCTAATTCACCCTAATACATAAACTGCGATGCTAAAAATAATTGCAATAATTTACAAGCCCGAATAAAAAAACTTACAAATAACTCTGAAGACACGCGAGCCAAATTAATAAGCAGCTAAAACTCTTTTTTCTACCACAGAGGGTATAAAAAAAACAACAACCCAGACCTACAACTCAGTCATTTGTTCGTTTCTTTTTGGGAAAGCAAACTGTTGAATATTGCATGTTTTGTTCTATTTAATTGATCACACCCCGAGTTCTCTGTAAACAAAGTTGTCGTTTTATTTAAATTATAAATAATAAACCACCCCGTTGTTCCCGTCTATATAATTTTCCATGCAATTTAATGGTGAACACGATTTTAAAATTTTTTTAATTTAAATATTTAAACAATCATTTAGCGCTTCATTTAGTTGTAAGTCACTTTGGTTAGAATTATTACTTAACATGTCACAGACTGCTGTCATCTGTTATAGACAACGACAGCAAGAATAAACGACAAGCTGTCATACCGCTCTGACTAATGAAGTCTTATATAGCAAAAAGCATGTTCAAAACAAATGAAGTAAAAGATTTCTGAAATCAAACTGAAAATCTTCAATCAAATGAAGCAATAGATCAGTTAGTAAAACTGTTAATATGCTTGCCGTCCGCGACAGGTTAACTGTCAGTCGTCGTTATTGTCATAGTGACAAAGACGTTGTCATTTTTAGTGCTACACGGAAACCTAACCCATACTCCTACTCAAATCATTGGACCAATTGGAATGAATTTATTTTCTATTGGGTCGATCAAAAATAAATTACTTTTAATCGATGAACAATCAAGATACACAAATAAGTTAGCATTGATAACCGTTAACCGTTTAACAAACACAGGAACTATTTTTGAGAAAACATACTCACAATTCCCCGAAGTACTAATTAATTACCCGGTGATGACTGGTCCAACCGTTAGTCATGTCATTCGAAATGTCGAAAGGTAAAGCAAATATTCAGCGGATCACAGAAAATGTGGAACCCAAATTTCGGGTGTATTTAACAGCAGCGTCATATTAAGTGTTATGTAGCGCTATCGATGTCTATAGAATTGATGGAATGCGGTAGCAGGAATGTTGGAAAAGTATTTCAGCACTGCAAATATTGCATTGAAATCGTGGGTGTTACAATGAAGTTCAATGTGACATTATGAAGTGAATCTGCCCTGCACACCCGAGACTAGGGCTATATATGAGTATGACATACTTGCATGTCAAAATCAGTGTTACCAACACATGTTCTTTTAGCCTAAGTTTTTCGTGTACGTGTCGCCGCATATAGCAATGTAAACTTACCGAAAAGTTTGAGAAAATTTAGCAACAAACGCAAGTTTGACATTTCATAAGCGAAATGACTCGTTTAAATCACAAAATTCGTGTTACTTCATTTCGGATAATAATTCGCTAAATATGATCGTGTATAGTGTGTACACATATCCTCTGAGAATATTGTCGTGATTTTCAACTCAGCTAATCAGTTGGTAATTAATTACGTCAATAACTTGCATAAAATCGGTCATTCGACCATAAGTGATGTTATGGAGGGGAAAATTATTTCGTGTGTAAAAAGTCTATCGAATCATGCACAGAAAAACATCTGTTAAACAAAGACAGACAAAAAAAACTTTCATCCAGCCAGTAATAACGAGCTCAATTTCAATAATAATCAAACCTGGTTTTTGTACACATATTCGACTACCCTCAAAGGGTATGTGTCCATTGTCCATAAATGTAGGTTAAGAAATGGAAAGTTCTATTTTGGGTAGCTTAATGGCGCCATTGATTATTTTATTGCGTATCGGGCGGAATTCTTATATTTAATGTTATACCAACTAAACTCACATATTTGTACAAATAATAAAATATCGAGAGCGCATATTTATACAAATGAGAAATTGGTTTTTACGATTAATTTGTTGATTGTGTAACACCAGAAATATATTTTTCAACTATAAAACACCCGAAAGTATATGATATCAATCATGTAAGCCACACGTTAATGATACGTTTTAGCGCCGTTCTCTATTTGAATATTTTGTTTGTTGCTCGACCTGTTTGACCCAATAAAAAAGTGCTTCGATTATTCTGGGAATACGTGCAGCGATTGACCAATAATGAAGTAGTGAGCAATGGAACTGCGGATCATAAAATAATAAGGGTTACCAGATGGCATCACTTCATGGTTGACAGTCATAGCAATTAAGATGATAAATTACTTCGCGAGACAGCGAAATCTGTCGAATTGATTTTGTTTAGAACAATAATTGGAGATATTTTAAATTCCATTCAATCTTAACTCAAATCTTGGAATTGTGTCGTTCATTTATGAACGCTGTAATTAGGAATGAGAAAATAGTTTCGCTATATTAACCTGTATCATACAACTACTCATCTGTTATCGATAACGACGACAAAAATAATGAAAAAGCTCTGTGTAATAAGGTCCGTTATATGGTAAAATGCATGTTAAAAAAAATTGAAGTACAAGATTTGAAATCACCAGATTAAAAAATATTTTGATCGATGGAAGTGATAGACCCGATAATAATACTGGTCATATGCTTGCCGTCTGTAACAGGTTAACTTCCATGTATACATGCCCTAGCGAAGTTTGACCCAAAGTATATGCAATGAAAGTGTAAAACAGGTATGGTCTATTGTCCGCCCGGAGGACATAAAAATTTGATTTTCGTACTTAAACGCACTCATTTTCATATTATTTTGACATAAAATGTGGGTGCTACGAATTCGCCGATCGACCATACCTGTTCTAGACTTTCATTGAGTATATGAACCCAATGAAAGTAATGTAAATCCACAAAAACACGCGGAGTCCAAGTTTCCGATGAATTAGAGTCCACTTCGTCCACTAACGACTGCAATGGAATTTTCACAGTTCTGAATGCCTTTCCGACAAGCATACCTTCAATTCTATCGCAATCTTTAGCACTACACCAAACGAAATGTGAGATGTACACGTCAATAACCTTCAGTGTTTAATTTTCACGATCAACAGATGCTTTCTATTGGGAGCTGCGGGAATTCATAATATGCACGAAATAAGCATTCCGAATATTAATAGCTCCGATAGTAGCAAAACACTGTTGATACCAGTCAATTAGTTAGCTAATTTGCTGATAATGTGAACCAACTCACATTTAAACAAAACAAAACAAAACTGGACAGCAACTACGATTTTCGAATATGTCAAGCAATAGGTTTGTTCCAAGTAACTGTAAACACGAACTTTGACAACCCGAACAACGAAAATTTCATCCACAGCAACGTCGCTTACGTGATATTTCATACAAATCGAGCAACTTAGTCTACGCGATTTACACAGAAATATTATTGAGGTTATGGTTCTGTGGATGAAATTTGACAATTCGTATGGCCTTGGAACAAACCTATCGTTGCAAACAGATATATGCAAAAATTGCGACTGAGTCGTTTCGACGGATAGAGGTAATAGAGTGTTCCAGTTCGAATTTCGAAAACATTTCGAAAAACTTTGTCACCGCGGGCATATAAAAAATTGCGAAAGTGAACACGGAAATAACTTTTTCTATTGTGTCGAGGCATAAAAGTGAACAACTTCCGAAATGGAATGCCCTATGAGTACACAGTTCCAGAAAGATGGTTGGAAATGACAGAAAAATAGCATGCGGTCCTATAGAACGGATTCCCGCAGCTCCTTGTATGATTTTCTTATCAACGCTATTGTTCCGCTACGATTTTTTCTCACCACTTTTTCCGTACCACTTAGTGACGATATTTTTTCCGCTACGTGTTGCACTCTTTGTTGCAAATCGCCCAAGATCTTTTAAGAATTTTATCAGTGATATCTGGTCTCGAACTTGCAGAAGTAGAGCTTTCAACAAGAGCTTCGAACGAACAAAAGAAAAGACAGTAGAGGACTCGTACTTCCAATAATCCTACAGATATACCAGGACAACGTATCGTATTTTTGCTAACTTTCTAGAGCTTTGAACTTGTTGTGAATTCCAAAGTACACTGGAATCCAAAAGAAAGCTTAAAGCTCTCCGAATTTGTTAACATACTGCAGTAACACCAACATTTCACTTATTTCTATTTGTACCAGACAGATACATGTACATGAAGCTAAAACTAACTACGTTTTATTTTTGCATGATTGCAGTTGAAGTAGATACTTTTATACCCCTCATTACACCTCATTTCATGCACATAAACGACCTCGTTTTCAGTTGTAATTACACGTTTTTGCATAGTGTTTTGCATCCACCAATTAATCATACAAAAAATGGTAACAAATATTCGCAGATGCATAGAAGCCACTTCTATCCTCCATTCAGAAAAAAATTGATATCACATCATCGTTCACGGCATACGGTTAGCATAATGTGTCTGTCGTTTTTGGCTTTCCTCCTCTTCGATAAAATATAATTGAACACGGCCCAAAGTATGTAGAACGGCAAAAAAAAACCGTACTTTATGTTCCGTTGCTTGCCATTTTATTTTACATAAATGCACTCCACATATATGGGAAGGCAGCAACAGCAGCAGGAACAACACAAAAAAAAAATAACAAAATACTGCCGTAAGCTTGGTTGGTGCTTTTTTCCATATCATTTCCATCCAAAGCCCACAATATGTAACGTAGAAACGAACAAGAAACATTCAAAAAAATTTCATTTTTTTCTCTCTCTTTTTCCAGATAAAAATGTTACGACGAACCGGAACAGGATGACAACCAGTCGAGCATTACATTTATCCGCCACAATCGATATGCATGCATTGCTTGCGATGCTTGTGGATGCAGTTGGCTCGTTAGGAAATCAACCGAAATTTACAATATCGAAAGATAGACGGTCGAACGAAGAGTGTTTTGATAGGCTGAATCAATTCCGAATCAGGAGCTGAAAAGGACGATGAGTGAATATATGTAGCGGTATGTATTAGGGGCAGTTAGCTCAGTCCTGTACCGACACTAATCATTCAATTCAATTTATCCATCGTCTCACAGTGACAGCCCTATGTTGGGCGAACGCGATCGAGACCGTGAAGCGGTGCACTGGGAATTAGGCGACTCGACAACGCCCCCTTTCAATAATGGCGGACCGAATATGGGTGGTGTCCCACCAGGCATGCAATATGGTTATGGAGACGATGGTACATTCACAACGAATACAAATTATGCGGCTGGTGGTTGTGCAAGCGGGACTGCTGGAGTTGCTGGCAAAGAGGTTCGTTACGCCCCTTTGCCAAACACTCAATCACCTGAACATTCGAATCCCATATCCCAGGCACCGTTACAGAGGACACATTCCAGGTAAGAATATGAAGCCAATTTGATAATAGGTTAGAGACTTGGAGAAGGGTATACTGAAGTCGGAACCCAAATTTGAGAACTTCTTTTTTCAGCTTCTTTGCAATTCTGATAATTTTCGAAAGTTTGCTTTCAAGTAAGCTTTTAAAGAAGCTTTCAATAAAGCTTTCAATAAAGCTTTCAAAGAAGCTTTCAATAAAGCTTTCAATAAAGCTTTCAATAAAGCTTTCAATAAAGCTTTCAATAAAGCTTTCAAAGAAGCTTTCAATAAAGCTTTCAAAAAAGTTTTCAATAAAGCTTAATGCTTTAAGAGGAAAGCTTTCACACATTTACCAATTTGTGTATCGCACAAACCGTGGTAGCTCTCTGTACATTGACTAATTTGTCTAGTTCACACCAAAACGCTATACATCTTTAAAAGTACCTTCACAAACTGTGGAGAGCTTTCAAGAGCTTATTTTTTACATTCCAATGAAATATTTCAATTAACTACTAAAATCCATAAAGAGTCTTCAAGGTTTCAAAGCTTTCAAAAACCTCAATATTACTACCAAGATTGACATCGTCGTGTTGAGTTACTCAAACGAAAAGCGGTGTGAATAAAATCGCGTCGAAATATATTGTAATGCTTAAAACTAAGATAGTCTAAAGATAACATCTGATTTTCACGCAGAAGTCATGGTTTCACTAGAGACACTAGTTTCACTCGACTAGGCCCATAATCTGTTAAAATCTTTAAGATTCTAAATTGAGTTACTTGAATGTTCCTCATCAATTTTGGATCAATTCTATCAACATATCAGTTCTATATTCCACAAACTCGAATTCATTCTTCTGTTTCGACTACTGAAATGAAAGCAACTTTACACGTACTGCAAATAAGTTGTGATATTTGATTGTGTTTGCATATGTCCGTATGCAGAAAAGGACACCTTTGCGCTAACCTGTCTAAGGTCAGTTGCAATTGCAAAATAAATACGTTCAAACCGAATCGAAAACCATAAATTTCCGCGAAGAAAAAATGTCATTTTCCACCAAAACTTTGAATGCGATTTTCATTTTACATTTTGTAGTCGACCGGTTCAGTTGTTACGAAATCGAAACCAATTTTCCAAAATAAAAATTCGCTAAACGGAGAGTGTTATACTATATCCCAGCTTATTATTGGTATTGTTCACCTGGTGTGTGTTTGTGCAAGCAATCACCGTCGCATTTGAATTTATTTGATTGTTACCATTTAAATGCAAAATTCGAACGGCGGAAATAAGTTTTTCCAAGGTTAGTAAGGTCGCCACGACTTTTTTACAATTTTCTTTTTTGCATAATTTCTTTTCCTCATATTGCTGCATCGCCCGTTATGAATAATTTAAAATAAATCACGACTGTGACTACGCTTCTACATTTTATATTAGAAACCAAAAAAAGGGATTGCTCGTGTGGTAATCGTTAGGGGTAAGCCGTTTTATTTGTCTGGTTTGTGCGTGGAATATCCTAGAGAAAAACTGTGCGCTACAAACATTTTGTATCGGCTTTCAGTGACGCTAACGAGATTTTAATAAAGAAAGCGCTACAACAACACGCTTGTTTGTCTAAACGATTCTAAACGAAAGTTGCGAAGTATCACGAGTTTGACGTAAAATTCTTTTGTTTTCAGAAATGCCGAAGTTGCAAAAGCTACGCAATTTGGTCGAGTCAATCATGAAAATTGCGTAGCTTTCGCTAGTTTGAAATTTTAAAACAAAACAAAAGAATTTTATGTCAAGCTCGCATTGCTATGTTACATAAAAGAGCAGAAATTGTGTATTTACAACGACGTAAACGCGTTCACAAATCCTGCCGCCATAATGACTTTGAGATATAACACAAAGTTTACACTACATTACATCGATAGAGATTACATCAAATTCCTGCTCTCCTGAATTGGATAGTCACTGGAATACGTTGGCGAAATTAAAAAAATCCATTTGTGCCGATGCGAAATTGACAACTGCGCTTTTTTATGAATGAAATTAAGAGTTGACATTACAACGCATAAAAAACCTTAGAGAGGCGAATTTGTGAGAGAAAATATATGAAATTCACTCACAAATTCGCCTTTCCAAGGTTTCTATGTGTTGTACGGTAGATTTGGTGTGGTTGTAGCGAATACTGTCGCATACGTCGATATGGCAATCCTTAATTTCATTCGTAAAATCAGGTCGTCGAAAAATTTATCAATTTTGCCAACGTATTTCTCCTGACAATTAGTGGCGAATTCGCTTATGTCAAATTGAGCTTTTTTCTCCTTTGTCATTTTATGCTTGTTTTTTCATTTGGTGATTTAGTGTGGAAATGAAAAGTAAAATTGAGATATATTTGCTGTTTTAAGTGGTTATTCATATTTTATTGGACCTAAAGGTTTTAAAATGTGTTTATGGAATCGATTAACATTAACAAAATAATAAATTAGAAACAAATATTTTCACACAATTAATGCCAATCGATTCCAAACACATTTTAAAACACTTTGGTCCAAAAAAATATGAAAAACCGCTTAAAACAGCAAAGATATCTCAATTTTAGTTTTCATTTCCATACTAAATCGCAAAATAAAAAAACTGACAGATCGTCACAAAGGAGAAAAAAGCTCTCTCTGACGTATAAATTTATACGACCAATGGCGTGGATTTCTCCAGACAATTTCCAGTAGCAACTCCCTATAACAAGAATTTGACGTACGTAGTATAAACGTTTTGTTGTAGCTCAACGTCATTGTGGCGGCAAGATTTGTGAATGAATTAATTGTATTCTGAGCATAGGATACTACCCTGATTCATGGAAGGAAGCCCATGTTATACCGATACCCAAACCAGGCAAGCCCGCTAACGAGGCAAAAAATTTTAGACCCATTAGTCTATTGAACAGTTTGAGTAAAGTACTCGAAAAAGTCCTGCATGTAAGAATATTACAATACTGCGACACAAATGCCTTATTGCCAAACAGCCAATTCGGCTTTAGGAGCAAGCACTCTACCGTTCATGCTCTCATAAGGTTATTTGAAGAAGCAATAATGGGTTTTAACGATGGGAAGTTTACAATAGCCGCTTTTCTAGACATTGAAAAAGCTTTCGACACTATGTGGGTTGAAGGACTCATATATAAACTGATAAACTTGAAGTTTCCTGATTATCTCATCAGAATTATTTTCTCCTACCTCAAAGGACGTAGTTACAGAGTTAAGTTG
Organism: Bradysia coprophila; assembly: GCF_014529535.1. NCBI lineage: Eukaryota > Metazoa > Arthropoda > Insecta > Diptera > Sciaridae > Bradysia > Bradysia coprophila. The sequence goes on along the minus strand of NW_023503496.1, from coordinate 1,146,054 downwards.
GGACACCAGCTCTCCGACCCAATAACAGTGAATGATGGGGTACCGCAAGGATCCATACTAGGACCTTTACTCTTTATCATTTTCATGATTGATTTGCCGACGCATATGAACACTACTCTGACCGTCTTTGCAGATGATACAAGTACTTTTTCTACGAGATTATCCCTGAGCAGAGCTAAGTCAAATGTACAAAGCCACCTTCACAAGTTGCACAGATACTATCAGATTTGGAAAATTAGAGTAAATGTGGAAAAATCTGAAGCTCTTTTCATTCAGAGGTCCAACCGCGGGCGTCCCAAAAATGAAAAAGCTTGTGGCATTGAAATGAATGGCACAAAAATCCCTTTCAAGGATAGCGTTCGTTTCTTGGGTTACTACGTTCAACCAAACCTTAAACACAACGAACATGTGAACAGGATGCTTCTGAAAGCTAACACCGGTTTACATAAACTGTATCCCATCATGAAAGTCAATAATGGCATTTCGCAAGAAGTTAAAGTTAAAACCTATGTAACCATATTGAGGCCGGTTCTAACTTATGCCGTCGCGGTTTGGCATAGTTTGCCAAAGTACTTGATTAGGAGGTTAAAAGTCTTTGAAAATAGATGCCTACGTATGGCAATCAATTTCAGAAGATCGAGAACGAACTTTAAGTATTTATCTACTGAAGAACTGCACAAAGTTACGAAAGTGCCGAGGCTTAACGTACACCTGTACGATTTGGCTATGAATATGCTTAGCAAGACGTATTCACATGATAACAACGTTATTAGTGAATTTGGCAGCTTTTCAGCAGAAAGAATTGCTAACTGTACCTATAAACCTCCCCACTCGCTGTTAGGAGGCCATAATTCCAAGCTATTGTCATTATAGACACAACCGCATCCCTATTTGTAATTTCGTATCACCAAAACGAACTGATTATGAGAATTACGATTTCTTTCAAATTTGATTTGATCACAACAAACTTTGTTGTAACCCTAGGTTAAGTATTTACTCAAAAAATTTAGAATATTGATTGTTTTTCGTGCTTTTTTCAATCTACAAGGTGATGAACCTATTGCAATTTCATTTATTCCAATTAAATTTCAATTTTTTTTAAATTTTTAAGTCTAGTATTACTTAAAATGATGAAATTTCATACATAAATTTGGAAAAGTCTGGCAGACTGTAAATTTATTTTTAACAAGAATTATTTGTAAACAAACTGTATAAACTTGATTTGATTAAACGAACAATTATTAAAAAAAAAAAATTTGTGAATGAAAAATTTCAGAATCTCACATCGCAAGTGCCACTTCCGATAGACTGTAGATTGTGTCACTTTTCTATGAAAAAGCATAAGGCTTGATTTCCACTAACCAAAAAAAATTCTTCGTGGGAGAAATAAAATAACAAATTTTTCAATTTCTAATTTGTTGACTTGACAGCTCTCTCTCTCTCTCTCTCTCACGGCTCTCACACAGAGTACTTTTTGTTGAGTGGAAACCATACACTTAAAGATCACGAGTTGGCATCTTATTTTTCTCTCTAATTTTTCCTTTTATTTTTGACCTGATCTTTGCTGATAGTGTTACCTGCTTTCACCTAAAGTGCCAAACCAGTACTTGAAATCTTACATACGTGGGTGTGTAAAGGCACAGTAATAAATGTACCAATATTCACTAAGTGCAATAGATCTGTTTCCATTTCACAATTTACTCACGTCTTCGAACATAAACTTAACGAAGATGATGGTCTACCCCTCATGTATAAGTATTCACCGTACATTAGGTCGCCTTGTGTACATACGGATACATCCCTCATTAATGCCACTGTGGAAAACTATTTCTATTTTCTCGTTTAGCAAATAACTTTTCAATGAAAATTATGAAAATACAGTCGGTATGTGACATGTGTGTGTTCGATACACGCGAGCAATTTGCGCGTTTGATGTTACAAAATTAATTACGATTTTAAAGCGATTGTTGAATCATAGATAGTAATTTTGCCGGTAGTAGAACCGAGTCTGGTTTACGGTTCAATTAGCCCGATCGAGTGTTTTAGAGAGTTTAATTAGGGAATCGATTTATTCAACGAAAATTGAAGCTTTGAAAACTATTTGCTTGATAAATTGGCTAGGGAAACGGCAGGTATCTTCAACTTCAACTCAACATCTCTTGTAAAATTCCACGAAATATTTGAAGACGAGGTTGTGTCGGATAAATCATTGGTTCCCTCTACAAGGAGCTTTCATTTCAACTAAATTTCGCACTTTGTGTCAACAATTTGGTTTTCTCTCTCTCTTTCAGATCAATGTCCTCCATACCACCAGAGCCCTTTATGATAGCGCGCGCCAAACAGATGAACCGTCGCGTATCGATAAATGTGGGCGGTGTAAAACATGAAGTGCTGTGGCGAACGCTCGAACGTTTGCCGCATACAAGACTCGGTCGACTGCGCGAGTGTACCACCCACGAAGCAATATCCGAATTGTGTGACGACTATTCGCTGGTCGACAATGAGTACTTTTTTGACAGACATCCGAAAAGTTTTAGTTCAATTTTGAATTTTTATCGCACCGGGAAATTACATTTAGTGGATGAAATGTGTGTGTTAGCGTTTAGTGACGATTTAGAGTATTGGGGAGTGGATGAGCTGTATCTGGAGTCGTGCTGTCAGCACAAGTATCATCAGCGAAAGGAGCATGTGCACGAGGAGATGCGAAAGGAGGCGGAAAGTTTGCGCCAGCGTGAAGAGGAAGAATTTGGCGATGGAAAATGCGCTCAGTACCAAAAGTATTTGTGGGAACTGCTGGAGAAACCGAATACTAGTCTGGCAGCTCGGGTGAGTTTCGACTTTCGATCGAATTTTATTTTCTCTTTTATCGAGTTGAACGAATTTTATATGAAAAATGTTGCGGTCAGAACCTCGGTTGCCATATTTTCGTCACTTACGGAAATTTTATTCACAAAAATCGAGATTACGTAACACTGGCATGTGTGACCTTGACAGACTCTACACATTTTTTTACGTTAGAAACTTTGACAGACTAATCGTAAATGTGGTGGATGTCTCTTGTTTGCATGTCAGGCCTATAAAACTCGTTTTTTAGTTGAAATTTCTGCTTCGAAAATATGAGAACCGCCTCCTGACTATTTGACTTTCGAATATCGAAATATTTTAGAATCAATCGGCGAGAGATCGCTGCAATCGCTTTCGTTGTAAGTGTTGCTATTTTTCGCTCAGATTTCGAACATTTGGGGTGAGAAATCGAATGTTAGCGTTCGAATGAATTGGTTAGGACTTCCGATTAGTAAATTAACAAAAGCGAGAGGAAAGAACAAGATTGGTTTCAAACGACGACAACTTTTTCTTTAGCAAATGGCACGTGAAGAACTTTTTGACATTTTAATGAGCCAGACAATCTTCCATGTTCTATGGAAATAGGACTAAAACATCCTAAAATTACATCAACTTTGGACTGCATTCAATTCGTCCTAAATCTTATCCTCCTACTGAAAACAGGGAAATAAGACTTGTCCACAATGTTGGTCCGAAATCGCAATATCAGTCAAAAGTGTTTCACAAACACACCTGAGTCTCACAAATTGCGAGTCACAATTCGTATTAATTTCAGTCACTTTGGACAAACTGCATGGAGGAGCATTTTACAACGGAATCTAGAAAAGGAGTATACGAATTGCTCTAGCTACACATAGCGACGTGAAAAAGGCCTAAAATTTTGTTTCTTCTGTCAAGTGGTCAAGTCTGACAGTACAATAAAAGATAAATTTGAATTAGGTCTTTTTCACGTTGCTATTCGTACCTACAGTAACACACACGGAAAAATTAGCACCAAAACGGCTTATTTAGGACAGGGTCATGCAAACAATTCTATTAAGTCATTTTTGAATCAAAACTGGTGTCGTACTCTAGAGACATACGAAACACACCTAAATTTACAAAAAAATGATTTCGTTTGCAACAACTAAAAGTATTCTAGGTAGTTTTGACTGTAGGTGCACTTTTCTTCATTATGAATTGGAATAAGAGAGTTTTGTATAAATTCCACTTGATTTTTGCGTCCAGTCAATGAAAGGAAAGACGAAGCAAAATCTAATTTAACCCAGAAATTGGAGCCATAAATCAGGACTAATTTAGGTATACGAAGGCATCCACCATAGTCATCACAAATGGTATTCACGCAATTTTATCTATAAATACACAAACACGCCAGTAACATAACCAACGGCAGACCGGATACGGTTTCCTTGTATTCTATTAAAATCTAAATGGTCTGTAAATTATCTAATCAAAATCCTAAAATTACACATGAAAATTGACCTATTCGCTTTAAATGGTGTGTGTGTTCTAATGGTTACACGGTGTCTTATACCATCCGTTTGCCATATGCGAAAGAATTAAAGCACACATTAATTCCGGGATGTGTGTAACAAACATACAGTCCAATTCATATTTATACGTTCGCAAAAGCATTCAACATTTATTGGCCGAAAAATAAATTACCTGCTGTTCAAATGCCGTTTTCTGTGTTATATTAACTTTAGGCACGCAAAATCGATTTGCACTGAGTGTGTATGTTTTTCGGTGTACGGCAAATGCCTTCTAAAATGCAAAGAATTCCAAATCCGAATCGGAACCAGGTCAATATCTAATGCAATTCTCGCTATGCCAATTCAGGTTTGTCTTCCAATGATATCCACCTTCGGTGCATGTGTAAACAATTTTCCATTTTGTTTTCGTATTGCCCACTTGATAAACATCGTAACCACATTCGTGGGGCGGTAATATAAGACCTTGTAAATGGCAAGCTTTCCGTACATATGCATTCGGTGTGTGTTCTACTTAGGTCTTCATATTTATCGTCCTTGAGAAAATATTTTCGAATCCGGATGCTTGGTGTTCGAAAAAAAGGTCGAAGTCATAAAAGTGAAATTTCGAACAAACAAAAATTATGGAGGGAAAAGGGGAGGATATGAAGTGACAATTGAAAATTAGGTCTTTATATCGAAGCATTTTCTGAGCTTCTTCTATGTTTTGAACGGGAATTAATTACAACGAATTTGTGCTTACACTTAACCTATCCACGTATAGCGATGTGAAAGAGACCTAATTCAAATTTTTCTTTTGTACTACTGTCAACTTTGACAAGAGAACAAAAGAAAAATTTGAATTAGGTCTCTTTCGCATTGCTGTGCGTATAGGTAGAGTTTTGAGTAAATCGTATGGGCAAGTGAAAATCAGTGGCAGGATCGTTACAAGATATTTTGAAGGGATAGATTTTATGTCAGAACAGTTTACACTTAATCATCAGAAGAGGGTTCTAAGTCTTTCCTGCCCGAGTTAAATTATATTTTTGTGAGACGTAGATCGATTTTCCACTAGAAAATTTAGGTTTTTTACAACAACCGACCCGACCCGCTTCGATGACTTTGAATCTGAGCCGAAAGATTTTTGCATTCCCGAGCCCGACCCGATCCAAGTATTTTCTAGCCGAAAGGCGATCCGTCTGGAAAACTCCTAATAAATTCGCCCCCACTATTCCAAAACCGTTAACGTTTCCAAATCGGTCCCGGTCGGTCAAGTGAATTTCGGGCAACCCGCACAACTCTATTCAACGAGAGGAAACCTTTTTGCGTCACGATTATTTAAACTAAAGAAGATTAACAAAACCGCAATTTCAAAGCGAAAAAGGATACAGCGAGACCGCATTGTTGTTCAGTTGAGCATCGAAAAAAAAGGAAAATTCTGCACTCGAACTTCCTCATGATTTCTTTTGTTAATAAAACATAAAATCGTCATTTATCAATGGGAAAATATGATAAAAGAACGGCATGCAAATCGTGAGGCAAATTGCTTCTACCTCTCCCTCGTATCTGTCTGTGTGCGTTGCACAATATAAAAGAACAACCCGAATAACCTTTTACATAATCTAGTTGAACAGAGAATATGGGATGTGGAACGTTCATTTTTTTTTTCGCTGCTGTTGCTGCTGTTGTACATTTTGTGCAGATAGAAAAATCGTTCCGTTCAAACGTTAATGTACCACACCTTGTCTTTCACCCATAAAGACGACTGAAGTGTACTATCTCCATGTGTACCTACTGTATTAGTATTACGTCGTTATAATGCATAAAAAGCACCGTTGTACACTACCTATATGGTTTATTCAGTTTAGAAAAGTAATTTTGTAAATGGGTTCGTTGCATACATGTACGCTACAATGGGTGCTATTATGGGGTTAAGTAGCTGGGATGGAAAAACGGAAAAAAAGAAAAAAAAATTACGGAAAAAGATGAATTTAATCAAAGAGATCCATGACGGGCCATGTCGCACGTAGGTTGGTGCATCAAACTTTTAAAACTCTGCCAGACTTACTTCTGTGCCAACTTAAATTTCATTTACTTTTGTGGGGGGGAAACGAATGGCAACACTACTTATGTGCGGGAAAAAACCGGAAGACTCATTGTCTAACTCTGCCACAATAATGGCTGGTGCATCGAAAAATTTCGTTCATTAAAATGTGAACTTAGGAAGTTTTTAGAGTCAGAATGAGTAGAGGAGTTGTTTAACTGTTCATTGTTGATGATTCAGTGGTGTATGATGTGGCTTATTCGTAGAATAGGGTTTTCGTTACTTCAAAAATGTCATGGACATTGTTGAATATCAGAGGGTAGAAGCAACTACAACTTATTCGAAGTCGAAAGCTGTCTGTCTGTACCAAATATTTTTATAACTTTCTTCTACCAAGACTTCGATCATTCATCATCAATCTAAATGAAGTCAAATCCATCAAATCTGAAGAATTCGAACTCTTAAACCAACTCCAACAATTCCGATATCCGAGGATTTGAATCTTCAAAAGTTTCAATCTTCGAACCGTTAACCTTAAAAAGACAACATTTCTTAGCTCAAAGATTTAACAGTTCTAATCTCTCAGCAAATTTCTAATAAATTTCAATCTCTACTTTCCTGTCCAAGCCTTTCAATCTCGAAGACTAACATAAGGTGTTTTAATCTAGAAGACTGTCATGTTTAGCCAATTAAAAACGCGTCGCATGTAAATATTTGAAAGCTTACAGTTGAAGAGCTTTCGAGAGCTTTAAGCTTCTTTTGGATACCAAATATTTTGTGCTGCCGTGTTAAGCAAAAACATCGCATGTCTTTTCGCATTAGCTTGTAAGAGCTTTCGAAAGCTTCTGTGAGCTTTAAGCTTCTCTTAGATTCCATCAAAAAGTGGAACATTTCATTGGAGTTCAAAAGAAGCTTCAAGCTCAAAAAAGCTTTCGAAAGCTTTTAAAAGCTAATGCGAAAAGACATGCGATGTTTTTGCTTAACACGGCAGTGTTGGAATCAAGCAAAATCTCAAAGCTCTCGAAAGCTCGCCAGGTTGTACGACGTAAATACGATGTGTTGTTTTGGCTTAACAAGTTGATTCATCTAGAATTTGACCCAAATTGATCGACATATAAACACCCCCGACTAACCGACGACTAATTATGCATAAATTTGAAAATAATAATTTTTTAATTGCTTTCCCTCGCTACAGTCATGCCTTTTGAGAAGTGTATTTTCTGTAAATATAAAATGAATGAATTTTTTTTTGTACAAAACGTATAGCTGTACATTCAGGTCATGGATGCTTAATTGAAAAAACTTCGTTAAGCTGAACTATAAAATTAATTGCAAACGTTCATTCCGTTCGGAAACATTTCAAACAAATAAAAAATCGATCCGATGTAAAAAGCTTAGCTATGTGTCGATAAGATTCCAATCAATTGGTTAGCTTACGTCTCACCTCGGGAGGGTATATAATATTACAATATACATTCAATAGCAACAATACCCGTGCCGTAGCTTTTGTCTTTCTTATTTTGCCAATGCAGCCAAAGCAAGAAGTGGTACACTTCTATGTGTGTTACAGTGTACACACATTTAAGAATAACAATCGAAAATGTTAAAGACTTGTGTATGGCACGAACTAACTTGACGAACGTGCATTACACTACCAATACTGATTGACGTATTATATACTTGCGTAATGGTAAAATGTACGTACGTCGTGTATATGCAATTATACATCAAGTTATAACTCCGTGCTTCAATTTTTGGTGTAAAAATGTTTCAACTCATTTTTCTAATTATTTGAATTTTTATTTTTGTACAGACCTGTAACCCATACTGATTAAATGTATATTCTAATGTAATTTATCTTAAGTGTTTTTTATAGGTGTGCTGAATATAATTAACCAACCAATACAAGCTCAAGATCATTGTTAACTTATCGTTTTTAATTTGTGTGTTTGCGTGTTCTGCTAATTTAGCACTTGCTGAGAACTAATCAACGCGAATCGATGAAATTTATTTCAATCTTATTGACAAATTCAATTGGCAATTTCTTCGGCTTTCATTTATTTTTAAATATTTTGTTCTCAGAGAAAAAGAAAAGAAAAGAAAGAAGCCACAATGTACACTGGAGAGCACGAGACCACGAACCAACCATTTTCTCTAAATGTTATCGCTTTTAATCCAGCTACACATAGCAACACGAAAGAGACCCGATTTAAAATTTTCTTTTGTTCTCCTGTCAAGTTTCCAAATTTGACAGTAGAACTAAAGAAAATTTTTGAATTAGGTCTCTTTCGTGTTGCAATGTACAGTTGCAGTTACTAGTAGGAGTGAAGATATTTCATTTATTAATTGATCTCCTTTTAATTTTTCGGTCTTATGACTGAGACCATGTCCCGAATTTCGATTATGTCATTTTGGCCCCTTGAGTCGAACTATTTTTACTAAACTTTTACAGTTCGAAAGCTCGTTCATGTGATAACAAACAGGGGACCCAACTGGCTCGAAAAAGTCTTTAGTCGTTGGATAAAGAAAATTTGAAGAAAAATATCCTTCATTCATTAACAAGTCGAAAGACCATGGACATCTCCCAAATCCCCATATGGCCAGCCCGGGACTGCCTTCTATGAAAGATCTCCACATGGATTTCATTATTTTCTATCGTCAGCAATTTTCTCCAGTCCGTCGAGAGCCATCTTTGTGCAGGTCTTACCATGTAAATCCAGCCTTATAGTAGTAACACGACAATGCATTGACATTGCACAAGTTCATTAGGAAGGAGAGTAGAAATTATCTTTTTTATGGACGTCACTTTTCGTCGTTCAGGGTCGGACCGACCATATGGTGAAAGTCAGATTGTGCGTCTTGATTTTATCTATTTAAATTCCTAAATTCAGCGTTCCGCCTATCTCATATAGCTTTTCGCATTTAGAGTAATATTTTGTAAGATTTTACGTCCTTAGGAGACTAAGTGTCCGATGCTCCCTCATGTATCCAGTCCGAGTACAGTCTCCTTTCCATTTGTCGATTTCCCATCAGCAGTATGATTCTGACTGTTGACTGTAGCAGCTACAGTGTAGCTACACAAAGCAACGCCAAAGAGACCTAAATCAAACTTTTCTTATATTGTCTTGTCAGACTTGACAGAAGAATAATAGAAATTTTTTTGACTTAGGTCGCTTTCGCGTTGCTACGTGTAGCTAGAGTAAATCTTACGATAAGACATGAGATTTAGGAAAATTTGCAACATTAATTCGGGTCGAGTGCTCTTTAGGTGTAATTCGGAAAAGCTTTTTTTGTTTCATTTTTTGTTGTTTTTCATTTGTGTTGTCGTATCGTTTTTTGGTGGAAAATTAAAATGAAAAAAATGTTTCTACGAAGACGAAAACAATGATGCTACAGTTGAGCCTGAAATTAAAAAAATTTAAAAAAAAAGAAAACAAAAATTTTTAGTTGAAATAATTTAAATAATTTTTCCCTTTTACCAACCGCATCACTTTATATTCATCATCAATTTTAGCCTCATCTGTCATCAAACGAATCAGAAACCAGCGAGTGGTTTCTAATTGGTAACTGTAAATATGTGAAAGAATAATCTGTGCTTTGAAAACATTTTTTTTTTTCGATGAAAAGAAAAATGAAAAAATAAAATGAGAATGGGCAATTTGCGATACGACCAGGCGGCAGGTGTGCTATAGATTTTCTCTATTTTAAAAATAAAAAGCTGAAGTCATTCCACCGAAAAGCGGCCAGACCGAAACAGTTTAGATTTTTTTCGTCGGCATTCTACGAACAGAAGAGAAAAATCTCTCAATTGTGAACTGGGCGCTTTTCGTTGTGGAATCGAAAAGCGTTATATTCGGGAAGAGTGTAGCTTTGAATTAATATAATTCGTATTTAGAGAGCTGTACTAAAATGAAGCTAATTTTCGGCTGACAAATTTCCTTTTTTTCAAATATGTTAATGGTAATGGTGCTATTTCTTCCTACGCTGAATGGATAACACATATTACCACCACCCCCACCCATCGATTAAAAGGTCAATGAATGATTTCCAATGCCCACCCACTATGTTTCGGTGCTTAATGAATATATAAAAAAATTACTATAAATAATTGTTGTTGTTTTTTCACTGTTATAATTATTAATCTATTACTAAAATCATGCTCGGATGCGACTGTACCAGAATAAGAACAATATCTGGGCAATTGATAATATTTTGTAAAACAATGTAACACAAAAATATTAACTGTCTAACATAATAATCAACATGGCTATGAATATGCTTTCTAAACGTTTTTATGATTTTTTTTGTATTTCTTTTTTAACAATTCATTTATCAGATATGAATCATAATTCAAGAAGAAACTCTGTAGGAACGAATACCTGGCAAGTCCAGTTTTCGTCGGAAGTACGTTGTTCCGAGGTAAACAACCACTACAGGACTTTTCAATTCACACCAACCACAAATCAATAAAATACTTTACGACCCTAGGACTGTAAAATATTTATGAAATCCCATGGTACAGAGTTATGTGAAGACTTTTACATAGATTACAAAATGCTGTCACATCCTCAAACAGCTTAACGACATAACTTCAACTAACAGATTAGATTCATAACTTTTTATTAAAGAAATCTTTTCATCTGACGATAGATCGTTTCTTGATCAACTGATTAGTTCTTTTTGTCAGTGATGACAACCATTTATTTTCGTAGCTGAAGAGAGAAGCGAAAATATTCTAATTTTAAGTGTAGCTACACATAGCAACACGAAAGAGACCTAAATCAAATTTGTATTTTGTTGTACTGTCAAATTTGACAGAAGAACAAAAGAAAAATTTTAATTAGGTCTTTTTCGAGTGGGTATGTGTAGCTAGAGTAACTGTAGCTGCACATATCGACACGAAGGAGACCTAATCCGATTTTTTCTTTGTTGCTCGTCTGTTAAGTTTGACAGTACAATAAAAGAAAAATTTAAATTAGGTCTCTTTGGCGTCGTTATACGTTACTACGGGTACAAATCAACATAGAATTGGAAAATTTTTGACAGTGTGGCCATCTATGGTGTTATAGCTTTTTCGCTAAGATTTCCCACCCAAAACAGAAATTTCTGGGCGCATTAACCGTCCTCAAAGCATTGAGTTGAAAATTAAGGCTGTCCAAGGGAAGGCGCAAAAACGAGCAGATGTTCATTTTTAGTTAAAATTCAAACATAAATTTGCTCTGAAATCCCTTTTTGAAAGTTGTGGAAGGAAAAGTGAATTTTGTAAGCAATCAAAGAGTCCGTCTAGCTAAATTCTAACCTCATTTCATACAGAGTACACACGTAATTTTTGGTTAAATTGCATTCAACGAAATTCGTTCTTTAAATGTTCTTGTTTTGTTTTTTCGGTGAATTTGTTTGACGTTTCCTTTTGTTGTTGTTTTTCGTTGTATATGTTTGTACAAAAATATATATATATATACCCAATCGCTATACACAGTGCTATAAACAACACACTGATAATAATTAACTCACACACACACATACACTCATCCATTCCATCCATCTATTACAATTGCATACATGTTGCTTTTCCATTGAAAAATTTTTCGTTTTAATTTTTCTTTTCCTCTATTCTCTATTTTAAGTCATGTGTTTTCCACGCTATTGTTTTGTTTTGTTCGGTTTTTTTTTGTTCGGTTTCCTTTGTCTTGTTTATCGAGTCAACAATAGCACATAACACATTTATATATGACATAGCACACGGGGAAAGCTTTTTATTTCTTCTTCCTAAATGGATAACATGATTGAAAAGTGTATAACTTTCATGGTTTCGTATTATATTCGAAACAGAATGATTCGGCAAAGAAATTTTTGTGTGGAATGGAAGAGAAAGCAATTTAAATTTTAATTGGATCGTAAGAAAACGTTTTTATATTTTACCATCGGTCGGGTGCAGGACCGTAGCCAGACGGTAGTTTTTTTTTTCTGTCTTATGATATAAGTAACTGGTTTGTGCGTTAATGTCTCCGCGACGAAAAAGACATACTTTGAAATACAAACAGTTGAGATTTGACACTAGACTTTTCAAGCGCGCCTCCCCCACTTTATATTTCAAATAACGTTTTTTTAGTTACGGTTAAGAATTTACGAAGCAGTTGTTATCCTAAGATTTGACACAATCTAGCTACGGTCCTGGAGTCCGTGTGCTTTTTCCCCGTTCCGTTCTACAGACTTTCTGTCCGTTTAACGAAATCAATTATAAATGGTTGCAATTAATAAAACAAAATTGCGGACTTTTGTATCGTTGCGATACACACCCACACCCACACACAAAAAGACATTTTTGTTGTTCCGTGCAGAGAGCAATTTATAGTTGTCAGCAGAAATGACTACACACAGCCATGTACTTGTCTAGGTCCATTACTCTTTGTAGTCTGAACCTAACGATTTATCGTTAAATTAAATTTCTCGATTCTATTCCGTAAAATGCTTGCGTTGTATTCAACCATTTTATCAGTTGAAAATGTTTGAGTTTGTAACGCACCGATATTCTTCTTACAAGAATTTCAATTTCACCATTTTTCGTGAATTTTCAAGTCAGTTTCCAAGTAATTTCTCAAAAGAGTTTCTATCATCGTTCTCATCTTCAGCTCGGAAAGTATTCTCAGTCAGAAGAAGAAGAAAACGATTAGTGACCAACTTCATAGTGTCGCACTACATTCAATTCAAATGAATAGGTTTGTTCCAAGGCCATATGAATTGTCAAATTTCATCCATAGAACCATAACCTCAATAATATCGCTGTGTAAATCGCGTAGGCGACGTTGCTATGGATGAAATTGTCGTTGTTCGGGTTGTCAAAGTTCGTGTTTACAGTTACTTGGAACAAACCTATTCGAACAAATGTTCCCATGAAAGCGAACTTCTTCTGGTGGAAGTGTTACTTCGCATCGATAAAAATTGTTGAATTTAACTCTATTTGAGCAAAGGTGCGCCGAAAGTAAGTTAAGCCGAGTGCGCCACAGGTTGACTTCGGACCTTGCCTAGTATGACCAGGCTGTCTTGTTTGGCCGCCCTAATTTGTCTTCTCTGCTGACAAAAGCCATTGCTTAGATGATTTAAAACTCGAAACGGTTACACTCATTCCACCTCAAATGGACACAACACAACACAATGTGTAATTTAGTGCGTAAAACACTACTTTTCGACACTTGTACGACAAATCAAACAAGTGGTGTTCCCGCGTCCCGACTACGGTAAAAATTCATGAAGCGTTTGCGGCTTCATTCACAATCGACGAAAACAAGAGCATAAAATGTTATCAATTCAATTTAAACTTAAAAACAACAACTCTTTTCAATCAGATTTTTGTTTATTTCTCCTGTTTCCTGTTTTTATTTCTTTTTCATTTTGTTTTGTGTGCGGTAGATCGTGAACACTTTTTAGTGTAAAATGTATGTGCAATTGAAATGGGACCAAGATAAGTGTTTACTGTTGCTTGAACAAAACACGGAGCAACATAAAAATCCGAAATGCTTTTCGTACAAAAAAAAAATACGACACACAGTAAAAGCATCGACTTGATAGTGTCTTGTTCTCGTTTCATCATCAAATAAAAGCAGAATCTAGTAAATGTTTGAACAAATAAACGAAATGTTGGTCTGATTGATATTAACTTGGTCGATTTGTTGCGAAATTTCTTTCTGTTGGCTGATTGAAGTCCTAGATTTTCTACAAAATTGGAATCGATCGCCCTCAGAAAATATGTCCGACGAAGACCGGCTCGCATGTTAATCATTCTCAACATGGCGCCAATGCTCATATTTGTTTTGAATTTGAATTTGGCTTTTATTATTTTCTGTCTTTATCTGTGACCGTCCATTGTCTAAACCATAGCAATAACATCAGCAAATCTATTTTTGTGTGAAATTTGTTTGTTTTGCTTCTAAAACAGCATCACTTAAAAACCAAAAATTATGAAACCAACTAAAATGTAACGGAGACGTTTGAGGTGAAAATTCGTAATTTGTAATTTTGATTTGATTTGAACGGCAACCCGACTCTCCAGGGAGGACGGTGCAAAATTTTGGACGAATCGCAATTTTTTTCAGCACACAAAAAATCAGGATGATCGCTCAAAAATACAAAAAACATTTTCACCTTCGAACTGAATGAGATTGAAACTCGATTCTTGACTGCATACCCGAATTTAAAAAAAAAAAAAAGTTTCCCTGAACAACAACAAAAAAATCTTTTTTTTTTTGTTTCAAAAACAACATTTCAATGCAAGCCAACCGAAGAACTGAGATTTTTGAGATTAAAAATTTTAAAAACCTAGCAACGCCAAAAAAAGTAAATTTTTCTCAATCCGTTCCGTTATCCCATTTCAACAGATAATCGCAGTGATATCCATCCTGTTCATAGTCCTGTCAACCGTTGCTTTAACGTTAAATACACTGCCATCACTGCAACATGAATTGAATGGCACGCCGCAAGACAATCCCGATTTGGCCGTGGTTGAAGCCGTCTGTATATCATGGTTCACGCTCGAATATGTGTTGCGCTTTAGCGCATCGCCGGACAAATGGAAATTTTTCAAAGGCGGCCTCAATGTTATCGATCTGTTGGCAATATTGCCGTATTTTGTATCGTTGTTTTTGTTGGAAACCAACAAGAATGCAACGGACCAGTTCCAGGATGTACGCCGGGTTGTGCAAGTCTTTCGCATCATGCGCATTCTGCGAATCCTTAAGCTGGCCCGGTAAACAATTATTTTTACTTAATAATTGAACAAAAAGCAAATTTTTGAAGCCATTGATTCCACGGCGACGATCTTGGGAAACAATATTTTCGAATCGAATCGAAGTTGAATTTCATTGAGAAGACGAATTCGATTATTTCGTCTTACTTCGGCATTTTGTCTCTCTGTTCGCAACTATTCTCTCTGCCTCTTACTTCTTTCCCATCCATTTTTTCTTCCACTTCAGTTTTCATTTCCCTCTCTCTATTTTTCTCCCTTTTTTTTTCTTTTAGAGAAATTGTAAGCGGCGACTCTCAGCCGAATCATTTTCCACGCTTTCCCTCCTTGTCCTCCTTTTTTAATTCCTATCTTTTCTCTCTTGCTCCCAATTTATGTATTTTCCCTACTCTCTCACTGTCATACTCTATTTTGCTGCTTGTATCTCTTTCTCTGACCGCTGGTTACACAAATGACAGATCCGCCACAAAGCTAATTTCATTGTGAGAACTATAAGATCCAGAGAAATGTTAAGTTGGTACACAAGCGGCGATATAGAAGGAACATGTGAATGACAAGTGACACCTATGGGAGAGAATTTAACTAATTTCGTAAGAAATTCTATCGTATTCTCTCCCATATATGTCAGCTGTCATTCACATGTCCCTTCTATCTCGCCGCATGAGTACCAACTTAACATTTCACTGGTAAAATCTGTTCACATTAAATTCTCACGTACCATACTTGACCTTCGACTTTCCTGTTATTTGACAAAAATCTTAGGATGCATTTCCCAATTAAACCTCCGAGGCAGAGAACATTTTCCTAATTCGTCGCTATGGAATTGGTGATGTCAGATTGAAGAACAAGGAACGTTTGGCACATGTGGTAACAAATCCCATTCCACTCTGTTCCACATTCTTCCATCTAACACCAAATTTTGTACATGGACAATGCATCCAATAATAAAATTGTGATAAATTGTTCGCATGAAAAAACAAAACAGTCATTCGACGGGCTTGCAGTCATTGGGATTTACGTTACGTAATTCGTATAAGGAACTTGGTCTGCTTATGTTATTCTTGGCAATGGGCGTTCTGATATTTTCGTCTCTAGCATATTTTGCTGAAAAGGACGAGCCTCACACGAAATTCATTTCCATTCCTGAAACATTCTGGTGGGCGGGGATCACAATGACCACAGTGGTGAGCAAAACAAAACTACAAAAAAAACCATCAAAATAACCTATTTGAACAAAACTTTCTAATTTCGATAATTTTTTCTTTTTGCCTTTTCAAAATTTGTGTAGGGTAAGTGGAAGTTTTACTTTTTGTTATAAATGTGAACCAAAAACATTTGTATCAACCGAAACTATCGCTCGGTTTGTAAATTGCCAACGAGTAAAATGATTTACTATTGTTGTGCAAGCCAACCATTTAGGAAAGTTTATTTGACACAATAACTCTGAACGATATTTTGGTTAAAATTCACTAAAATCTCACATGTGCATTAATCATATAATGCAACGAATATTTAGCAACTTGTTGACTGTTAATGTCGAATTACACAAATGAAGACATTTTGTGGACTCTTCTACCCAGTAAGGCTAAGTAAGGCTAGAAGTAGTAGTAAGTCTAGGCGCTCCTTTAATAATAAAATGGAATGTCAAATATATCTAAAACTTTCAGCAGCAAATTTTTGAGTTTGCAGTTAGGTTTCCGAGTAGCCGATAGCAACTTGGTCAAGTTGCTTGTTGGTAATTTCAAGCGAACAGTTGTTTCGGTGAGATACCATTTTTCTTTAATGATGAGAGTTCGCCACATTTCACTGTTCATGCAGTTGACTAACAATTTCTGTTGAACTACAAAAAAGAGGACCTTCCACAGACTATAAGGTCCTGCTACATGCTCCTAATTAGACATTTGTCCATTGTCCTCTCTTTAAAGGTGATGTCAATTTTACTGTTCTGTAAGCTAAACTGACCCTTAAATTTGATGCAAACGCATCGTTCAATTTCTCTAAAAAATGTGTAGCGGCGACTCACATCACTGAAAGAAACATGCTAGGCCAATTCCAATTTTCCGTTGTGAAACAATTGTTGACAATCACATAAAAACACTGTAGGATACGGGGACATCTATCCCACTACTCCGCTTGGAAAGGTTATTGGATCCGTATGTTGTATATGCGGCGTCTTGGTTATCGCGTTGCCCATTCCCATCATAGTTAACAATTTTGCCGAATTTTATAAGAATCAGATGCGTCGTGAGAAAGCGTTGAAGCGGCGAGAAGCATTGGACCGAGCTAAGCGTGAAGGCAGCATCGTCTCATTTCATCATATCAATTTGAGAGATGCCTTCGCTAAGAGTATGGATCTGATCGATGTGATCGTTGATACTGGTGAGTTGTTTTGTTTCTATCTTTAAATTTTAGTTTGATTGCATGCACAGAACCATACACACAGTCGTCAGTTTTGGGATAAAATTCGAATGAAGTGCGTACAATTATTGAACGGTTCTGAAGGCTAGTCGACTGGTCCTACGCTTAAAACATTATTTACCTCTTTCGATTGTGGAGAGGTGTGCTTTTGAGTTAAAGCCGGAGCCGACCTCTAGAAACGGTTTGAAAGCTTCTGATTTATTGACGAACAATTTCACTTTCGCGTTGTTCTTGTTTTTTCCAAGGCAACATCAGTAATTTTCTGTTAGCTTGAAAGCTCGAAGAGCTTTCCAATTTTTATTTTTATAAAGATGATCGAAAGATACTCGGAGACAGAAAAAGCTCTTCCAATAGAGCAAAACTTCTTCAAAGACAGCTGCAAAAGCTCTTCAAAGACAGCAAAAGCTCTCCAAAGACAGCAGAAGCTGTTAAAGACAGCAAAAGCTATTCGAAAACAGCAAAATCTCTTAAGCTCTTCGAAGACAGCAAAAGCTATTTAAAGTCAGTAAAAGCTATTCGAAGACAGCAAATGCTCTTCGAAGACAGTAAAAGCTCTTCGAATACAACAAAAACACTTCTAAAACAACAAAAGCATGAAGACCTCAAAAGCTCTTCCAAGACAGTAAAAGCTCTTTCTAGACAGTAAAAGCTCTTCCTAGACAGTAAAAGCTCTTCCAATACAGCAAAAGCTCTTCAGAGACAGCAACAACTATTCAAAGAGAGCAAAAGCTCTTCACAGTGATCGAAGGCTCTTTACAGTGATGGAATGTCATTCAACGCAATGAAAAGCTTTTGAATCCCTTTTGAAACTGAGAGTATACAATTCGCATTCGAAACAGATCAAAGTCTAAAATGAAATGAATGTTGTCGACGAGCTGAGAATCATTGGAATAAATTCATTTTTCCGATTGTAAGCCCGAGTACAGAGCTGTGTGAATTCTAACACCTGTTTCACGCCCTCGACGAGGTAATAACAGAATTTAATAGACGCCACATCAATAATTATGCGCATTTCCAATTGCAGTCCAATGATTTGACGTTTCATTCGTTCATTTCAAGAAAAAATATTCCGCCCCACAAGAACTATTGAATTTTAAGCAAAAATGAAATGTGGAAACAATCGATTGGGCTGCAAAACAACTCTTAACATTTGCATTAACATTTAATTGTGTGTGTTTTCGACAATAAACGAAATTGCTGTTGTAACCAACCGATTAGTATAATTGTAAATGTCGTGAAGTGTCTCTTATGATGTTGTTTGACGAACTGTTTAACCATTTTCGGTAAAATTGCAAAATTGATTTGAATTGGAACATTTTTATTTTAAAAAAAAGAAAAGAAAAAAAACCAACGGCACCAACTATATTGCAGCAGCGAATCGCATGCATAATAAAAACGCTTTTCCACATAAAATATATCTAAATGTGCAATTGTGATCCGACCAATTTAACCACGAACAAAAGTTACAGGCTTTTTTCCTCTTCTCTTCTTTTTCTACATTTTTTTTACTTTAAATTAGCAGAAAAAAATTCGAAAGCAACAATTGAACCGTTCCGACCGACAGTTCCATAATGTTCGTGTGATTATTTCTCTTTTTTTTTTGTTCGAATTCGAGTTTAGCTTTCCATGTTTTATATGAAAAATATATATTGAGTGAACCCTTCAACGGAATTTTATGGTTAAATGCATTACATTATTTAACACCATACAACACCACGAACAATGAACATGCAACAAGAAATAAATACACGAGAAAGACATCACACGGGGTGGGTCAGTAATATGGACAAATTTAATTGCTTTTCGGTTATTTCATAGAAAATGGGATAATTAATGGGCAACTAACGGTAGCTACACATAGCGACGTGAACAGACCTAATTTAAAAAAAAAATCTTTTGTTATACTGTCATACTGCTTGACAGGCGAACAATAGAAACCTTTGAATTAGGTCGGTTTCGCGTTGTTATGCGTAGCTAGGATTCTACTGTTCGCCTGTCAAGTTTCACAGTATGTGAAGGTAGAGTATAGTGCCCTCTAACGCATTATATAGGTGAATAACGCATAGACACTCTGGGCGACATCGTTAATAGCACCCATTGCGTGAAAATAACGGCCTGACAGGAATATTATTTTTTAAGGTGTGTTGACTAGAAGAGGGTGTAGAGTTTCAGATTTTATGTCTTGCTGGTTTTATGAAGAATTTCAGTAAGAAGTTGATGAAAGGGTTGTAGACCTATTTATAAGTCGAAAACCCTTCTTTTCATGTGTCTAGAACTGCTTTGGACGCCTTCAGAATCTAAACTTCAGTGGATAGCTAAGGAAAAAATGAAAAGTCTTGTTTTCGTGTGATTGTTGCCTCGCCTCGGTTCAACTAAATTCACACACAAACTTAATATTTCGACTTTTCATCTCTTGTTATGTAAATTACTAAATGCAAACTGCTCCAATGGAATTCCCATTTAACTTAAAATAGGTCTAGCTCCTGTTCCAGACGTCCTAGAAATTTTTTTTCTGGATTTATAATCAGGAGGGAAAAATACCTATAAGTTTTCGAACTCGTATGTGAACATACGGGGTGTCGATTAGTGAGATGAGCGATTCATCATCAAGGGTAGCAACGTGTGGCGACATCTGGTCACAACTAGTGACTCAAGTAGTCAAAACTCAAATTGTGACATTCCGTTACTCTGCTAAGGTAACGCTATTTGTGAATGAATCACTAACATAGCACTATCTAGCAGCGATTCAAATTTTCCAAATGTCAAATAGAAGGGAGAAACTTTAAGGTTGTTATGTTCCTCGCATTTTCACGGTTCGTATCAATTGGAGAGGGGGACATTTTTTGTGGAATTTATGTATGGTCCAATGCAAATGCAGAACTCGGGAAATAAACTGTTCTGAAAGCGTGTCCGGCAATCTGGCTTAAACAGCAATAGGATGATCTAACAACGTTTTCCTTGAACCGAAAAACAATCTAAATTACTCTTCCGGGACTAGCCGTTGAACAATTTATTTCTCGGTGTTCCGAGAGCCTTTTAGCCAAAAATTTATTTTTTATACAAAAGTACCTAAACATCAAATTCAGCGCTACTTTCTAATTCTCCAGAACAAAATGCTGCTGATAGTTTTGACGAAAAATAGGATGAGTTTTTGAAGAAACCATAAGGTAAAGCAATCAAGTCCATATTATACGAGGGACCAGATTAATCAAATTATCTTTCTAGATGTGTGGAAACGAATTGTTAAGAGGAAGAAGAAGATTTCTTTTCACGCAACATCGATCTCTTAGATATATACAAAACAGAAAACCCAACAATTGATTTTCGATCTCGAATTTTAGAAACGTTAGAACGATAAGTTAAGAGCAAAGAACGTAGCAGAAAGTATTATTAGGAATTGCTGCTAACAGGCCGTGAGCTCACGTGCGTATTAGTCTCTCATTAGCCCACGAATTGAAATCAATATCATATTTCGACTACACTAGCTCCGCGTGGCTCTCAGAAACAAAAGTGCCACATCATGTTGCTGCGTTGTGCAACAATATGTATACAGTTTCGAACCGTGGTTGTTTGTGAGGGATAGATACACACGTGAACACCACACAGTCTATAACGGAAACAGTATTTTATTTTAAAGTAGATTCGCATTTCTGGAAAGACTCGCGTAGTTGAATGTCCTTATTACGTGATAGTAAACTTTATGAATAATCGAAGCATTTGAGAAACAAATTGTTAAACAGCATGTCCCAGTCTCATTAAAAATTTGATTACATCATTATCACACTGTTTTTCCATTGTTGTGGAGTCATTAAGTCATCTGCTATTCACAACGCTCTTTTCTTAATCATAGATTTCATTTGAGGTTTACAAAAGTGACGCGTCCTCTACGCCATCTTGAATTGTTCTGCCATTTTTAAGTTTCCATTCATCCTAAGCGTTTCTTTCATTTGAAAAATTTTCTTATTCGTGTTCCTTTTCTGCGGCTAGTCAACGTCAATGCATCTCCCACTCCTATCTTTCGCTACAAACTGTTTTTTTCTACCTATCGAAAAACTCTTAGCTGAACGAGAAATCTGTCTGTCGTTTTGCTTTTCATTTGGGATTTTTTGGTCCTGAAATATCCCTGTCATGTTACCCTCTTCCTACATCGTATTTATCCATCATTACCCACTATCGTGGTTATTCACTGTTCTACCTCAGCGTTACAGCGTTACTAAGAAAATGCAATGTAATCCTTCAAATTGACAAATAATAGAATTTAAAAATTTTGTGTCATGACACAAGTAGTCAACATTGAAAAGTTTTCATAGACCAGAAGGTGTGTCTGTTCATTGTGCAGTAGCAATGAAATGTTTAATGTTTGATTGGTTTTTCCACAGTGTGAATTATATTGAATCACATCCATAATGGATGATCCATTCAATGCTAAACTACATGATTCTCTCCAGAAATGATTTAGATTGATGTGTGAAGTAAATGAATTTTAAAAACACTAGAAAAAATCTCGCGTTCTAGAACTTATAGGAGAAAACTTGAAAACAACAATATTATTGATCCACCGTCACTGTAAATACATAGCATTGATACATTGAAATACGCACACAAGCAGACACATTTAAAGCAAATATACACACATATGCCACACCAGCTAACCACAAACAACATTTTCCGTTATTTTAATTTGAAGTAAAAAGTTGAACGAAATTAATCGAAAATAGTAGAAAAATTGCAAAGCATAAAACTAGTGTGTAAACCCAACGGAATTGAAAGCTAAAGTGTCAACAGTAAATACGGTGTCTGTGTTCTCGCTCCGCTTGTTACTACAACAATTTAAGGTTATTTAAGTCAGTCACGTAACACAGTTTTACTTTTAAACTCTTCCTTATCATGAGACAACTCTAGGGCTGTAATGGATCTCTTGTCTTGAAGTTAGTGTGTAAAGTTGTTTATCTAATCCGAGGATAAAGATGAAAAATCCCATTTACGTGATTGGCCTCGGTTTTGCCTCGGATGAACAAAGTTCAGTTTTCAACTTTTTATCTCCAGTCAGACTAATTGTGAAAAGTTTTCTAGTTCATAGACATGTGTCGGATATTTATTTTGATAGTATTGGTTTAGTGATTGTGAAGATCGCTAGTCCAAGAAAAATCATTTTCGTCCTCAAAAATAGTTTCTCCAAAACTCCTGAAAACGATCAACAGTCGTTAAATTAACAAGTTTATTTAAGCTGTTGAATCAACAGTTTGCCAAACTTGGGCCCATAACCTGTTCAGTTCATATCCGATCATCACATCAAAAAAGGCAAGAAGAAAATCAGAAAACTAAAATTTTCAATAAATTAAGATCTTCTCCCTTTCATCGGTGACATTCAATTGAATTTTTTTGCAAAGAAATTGACTAACTCTTCTTACCGTAGAGCATGAAGAATCGATCAACGAATAACAAATTGTCACTAATATTTCCAATGCTACCCTATTGTAGATTCGACAGAATGTGTATTGTAAAATAGAACGGCCCGGTCGTATAATCTTGTAAACTAACTTCTTATCGAAAGATTAACCGTTGCATTAAAAGTAAACTTTTTTTATTAAAATTTATTTGAAAATCCTCAACAAGGAATTACTTGGCAAATAAAAAAAATCAACCGAGAGAGCTACGACTCCACATAAACTTTCACGCTAAGCATTACCAAAAAAAAGTAAATAGAAATCTAGGCGAACTGTGCACTCACATCACAGATTAGATTTATTTCGGACATTAAAGGTGAGTGGAACGATTGTGCAAAGTGAAGGTGTTTCGTAATGAAAAATAAATCTTTTCGTCCCTCCGTATTAAAACAGGAAAATGTTTCTAACGCCCAATCTAAGAGCATGAGCGATGTTTGGTGTCATGCTCTTAAACTTAAGGCTCATCCATGAATGACGTCCACAGTTGTCAGTGATGCCAGTAGACTTAATTCATTTTTAATTCAATAAATATGCATTTTCGTGATTCAAATGTGCTTTCTAATACTCTAATATGGGAGTAGAAGACACATTTTACTCACGATACCGCATATTGGACAAGTTATTAATGAATTAAATCTGCTGGCAGCACTGAAAAAAATGGATGAACCCTTAATGTTCACTTTAGTTGCATTAACATTTTGGTTTTTATCAGTTATTACCATGACTAAGGATTAATTGTTGAAAAGGCCAGTTTTCGCGTGCACTTTCCGAGGCGACGCCGAGGTCAACAATCACTCGAAAACGTGGCTCTTCATTTTTATGTCGAATTTTGTAATTGATTTCACATGCTTCGATTTCCCAATAAAATCCTCTTTTGACCCTAAGGGAAATCAAAAGCATGTGAAAATATAAGAAGAACTGTTGCTTGTCACATCGAAGCTTGTCAATGTCTTTAAAATCCTTTTATGATGGCGAGCGTAAACGGCTCCCTAAATAATTTTAAAATTGACAAACTTCGCCAATAATCTAATTATCTAGTGGAGCTTCTTAGTAGAACAAATTACACTTTACCCACTGCTACCCCGGGCAATGAGTCATTAATGCCTTGATTTGAACGTTAAAACTAATTTCCTGGGGATTAGGCAGTAAGATAACTTACGTCTTCGCCTTCAAATCGCGCCTTAGTCCAGGCAAAATTATAAGCTGAAACCAAATACGTTTTTAAAGAATTCAGTTAGCGCTAAGGTTTCAACGAAAGTCATTTTTTGGTTTCGTTAAATTCGTAAAAAATTTTGCTTTTTTGTTGACATAAGAAATAAGAAATGTGATGAAATTATATACAAAATCCATTACGGAAGCATAAGCATAAGCTAGTTTTTTTGAATGGAATGTCTCTTAAGTAGATTGAGGTGATAACACTTACTATAAAAACAAACAAAAAAATCTCAAATTATTGTGAAAGGTTTGCCGGACGACAGACTGACTAGAACAATAAGATTCGCTTCGATGGTTTATTAGTATTAGTATTTCAATCAGTTTTCTGACTAGAGAAATTTCTCTGGCCGCCCTTTTTACTTTCTGTTGTATATCGATCTTTAGCAATATAATCGAGACGCAAAATGATCTGCCGCGTCAGCCGCTCTTTATACACACAAACGAAAGGGACTATTTATTAATTCCACCGCAAAGCGCTGCGAACGTTTGGGTATTTCCGTTAAAAAATGATGAAAAACTGTACTAAAATTTTATGCCATTTTATGATAACTTTTAGCGTCAGCGCCATCTCTTAGTAATAAAAACACTTGGAAATCGCCAATTCATTTTTTAGCCTATGGACAAAACGAAGAACTTTTTTTGTTCCATATGGTGAATTTAATTCCAATATTTCTCAGTAGTTTGTTAGCGTCGTTAGGTCGTTACACAGCGTATCGAATTTCTTTTGTTATAAACGTCAAATTTGACAGAACAAGAAATTCGTTACGAACGTCGCAGTATGCATGGCCATTTAGTTTCGACGACAATAATTTCTCTGTTTGAGGCAGGCTCTGTATGCTTAAATTTCATCCGTCGCTCAGTAATATTTTGAATATTTTGACGTTTCACCCGTCTCTGTAATATCCACGAGGTTTGAACGTTTTCCTTAAACCCACACAACATTTATGTGTCATTATGCGCCAAAACGATTCTTGACCCTTGTAGTCCAGGTGCTTGTGTCAGAAAAAATGGCTCTGCTCGCGAAAAATGTACTGAAAAAGTCGATTTTCAAAATTTGCACACAATTTTTCATTCTCAATCATATATGACTAATGACTTATTAAATCGTTAAAATAAAAGACAACCAAGTTGCGTGGGACAATTATGTTCATCTTCTGCCATAATCCATAATGTGAATTCTTACTGGCCATTTAGAGAGCTACGTAAATGTGACAGATTCGTAATTACAACACTACTTTTCATTGATAATTTGCAATTTGTGAATGAAATTCGGGGTTGTAATTGTAGAAGTATGTGTACGACCTCAAGCATCAAGGGAAAACTTGACAGCCTCGTTGACAGCTGTCAAAGTTCATTTTCTGCGTGATTTCGTTATTTCAATTTTATTTCACAATTTTCTTAGACTAACCACAGTTCAGAGTTCACTTCATTTCAAAATTTTTGCAACCAATTTCTGACTTTTTTCATTTTTTCAAGAGCATTTGCCAATTTCTCGATTACGTAAATTTGCCGAACTTTTTGTTTGAGATGTTGAACTTATGCGTCGTTTGCTTTTTGTTTCGCTGCTGGAATGAAGTTTAGGAAATTTTTTTGTAAATTCTTCTTTAGAGAAGCCAAAATTTTGTGAAGACAATCAAGCAACAGATTAAGAGCGAACATTTTACGGCTTTCTACAATATTTTGTACAGAAGATTTCATATACTTATGAGTGGCTAAAGCAATTGTTTGTGGAAAAAGCACGCATGACTTGTTTGTCTGAGACTGCAATCATTGTATCGACTAATAGCAATTGTAAAACGATTAATTTGCGCTAAACGTTATTTGACCAAATACGCCAATTTCTTCCTTTGCGACATGTTTGGCAAATTAAACGAGTGGATGAACAAATAAACCGAACAATTCATTTCAGCGCTCCGTTAACGAGAATTTCATGCCGCGTTAGTTTGTCCCTTTTTACAGTCATGTCGAGGTCATTTGCAATTTTTGAAAGACAACTTCTCACAATAGTTTTTTGAGCGAATTAAGAGGCTTCATCGAATGATACGCCATTGAAGAAGATTTAGATAACGACAGCTACAATATTTCATTGTGCAATAGCACATAAATCTCGTCTGTCATGGTAATTCGGTCACTACGGACATCGAACTGATAAGCAAATAATCACATTTGAATCCAATTTGGCGCAAAGTTTGAATTCGCTTGTCGGAATCAAACATACCCACTTTCATGTGTTCAATTTGCGACCTTTAAAAGATACTGAATTTAGTTATGGCAAATGTTTTAACTAAAACGAGGAACTAAAGTGTGCAGGTGGCTAGCCTTGTGTTGAATCTTCAATTCGAGGTTAATTTTGTTCGTCAGTCAAGTGTCGTCAGTTAACAAACCTTTCTCAATCAACTTTTCTATCACAATTATACTCTATCAATGATGGCTTACTATCGCTTTCTATCGAGGTTAACTAAAAACTGTTTAAATGAAAAAGCTAATTTGAAGCTTTCGCCTACAAAACATAATAATAAACGAAAAACACAATTTTACTGTTTGTACCAATAAGTGATTGTTTTCTACTCTTTTTTGTTGATCATTTTTTTCCAATTCGAATGCCTCTCGTTATCAAATATACGTAAAATTGTTCAAAGAAAAAATTTCTGTAGAGCACTTCGCGGAATGAAACGCACTCACTAGAGCCATGAGGTGAAAAAAAGGCGTGCGAGCAGAAACATTTGCAGGTGGTACGTCTTTGGCGAGATTGATAAGAAAATGTGGGGACAGTTGGCTTCTATGACAGAGAAAAGCCATTTGGTTCGTTTCTCTCCCATAACAACCAGTTTCTTTCACATTTTCCTCTTATCTGACCGGTGGAGTACTAAGCCAACAAATGACTTCTCTTGCGTGTAAAGTGCGGAACAAATGTTTTGACATGTCTCTGTTTCCTCGCACACATACATGTCGCATGATTTTTTGTCCGCTTCAGATAGTGAGTGCGTTTAATTCCACAAAGTACTCTATTTTTGCACTGTAGGTGCGCCTTCTAATTCAAAGTAAAACGTACACTAGGCTATTTAAATGTACTGGCCCCTACACACAGCGAATTACATATAGAATTTCTTTTGTTCTTTTGTCAAATTTGACGTTTATACCAAAAGAAATTTGATACGTTTGCCGCCGTGTATAAGGACACATACCGTTGATGTTCGTTCGACAGCATCGGTATTATTATGGCACCAGTCAGTTAACGGTATTTGAATTACTAGCGCACTTATGGCGTGAATTTGCACAGTTTTTTTTTGTAGTAGATTTCATAACAAAAATTTAAAAACAAATTATTAAAACAAAATAATTGTGGTCTCTAAATGTGTGTGTTTGTAATGCGTAACAAAATTTTGTTTAGTCACGTGGAGTACGTCTCTCGTATTTTTAATTTGGCATTTTATTCTAATACAAAGTCACTGTCCGTGTGTCTACAGTTTTTGTTTTCGTTGTTGTTTTCCTTGTTAAATAGGTTTCAAATTTTTGTAAATAAAAGTCAACTTAAACACATTTTGCATTTTATTTATCGACATTAACTAGATAAAAAGGCGGCAGTCATTTATCTTACACAACGTCACTGTCGATTATAATATTAAAGCCAAGCAATCAAATTAAACATGGCGTGCACCGTCCCATCATCGGTTGTTATTCCCATCGCTTATATTTCGAAATGTAAAACGATAAAAATTACCGAATTAACTGAGTTCTTTCCTATTCGATTGGGTTTCATCAATCCACAAATAATGTTCACTTCGCTAGCTTCGAAGTACTAGATTTGATTACTATTGTTCGCTTATTGTCCTCAGTAAGAGAAAAATCTGGCTAGAAATTTTGCTAGCTGATGTAGTTAGAACTCAATTTTGTAAATTAGGTGATAACGGCACACCGTCTTTATATGAATGCGGATCGGCAACACTAGTCCAGGGACGTTTTGATATACTCATTGTTAATATTTGGATATTTTTGATATCAGCTTGGGAAAAAATTCAATTGTGAGGTTATGTAAGGTAAGGTTCCGCCTTAAGACTTAAGAAGGCAGACTAGGTTACAAAGAGCCCTCTGTTGAAAGCTTCATGTAAACACTCACTTTCGTATGAAAAATATTTGGAAAATAACTCATTTTGGGAATCCATTTTTACGTGTAATTTACGTTGGGGCACTTGGCGGCTTACATAGTCTTAAAGTTTGGACCTTTATCTACAAAATTGCTGAAAAAAATGTTTTAAAAATTGCATCAAACGAAAGACATTACGGTTTTAAAACATCGCTTCACTGGACACAAAACATGAAGAATTTCATTTTATTTACACATCTAAACACACTGCCTCCAACTTTTTATTATTAGAATTGATAATGCACACACTTGTCTACCAAATTCCAGAATTAATTTGACAAAAATCACTTTTTATTAATTAGAAACAGAAAATAAAACCCGAAATTGTTCAATAACTGCCATTTTTTCAATTGTTGAGCTTTGATTTTGACAGTAACTAATGGTATATACAGCTGGTATGGTATAACATGGTGTGGTATAAAATGTGTTGCATACCATATTTATAATTGTCAAAATCAAAGCTCAACAATTGAAAAAATGGCAGTTATTGAACAATTTCGGGTTTTATTTTCTGTTTCTAATTAATAAAAAGTGATTTTTGTCAAATTAATTCTGGAATTTGGTAGACAAGTGTGTGCATTATCAATTCTAATAATAAAAAGTTGGAGGCAGTGTGTTTAGATGTGTAAATAAAGTGAAATTCTTCATGTTTTGTGTCCAGTGAAGCGATGTTTTAAAACCGTAATGTCTTTCGTTTGATGCAATTTTTAAAACATTTTTTTCAGCAATTTTGTAGATAAAGGTCCAAACTTTAAGACTATGTAAGCCGCCAAGTGCCCCAACGTAAATTACACGTAAAAATGGATTCCCAAAATGAGTTATTTTCCAAATATTTTTCATACGAGAGTGAGTGTTTACATGAAGCTTTCAACAGAGGGCTCTTTGTAACCTAGTCTGCCCTCTTAAATAAGTTCTGCGAAATCTGTCTATTTTGAACATATTCCTTTCGGCTGGAATTTGATTTTTTTAATGAGTGTATTGCAAAAAAGGGGTAACCAACGTAAAAATATGGAAACCATAACCACTGATCCAATAAATTCAATACAAAAGACTGTCATAAGTAACAAACAAAACACAAGTTGACTCAAGAAGTTAAAGAATGTTTTTCCAGAAAAAAGTGTCAGAAAGATCTCTCTGTTTTCATTCTGTTTAGCTATCCGTTGACCTGACATATGCATTTAAACGAAATGAAATCAGAAAGATCTTACAGAGTGTGAGACCGTCTTTCCTGTACGATTTACTCGAGAAGTGAATAGATGGCGCTACACATTTTCGACAATGTGAAACTCAACTAAAGTAGAATAAATTAAGTCTGTCACGACGAAGGATATGTCGTAAAGTTGCAGTAGATGTTTCTATTCCATTAGAGCCGAGTCACATCGAAATGACAGTTTTGACGTAGACTTTTTTGACGTTGTCATCTTTGACATTTGAAAATTTTCGTCAAGTACTGCCATGTTCACTGAGGCAAAACGGAATCAAAACGGATGAATTCAGACGTAGGTGTTACCTGAGAGTAGCTCGCGACAGTATGAGTAGTGTACTGTCGGAAAATCTAATAAATGACATGCGTACAACGTTTCATGTACTGCAATAGATTGACCCCAAATTCCGTGCAAATTGTGAAATTTGCAATGTAGACAACATAACGAACACGAGTTTTAACAGTATTGCAAATATGACAAACACAAATTTTTTTGAGTCATCCATTGACAGGTGTCAGAAGCAGCTTTTTTATAGCATCATTCGTTTCTTTTTCTCATTTGTGGCACGTTGAAATCGTGAACAAACAAAAAACAGATATTGGGTTGACACATAGAGTTACACTCGATAGATGTCATGGTGGCGCTGTCATTTTTAAACATGTCTGGGTGCCCATTTAATTTTTGGGTTCCGATTAGCATCAGCGCCACCATGCCATACCTCTCGAGTGTAACGCTATGGGTTGACATCAGCGCCATCTTTCCACTACTTGAGTTAATCGAAATAAAAACGTAAAATTGAAGGCAGAAAGTACCAGAAATTCAAAAATGTGTGCCAATTAGTCCGGAAATTCGGAATTGAAAATAAGGTGGTTTCGGTTTCACAAATTGGTTATCCCTTTCAATGTGTTGTAAGAAATAATTTTGTCCTAAAACTCGCATAAAAAACCCAAAAAAAAATGAAAACTTAACAAAAAAAAGATTGTAAAAATTAAACGCAAAAAAAACCAAAACAAAAAAATCATCGAGCGTAATACCAAAAGCCGTTTGTTTAAGTTTTTAATCGTTAAACCGCAAAAAATTCTTTTCTTTTTTCTTAAATTTATTTTGTGTGTGTCGGATGTACAGATTTTTCTTTTGTTTAGAAAAAACATTCTCGGTAATCACCTCATACAAAATTTAATTTCGAAATTCCATGTTGTATGTCAAAAGTTATAAAATTGGCCGCAATGTAATTATCAGCTAAAATGAAACGATTTCTGTAGAATTACTCTTAAAACAACAGAATAAAAGATTGTGGGGCTAGTGACGAACATTTCCATTATTTTTTGTGTCTAGTAAAATTTCCGAGATCCGCATTTAATAGCCGAATTCCGAAGGAACTGAATAAAGGTTCGAAAATGGTCAGGTAAATCCGGGATCTGAACCTAAAAACCTGAATTGTCCTAGGAATAAACCTGATTTGATCTGACCTGAATTTACCTGAAACGCCTAAAAATAGGCAAACAGGACAGATATGAGGTGCTTTCCCGTGTTCAGACGACTTGTCAATTTGATCTGATT
This sequence comes from Bradysia coprophila, assembly GCF_014529535.1. NCBI lineage: Eukaryota > Metazoa > Arthropoda > Insecta > Diptera > Sciaridae > Bradysia > Bradysia coprophila. The sequence continues at coordinate 1,114,968 of NW_023503496.1, read as the reverse complement.
TCAGATGTCACCTGAGACCTGGATCAAAAGTTGGTCTTTTCCATTTGTCAAAGTGACGCTTTAAACGTCAAATAAAAAGGTATATTCGAAGTGGTCAGAAAATGGTTTATTTTTCCTTAATTATGTTTCTCTATTAAAAAATAAATCTTCTGACCACTTCAAAAAAAAATTTGTTTGACGTTTAAAACGTCATTTTGACAGTAGAGAAAACCGACTTTTGATCCAAACTAAAACAATTGTTGTCTGTTGTTTCCCTTAGGCGAACGTCGAAATGTCCTAACCGTTGTTAGGATTGATTTCTCAGACACAATACGTTTATAATTTGAGCGAAGTAATGACCTACGAAAACGTTCGTGGTCTTTGAATCCACTCAACTTACAGAACCATTAGACAGACCGTTAACCCTTCTTGATCGGCCGAAAAACAATCTTCAAAATAATAAGGTCTGCATTGTCCCGAGAATCCCCTAACACCTTCCAATTTCATGTAAATCCCCTACTCCTAGGATTTTATGTATTTCCAAACCCAATGCGCGTTGACCAAGTTCGGTTCGAGTATCATCATTTCCTTATTATTTTTGAAGCATTTATACCCACTGCTGGATGTAGGTATCATGGTCCTAGAATCTGTCATTAATCCCCTGTCATTCCTGCTATTTGCTCTTCTTATTTTTATTTCAATATCATTTTCAATATCATCCGCTGCATTCAGCCTAAATCATTCCACCTGACAAACTATCGTCGTCAGAAAATTTTGTGAATTCGGCCTTCAGACGTACGTCTAATTTTAGTTGTTAGCCCCCCACCGCATTTCATTGACTAACAATGGAAAATTCAGAATTTTCTCATTTCTATGCTAAAAATCCAAATCATAAGCATTCGAACAATCGTTTCATTTATCGTATCCGTCCACATTTTGCACTCCAAAATTATTAAAATGAATATAAAATGCATCCAACAGCTGTATACCAAGTAAAATATCTTATCAATGTGCATCTATATAACAAGTTTGTGTAGTCCAAAGAACAAAAGCATATGTAAAGAAAACAGAAATGAAAAACCCTTAAATGTTTGTACAAAATCCACCATCACCACACCGTGAAAATAAATCGAAAAATAAATTCAAAATTTTTCCTGTCTTTTAAATTGTCTCATCAAATTCCATATTGGATCCATTTTCGAATTAATCGTCCACAATCCAAAAAATAAAAATTTTACGCGCCACATTTCACTCCCCGAAAAACACATAAAATATAATTGGCAAAAAAAGAAGAAGAAGAAAAAGAAAAGTCGGAAAAACGCGAAAGGCGTATTAAAACGATATCAAACTGGCAACGGCTGACTCACGCGCTTCGGGGATTACCCACAGGACACAACATATCGCAAGGAGACGAGAATAGTACCGAAGGTGAATCGGCAACCGGTCGAAATCCGTCGAGCACGGGCATGGGATGCTATAAGAACTACGATCATGCGCAACTGAATGATATACGGCAGAGAAGTACTTCGCAGGTGAGTCGATTGAGTGGCTGACGATTAAAAATTTTGTTTTTTCAACATCATTTTCACGACCTTGTAAACGTCAGACACCCCAGTTGTCAAACATGTCGAATTAACTGAACAAGCGATTTTCACGCAGTTAACGTTAATTGATTGAGGTTAAGGACAACTTAACGAAAACTGAAGTGGGGTTACGTAGACGAGTATAATGAAAATGATTTATTGCATAAGTATTAGCACCAGAAGTGGTTCGACTGCAAAGGAGGTTGTATCATCTCTAGCGAAAATTTTGAGTCGCAGATGGAACTTGTAAATAGTTAGCCGTACCCTTATAACTCACAGCAGCAGCTGTACTAATAAGGGATCGTTCGTAAATGACATCAGTTTTTTTCAGTGCTGTCAGCAAATTTAAATGATTAATAAATTGATAAATCTGAATGTTCTTGAGTCAAATATGTGTCTTACCTCCCTAAATAGACCCCTAAGTCGGCAGAACGCATATTTAGCAAGTTATTAACGATTTCAATCTACTGACAGCACTGAACAAAGCGGACGTCATTTATAAAGAATCCCTAAAACCAGAACATTTCAATGAGGCGCCTCACTCGGTTAGAATGCGCATCTGGATATTAGAAAATTCTTTCAAATTCGGATACAATCTTGACATATCGATTCAATTCAAGCCATGAATATCATCGAAATTTCCAGGGCCGGACTGTGTACCAAAAGGCGATCCTCTACAAAAAATTCCGAAAGGGCCGGGAAAATTGAAAATTGTGCAAGTGCGGGCCTGAGATTCTTTATGGGAATATGGGGAACTATTAATCATTTCTCACTTCACCGTTTCTCACTTCTCCGCCCATAATTCAAGTAGAAGACGCTTTGTTCTGAGGGATGCTGTGTAACTTCACCTACATAGCTTTAGCGTGTTCTATATATCTCAGAGACTAATTTGAAGACAAATTTTCACAAATATAATTTACAGTGGACGGCGGTGAAATTTAGGCATGAATTTGCTTCAGCGCTTTTTCAGCTGATCACTCATACAAACGAAAGTGCTTATACATCTTTATGCGAGTTAAATCGTTACGCGCACGCTTGTGGTAGTGGTAAAACCGAATACATACAATAGGAAATTGACTTGTATGAGTGGACCATCTGAAAAACAGCTGAAGCAAATTCAAGCCTAAATTTCACTGACGTTCGCCGTAAAGATGGGAAAATTTGGAAAATGTGAAAAAATTTAAGGAAATATGGGAAAATGTTTCCCCAACAATAGTCCCTGAAAGCGAACCTTTTTTATGAGTCTAATGCAGGTCGTATAATTCTTCGTAAAATTAACCCAAGCCGAACTTGTGTGTTCACTTCTACAAAAGTTGCATTACGCCAACGAAACTAATACATCCAAGTTGATTTATGTCTGAGGTCTGTGCACCCCGCGTTGTACACATTCCACAATGAAACTTTCATCGTAAATTCCGCTCCACTATATTCGAAACTTATTGTTTACACCACTTTCTGACCGCACAACAATGCCATTTTAATGACAAAAATGTACACCATCTCCGAAACCAAACCAGGTATCACTGCATGAAGTTGAAGAAGTGCCTCCGTACAGTCCACAAAAGCAACAACAGCAACGGACGTCCGCAATGGAAATGTATCATGATGGTGCCACAAATGAGGAGAAACGTCTGCTCACTCAAGACGAAACACCCACCCATGTGCCAACACAAATGATGGTTACACCAGCGGTAAGTAGAACGATTTGTTTTCCGTTGTCCTTTCCCTTTTTTGTCTTTTTGTTTTTTGGTTATAGTCTTATCACTGTGTTGATATTATCATTATGAGTGGACATTATATGTGTTGTTGTCGATTATGATATTTACTATTTTGATTATGGAAAAGAAATTGTTTCCAGACCGATTGGCCGTTACGATTTTCCGTTACAATGTAAAATACACAAAAAACAAACAAATCTAAAAACTATTTTCGTTTCATTAAATGTCGACAATTTTTCGTTTTTTTATCCTTTGTTTTTTGTTGATTTTAATTGTCTAACTGTACCTTAAACTTTCAAATTTTCCCGCCCTCAATAAATGTAGTTCTTGCAGTCAAGGACCGTGGAGGTATCATTTGCTTGTCTATAACAAACGAAATAAATTATTTTAAACAAAAACTTTTTATTCAAATATTTATAACCGAAGCCTACTATTATGCTCATTTTGCCCAAGAAACTTTTTTTTTCTTTTTTTCAAATTTTCTTTTTTTTTCTACTGGAACCAAATTGTGAAACAATGCGAACATACATCTGATATATGCATGCTCATTTCAGTCAAGGTGTACAATGCAACAATTTCGATAGTAAGTCAACAGAAGAAGCATTCGTCATAGTACCACAGGAACTTCTTCATCTTGGAGATTCTTAAAGGTTCCAATAGATGTGCAAGAACTTTAATACCCAATGTCATTAACCCTTAATTTTTCAAAGGTGTAAATTTTTGACGGTCCTGATGGTTAATGTCTGAATGTGAGTCGCCTCTCTTAATAGAGACTTTAACAGGCTACTCATGCATTTCTGTGTGTAAACATCTAGCGAATCATAAACGAAATGAAAGTAAACAAAGCTCGTGTTACCCTTGCAGAGGATTGTGCAAGAAAAAATGAAGTACGAGACCTTCACTTGCTGACTTTAACAATGGACACATCAAAATGCTTCAAATATTGTTGATTTAGTTAACCGAAGTGTTGAAAAGTACTTGCTAAATCCAGACAGGTCATGTTTCTTTCGAGAGCTTTAATTCTTCTAAATAAAATGATTCCTCAATCGCCAATTCTTTCTAATGGTCTTTGGACTGATGGTAGACATTTACATTAAATTAGCAACGTTTGTAGAGAAAATCTACGGCTGTTGAGGTTAGGTAAAGTAGATGCGGTCTAGCCCTCAGACCGTGAACTCGGTTCTTATCATGAGCTAGAGTTTCACTTAAGTTTCAATTATAAGGTATCCCTAAAAATCTCGTGAATCCCTGAAATTTCAGGGCTCGAAATTTTAAATATTTCACGTTTTCCAAACCATAAAAGTTAAGAGCAATGGACCCTTTGCAAATTTGTAGCCTACGTTTTTTGATGGTTTCTCTGAACCCATTTTTTTTTTGAAAAGTAAAGCCATTAAAGCACGCAAAAAGTGTTACTTTTAATAAAAAAAAATTGATTTGTGGATTTTTGTGGAAATTTTTTGTTCAGAGAAATCATCAAAAAACGAATATTTTCCGCCAAAATGTAGGCTACAAATTTGTGAAGTGTCAATCGTTCTTAAACTAGCAAAGGAGCCGTATACACCTTTCATTTCTCCGAAAATTTGTATGCTCGTAGCCATAATCGTCGAATGCTAATCATTTCCACTGTACAGGATATATTTACATCTTGCAATCACTGCAACCTGACTATTACTGTCGGGTCGGTTATTATAACAGATTGCTTGAGTTTGTGATTTTTTACGAATGATTTCATGTTCATAAAGCATAATAATTGTGTGCTCGTTATCGTTAAAATTAATTCATTTACATTCTTGAGACCGTTAAACCCAGTCAATCGAAAGTTATTGACTTTCTCGTTTCTTTCTCTTTAACATCTCATCGAAATGAGCTACATCTTTTGTTGCTTTTGGTGGGTTCGTTCCCTTTAATTTCGGATATGGAATTATATCGGAAGAGCACAGACAACGAATATAGAAAGAAAAAGATTCATCGAACCATGGAGGCTTTATTTTCATTTTCTATTCGTTTTTATTTTATTGTTCGATTTAACTCCAGCTCACCCCCTTCTTATGTTACATTTTTCTTCGATTGCATAACTTTTTTGGCTGAACTGAAATGTGAATATTTTTAACACAAAAAATCGATAAATTAACTATACAAAATTTAGGTAATGGCTGTCGGCTGCCGGCTGAGTTTGTTTTGGTATGAAATGAAAACGCTGAGCATAACATTACCATGTAGTGCAGGGTGTTTTCGTTCTATTAGAAAAATCGTTGTGGTTTTCCGTTAGTTTACCGTACCGAATCATCTCGATAGAAATTCCATAATTTTTTTTTAACAATTCACGTAAAACGGAAACGCTTTTCTTGTTGAAGTTTCATTGGACAGTATCAATGAAATGTGCCATTTTTGTTAGATCAGAAGATTCATCCGAATAAATTTGGTTATAACATTGAGCACCCTGCATAACATGCTTCCGAAAATATTAATTTAAAAATCTAGTTTGGCTTTCTCAGTTAAAATTGGATTGTGCGAGGCATTATTGTATTTTCGTTCTTCATTTTATGTATATTGAACGTTTGACTTAGATATCTAGCGTATAATACAATTACCATTGTAAGAGATCTTGTAGAGATCTTCAATGCTTGTGGAGTGATTTAGTCAATAGAATTATCGTATTATCCGTCAGCGATGTAAATATTTCTTCTGAAGATTTTCTAGGTTTTTATCGCTTTAAGCGATATCTTGTCATCAGTAGAGAGACATCAGTTGTACAAACTTTTGCGATAGTTGTACTAACTTGTGTGGTAGTTCTACTAACTATTGTGGTATTTGTACTAATTCCTCAGAGAGTTGTACTAGCTCTTGCGGTGGTTGTACTAACTCTTGCGGTAGTTGTACTATCTCATGCGGTAGTTGTACTAACTCTTGCGGTAGTTCTAATTTTCATAGAGTTCTACTAACTGTGGAAACAGTTGCACTCACTATTGTAGAAGTTTTAAGAATTCTTTAGAGAATTGTACTAACTGTTCATAGAGCTGTACTAACTGTTCAGAGAGCTGTACTAACTGTTCCGAGAGTTGTAGTAACTGTTCAGATAGCTGTACTAAATGTTCAGAGAGTTGTATTAACTGTTCAGAGAGCTGTACTAACTGTTCAGAGAGCTGTACTAACTGTTCAGAGAGCTGTACTAGCTGTTCAGAGAGCTGTGCTAATTGTTCCGAAAGCTGTACTAACTGTTCCGAGAGCTGTACTAACTGTTCATAGAGCTGTACTAACTGTTCAGAGAGCTGTATTAATTGTTCCGAGAGCTGTACTAACTGTTCAGAGAGCTGTATTAACTGTTCAGAGAGTTGTACTAACTGTTCAGAGAGCTGTACTAAATGTTCAGAGAGCTGTACTAACTGTTCAGAAAGCTGTACATAAGGTCAATTAGTTCCCTCAAATATTACCTAAAATAGCACCAAGATAGGACAACTAATACGTAACATTCATTTTCATTGTGTAAAGTCATCCATTTTTTTTCTATCGACGAATTACTGCTATCGCATGAGAACCATTTAGATAAATGAAACAATTGTGTGATGCATCAAATAAACAAGAAATGGGCAAAGTCCTCGACCCATTACTAAAAATCGAAATTGGGTTGTTATCTTAGAGCATAGTTATTGATTGAATTATGTTAACTCGGTGCTGTCCTGGCTAGTAAATTGAATATCATCGGAACGCTTCGGAACTGATATGAACGGAGTACTTGAAATAAGAATCAAAAGCTGTGCCAGTTCGGCACTGAGTTACGTCTATTGCAACCAGAGAATGGAAACAGTTTATTGCTAATAACAAAACTTACAATTTGCATGACACAAAGACCATTATGATGGTTCGGTAATGAGAGTTAAATATTTTGACTTAAACAGCCAAATCTTTTTCGAACTTAACTCGTAGCTGTGTAATCTAATGAAATTAACAAAGTTTTTTTTGTACATTTTTTCCCCAACTCAATCTGTAGGAAGTGGCTGAACTACGCCGTCAAATTGCCTTAGAACAACATGCTCAGCATAAGAAAGATAAGCAAATTGACTCAGATATGCCAACGGAATTTGAATGTTGTTTTTGCACGTCAAAGGTAATAAACTAACAATTTTTGAAAATTTTAAATGTTTTAACAGCACTTGACACTATGGTTCCTGATTCCACACTGCGGTTTTAAATGAAAACAACAATCGAAGCTTTGAAGAGCTTTTGAACGTCCTTTCAATGGAAAGGGGTGGAACTTTCAAGTTTAGGGGCACAATCGTAAAAATTCTTCAAAACAATCGAAAACTCCTCAAACTTTACAAAAGCTCTTCTAAGGCTTATTGCAGCCACACATAGTAACACGAAAGAGACCTAATTCAAATTAGCCTTTCGCACTACTGTCAAACTTGACAGGAGAACAAAAAAAAATGGAATTAGGTTCCTTTCGTGTTGCTATGTGCTAGTTCCTGTTGTTTGAATTAGCTGCAATATCAATCAGGTGCCATAGAATGTTAGAATATTCTCATGATTGTTCGGAATTTTATAACAACACGGCTGGTTCATAAATGGAAACCGAGCCCAAGAAAATGCCATTCCGGACCATTTTGAGTGTTTAAGTGTGTTATTGTGTCGTCCGTTCAACATTCCTGTTTTTCATGTAAAAATTGTGTTTGGTTTCAATTGCATGTTCGTCAGGCTCTTTGTTTGAAATGGAATGATTTAATTCATTGGATTTATAAGTAGCTCATACAATAATTAAGTCGTTCAATTAACGTTGCATGCCGTAATAATTGTCATTTAACTAAACTGACCTAAACTAAATAAATGTAGAAAATAATAGGAAAGTTAGCTGATGAAAGAGGAGACATATCCACACAAAATGGGCGAGTGTAATCGTTTGTGTCACCGATTTTTTGTCGCTAACTAAAAAAAACCGTCGGGCCATCGTTATTGGCATACTACATTTTGTACCTTTACCATACTTATCCAGCTTAGATAATTGCATTTTCCCTGTAATCGCTTATCTCAAAGCCTCATGTTTCCAGTTTAAACGTTACACCCCCAATGGATCTTCAATATCGAAGAATATTACAGGCTGTTTCACATAGCAATACAAACGAAACCAAATGCCTAAACCTAATGTGTATCTTAGGTGATCTTTCTGCGGAAGTGTCTCCTGCATTGCTAATGTAAAGAGTAGAGTAGTAGTAACAGAGTAACAGTAGACCTAAAATGTTTCTTTTGTTATATTATCAAACTTGACAGGAGAACAAAAGAAAAATTTGAATTAGGCATCTTTCTAGACGAAAACATGAAACGAACCTAAACTTTTATCTCTGTTTGTCCATCCTACTTCTCATGTCATAGTGTCTCTGTCTTGTGTGTCGTTTAAATGGCTATGTCTGTCCCTCCCCCGCTAAACTGTATTGTGTTACAATCCTCTTCAATTTTGTGCGTGGTAATTTTAATCTTTTTTCAGATTTTTTTATCGAATTGTATTGAAATAATGTTTCAGGATTCGCATGAAGCTTGTCACGGTGAATGTATTCCTTTGCGATCGAACAGCATTTAGGTCTATAAGACAGAGCAAACCCAAAAAAAAGCTCGGCCAAAAATAAGTGATTTTTAAACATTCGAAGTAGTTGCATCTCAGTTTAAAACTGGATGATACAAAATTAAATGAATGATGCGAACGATAGAATCGCATACTCAGAAAACTGAAATGGATTCCGGCTGATGTTGGAAGCGAAGCGAAACACCACAAAAATAAAATTGAAAGACAGAGAAATGAGGAACATTTTAACACAAAAATCATTTTAATTTCTTACATCAATTTTCGTTATTTTTTCATTATTACCTAAAGTAATGCAATGCATCCGGTGAATGACGTAGATTTGATCATTATGTTAATTGTGTTAAATTTTGACGATTTGTCGGACCTTGTATACATTAGCACGATCATATTTTTTAATTTGAGAGACACACGCACTACGTCAGGTAAGTTTTTCTTAATTAATTTTTACATTTTTATTTTTTTTTTGTTTTTTATATTAAGTTGGGGATCATCCAAAAATACACTCACCTCTGGTGAAGAAGGGACCCACTATGCTTTCAGCCTGAAACTTTCAAGGCTGTAAATTTTGGGGAGGTAGCGCAGATCGACAGTCTATTTTAGATATGTGGGAACACACTCTTCCCATACAAAGAAATTTGCCAAAAATGGAATTGTGTGGCGTGACCTCCCAAAAGTTTACAAGCCTGGAAAGTGTAAATTGTTGAAAAAAGTGAACTGGGTCCAATACTTTAGCAGAAAAGGGTGTTCGGATTTATGGATGATCTTTACACGTATTGACAGCTTCAGTTCACAAAAAATCATTTACACTCACTAGAGATAATGATAATTAGATGGGGCATTGCCTATTCAACGTTATCATGACTCTGATTCATCCACATTTGAACACAAGTAGAACGAAACAATCGCCGTCAAAATCAAACCGATTTTTCTTCATAGATCCCTTAAAATTGAAGACAGTCGACGAATCGTTGTTTTAGGATTTAGAATTTGAAGTCCGTAATTGCACAAGAATGGTTTTTAGAATACGAAAAAATTGTCGTCATGCTGTCTTCTCGAGTCTTCTACAATTTTCTACATTTGGCCAAAAATGTGCCAATATGGCGGTTAAAAATGGATTTTAAGAATTTGTAGACCAAAAACTGACATTTAAGTGGTTTTTTTTCTTTTGTTCTGCTGTCAAGTTTGACAGTATAAGAAAAGAAAAATTTGAATTAGGTCATTGCCATGTGTAATTGCCGTTTCGATGTCTAAAGTGGAGAAAATACAATAACTGTAGCGTTGAAATACGTACGAACTACATAAAAACGTCGCTGACCTTATTATCAGACAAATACTTGTGAAGCGCCATCTTTCTTTAAGTGTTGAGCGAACAATTTCAATAGACTTGCGAATACGAAACTTCGATGTCGACTACGATGCGGTTACCACGTAAAATGTGAAATTGACCTAAAATTTCTTTTGCTTAACTGTCAGACAACAAAAGAAATGAAAAGTCATTTTCGTATTTAGGTGTTCTTTGCATCGTTGCGTGTAGCTAAAATTACCGATTTAGATATGCAACGCCATCTCTGCCATTCAGAAAAAACTAGTGAAATTTAGATAGGATTTTGATTCAGCTGTTTTCCAGCTGGTCCGCTCATACAAACAAAAGGGCTTGAAGTGGTCCGCCGTAATAACTACGGTCAGAGATTTTGTTTTTTTGACCAGATTTTCCATAGGAATTTTCCATGGAAATTTACAATTTAAAACAGGGTTGTCAAGAACTTTTTCCCGCTTACTTGCCATTATACATTTCTCTCCGGATCTGTTCGACTTTAAACAGGACAAAATTAGCTGGTTCATCTTACATTCAATGAATTTAGAGTCGTGGTGGTTAATGCACCGTTAAAAGGGAAATAAAAATTTTAATTACAAAGAAAGGCCAAAGTAACTCTCTTACAAAAAGTAACAAAAACGAAAATAACCATTTCGTTACGTCCGCATTTTATGGCAGCGGTATTCTTAAATGCCACTGCAATTTACGTTTTTTTTCACTCTCTGAAAATACGAAGGTCAACATCGTAAACATTTTCCTTTAAATTTTCACTGGTTGAGAGGAATATTTTCCGTTTGTTTATTGTAAAACGGTTTACGGACATAAAGTCGGTTTGATGCGGTTGTTTCGTTTCACCACATTTGCTCAAAAACCACCTGAACTTTGTAACACAAACAACAACAACAGATAAACAAAAAAAAGAAATTCTCGCTAACCATTCGCAGAGAGCGTTGTGTGTGGTTGTTTTTCGTAATGCGGTGTGAATTTTCTGTGCCAAAACACATTAACGCTTCACATTTAGTTATTATATTATGGGGGGCTGGGGGTCTATTCTATTTAATCAACAAAACGAACATAAAATGTTCTAAAAAAAAACGGCTTGACTTGACGCACAGACGAGGTGAATGAATGAATTAAATATTTCTGATTAGAGTCGGAAGTGAAACAATGAATGATTTTCCAATATTAATGCGTTGAACTCCTTTCGTGTCATACATTTTAGTGTATGGACGGGCGAAAGGATTTACGCTTCGATTCGTAGAGTCCTTGATGGAAATGGTAATTTTATGGTAAATGAGGGCATTCGGCACTTTACTTCTTTTAGGAAATCAATTCTTTAGATTCAGTTGGATCACTAGATGCTCGAGACGTGGAGGTGTGACGTGTTGTTCTTTTCACGTGTTAGACTTTCTATAGTAAACCAACGCATATCGTCAACGGGCCTTTCGCCTAACTGACTGAATTACCAACGAACAATTACATGTAACACAAAGAGACGTTATCGATACTAAACCCAGGACGCAACCTAATAACCGATTCAATCAGTTGTCATAATTTTGGACAACAAACTGATGAAACGAATTATTTGTGTTGCGGTTGAGTTTCGAACCCACAACTGGCAATTCAACAATTCAATGTGAAGTCTCGACCCACACACTGCGCTATTGAGTTGTCTATTAAGATGGAAGAATGACAAGGGCTCCACTTTGAGTCTTTACAAGCCCACGAAACTTTGACTCCCAATGAGGCCACGGCACTTTGAGTCCCAATAATGCCGCGGCATGAAACCATGCCAAATTGCTGCGTTACCCGATACGGAAAAATTTTCTTTAGAATCAAGGTATTGGACCGAATTGTTGAATAAAATTGAAAAAAGGAATCGTTGCCGGGGTGAGCGTGGCGAAATAATCAAATTTTCGTATTTTTCAACTTGTCTGGCACGCCTGACCCATCAACGAAAATTTACATTTCAATCCCATTCTTGATTTGGTTCCAACTCCCTCATTTTGACACCAATTTGGATTCTCTACGATGTGCGGTTTTTGAGATATACACTAGGGTATATACACTCGTTCCAGCCCTATAGAGTTAAGGATGGAATAAGTGTAAGTCCAAAATCTGCCACTCGAATTCTAATTCCACAATTTATTCCAAAACTTCCACTAAATTCCAATTTCATTCCAAAAGTTTCATTGCTCTGTCCCACTAATTCCACTAGTGGCTTTCGAACAAAGATAACGAAAAAGTCCTATTTGCGAAAATGTATTTGCACTAGCCGACTTTCAGTGAAAACAATCAAATAAATTCGCGTCGTCGTCAACTTTTCAATGAACAGAATTGATAAAACAAAACCGAAAAACAATTGTTCCGTCTGAGCCCCCGACGACGGCATTCGAATGTTGATTCGCGCAAATTTAATTGTAAAAGCCCTAATCAAAATCACGGGATTATGGGCTTCCATTTCGAAATTACAGCACATTATCGCTAAACCTGAATTAAAATATTTCTTTACACCTAACCTACATAATATACCATCATCATGCTATACCGTGCCATTGCCATTCGTATTGAAAGTGCATAATTACCGGCGCGATTACGACTACTGATTGAACGTGATGAATTAGTTTTTAAAGAGAAAGTGTCGCCTTCTTTATACTGTATACACACAGTGCATAGCCAGACAGTGTCGCACACAGTGCCGTCGTATCCATAAGCATTTAGTTCTTTTGACTTTGAAAAACGCAGACCAATGTCTTGTGTCGCATTGTTCGTGTGGTAACAAAATAGAGTTACACTCGAGAGATTTCAAGGTGGCCCTCTCATTTTTTCCACATTTCTGGTTTCCCATATTTGTGATTTACTTTGATTGACAGCGCCACCTCTCGAGTATAACTCCATGGGTAACTATGAAAAGACTCTCAAGTAGGGTGTGCGTACTAGTTGAACATTCACTGTTCTTTCGTTGATAATTTTTTTTATGAATGATAGACCGATAGGTATCCAACTATTGGCACATATCTGGAAACTGGTGTCACTACCCTATTTGGCTAGGCTATAAACTAAGGGCTCGCACCATTCAACAGCCCAACCTAGCCTAATTTGCTGTCTTTATTTTTTTTCAATCAGACATTGTGCTCTCAGATTTATATTTCAATACCGAACGTCTACCAGAGCTCTAGATACGCCTCTGAGAATTTCTTCGAAAAAAAATTATTTCTCTCCATTCTCAGACTTATGTGTCGTGGGTGTTACAGTAAAAAATGGTGTTCAAGAAAAGTCTGATTGCTTATAAATAACAGGGTTGGATGGTTGGCTGGTTGTTTTAAATTTCCAAACACGAAACGAAAATTGTAAATTGCTGGGTTTATCATTCGTACAGTCCGATGGGGATGTCTGAGGCATGGCTAATGATGTTTCTGATATTTTTTTGTTGTTATTTGTCATTATTTTGTGCTGCGACGTCCGTCTGTTGTTTTCGATTATTTTCAGTTGGGGTAAAAGATTGAAAATTGGAAATACTTCGTCTGCCTATAAGTTGTCGTAGTTTCGGGATTTGTTTCGATCGAATGGTGGGGTTATTGGTCCAAAGGTGGTAGAAACACACACACGAACGTCTATTGAGCGATAATAAAAAGTTTCTCTTGGGAGGGAAGTTTGTAGACAATGGCTATAATTCCACTAGTCAAAATACCAATCTTTAAACAGTTGCGTAAGTTATTTTACTTGTGACATCCCCCGGGAATGATGGGTACCGGAAATGTCACAATTTCCGTGGAGTGCAGCGGGAAAATTCGTTTACTCAGTGCATCATCCCACTGTAATGATTCATTATAAAGAGAAAGATCTAAACTTTCTGCGAGTAATTAGCTCGTTCACTATTAGATCATTTGCAGTTTCGGCAAGATAAGAACCTCCGAAAACGTCTGTTGCAGTTGGGATCAAAATTATGCCTTTTAAATATGTTAAAGTGACGTTTTAAACGTCAAACGATAACAATTACATGAAATAGTCACAATGTAGATTTTGTCGATTTTGTGACATGTTCATGTAGTTATTTTCATTTGACGTTTAAAACGTCACTTTGACAGATGTAAAGACCTACTTTTGATCCTAACTGTCAGAACTCATGTATCGAAACTCATGCTTGCGTGTTACGAATGTTTAGCGCTTCTTCATTTTAGCCTTCGCCTACAAAATTCTGATTAAACTTAAATCAAAATCCTGGCTAACTCGCATGAACTTAATTCCCTAACAAAACCGAATTCTCAATCGAAGTTTCCTCAATTTTAGGATTTCAAAGACTTCACCGATGCGGAAGGTTTAACATGCCTGCCAACATCCGATTTCCGTCGTCCCATGACACTGGAAATGCGAAACATTACCAATGGCGGTGCAATCAATCAACTGTGTCACCAATCATCGCCATCGAATGGCCTTAGCACCATAACACTTCCACTCGAAACACCGCTCCGTTCGCACAATGCACAAAATCCCGGCAACAGTTACAACGGCGACCTAGCAAGCCTGAACAGCTCCGACACGTATGCCAGCTGCCAAACACATCCATTCCTGTCACAAGGCGATCTAACTGCCGACATGGCCGATGCGGTTAGCGCACTAGACGACCTGGACATGAACAATTTGTACATAAATCCACTGGAAAAGGACTCGGACGATTTGCGAACGCAGGTGAAAAAGTCTGCATCGGGCGATACGGCCCTGTGCAACATTGGCGGCACTTCGCTGGACGAAAGTTTTCAGAATTTCCAGTCGTTTGAGGAACGGGATCGCGGTAGTCGCGTGAGTCTGAACGAAACGCCAGTGCCAAAGCATCGAAAGACGAGATTCCAGCAGAGCGTGACGAAGCCGAAAGCGCGCTTTGAGGTGACGAAAACGTCGCAAGAGAGTTTGAACGAAGGTAAAAAGAATCGACGGTCTTCCTTTATGCCAGCGAAGAGTCTGGCATCCGCTACGAAATTGATCAATCAACATCTGTTCGGCATTCAAAGTATTAGCGCGAAAGGTGAGTTCGATTGGATGCGTTGTGAGACGCTCAGAAGTGAAAGAAATTTGTTTTCTCGTTGAAGGTAAAACGGAAAATAAATTGTCGCTGTCGATAGACTCAATCGATTCGCAACCGAATCAGGAGTCACATCGTCGTTCAAAGTCGATACTGAAGAACAAATCCGAAGCGTCAAAGATTCTAACCGATCCGGAAAGTGAAAGACTCTTAGCGGACAATATGTCTGGAGCGGGAATCTCTGACATATCGGTACGAGTTTACGATGATTCCATTTAGAAAACGAAAATTAATCGAGACCATTTTCACAGGGTGATGCCAGTAGCGACTACTCACCGAATAAGCTGCCAATGGCCGTAAACAAATCGATATCTCCGCCCCTCAATCAACGACACCGAATCCTCATTCAGCAGCGTTCAGTACCTGCAGGACTGTCGTGTTCGAAACCGGTAAAATTCCAGTTGCCACGCTATCCAGAAGAGCAAGTCTCCAGACAGGCTAAGCCGGTACTGCACAAAACGGCTGCAACTGGAGTCGACCATTTGACCGGAGACGAAAGGATGGAATCAGTAACCAGAGACAGCAGTATAGGTAGGTTTTGAGAACTTGAAAGGGTTCGGTTAGATTGTCTGGCGCGTCAGCCTGACCACCTTTGATCTATTTTAAATTTTCAAAGTCTCTGCCATCTTGACGATATCAGCCATTGTTGAATTCTGGCGCCATATTGAAAATCTGTCCCCTTAAAAATCTCCACCCGAACCCATGCCAACTAACCGAATCAAAAAAGTTTCGATTTTATCCCAACAGAATCGGAAACAGCATTCTGCACCTACCGCTCGGACTACAAGGATCAGCGTGGCTCCAGTGAATATCAATTCGGTTCGAGCGACGAACGCAAGTCGTTGATCAATCGAGGAAATTCGAATGAAAGTTCTGGCACCGGTTGTGGATCTACCTCGTAACACTTTTTCTATTTTGTAGTTTGTAACATGTTCAGATTGAATATTCCGGAAGTGAACGTAGTCTCGTCGTGGTGGGGGTTTGGTAGTTGTTGGTTGATTTGAAAGAAGTTTTTGTCCAGGGTTTTTGTTTTGGAACTCCTGAAATTAGGCATGCCTCGTCACAAAGTACTAGGTAGTCGAGATGAAGACCTATCTGTCGTGTCAATGGAGGAATTGAGATTGCGTTTCGTTTGTCATTCCTTAACGTTTCATATAAAAGGTGCGACACTTCTCCACTCAGTCCCTTTTTGAACCCCATACGATCCAGTCAATTTAATGCATGAAGGGCGCCACCTCTCGGTTTTGTTTCATACTAATGAACATATGACTGAAAATATGTCAAATTGAGATATCTACGTATACAAATCCGTGTTACAACCAACAGATGTACTTGTATAGATAATTGTGAGAAACATCCGCCAGATGGTGTTGATTATCAATCAAACGACTATAACTTTGATCACGTGATCAGTTTTGAAGTACGATGATCCGTTTTGTTTTGAGAAAATTGCTGTCGTGTTCCCCGTACTATGAATATCAGTTGAACGGTTGAACCATAGCACTGCTCCTAGCATTAACACTCATATGGACAGATGTCAAAAAGTCTCCGAGTTTTGACATATGTTCATGTGCTTTGTGTTTTTAGGAACACTTTCTTTAAGTCCTAAAATCCTAGATTTTCCCATTTTTTTTAATTTTTCCAAAAAAAATTGGACAAATTTTGAAAATTGTGGAAAAGTTTGGAAAAATGCGATAAAGTTTCGGAAAATATGGTAAACTGTTTCCCTGGTTTTATAACAACACCGTCATCGGGCTTTTCGCCTAACTGACTGAATGAGACATTTCTAACGAATTAGACATCAACACAGGTGTTTGATGCTAATTATATCTCCGCCTTAAGCTAGGCTCAGAATATTACATACATAGAATTCATCGTATATGGGTGACGTCATATAAGTCAATTCGTTGGAGGCGCACCAAACAATCCAAACGCTGAAGCTGGTATATGCTTACGGACGTCACTGTTATACATTCGAGAAAAATCTCATGCAAAATTGTTCCAGCTGGGATTTGAACCGGAACTCACACCACGAAAGCGTAGCTCCTTACTGAACGAAAAAAAATACAAAGCCTATTGGTGTCAGTCTCCGAATATTTTCTATGTTAATGCTAGGAACAGTGTTTTGTCTGAACTGGAGTTGTGAGCCGATAAAGTTTTCTTCGTAAAAACGTTATCAGCAGCTTGAACTTCAGACTAATTTCCAATGATCGTTCGGCTGTCAAAATGCTTTCGGCGCAAGCACACCTCTAAGGATGATATACGGTACACTCAACAAAAGTGAATGGCCGGTAGAGGACGACGTATGGGCGACGCATAGTGTCAAAATTGACAGAATTCCTTTGTTCTAATGTCAATTTTGACACTATACGCCGCCCATACGTCGCCCTCTAAATGGCCAGTGAGAAACGTTATCACGTTTTAACCGTTCTTCAACCCACGCGCCATCTAATTTGATATTGAATCATATACAGAACCTGCACCGTCTGTTACGTCTCTCCTGTTAATGTATAAAAAGTGTGCATGGCATGGACGAAGACTTAAACAATCTTTGAATACATGTGCGGCAGCGGATTTTTTTGGGTTGGCAATATGTGGTATCTTTGTAAAAACTAAGAGAAGCAGTGTTCCTAACAGGCATGAGCGCCGAGGGAGAAACCTCGGCGGCGGCTAGCCGAAAAAAATTTCTCGGCGGCGGCAAAAAAGTCGTTTTAAAACGGCTCGGCTGGAGGTTCCTTTTAACTTTTTTTTTTAAATAAAAAGTTTTAGATAAATTCATGGAAAATGAACTAGTAAGCATGAAAATGAAATTGTACGGAAAGCGAAAATGTAGGTAGATTAGGTTGTTCATAGTGCAAGTGGAACTGGTCTTGTTACAAGCAAGTCTCTAAGTCTAAGGTTCAATAACACGTCAAGTTTTATTGCCTCAAAACTTGAACTAAATGGAAAATCATGCTCCAGTACACTCATTTAACTCATTAAGAAAATGGTTTTCGAGAAGAAATCGAAAGCTCACGAAAATCAAGTAAAAATTGAAAAGAAAAAAAATCGAGAAAATTCGCAAAGATCGATAAAGTTTTCTCAAATTTGTGAATTAACTGATTGTGCGCCTTCGGCTCGTTCCGCAAAGGTCATACTTGCCAAAACAACAAACTTAGAAGCGATGACGTAATATACCATTCTGGAAAATTCATGAAAATTTAAGAAAATTTTCAAAATTTTCTTAATTTTGAAAAAAAAAATTCAAAAAGTACTTGAGCTGCTTAGGATCAACAGGAATCTCGGTTTTCAAAATTATATCACCCATTCACCTTTCGAAATCTTTATTTCATTTTCCAGCCGTTTCAAGCCGGCTTGAGCCGTGTTTTTGGCACCGGCTCGGCTGCGGCGCGGCTTGCTCAAAAATGGCCGGCGGCGGCTTGATCGGCGGCTTATCTTCGGCGGCGCTCATGCCTGGTTCCTAAGCTAATTTCTGATATTGTAAGTGTTTAGCGTATGAATTTTTGGGAATTGTTGGTCAATTGATGGAATTTAAACAGAGAAAGGGGAGAGAGAGAATTTGAAATGATGTACAGAAAGTCTGTAAATTGATTCGAATATACAAATAAAGTTAGAAGAAAATGTGAGATAAAATTAAAATAGAAAAAAAAAACAAAAAATAAATTTGCGATACGTTTTTATATTGTTACCAGTTAAGCCAATAATATTTTTTAAAGCAATAAATAATTAATTTTTTACGACCATTTAAAATGTAGTGAAAACTAAAATAATTTTAGAGACAAAATTTAAATTAAAGAAAAATTTTTGCAAAGTTCAATGTGTTGATGTAAATATTTCGAGATTTATTTAATCGAAAAACAAAAACTAGAAATTTAATTAACAAAAAGAAGTCAAAAAAATTACTGAGGCAAATGAAGGCAAATACGATGAGTAAATACTTTAGGTACACCGTTCTTTACGTTCATCGACTGTTCTGCTTTTACATTTTCTCACAAAAATATCTACCATTTAGTAGTAGAAGCGCATTTCGTTGACTAGCGTTCTTATGGCATTTCCGTATTATGTGACTAGACCATGGGACGATTTTTTTTGTTATTTTTAGGAGTTATAAAGAAATGGTAATTATACTTTGTCAAGGTCGCGGATCAAAAAAATATTTTTTAATGACGAACGATACTTTCAACGCCAATTCACACCTAAATGCGCTGCAGAATTTGAATTTTGAGCGAACGAGCAGATGAACTAATAAAAAAGAAAGTCAAATTCGACGCTCCGTTATATCAGGATGTCATGTCATGATTAGGGTAGATTCAACGCTGCGCCAATTAGGCTCTTCTTATTTTAAATTTTTGAATTTTTAGCGCATCAATTCACATTAGTGTTAAGAATGGCATGTTAGAGAATTTGACACCACGAAGGGATCAACGACCGTGTACCTTGTAATGTTTCAGTTTCGATTGTATTCAATAGGTGGTGGCGCCATCTTTTCGAATTGCAAAAACACTCTAAATCTAAAAATTTCAAGAAATCACATTGAATCGATTGAAACGAAAGGTCAACGATCATATGTGAATGGCACAAAAGGGACCATTCATAAAGTGCGCACGTGGTGTGCGGCTATTTTTTGACCCCCTCCCCCCCGTTTCGCACGCGTTTTTCCATATAAAAAGTCCCAATTTTAGACACCCCCTCCCCCCTTAAGTGCGTGCGCACTATTTGAATGGCCCTAAAGCAAAGAACATAAATAGGTTGCGTCTCACTTACAGATAAAGAATAATAGATTACAGCGCGGTGTAAAAATTTTTTTTTCTAGTCCATTCAAAAATGTATGTCCTGTAGCCTGTAGCCTGGTCTACTTCTGGTACGCCTCGTATTTTTATAAGAAAAATCTGAATTGACAAAAACACAAAAGTTCCGTCAAGTTAGATTTTCTTGTAAAAATATCAAGCGTTCCAGAAGTTGACGGTTCCACGAAGTGCGCACTATACCATAGCTGTCAAATGACTGTGATGTACATCACCAAATGTGCTGTGCTACCCAGACATCTCGCAATTTCAGTTCCAAGTAGTAGTTACGACGATGTTACAAGCAGAGCATGTCTCCCCGAAAAGGTTGCAACATCCTTGAAGGGCCGTTGCAGCAACGATCTTATTACAATAATATCGTACTGTAGATTTGCTGCAAGAAACTGCGAACACGAACTTTGACATAATTTACTTTGTCATGTTTGACATTTTCATTGTTAAAATTGTTGATGTTATGGTGGATGAAATTTGACATTTCATATAACGGTACGTTTCTTTTTGAATTAGAAGGTTACACTAATGGTGTGAATTGGATGAAAGTCTTAAAAAAATGTAAACAGAACATAGTAGAAAGGTTTGATTGCGCGAACGTATTTTTCGTGGAATAAATTTCGAATTTTTAATTTAGGCATCTTTTGATGATTTTTGGTAAATAAAATTTAAAAGAAAAACAAAATTCAAGAGCGCGGTTTAGTAATTTCCTAGTTTAGACAAAAGACGAAAAAAAAATTGAAAAATATTCAAAAAAGAAGAAATGAAAAGGAAAATGATTTTTGGATTGGTGAAACTACTTTCTCAAATCAGTGACGAAAGATAAAACTTCCGTTGTCTTAATTTGGCAAAACGTTGTATGTTGTATGACACTCGGTGTTAAAAATGTTTTCGCATGCACACGCGTCGGAAACTGAGCTTTTCATGTTTCACGTACTACTTTCGACGCCCTTAGCATGTAAAATCCATTACATAACTAGACATAAAGAGACGAAAAGTCTCGTTTTCGTGTGTTTATTGAGCTTGGCATCGCCTCAGATAAACAAAAATCACACGAAAACTCCACTTTTTGTAATATTTACTCTAATTATGTAAAGAAAAACGTGTTGCACATCGAGTGGCATAAATAAATATTTGTGTTTGAATGTTGAGCTGGTAATGTGGTGGTTTTCTTGAAACAGAAACATTTAGAAAAAAAACTCAAATTAAAATCCCTGATACTCATTTAGACGATCTTTTCAAAGTCAATGGAGAATACGTCCAACTTTCAATGTTTTTTTTTATGTTTTCATGCGATACGTGACGTTTAGGAGAGTTTCAGAATTTTAACATGAATCCTACAACTTTCTTGTTGTACAATGTTTAACGTATTTTCATTCCTTACTGTTATCCTTCATTAGCGAGACATAACCAAATGATTAGTGTAGACAGCAGTCTTAACTTCGCAAAACAATTCGGACTAGCTTCGTTCTGAAAAGTGGTTTTCCCGCATCGTCTGAATTTGTGGGCTCACGTATCCCATGCAAGTGTTAGTTTTAATAGCAAACACTCTACTTGAATAAGGATTTGTTAAGTTCTTAAAATTGATATATTCTATGACTTTAGGTAATTTTGAGCTTGATGTGGGTTAAAAGACTCTCGAATTGAGGTAAATTTTTGTTATTATTGTAAAAATTTGTTTTTTATTTTATTTTGTTATGAAGCAATTATAGAATGTAAATTACAAGGAGAAAGAAGAGAAATTATTAATTAACAAGAGAAAACACATTCCCCAATTAAAAACATAGATTTTACCAAGAGTTGATGAATTTATTTAAATAAACAAAAAATTGAGAAAAAATAATAAATTTAGTGAAACCAGTGGGCGGTGCACTAGATGGATCGATTTGACATTTTTTTTTCTTAAATTTATAATTTGCATAATCATGTGACAAGGAAAATAACATCTACATGTCCTTCTAATTATAATCTGAAAAGTCCTTTAAGAAGGCAGATCTTTGAAGAATTTTGTCAGCATCATGTGTCTTCTGTTGCACGCAATAGATAATTTTCAGATAACAGTTCGAACTGTCAACAGTCACAAAAGATACGTTATGCTCAAAACAAACGAGGCATCGAAAACGTGTTTGGTGTTTCGATTAAATTTGTCTTTGTTATAGTTTCGTTAAGTGTCAAAGAAGAAAGAAAATTTTGGTCGAAACACGTTTTCAATACCTCGTTTGTTTTGGGCTTAACTTCAACACTTCAGCACAGAGTCACTATTCTTATGCTAAAACAAGGCATCAGAACAGTCGGAGCGTTTGCTGCGACTTAGCCCCGTACGACCTGTAATCCTATTTCGTCCGTAACCATAATACGAACGTAGCCGTAATACGCCCGGACCCCTAATACGTCTACAACCCTCTAATGCGTCTGTTACCAAAATGCAAGTCAAGTTGGGCATGCTCAAATTTACTGAAAGTGTTCATTTTTAAAATTGCGCATAGCGCAATTACGAAAGCCCGTACGAAGTACCTCTCAAATAAAACCAACAATTTACGATATTATTTTAGAAACCCAAAATTTTTTGCCAACTTTCCATTGGGTATTCAATTACCTCTCAAATAAAACAAAAACTAGCAAACTCGGATGATATTTACTCGATTTATGTGCAAAAAACACTTAGGGCCGAGTAGCGGCCTTAGACCAAGGGCCCAAATTTAAAACTTTTTTTCCACCATTCTATTCGGCATTCAATTATCTCTCAAATGAAACAAAAACTAGCAAAATCGGTTGAGATTTTCTCAATTTATGTGCAAAAAACACTTAGGGCCGAGTAGCGGCCTTAGTCCAAGGACCCAAATTTAAAACTTTTTTTGCTATAATTCTATTCGGCATTCCATTATCTCTCAAATGAAACAAAAACTAGCAAAATCGGATGAGATTTACTCGATTTATGTGCAAAAAACACTTAGGACCGAGTAGCGGCCTTAGTCCAAGGGACCAAATTTGAAACTTTTTTCGCCATCATTCTATTCGGCATTCAATTATCTCTCAAATGAAACAAAAACTAGAAAAATCGGATGAGATTTACTCGATTTATGTGCAAAAAACACTTAGGGCCGAGTAGCGGCCTTAGTACAAGAGAGCAAATTTGAAACGTTTTTCGCCACGTTCTTTTCAGTATTCAATTACCTTCCATAAAAAGCTAAATATAGCAAAATCCGATGAGATTTACTCGATTTATGTTCAAAAAACACTTAGGGCCGAGTAGCGGCCTTAGTCCAAGGGCCCAAATTTGAAATTTTTTTCGCCACGTTCTTTTCGGTATTCAATTACCTTCCATAAAAAACTAAATCTAGCAAAATCGGATGAGATTTACTCGATTTATGTGCAAAAAACACTTAGGGCCGAGTAGCGGCCTTAGTCTAAGGGCCCAAATTTGAAACTTTTTTCCCCACGTTATTTTCGGTATTCAATTACCTTCCATAAAAAACTAAATCTAGCAAAATCGGATGAGATTTACTCGATTTATGTGCAAAAAACACTTAGGGCCGAGTAACGACCTTTGAGCCCTCGCAACAAGCCCGGGTTGCATCCCACCCAAAAACAATGTTCAGCAACTTTGTTCTACTCGTCAATACCTTTCATTTGATATATTACAAGCAGCTATTGCGTGCGTATTTCGGTAGATATCGTCGAAAGACTGAAAAACACCTATAGGGCCCTAGCTCTGGAAGGGCCGACCCTACCATGCCCATTTTCGAACTTGACCTTACTTTTGTCGATACCAATCGGGGAAAAAAAGAATTTTGAAAAAAGGTTGTGATTTGCTCCAGCTAGAGGGGTCACGGACGGACGGACGGACGGACGGACGGACGGACGGACATTTTTTTTATTGCGGATTCGTCATCTATGAACATAATGCTGAAGACAAACGAGGCATCGAAAACGTATTTCGATCAAAATTCTCTTTGTTCTTTGACACTTAACGAAACTATAACAAAGAGAATTTTGATCGAAATACGTTTTCGATGTCTCGTTTGTCTTCAGCATAACCAAATGCTCTGCCCTTACTGTCTGCTTCCAATTCGACGTGTTACAAACGGCATATTAATCTTATAAGCCCCCAGTACTTCGTACGGGGCTAAAAACGAGGCATTGAAAACGTGTTTTGGTCCTAGTTTTCATTGACAGATGGAGCAGTACCGATTTTGAATAGAAAAAGTTTTAACTTCATTTGACAGTTTCGAAAATTTCGTCATGAAAAATAGGACCAAAACACGTTTTCAATGCCTCGTTTGTTTTGAGCATTATTTTAATGAACTCTAACTGTACCGACACATATCGACGCAAAAGAGACCTAATTCAAAATATTCTTTTTATTCTGTCAAGTTTGACAGATTAACAAAAGAAAAATTTGAATTTGGTCTCTTTCGCGTCGATATGTGTATCTAGAGTAACGTATCAAATGTCAAACCTAGAAGAAAAAACTGACAAACCGATCCACCCTAGTCAAACTGGACAAAGTATTGTTTGACATTGATCAAGTAGAATTAAAAGATTCGGCTTACAAAATAATTTCATTGAATTTAATACGCAAAAAAAATAAATAAACGGTTAAGCTGTACCATAGACGAGAGAGTTAAAATTGATATTATCGGTGCCATTGTCAAAAAAAAATTATTTACAATTTCGATGAGAGAGTCATAGTCAGAATCAGTTGTTTAACATTATTCAACAAAGCAAACATAGCCAGGTGACACTCAGCACCTGTAAAACCAATAGCTTCTATCACTCTCACTCTAAGTTTTTACATTAAGGAGAAGATTGGACGTGTCTTTAAATTGTACATAATGGGCGCGCGGTGCATATTTTAGAAATGTAACCGCACTACATGCAGGACCGTACTGGTTCATAACAGCCGTAGTCGGAAATTACATAGAAGTCATTTTTAAAAGGCTTAAAAATTGAAAAGTTACGAATTTTACAGTATGACCGGTCTGGGCCTGACTACAGGCGACTGTTTATAAGGATTTTTTCACAGCAGCGTAGATTCCGGTTAGAAGTGAGGTTAGAAGCTATCCTCATTTTAAAAAAAATATATTTTTTCTTAGAACGCTTGAGATTGCAGAGTACCGAGCCTAATTGACAATCGATATCTGTTCAAATAAAACAAAACAATAATGTCGAGGTCGCAACTAATTATGTCAAGGTCATCTAATTTATGAAAGGCATCTACATGTACAGCGAAAATATGGGGTTCGTAAACTAACCTGAACCTGAAATGAGAAAACCTGATTCAATTCAGGTGAGGTTCAACCAAAATGACCCAGAACCCAGAACGTCTTTCGATTCAGATCAAATTCAGCTTAAGGTTGCTCTAAAAATTTTAGGTCAGAATTAACCTGAACATGAAAAAGTGAAGTGAATGTTGAACCTGTTGTCTTTAGTACAGGATCAGGAACTAAATCCGGTTGAACTGAATCTGATCGGATGAGCATTAATCAAGCATATTCGTGATGACCTTAAAATGTGTACACGAACGAGAACGTACTAGCATACATAACCTCAACTGTTATTCGTGATTTTTTACACTGAAACAATTGACTCATACTCATCTCGAATCATGTAAATATTATTGAGATTACAGTTTGCGTAGAATGAAAGATTTGTGAATTGTTTCGAGAAAAAAGAGATAAATAAACAAATGTATAATTGGAAACCAATCAAAGAGACTGCACTTTCTCATTTTATACAAACTCATTAAAATTATACTTAAACATCAAGTCAGCAAACAAATAAAAAAAAACGAAATAAATATTGAAGATGACAGTAAAACAAAAAAGTGTAACGCCGATTAAATTATAAATATATAGCTAACAGCCTGCAATAAAAAAAAATATTTTTTAAATTATAGCGCAATTTGTAAATAAAATGAGGCAAAAAAATAAAAAAAATTATTGGAGATAATATGTTTAAAAACACAGAAACAATAACCTATTTTTAAATGGTATAGCTAGCCTATTAGAGACATATCAAATAATTGTAATTGTAATTTATTATAGAAATTAATTAATTAAAATTGAAATAGAGAGAAGAAAGAAAACAAATAAAAAATTAAAAAACAAAAAAAGTTATTAAAACAAACCCAGAATGATGTTATAAAAAAAGAGAAAAATAAAATTTACAAAAAAAAATTAAATAAAAAAAAACCATTAAGACTATCTACGAACAAATTAAATTTAAATAATTTTTAAAAAAATTTAAAAAAAAGTTTACTGAGAATATCAAATTTCAAATTAATTGTTCCGCAATAGATTTAAACGATTTTAAAATAACAAAACAAAAACAAAAATTATGGCTAAAAGAAATGTGTCGCTCTAATGTTATTAAAAATTTTTAAAAATTAATTTCGTCTGCATTTTCATTTGCCGCTAAATTTTAGCAGTGCTAATTTCTGGCCTTGCCACACAATATGAATGACAGTATCAGAGAAATTATAACGGAGGGCGTTGCTGCCGCCTCGCCGGATAGAATGCGTATGACGACATTTTTCAAAAAATAAAATTGAAACCCATGACCCTCCCTGTCCAAAAATGTGGTCATGTATGAAATAATAAAGAATCATGGGCATGCTAACGCGCGCCCGTCGCCCGTGACGCAAGTCCTATTACTAGAAAAAATTTCAAAAAATTTTTTTTGTCGTAGACTGCAGAACCATACAGCAAGTTCTACAATTCAAATACAAATGACTTTAAATTACCATTAAAAAAACTAGGCGTCCGTACGAGTTCAACGAGCTATCACACGTTCTTGCAGCTTAAAATTTGGCCACGCAAAAAATCTTCCAAGAAGCCCCATTTCCATACATTTTGGTCAATTTCAGTACTTTAAACGAAATGAAAAAATCCTACGTTACTTTGTGAGTCCGTCCGTCCGTCTGTCCGTGTTTCCTATCTTCTAAAGTCATCTTTAGATTTTGTTGAAATTTTGTGAGTAGATTCTAGTAGTCATTCTAAGACATTCCAGGAAAAAAAATTGGAGGAACCGGCCTCGTTTCGGAGCTAGGGCTCCTCGAAGTTCCCATATAGGCCCCATACTAGGCCCCATCTTTTGGATGGGTCAGATCCCTTGACTGACTGACTAGATTTTTCAATAAGATTTTTGTAATCCGAGCAAAAAAAATCACTCTAAAAGTTATATAAAAGTACAAGGGTATGCGTCCAGTAGCAAAGTTTAGCTTAGAGATTCTTATTCCCTTTACTTAAATACCACAGATTCTCAATCCACATAAAAAACTTCGTTCATATCACGTACTTCAAAATGGCTCATACGTGTTTTCAGTACTTAAGAGGCATCGATGCTTTGCTGAAAAGTATACATTTGGGTGTTTTTAAAATACTGGCTTTTGATGATATCTTTCCACCAGAATCATTTTTCTAAGTAAAACTGAATAAATAAGAGGTGAAGCAGACAGTAAACATGGTTGGATGCTGTAACCAAGTCCAGTTTTCCTGAAAAAATCATTAAAAATCATAGTTTCTGCTGTTTTCTCAAAATGGTCGTAATTTAACTTCATCATACGAAGAAATAGGACAACTCCAATCTATAAGGATGAAATTGTCTTGCTTGGCATTGAATAATTTCGAAGTCTGATGGATGAATTGTCTGCGAATCATCGAGGTTTTGGGTAAGCCTGCTGCCAGAAAGTAATTTTTGGTGCCCATCAAAAATAGCAAGTATTCGGCCTCAAGATTTCAATTAAGTCATCTAAGTGTATTAAAGCCATATGAAAAAAAAAAAAAAAAAAAAAAAAAAAAAAGAATCATTTTTCAAGTATGTACGACTGCAATAACGACCACGAATTGTTAGCTTTCAACATAAAACAGATTAGGTTGTAGCAATACTCTCTCTAGCAACCAAACTCTCAATTCTCTGTGTCAAATTCACACCTTATTTCTTTGTATTTTACAAACACTATTCTACATTTTGACTAACTACGCTGTAATTTACATGTAAAGGCTACTTGATTCTTTTACCACCTTAATAAAAGTAGTTTTTTTGATACCAACATTGAAAAATGATACTTTCGCCCCGCATATGAGGGGCGAAAGTAAAAAAATGCATCCCACGGGGAGAAAGTACTTAACGAAGAGCGAACGCAACTGAACGAACAGCGAAAGTGACTGACGTCACAGAAAATGAGAGAAATGAGTCGAGTTGTCAACAAAATCCGCTCATATTATGCAGAATACTTTGATCAAAATTGTAAATCACTGTGCGCCAGTGTTCTTATTGAAATTAGCATACAAAGTTGATACTTTTTGTTACTGAATGATTTGTTAGTTATATCTTAATTTTTGTGTGTGCTATTGTTGTGATGGCTAAATTATTAAATTTTTCATATACCAGGCGGCTGCCGCCCCCTGGACCCCCGCATTTTCTGGCTAAATGCCTTTTTATTTCAACATTTTGTTGCGATGTTTGCGATACGTATCAATTTTCAATGTTGGTATCAAAAAAAATAGTATGAACGACTCGGGGCAAAAGTAAAAAAATTCAACCTGTGCGATTAGAGCCCTTGCCTTCGGCGCGGGCTCCAACTCTCGCACACGGTTGAATTTTTTTACTTTCGCCCCTTGTCATTCAATGTACTATTGTTTGCTAGAGAGGGTATTGGTTGTAGCAGTTTGACCAACCATGAGAAAACTAAGCAGTTTATGAAAATTTCGTTACACTGCTCACTTTTTTTAGAGCTGGTAAAGTTTTTTTTTTAATAAAAACATGGAAGAATGAGACCATGTTTTGACACCTTTTATTGGTTTGCAATAGTACAATGGTAACTTATATGTTAATTTATTACTATTGATGACAATTTTTCCAACTGTCTCTCTGTGAGAGACACCCAGCCGAACGTGTGCGAGTTTTTCCATTATGTTGATTAATACTACAATTTTAGCTAACCACCGATGCCTCTTAAGTTTTATTGTCTGCTAACAGACCCTGGAAAGGCGCGAATTTGTTACCTCTTAAATAAAAATGGAACTCGTGTGATTACGGCCCTCGCTTCGCTCTGGCTCACACTAAAGGTGTGCACCGCCGATTTTACGCCGGCGCGCCGCTGATTTTTTGCTAAATTTTCGGCGCGCCGCTGCCGAAAAATAGTAGCTCACGCCGCCGCCACCGTCGATTGTATTTTCGTCGCGCCGAAATTTTATACGTTTAGTGCTTTCAGCCATTTTAATGGGCGGCAATATAAACTTAAATTGAAAAATCTATACAAAAGTGTTGCCTGAGTTCAAGGTTTTAGCAAATGTTTATCTCTCTTAATTTATAAGGCAGGTTTCTATATGCGTAGAAAGGAGTTTTTGGTTAAAAATTTTTTGTTGTAACTTTGGGTTTTTCTTCTTACCTGCACTGTACGATGGTGATTTTGTTTCTGATGCTACAATAGGGTTATCTTCGAAGTAGCTTTCTATAACGTATCCTATTTCCATCAGTAGATGACACACTTGCAAATTATGCAAATTTTTAAATACTAGTCCAAAGAAAAAGTTTGTTGCTGTCTTGGGAAGGGTATCGATGGATACAACTGAGGATCACCATCGATACCCGAGGTCGAAACAGCATTTGTATTTTCTGTATCCTCACTTAACGTGAACCCTTGGGTACGTTACTCTATTTTCTGTGCAATGGAATGGAGCGCGGCAGACGGCATCACAGTAACATATGGGGTAGTTGTGATTTTCATAAATCTATAACTCAGAGCTAGATAGAGATAACGAGCTGAATGTTTCACTAAAAGTTGTAGAAAATGTCAAAGATTATAGGAAAATTGTTTTTTTTTTTTGCTGGATCTTGGAACTTCCAGGAACTATGGTTGAATTCAAGATATCTGACCAGTATACGTGAATCTCGGGAATTAGGTTCACTTCCACCTGATTTTTTGGAATTTTAATTTACTTTAAGCCAAATTGCAGGTGACTGGGAGCTAGTTCCCAAATTTCGGATGGTCTTTGGAAGTTCTGTGGGATCTTTGAAGATTCTCTAGAGAATCACGAGAACTAGGTTAACTTCCACCTAGTTTTTTGGAATTTTAATTTAATTTAAGCCAAATTGGAGGTGACTGGGTGCAAGTTCCCAAATTTTGGATGGTCTTTTGGAAGTTTCATGGGATCTTTGAAGATTCTCTAGAGAATCGCGGGAACTAGGTTAACTTCCATCTGTTTTTTTGGGATGAAAATTGAATTTAAACCAAATTGAAGGTGATTGGGTGCTAGTTCCCAAATTTCGGATGGTTTTTTGGAAGTTCTGTAGGATCCTAGAAGATTCTCAAGAGAATCACGAGAACCAGGTTAACTTCCACCTGGTTTTTTGGAATTTTAATTTAATTTAAGCCAAATTGGAGATGACTGGGTGCTAGTTCCCAAATTTCGGATGGTCTTTTGGAAGTTCCATGGGATCTTTGAAGATTCTCTAGAGAATCGCGGGAACTAGGTTAAGTTCCATCTGTTTTTTTGGGATGAAAATTGAATTTAAACCAAATTGAAGGTGATTGGGTGCTAGTTCCCAAATTTCGGATGGTCTTTGGGAAGTTCAGTAGGATCCTAGAAGATTCTCAAGAGAATCACGAGAACTAGGTTAACTTCCACCTGGTTTTTTGACTGTGTGCTAGTTCCCAAATTTCTGATGGTTTTTTTGGAATTTTAATTTAATTTAAGCCAAATTGAAGGTGACTGAGTGCTATTTTCCAAACGGATGCTCTAAAGGTTTCTTAAATTTAAGGTGGTCTCCGGGCATTTAAACGGATTCGAAAGGAAGATTTAACCATTAGCTTTTGTGGAATTCACTGGAAGTCGGCCTCATTTATCAAAGAACAGATTTTAATAATGGATTTTTTGTTAAAGATTAACAGTTCCGATAAATTTGCCTCCGTTTCTTTGTGCAAATAGGAGTAGTAATTAGTTTAAACCAAAACTGAGAGAATTATGTTATTGGAAGCTTTCTTATAGCCTTTAGACAATTACGTGCGAAATCGCAATCACAGGTGTTAACTAGTATTTCACATAATTTCGTTAGGATGATAAATAAACCAATCCACAAACAAACTTAATATTTTTGCGTAGAAACATTAACATGTTGAACATTTACCGTAAATAATAGTCAGGGTTGAATAACACTTCAGTGATACATATATTGTAAACAAAATTTTTTAGAAGATATCATCAAATTTTAATAAGCTTTTCACAAGGATTTGAGTGTAATTATGCAAGTTTTTGCAAACCTTCACAAGCCACACTCAAGTGATGTGAATTTTGATTTTTCTGTAAATACTCTAAATACGAAGTGAACGCTAAGCATTCACACATCAACAACAATTCCGGGCCATTAAACTTACAAATTACAGTTTACTGAACTTAATACAATTGAAGCTCCTTTTTCGTATAAGTTAATGCATCCAATATCAAATATTCTATTTAATTGATTAAACATACATCAGTGAGTATTTATGAGTAGATCTGTGTAAAAATACAAGAATTCAAATCCATCAGCAGAGAGGCTAATCTAGATTTTCTATTGTTATCCCATGATGACTTTCTGGTCTATCGAGTCATTTGATATACACAACTTTGAAATCTCATTTCAAAAATACCACATGTCAATATTGTTTAGTGATTGACTTCCGTTCGATATAAAATTATCTAAATTCTCTGTGATTGTGTTAGAAGTGTTGAAGTGAAAAATGTCAGATCAGCCAGGAAAAAAACAAGTTGGGTGACCCAAAAAGCGGTCGATGGCTGGTACGAAAGTGAGTGCTAACCCGGGCAGGTCCCGGAAAATGGATATGCTCGATGTTTCGTACTCAACGATTAATAGAAGAGCACATGAAATGGCTGAACAATTTGATATTGCAACGATTGAACTCGCTTTAAATATAGCGAAGAGAAATGCGAATGTTGGTGAAGCGACTGACAACGATGATGACAACTCATCTGTAAATCCACATACCCTGGAATCAGCTTTTGCGCTCTTTTTAGAGAATGACTTCTCAAAAGCTCAATGGGATCGGTTGGTGTATGATTCGAAGAAGCGAAATGCTCCTATTTATCCTTCGTTCTACATGCTTGACAAAGTGAAGCAGGATTGCCGGCCAACAGAATTTACTGTAGAAGACGAAGTATGTGTACAAGTTCCATTTCAAATATTGCTAAACAAATCTGCTGAACGTCTTGTCGCTGCAGTTGGTTGGGAATGGTCACAAAACCACTTGAACGACCTAGTTTTACTCTGTTCGTATGGGTTCGACAGTAGCTCCGGCTTGAGAAATCCACATCAACGCTTCAATGAGGCACAAAACGTTTGTCTAAAATCGGAACAATCGCTGTTTGCATCAACATTTACAGTAATTGGACTGATTACTCGCAGCAACAACACCCGAATGTGGATCAATCCGACTCCTCAGAGCATCCGGTTTTGTCGGCCTCTGCGTCTTGCAATTGAAAAAGAAACCAACGAAGCTATAGCGGCTGAAAAAAATCGGTTGGATGAAGAAGTTCAAGCGCTACATTCACATTGTTTTGTGCTGCCTAACCAAAAGACCGTAACTGTGAACTTCGACGTGTATTTGACGATGATCGATGGAAAGATCTTGAATGTAATTTTGAACAATCCAGCCACTGTCCGATGCCCGGTTTGCACTCTAACCATGGATAACTTTAACAAAGACTGCGATTGGAAGTCTGTTGTTCCACCATCAAACTTGAAACATGGAATCGCTAATCTTCATTGTGAGATAAAGACTATGGAGCTTCTAATAAAGCTTTCGTGCAGGTGCAAGATAGGCTTAGAAACATGGACCATACAAAATAAAATGACTGGTAAGTAAAAAATCATCTGTTTATATACGAAAAGTTTTTGCGATTTCGAACCAATATTTGAAGTATATAGAGAGTGCAGAGATAAATTCGATATTTTTACTGTTTTGGAAGTTGTTGTTGTTTGTAAATGATTTTACACATTAACAAATGAATATCTAGATTTTGTATTTTAGTGTTTCATTCTTATTGCCTAACCACAGTTCAGAAAATAAAAATCTTGATTTTCATTTGTTCAACGAAATTCTTGCCAAATCAATTAGAGACCACAACCACTCCTAAATTCGAACACAACTTCAATTTCACTTCTCTCTCCTCGTAGTAAAAGATTTTTATAATTACAGATACAGCAACAGTGTATTTTCAATCTATGTACTCTCTTCTTGCCTTAATTTTACATTTCTAAACTTACAAAATTTTATTTTCAAACAAAACGTATTTCATACCCGTTCGTACCTCCATTTTGCCAATAAAAGTAGAAAAGTAGAACAAGGTTGGGAAAAATATTTTCCGAGGAATCGTGATATTGCGATTTTCACTAATACAATCTAAACATCAAAACTCTATTTAAAAGTTTACACTCATTTCTAGAGCCTATTTTTGCGATTTTTTTTATTTTCTAAATTGGTTTTTATTTTGATTTTTTTTACTTTACCGTTTTTCTCAATTTTTTTCAACACATTGCATTTTTCTTGAATTTTTATAATTCGAATTACACACAAGGAATTTTGAAAACAGACACATTTTTTGTTTTGTAAATTTTGCATGTATATGGAGAAATCAAAAACTCAAGTAAAACACAAAAACAGAAAATGTGTCGGTTTTCAAAATTCCGTGTGTGTATCTCGATTTTCTCATATTTTCCAATTTTTTCATAATTTTTCCTAAAAATAGTTCCTACATTTTTTTAACTTGTTATTATTATGCACAAACCCGAATGCGCTTCAATAAGTTTAAGCCGACTGAAAAAAAAACCGAATGCATAGGTTAGGAGATAATACCACAGGAAGTAGACAAATTGCAAAAAAAAATAATTGGCATTTTTTACTCCCTTGTAAAACAGAAAATATTCTGCTTGACTCAGAAAATGTTATTCTTATTAGAACCAAAAGTTCCAAAATTAATTCCGAATTTCTCAAGTTACCGTGCCATCAAAAAACCAGAATCAAATTTTTTGGGTAATTACTTTCAGCTCATCTACGAAACTGATCTCATGAGTTTTATTCCTTGTCTATTAAAATTTTTGAAAATCGGTACATATTTCCTCAAGTTATCGTACTCAAGCGTTACAGACATTTCTGCATTTCTGTTAGATGTATTTTCTGAGAAGTAAGACCCAGGACCTTTAAGAAGAAGAATAAGTGAAAAATTTTCACAATATTAATGTTAACACAGCGAAGTGATATAATTTCAAAAATCGACTTCTTTCAGATGCCAAGACAGCCGCAATGAAAGAAATCAAAGAAAATTTATTCGAAACATTTTCTGTTCGAATCGACGAGGTCCAACATGGAAGTGGGACTTCACTGAACGGCAATACTGCGCGAACTTGTCTCAAGGATCCTTCAGCACTTGCACAAGCGCTTGGGCTCGACAAAGATTTGGTTAAACGGTTGGCATATGTAGTGTTGGCGTTCAAGCAAAAGGAGGGTATTGACCTCACTTTACTACAACAGTACTGCACGGACACATACAAGATGTTTTTTCAATTACACACATGGGCTAAGATGAACCCATCAGTTCATAAAATGCTTCGTCACGGTGTCGATATTGCTAGACAATTTCCATTAAGCTTGGCGTATTTTGCCGAGGACGGTGCCGAGTCAATGCACAAGTACTACAAAAAAAACAGTATTGCTCACGCTAGGCAGTGCAGCCGAGCGAATCGGCTTAAAGATGTGTTTAACAGATCTGTCGACCTATCTGATCCGCTAATTTCGACAATCTTATTGGAAAAAAGATGCAAATCAATACATGATGAACTACCTGAGGACTTTCGCTGTTTGTTTGGATTAGAGTAGTGCAATTTTTATCCATTTTTTTATATTTGAATTTCGTATTTTTAAATTTTTATCCTTATCATTCAATTTGATACGTTTCGCGAGAGAAATTTTTTTATTTATTTTTAAACGGAATGTGGTAGAAATTAAACAAAAGAATCGAAGTTTAAACATCTCAATCGAATTTTAAATAATTTTTAATTTCATTTGGAAACATTTTGTAATTAATTGAAAATATAATTTTATAATAATGTTCACAACAGCCCAGTTTTTACATTTTTTTTCTATAATGGGGAAATTTACATCTGCCTTCGAAACTTAAAAATAGAAAAGAAAGTAGAATCACTTCAGATTAGATAGAACTACCGAGTCAAGACCTGATTAGCTTGAATCACGTTATAGCTCTTAGATCCAACAGAACTTCCAAAAGACCATCCGAAATATGAGAACTAGCACCCAGTCACCTCCAATTTGGCTTAAAATAAATTAAAATTCTGAAAAACCAGGTGGAAGTTAACCTAGTTCTTGTGATTCTCTAAAGAATCTTCAAATATCCTACAGAACTTCCAAAAGATCATCCGAAATTTGGAAACTAGCACCTTCAATCAACTTCAATTTGGCTTAAATTAAATTAAAATTCCAAAAAACCAGGTGGAAGTTAACCTAGTTCTCGTGATTCTCTTGAGAATCTTCTAGGATCCTACAGAACTTCCAAAAAACCATCCGAAATTTGGGAACTAGCACCCAATCACCTTCAATTTGGTTTAAATTCAATTTTCATCCCAAAAAAACAGATGGAACTTAACCTAGTTCCCGCGATTCTCTAGAGAATCTTCAAAGATCCCATGGAACTTCCAAAAGACCATCCGAAATTTGGGAACTAGCACCCAGTCATCTCCAATTTGGCTTAAATTAAATTAAAATTCCAAAAAACCAGGTGGAAGTTAACCTGGTTCTCGTGATTCTCTTGAGAATCTTCTAGGATCCTACAGAACTTCCAAAAAACCATCCGAAATTTGGGAACTAGCACCCAATCACCTTCAATTTGGTTTAAATTCAATTTTCATCCCAAAAAAACAGATGGAAGTTAACCTAGTTCCCGCGATTCTCTAGAGAATCTTCAAAGATCCCATGAAACTTCCAAAAGACCATCCAAAATTTGGGAACTTGCACCCAGTCACCTCCAATTTGGCTTAAATTAAATTAAAATTCCAAAAAACTAGGTGGAAGTTAACCTAGTTCTCGTGATTCTCTAGAGAATCTTCAAAGATCCCACAGAACTTCCAAAGACCATCCGAAATTTGGGAACTAGCTCCCAGTCACCTGCAATTTGGCTTAAAGTAAATTAAAATTCCAAAAAATCAGGTGGAAGTGAACCTAATTCCCGAGATTCACGTATACTGGTCAGATATCTTGAATTCAACCATAGTTCCTGGAAGTTCCAAGATGCAGCAAAAAAAAACAATTTTCCTATAATCTTTGACATTTTCTACAACTTTTAGTGAAACATTCAGCTCGTTATCTCTATCTGGCTCTGAGTTATAGATTTATGAAAATCACAACTACCCCATATGTTACTGCGGCAGACGACGTTTCTCTTATTGTCTGTTGATGCAGATAAGAGGAAGAAGAAAGAGCACAAAATTCAGTGAATCAGTCAAAACTGTGTGATACTCTTGTAATTGTAAAGTGGCAAACTTAAGACCTTATGTGGAATTTGGGTGGAAAATGGCGCAAATCACATGTTTCAGGAATTTATAAAGTGGAAAATCTTTCCGGTTTCAAGTTTTTTCGTCAAAAGACGAGACACGGGTATCTTTATTTTCAATTTTTAGCTGCTTTATGTAAAAAATTTGGGGAAAAAATCATTTTGGCGTAGTCTATACACTTATTACTTATAAATTTAAGTTTATCTAAATCTCTTATTTGCGAAAACCTTCTACTACGATCTCACTCCTACATCGAAGATGGACTAAAGGCAACGGGAACGGTTATTGCATAAATCGAAAGATAATAGTAGGGAGTTTGCGTAAATGGCATAAATTATAGTTGGAAATAAGAAACCTGCAGAACATCTAGTATGAAGATGTGACTTAAAATTTCCAACTTATAAGTTAACATATAGCTTATATGTCATTTACGCAAACTCACTAATCATTCTTGGATTCATTAAATTAGACGTTTTTAAAATAATAGGTCAGTGATTGTACATTCAAAATATAAAAGGTGAGATACGTCTCAGTTGATTCCCCTTGTATAAGTGGTTGATACTTCAGATCGCAAGACAGTAAGAATTCAGTGTTTTTGCATTATTTTCGAAAGTTTAGATTTTTTGTAAATTTATCGGCGCACCGCCGCCGACTATAAATTTCTCCAGGCGCGCCGCCGCCGATTCCTTACCAGTCGGCGCACCGCCGCCGACTATTTTAAGATCGGCGCACACCTCTAGCTCACACTCGTCCAAACTTTAATTTTTTTCTTATCATCGATACCAAGATATTACACAAAAACGAGCCATCAGAACAGTCGGAGCGTTTGCTGCGACTGAGCCCCGTACAAACCCGTATATCTATTGCTTTCGTGACCCTAGTGCGTCTGTCACCCTACTTTGATCGTAAGCCTATTGCGCCGGTTAATGTAGTTAAAGTAAAATTATTATGTACATCTTACAAATTGCGCATAGCGCAATTACGAAGCCCCGTACGACGTTCCTTTCAAATGAAACAAAAATTTCAAATCGCCCTAAAATTTTATTTTTTTGAAGGGCCTAGTATCGGCCTCAGTCCGAGGACCCAAATTTAAATTTTTTTTCAACTACATTCTATTCGGCCTTTGATTACCTTCCAAATGAAACAAAAATTACGAAAAACGGATGAAATTTGCTCGAGTTATATGTAAAAAACACATAGGGCCCTAGTAGTGGCCTTAGTCCAAGGACCTAAATTTAATTTTTAGCCCCGTACGAAGTACTGGGGGCTTATAAGATTAATATGCCGTTTGTAACACGTCGAATTGGAAGCAGACAGTAAGGGCAAAGCATTTGGTTATGTTCATAGATAACGAATCCGCAATAAAAAAAATGTCCGTCCGTCCGTCCGTCCGTCCGTCCGTCCGTCCGTCCGTCCGTCCGTCCGTCCGTCCGTCCGTCCGTCCGTCCGTGACCCCTCAAATCACAACCTTTTTTCAAAATTCTTTTTTTCCCCGATTGGTATCGACAAAAGTAAGGTCAAGTTCGAAAATGGGCATGGTAGGGTCGGCCCTTCCAGAGCTAGGGCCCTATAGGTGTTTTTCAGTCTTTCGACGATATCTACCGAAATACGCACGCAATAGCTGCTTGTGATATATCAAATGAAAGGTATTGACGAGTAGAACAAAGTTGCTGAACATTGTTTTTGGGTAAGATGCAACATGGGCTTGTTGGGAGGGCTCAAAAGTCGTTACTCGGCCCTAAGTGTTTTTTGCACATAAATCGAGTAAATCTCATCCGATTTTGCTAGTTTTAGTTTTTTATGGAAGGTAATTGAATACCGAAAAGAACGTGGCGAAAAAAGTTTCAAATTTGGGCCCTTGGACTAAGGCCGCTACTCGGCCCTAAGTGTTTTTTGCACATAAATCGAGTAAATCTCATCCAATTTTGCTAGTTTTTGTTTCATTTGAGAGATAATTGAATGACGAATAGAATGATGGCAAAAAAAGTTTCAAATTTGGGCCCTTGGACTAAGGCCGCTACTCGGCCCTAAGTGTTTTTTGCACATAAATCGAGTAGATCTCATCCGATTTTGCTAGATTTAGTTTTTTATGGAGTCTAATTGAATACCGAAAAGAACGTGGCGAAAAAGTTTCAAATTTGGGCCCTTGGACTAAGGCCGCTACTCGGCCCTAAGTGTTTTTTGCACATAAATCGAGTAAATCTCATCCGATTTTGCTAGATTTAGTTTTTTATGGAAGGTAATTGAATACCGAAAAGAACGTAGCGAAAAAAGTTTCAAATTTGGGCCCTTGGACTAAGGCCGCTACTCGGCCCTAAGTGTTTTTTGCACATAAATCGAGTAGATCTCATCCGATTTTGCTAGATTTAGTTTTTTATGGAGTCTAATTGAATACCGAAAAGAACGTGGCGAAAAAGTTTCAAATTTGGGCCCTTGGACTAAGGCCGCTACTCGGCCCTAAGTGTTTTTTGCACATAAATCGAGTAGATCTCATCCGATTTTGCTAGATTTAGTTTTTTATGGAGTCTAATTGAATACCGAAAAGAACGTGGCGAAAAAGTTTCAAATTTGGGCCCTTGGACTAAGGCCGCTACTCGGCCCTAAGTGTTTTTTGCACATAAATCGAGTAAATCTCATCCGATTTTGCTAGATTTAGTTTTTTATGGAGTCTAATTGAATACCGAAAAGAACGTGGCGAAAAAGTTTCAAATTTGGGCCCTTGTACTAAGGCCGCTACTCGGCCCTAAGTGTTTTTTGCACATAAATCGAGTAAATCTCATCCGATTTTGCTAGATTTAGTTTTTTATGGAAGGTAATTGAATACCGAAAAGAACGTAGCGAAAAAAGTTTCAAATTTGGGCCCTTGGACTAAGGCCGCTACTCGGCCCTAAGTGTTTTTTGCACATAAATCGAGTAGATCTCATCCGATTTTGCTAGATTTAGTTTTTTATGGAGTCTAATTGAATACCGAAAAGAACGTGGCGAAAAAGTTTCAAATTTGGGCCCTTGGACTAAGGCCGCTACTCGGCCCTAAGTGTTTTTTGCACATAAATCGAGTAAATCTCATCCGATTTTGCTAGATTTAGTTTTTTATGGAGTCTAATTGAATACCGAAAAGAACGTGGCGAAAAAGTTTCAAATTTGGGCCCTTGGACTAAGGCCGCTACTCGGCCCTAAGTGTTTTTTGCACATAAATCGAGTAAATCTCATCCGATTTTGCTAGATTTAGTTTTTTATGGAGTCTAATTGAATACCGAAAAGAACGTGGCGAAAAAGTTTCAAATTTGGGCCCTTGGACTAAGGCCGCTACTCGGCCCTAAGTGTTTTTTGCACATAAATCGAGTAAATCTCATCCGATTTTGCTAGATTTAGTTTTTTATGGAGTCTAATTGAATACCGAAAAGAACGTGGCGAAAAAGTTTCAAATTTGGGCCCTTGGACTAAGGCCGCTACTCGGCCCTAAGTGTTTTTTGCACATAAATCGAGTAAATCTCATCCGATTTTGCTAGATTTAGTTTTTTATGGAGTCTAATTGAATGACGAATAGAATGATGGCAAAAAAAGTTTCAAATTTGGGCCCTTGGACTAAGGCCGCTACTCGGCCCTAAGTGTTTTTTGCACATAAATCGAGTAGATCTCATCCGATTTTGCTAGATTTAGTTTTTTATGGAGTCTAATTGAATACCGAAAAGAACGTGGCGAAAAAGTTTCAAATTTGGGCCCTTGGACTAAGGCCGCTACTCGGCCCTAAGTGTTTTTTGCACATAAATCGAGTAAATCTCATCCGATTTTGCTAGATTTAGTTTTTTATGGAGTCTAATTGAATACCGAAAAGAACGTGGCGAAAAAGTTTCAAATTTGGGCCCTTGTACTAAGGCCGCTACTCGGCCCTAAGTGTTTTTTGCACATAAATCGAGTAAATCTCATCCGATTTTGCTAGATTTAGTTTTTTATGGAAGGTAATTGAATACCGAAAAGAACGTAGCGAAAAAAGTTTCAAATTTGGGCCCTTGGACTAAGGCCGCTATTCGGCCCTAAGTGTTTTTTGCACATAAATCGAGTAAATCTCATCCGATTTTGCTAGTTTTGGTTTCATTTGAGAGATAATTGAATACCCAATAGAAAATAATATCGTAAATTGTTGGTTTTATTTGAAAGGTACTTCGTACGGGCTTTCGTAATTGCGCTATGCGCAATTTTAAAAATGAACAGTTTCAGTAAATTTGACAATGCGCAACTTGACTTGCATTTTGGTAACATACGCATTAGAGGGTTGTAGACGTATTAGGGTTCCGGGCTTATTAGGGCTACGGACGTATAATGGTTGCGGACGAAATTGGATTACGGGTTGTACGGGGCTAAGTCGCAGCAAACGCTCCGACTGTTCTGATGCCTTGTTTTTCAACAATATTCTATTCGGCCTTTGATTACCTTCCAAATTACGAAAAACGAATGAAATTTGCTCGAGTTATATGTAAAATACACATAGGGCCCTAGTATCGGCCTCAGTCCGAGGACCCAAATTTATTTTTTTTTTCAACTACATTCTATTCGGCCTTTGATTACCTCCCAAATAAAACAAAAATTACGAAAAACGGATGAAATTTGCTCGATTTATGTGCAAAAAACACTTAGGGCCGAGTAGCGGCCTTAGTACAAGGGCCCAAATTTGAAACTTTTTCGCCACGTTCTTTTCGGTATTCAATTAGACTCCATAAAAAACTAAATCTAGCAAAATCGGATGAGATTTACTCGATTTATGTGCAAAAAACACTTAGGGCCGAGTAGCGGCCTTAGTCCAAGGGCCCAAATTTGAAACTTTTTTCGCTACGTTCTTTTCGGTATTCAATTACCTTCCATAAAAAACTAAATCTAGCAAAATCGGATGAGATTTACTCGATTTATGTGCAAAAAACACTTAGGGCCGAGTAGCGGCCTTAGTCCAAGGGCCCAAATTTGAAACTTTTTCGCCACGTTCTTTTCGGTATTCAATTAGACTCCATAAAAAACTAAATCTAGCAAAATCGGATGAGATCTACTCGATTTATGTGCAAAAAACACTTAGGGCCGAGTAGCGGCCTTAGTCCAAGGGCCCAAATTTGAAACTTTTTTTGCCATCATTCTATTCGTCATTCAATTATCTCTCAAATGAAACAAAAACTAGCAAAATTGGATGAGATTTACTCGATTTATGTGCAAAAAACACTTAGGGCCGAGTAGCGGCCTTAGTCCAAGGGCCCAAATTTGAAACTTTTTTCGCCACGTTCTTTTCGGTATTCAATTACCTTCCATAAAAAACTAAAACTAGCAAAATCGGATGAGATTTACTCGATTTATGTGCAAAAAACACTTAGGGCCGAGTAACGACTTTTGAGCCCTCCCAACAAGCCCATGTTGCATCTTACCCAAAAACAATGTTCAGCAACTTTGTTCTACTCGTCAATACCTTTCATTTGATATATCACAAGCAGCTATTGCGTGCGTATTTCGGTAGATATCGTCGAAAGACTGAAAAACACCTATAGGGCCCTAGCTCTGGAAGGGCCGACCCTACCATGCCCATTTTCGAACTTGACCTTACTTTTGTCGATACCAATCGGGGAAAAAAAGAATTTTGAAAAAAGGTTGTGATTTGAGGGGTCACGGACGGACGGACGGACGGACGGACGGACGGACGGACGGACGGACGGACGGACGGACGGACGGACGGACGGACGGACGGACGGACGGACATTTTTTTTATTGCGGATTCGTTATCTATGAACATAACCAAATGCTTTGCCCTTACTGTCTGCTTCCAATTCGACGTGTTACAAACGGCATATTAATCTTATAAGCCCCCAGTACTTCGTACGGGGCTAAAAATTAAATTTAGGTCCTTGGACTAAGGCCACTACTAGGGCCCTATGTGTTTTTTACATATAACTCGAGCAAATTTCATCCGTTTTTCGTAATTTTTGTTTCATTTGGAAGGTAATCAAAGGCCGAATAGAATGTAGTTGAAAAAAAATTTAAATTTGGGTCCTCGGACTGAGGCCGATACTAGGCCCTTCAAAAAAATAAAATTTTAGGGCGATTTGAAATTTTTGTTTCATTTGAAAGGAACGTCGTACGGGGCTTCGTAATTGCGCTATGCGCAATTTGTAAGATGTACATAATAATTTTACTTTAACTACATTAACATTAACTACAGTAACATACGCATTAGAGGGTTGTAGACGTATTAGGGTTCCGGGCTTATTAGGGCTACGGACGTATAATGGTTGCGGACGAAATTGGATTACGGGTTGTACGGGGCTAAGTCGCAGCAAACGCTCCGACTGTTCTGATGCCTTGTTTTTCAACAATATTCTATTCGGCCTTTGATTACCTTCCAAATTACGAAAAACGAATGAAATTTGCTCGAGTTATATGTAAAATACACATAGGGCCCTAGTATCGGCCTCAGTCCGAGGACCCAAATTTATTTTTTTTTTCAACTACATTCTATTCGGCCTTTGATTACCTTCCAAATGAAACAAAAATTACGAAAAACGGATGAAATATACTCGAGTTATATGTGAAATACACATAGGGCCCTAGTAGCGGCCTTAGGCCAAGGACCCAAATTTAATTTTTTTTCAACAACATTCTATTCGGCATTCGATTACCTTCCAAATCAAACAAAAATTACGAAAAACGAA
Organism: Bradysia coprophila; assembly: GCF_014529535.1. Taxonomy (NCBI): domain Eukaryota; kingdom Metazoa; phylum Arthropoda; class Insecta; order Diptera; family Sciaridae; genus Bradysia; species Bradysia coprophila. The sequence continues at coordinate 1,071,676 of NW_023503496.1, read as the reverse complement.
TGAAATTTACTCGAGTTCTATGTAAAATACACATAGGGCCCTAGTAGCATTTCACTTCTAAGGCCCTAACTCACGGCCCACTTACCCGATTTAAAAAAACTTTTTTTTCCTGGATTGGTATTGACAATACCTATCATTTGCCGTGTCGTTTACATTTCCATCGTTTATTTTGCCATAAATATCACCAAAAGACCTTAAATCACTTAGGTGGCCCTAACTCACGAAGGGCCGACCCGAATATGCCCATCTTCGAACTTAGCCTCACTATTTCGACTATCTTTCAGGGAAAAAAAAAATTTTGAAATCGGATTTGATTTACTCAAGATATCGACGTGACAGACGGACAGACGGACAGACGGACAGACAACATTTTTATTGCAGATTCGTCATCTATGAACATAGGCAAACACTTTGCCCTTACCGTCTGCTTCGAATTCCATCAATTACACACGGCATCGTAAACCTATAAGCCCCTTTGTACTTCGTACGGGGCTAAAAATTTTGGAATAAATCCTAGAATATTATTCCAGTATATTCCATTAACGAACTTAACCCAAAAATTTCTTTTTTAGTATTTATAATTTTCTTTTGTGAAAAACCATTAGGAATTACTCAACTTAAACACGATACACGATCACGGGACGATACAAAAATTCTTTTGAGAATATCTCTCAGATCCCCCGACCGTTATGGTATAGTCCATCTTTGAACTTATCCTCGGGAATGGAATTCCCCGTCTAATAAAAAAAGTTTTTGAAATCCGTTGAGTATTACGTGAAGTTATCGTGTTATCTAGGAACGAGACAAAAATTCTTTTGGTAATATCTCTAAGATCACCCATCCGTTACGACCCATCTTCGCACTTAACCTGAGGAATTTAATTCCCCGTGAAATAAAAAAAAGTTTTTGGAAATCCGTTGAAAACTACTCGAGTTATCGTGTTATCAAGGGACGAGACAAGAATTCTTTTGGGAATATCTCTAAGATCACCCGACCGTCATAGCCCATCTTCGAACTTAACCTCAGGAATTCAATTCCCCGTCGATTAAAAAAAAGTTTTTGGAAATCCGTTGAGAATTAGTCAAGTTATCGTGTTATCAAGGAATCATCAAAGTGTGACAAACATTTTAGGGTGTTTATCATCCATAAGACCCATGACTTTCAGTCAAGGGAATAAGAACACCTTTAAGTGTGTGTGTGTGTGGATGGGTATGGTAGAACAAATTTGTTCGCTTTTGGTAAGCTCTGCTCGCCTCAATTTTTTAAATTTTTTAAATTTTTTAATTTTTTTAATTTTTTATTTTTTTTAAATTTTTTTAATTTTTTTAATTTTTTAATTTTTTTTAATTTTTTTAATTTTTTTAATTTTTTTAATTTTTTAAATTTTTAAATTTTTTTTTTATTTTTAAAATTTTTTAAAATTTTAAAATTTTAAATTTTTTTAAATTTTCAAATTTTTTAAATTTTCAAATTTTTTAAATTTTTTAAATTTTTCAACATTTTTTAATTTTTTAAATTTTTTAAATTTTTTAATTTTTCAAAATTTTTAAATTTTTTAAATTTTTCAACATTTTTTAATTTTTTAAATTTTTTAATTTTTCAAAATTTTTAAATTTTTTAAATTTTTCAACATTTTTTAATTTTTTAAATTTTTTAATTTTTCAAAATTTTTAAATTTTTTAAATTTTTCAACATTTTTTAATTTTTTAAATTTTTTAATTTTTCAAAATTTTTAAATTTTTCAAAATTTTTTTTTTATTTTATTTTTTAAATTTTTTTAAATTTTCAAATTTTTTTAATTTTTTTTTATTTTTTAAATTTTTTATGAAGTTCAAGCATTATAAAATGAAAGCAAAATAAAATGATCGAGTCTGCTTTTTGACAATTGAATTTCAATTGTCAAAAACCAGAATCGATCATTTTATTTTGCTTTCATTTTAATTTGATCGATTCTATTCATTTTTAAATAATTGTAGTTTTCGAAGAAATCATTTCGAAAACATTACAGTATAAAAGCTTACACATACGCATTAGAGCTGTTTACTCGCGGTATACCTGCGGGTAATCCGTTCAAATGCTCGTGTCAAAGATTTTATACTGTAATGCTTTCGAAATGATTTCTTCGAAAACTACAATAATTTAAAAATGAGTAGAATCGATCAAATTAAAATGCTCCGACTTTATTTAAATTTTTTAAATTTTTTAAATTTGTTTAATCTGCCACTTTGTGACGCAAAATTTTTTTGGTAAAATTTTGTTTCTAGAATTTCTTTGGTCAAATTTTTGCTGTTACAGTTTTTGCGTACAAGCGCAGAATGCGTCACCTCCAGCGATATCAGTTGTTTTGGAAGTATGCACAGACACTTGCGTCACTTTTACTCTTTTGAGTGTTTTTGACTGATTCCATTAAGTGGCTACGTACACAACGGAATGTTTTTACGTAAATTTGTAATTCTTAAGAAGCAAAATTTTTGTTGTTTAGAATTGTTGTTGTTGTTGTTGTTGTTGTTGTTGTTTAGAGACAAAAAATGTTTAATTTCCCGGCAAAGAAAAAAATATTTTGAGAAACATAACGATGTCAGCGATGTAGTAGCTTCGATTGGATCGGCAATAAATTATGTGGAAATTTAAAAAGGGATTCCATCTTTGAATTCATCAGGAAAAAACTCGAAAAATCAACGGTATCTATAGCATATTCCCTGGACCATTCAGCTCTCTTGTTTTTTTCCTTTACTCTCGATTATATTCCAGCGCTCATAATAAGGCTTCTCTGGGTCTACTCAGCCACTCTAAACTGGTCCAACACAATATTCTGCACACTGCGATATCACAAGTGTGGCTTTTTTTTGAGTTGAACTATCCTATGGAAAGTTGACACAGCTGGGGTGAAAAAGTGTGGAAAAAAGTAAACTTGAAAGAACTGAAGCGAAAAACAGGGAAGAAAAGGTGAGCAAAAAGTTGCGGTTTTGCCTCTCTATCTGGTGAGAGAATGTGACGTTTTTACCAAAAAAAAACTGCAAAATACGGAAAAATGGCTTGACTTTAGAATAATTTGGGGTAGAACGTTGTGAGACCGTTCATCGACCTAGCCTTCGATGGTCAACTCTTTCGACCCCATATTAACTGTACATTGTTGTCACATATCTCAACTTTCTAACGACATATCACTTCAATGTGTATTTGCAACGCACTTCAAGCATGAGTGAAACCCGACCGTGTATCGAACAATTTTTTGCATTGCAAAGAAATTTTGAACAAATTTTCATCCAAAATTCTACTATTTGGTAGCTGGCTTTAGAAGCACTTTTGATTGAAGTGTGTTGGTATTTGGAATAAATTCAATGTGTAACGGCAGGCCTACCCAAAAAATATGAACCATGATCAAAGTGGGAAGATTCACTAATCATAGTGGTATAGTGATAATGGAGTAGTATACTACTATAGCACATTTTGTTACGAGTTTTCCGCCTCGTTAGGACCCGCTTACGACGTGTACCGAAAAATTCAGCTTTCATCACGAGTCATAAACGACGTTTTTTGCGCTTGAAAACTGAAATGAGACGAAACCACAACAACATTAACAAAGAAATCACTCGACGGAGCCATTTCAACAGCAAAGCATGCCCACTTGATCACGGCCGGAAAAATATATATGAAAATCCATTTTCGGCCGGAGAGAAAACTTTCTTGGCTGCAAATACCTCTATCTGAGAAGAACAGAAAAATTGAATTTTTCAATCGCAGTTTGCGTGTCGAATCCGTCGAATTTCAGTCTTCAAGCGCAACAAAACCTTTTGTGCCACCGAGAATTGAAATACGACTCTTTTCAGCACTCATTTTAGTGTTGTAAAGTGACCTATTTCAGCACCCGTTTGATGTGATATTACAATACTCGAAGCAGTGTTGATATGGAATTTGTATGAGTTGTTACAGCATTCGTTTGAGAAAATGCAAAGCAATGTGATCGATCAAATTTAAAGAGTGATTGTTTACAATGAAAATTATGATTGTTTGTGCTCTTGTCTATTTCAATTCTCGGTTGGCACAAAGCAAAAAAATCAACATTACAATACTTGTAACACAACATACTATTTAGTTTATTCGTGTTTTGACTGGTATTTCCCATACAAAATTCAAATTTTAGTGTTCGAAGAGTTATTTGCACCAAACCTACTGACACACGCTGATGCCGCACTAAAAGCTGAAAATGTCAAATGAAAAAACGCGTGGGTTGATGGTTGAAACGTGTTTGAGTTCGTGCTGTCAAAGTTTGTGTTTGACATCACCTGAAAGAAAACCTTTAGTAGCGTCTAACAACTGAAAGTACACGTTTATACGATTAACTTGAAGCGGAAGTAAAAACAGAAAGTGAAAAACCGATAAACATGAAAATCGATCAGCTACCAGCTACCAGTGAAGAAGAAATGGATCGAGAGATTATTGAGTCGTTGACCAGAGCTCATCCAACGAATGCTGAAGTGAATGTGGATGAGATGATTGCATTGCAACAGCAAGAGAGTACGAACGCAAATCTTCAGCCTGCACCGATGGCTGCATCAACGTCACTAGCAGGAAGCTCTACGCCTGCACCGATGGCTGCATCAACGTCACTAGCAGAAAGCCCTAAACGAAATAAGCAGGATTTGCTAACTGACGACGACATGGCTGATATAGAAGTTAGTCAGCTAACGAGTTCGTTTGAGTCGAGAAACAGACCCGGTACCTCCGCAGTATTGAAAAAACCAATCGCATCGCTACCTTCATCTATTCCTCGTCGCTGTCAATGGAATAAAGAAAATCCAATCGTTAAGCCGCCATTTAATAACGAACCATTCGACCTTCACATTCCGATATTTCCACCACTACGCGAATTGAATTTTGAGTTTGACTCGGATGCTCTGATGAACAGTAGTACTGACCGTTTGTCAGCGAGTACTGACCGTTTGTCAGCGAGTACTGACCGTTTGTCAGCGAGTACTGACCGTTTGTCAGCGAATGGATTAGAAAAGCGGAAAAATCGCGAAAGTAGCGGAAGTAGGGATTCAGTGCCGTCGGTGTTCTCAGCTGGTTCATCGCCCGACGAACGACAGATACTTGTTTGGAGAACAGATGGTACCCGCATCAGAAGCGAAGAAATTCGGCAAAGTGAAACATTGACTAAGTTCGTTAAAAAAATTGAAGCAGAAAACGCAGCAGATGCAGCTAAAGCAGAAAATGCTGACGAGCCGGCAGCATCAACGTCCGGCAATCCGAAAAAGCATTCGGCAAAAGAAAAGAAAAACAAAAAGAAACAGTAAATCGCTCGCTTTTAGTGTGTTTTTGATGTAAATCGTCCTCTTTGTCTCCAGCCTACGGGCGGAGGTAGTTGTAGCCAGAATTAAATATATAGCTCAATAAATCATTAGAATGAAAACCGAAAAGTGTTTCTCATTTTAAACATGGTCCTTCTACGCTAGGGTGGGTCGATTTTCCCAATTTTAAAATCCACAACCAATAGGGTGTGTGGCTTGAAGAGACGAATCGATCTGCATCATTAGTTTTTGATGTCCGATTACTTTTGAATATCCCATGACAACTTTTACGAGTTCAGAGCCTTACTTAGTGTTGAGATTTTAAAAAAAATCGTTGGATTCTCTTCAAATAAGTAATTTAAAGACTTGTTCTACAATTTTTACATAAAAGTTTAAAATTTCCACACAAAAAATTCATTTCGATTCATAGTTTCGGTTTTTGTTGCTATCTTGCAAAGAAAAAATAAAGTAAATAACAGAACATATGCTAGACGCTAACACTTTATTTGACTAAAATCCTCCTTCCTATTGATAAGTTGAAAGAATAGTAGACGATAAACAATGACTGCCGTAGTACCGTTCCAGATGCGGTTCCAGCTGTAGAGCCCCCAGAAAGACGAAAAAAATCTGCATTGTGGCACCAAACTACTCTATTATCACTCTACCACTATGATTAGTGAATCTTCCCACTTTGATCATGGTTCATATTTTTTGGGTAGGCCTGCCGTTACACATTGAATTTATTCCAAATACCAACACACTTCAATCAAAAGTGCTTCTAAAGCCAGCTACCAAATAGTAGAATTTTGGATGAAAATTTGTTCAAAATTTCTTTGCAATGCAAAAAATTGTTCGATACACGGTCGGGTTTCACTCATGCTTGAAGTGCGTTGCAAATACACATTGAAGTGATATGTCGTTAGAAATTAGAGATATGTGACAACAATGTACAGTTAGGCTTACTATTAGATAACAATTCTGCAAGAATTGCTGTTGGTCTTCGTTTGGGCAGTCAATTGTGTGAAGAGCATAAATGTATTTGTGGAAAGACGGTTACGAAGGATGGCTTACACGGTTTATCTTGCAATAAAAGCGGAGGATGGATTTCTGGACATGATGAAGTTAATAAAATCTTTTCTCATGCATTTTCCTCTGCAGGTTTTCCGAATCTAGTACAACCTCCGGGCATTTCTAGAGATGACGGTAAAAGACCGGACGGTGTGACTCTAATTCCATGGAGTCACGGTAAACCAATTTTGTGGGATGTAACCATTAGAGACACACTAGCTCCATTTTACCTAAGTCAATCATCTAAAAAAATCTGGATCAATTGCAGATAATGCTGAAAGATTCAAGCATAATCATTACATACGTTTTAAAGAAAATTACTTATTTACACCTATTACTTTTGAATCACTAGGTTGCATGGGTCCTGAAACAAGTACATTTATAAAGAAATTGGGTTCATTAATGCGAAAAGCTTCTGGCGAACCACGCTCCATGGATTACCTAATACAAAAGGTTTCTATTGCAATTCAACGGAGAAACGCTAGTTGCATTTTGGGGACTTTAGGACGTAGTAGAATTGATGATTTTTATTTATTGTAACTTTGTTTTTTTTTTAAAAAGATCGTTTTTTACTGGTTGCGCATTGTAGCCTTTCTTTCGCTTTTAAAAATAAAGAAACGTTTCTAATGTACACTGTACATGGTACAGTTAATATGGGGTCGAAAGAGTTGACCATCGAAGGCGAGGGGTGACTCACTTCTAGATTAAATGGATTTATCGGATTTAATGGAATAAAAATTGGATTAAATGGATTAAATAGGAAAAAATTTCATTTTACCAAATACTGCAAAAGTCTTAAAAATTGTTGAGCCTAATTATTTCGGTAAAACTATTTTTTTTTTTTGATTAAATGGATTAAATGGAAGTGCGTCACCCCTCGATCGAAGGCTAGGTCGATGAACGGTCTCACAACGTTCTACCCCAAATTATTCTAAAGTCAAGCCATTTTTCCGTATTTTGCAGTTTTTTTTTGGTAAAGACGTCACATTCTCTCACCAGATAGAGAGCCAAAACCGCAACTTTTTGCTCACCTTTTCTTCCCTGTTTTTCGCTTCAGTTCTTTCAAGTTTACTTTTTTCCACACGTTTTCACCCCAGCTGTGTCAACTTTCCATAGGATAGTTCAACTCAAAAAAAACCACACTTGTGATATCGCAGTGTGCAGAATATTGTGTTGGACCAGTTTAGAGTGGCTGAGTAGACCCAGAGAAGCCTTATTATGAGCGCTGGAATATAATCGAGAGTAAAGGAAAAAAACAAGAGAGCTGAATGGTCCAGGGAATATGCTATAGATACCGTTGATTTTTCGAGTTTTTTCCTGATGAATTCAAAGATGGAATCCCTTTTCAAATTTCCACATAATTTATTGCCGATCCAATCGAAGCTACTACATCGCTGACATCGTTATGTTTCTCAAAATATTTTTTTCTTTGCTTGGAAATTAAACATTTTTTGTCTCTAAATTATAAACAACAAAAATTTTGCTTCTTAAGAATTACAAATTTACGTAAAAACATTCCGTTGTGTACGTAGCCACATAATGGAATTGTTGATGTTTGACCGAAATACTGATACGACACACTGTTTCTCATTTGACATACGACGACGACCAAATCCCGACTCACGTCCGCATCTTAGGCTAAAAGTTTTTTAATCTCAGGCTTTTCGGCTGCATCAACATAGCTGGTACCGTCTAAACGGAATAAATAAACTAACACGAGAGACCAAAATTTTTTCTAACAGAATACTTATAAATGAGCCTAGCACGGGACGTAAAGGAAATGTTGAGTTAACTCTCGAACAAAGACACTGTTACGAGTTCTTTGGTTCGCAACTCGTCAGCCAATGGTAAGCAATTTCAGAGAATACCCATATACGTATGTACCCTGTGAATTTCGAGTCAGAATATGCTTTTAGCTATTTCAATTGTGAAGAAGCAACGAATTTTCCTCGTAACAGTAAAATACGTGTTTAGCTTTTTGAACATCATCTGGCCTCGGACATAGTTTTCGAAGATTTATTAAATTAGTGAACTGCTTAAATAAATTCGTTACTACAACTTCTCAGCTGCATCATTTGTCACAATTCTTTTTTGCCTTTACATTGGAAGACCGTTTACTTTATTGATAATCAAAATTAACACGACAACTAGACTTCTCAGCTTTATTCATTGGACATGCAAACACCTAGGACCTAATGTGCCAAAAAACATCGTAGTTCCTCACATGAGATGTCTAAAAGAAATTCTGATTGAAAACACTTTTCATGTCCACAAACTGAAATTCTTGCACACTTTTAATTTTCAAAGCTACATGGATTGACGTTGAGGAAAACAATTGGCGCAGTGACACTTGGTTACTTTGTATGCGATTTTTAGACCCGTACGAAGTACTGGGGTCTTATAGGTTTACGCATACGTTTGTAACACGTCGAATTGGACTCCCTGAGTAAGGGGAAAGCTATTGTAATTGTAGTTGTCTAGAGATGCCAAATCCGCGAAAAAAAATGATCGTCTGTCCGTCTGTCTGTCTGCACGATAACTTGAGTAAAACGCATCCGATTTTGAAAATTCTTTTTTTTTCCCGTTTGGTAATGTCAAAAGACAGGCTAAGTTCGAAGATGAGTGATTTTGGATCGACCCCTCCCGAGCTGTGGCCCAATAAGTGCTTTACGGTTTTTCGAAGATATCTCCGGACATTTAAACGTTAAACTTGTAAGTGATACGTCAAATAAAAGGTATTTACAATACCGATCGACAAAAAAAAAGTTTATGGAAATCGGATGACCGACTCGTGAGTTAGACCCCTTGGTGTGGAACAGGCACAGGGCGGCAAGCAGTTTTTGCTTGTAGGTCGGCCACATTTGAACATATTTCGTCTGTTTTAGCTTTATTAGATAGGTATTGACCGTACCAATCAGGGAAAATTTTTTTTATGAAATTATGTTCTCCGGAGCGTGAGCTAGGTCTCTTGGAGTGAGCTCTTATCTGGCTACTCGGAAGTACGGTGAACGTGGTGTATTTTGACAATATCTCGAGTAAATTTTGACCGAATTTCATGAATTATTTTTTGTTTGAAAGGTATTAACGAATGTAAAGCGTCGGTACTATTTCCGGTCTCCTAACAAAATGGCTGCCGGCGGCCATATTGGATTTTAGTAAAATAGAAATATCTTGGGAAAAATGATACTTAGAGAGTTTCTGTTAACATGGAAATAATTTGTTATGTGTGTGGGGTTTCAGGGATTCCATATACGGACATCTATATATACCTATATACAGCTATATTGAGCTATATACAGGCATATAGAGCTATATAATAGCATATATTTATCTGTGAAATGTTTATTTATAGTGAAATATAGTTAAATATAGCGGTATATAGCTGTTTAAATAGGAATTTATGAAATTTGTCTTCGTACGGAGCTGTCTATATTAGAGGTGTGCGCCGCCGAGTTTTCAGCCGGCGGCGCGGCTGAGCCGAGTAAATGAAGACGCCGCCGCTGATACAAAATATTCAGCCAGCCGCCGACCGCCGCCGATGTTTTTCGTCGGCTTGAAAAATTTGAATTTTAAATTTCATTAAATGTTAGAATTATCAGCTGCACAATCGATTACCAGATTTTAATTATTTAAATAGCTATCACTCCCAAGACATTTCTGATTTTCTTAATAAGAGCCTGTTTTTCACGTATACCTATCGGAGGTTTCATACTATGAAATTCATAGAGTACGCTTTGTTCCGAAAGGGCTCTCACTTGTTGATCTACTGTTCCTAAAAACAATTCTTGACTACGGAAGGCAGAGGGATTCTTTTGAAAAACAGGCTACCGAAATCGGACGCATTTTCTAGTGGAAGTTTTTATACCTAGAAAGGACTTCGACCCTAGAAACCAAAACCACTTTCAAAAAAATTCTTCGAAGCTTGTGTGGCTAGCGGGAGGTCGAAAAAAACAAAAACTTGGACTTTTCTCATAAAACTTTCTCCAGTTACACTAGCCGTAAAGAGTCATGCGGGGTGTCATTAGAAACCTCGAGAAACTTCTGTAAGAACAGTGTAAGTTCTCAGTCTCAACTGCACATATTTCAGTTTTTTCAGTAATTTTAAACCCAATAGGTCTCTATTCGGCTCAATAGTACATGTGATTACCTTTCTAATGACACCCCACACGACACTGTACGCTCGTGTAACTGGAGAAATTTTTGTAAGAAAAGTGCAACTAGGGAACAAGATCTATCGATCCATATAAATGCGATAAAAATACTTCCGATTTCGGCACACAGACCTTTAGGAAAATCACTCTCAATGCGTTTTTGAGAATGCGAGTGTAAGTCTTTATAAGTAACTGATGGGAGGATATTCAGGTTCGACAAAAAAACAGAAAATGCAAAATTACATAATTCACTCGTAATCAGTAAAATCACTAAAAAAAAAGAAAATTTAAATTTCCTATAAAATGGATCGGCGCGCTGCGGCTGAGCCGAGCCGCCGATAAAAACTTGTTATGGCTGGCCGCCGCCGGAACCACTACACTCGACTAGCCGCCGCCGAGAATTTTCGCTCGGCGCACACCTCTAGTCTATATTGCCTCCGGCAATTTAGTTGTATATGATAACAAGGCAAAGAGTGGATAATGTAAGTGATTTTAAAGGGAGAACAGTTTTTCAGCAGAGAAGAAAATGAAGTAAGAGAAATAAAGAGTTTCACATTAAAGGCTTTTGATACGAATAGGTGTTTCGTACGGGTCGGCATTAGCTATGTTTATATATGCGAGGGGGATATCAGTCATGAAATTTGTATTCAATTTAAATGGGAATAGTTATCACTTAGATTAAGTATATTTTTGATAACATATAATTTTACAAAAATTAATCTTTTCCACACTTACTATAGATTGAAGTCATACAAATTTGCCGGAAATCACTTTAATTTTGATTATAAATCAATGATTTAAAGAAAAAGAAGCGTTGAACCGCGATATTTTCCCTTAACACGAAAAACTTTAAAACTCCCAAAAGTATCAATAAGAGTTTTCAAAGTAAAAGCTAAAAGTGTTTGAGGAATACAAATGATGCAAATGGACAAAGAAATAATCGATTGCTCTATTCATTCCTGTTAAAGCTTATTGGAAGTGGTAACATTTATACGAGTATCCAGGCTGGCTCTTCGCTGTTTGTTGGTGTTATGTAAAATTCTCAATCGTAAGAACAGGCACTGGAGGACTCGTCGAGAGTCGCGTGGCAATATATCTTGTAGATCAACAAAATATTTAAGAAAATAACATGAAAATTTACACACATCATTTTTTCACGCTGAAAAAATCATGTACTAAAAGCAATTTTCGGCAGTGACATGCCCCTCGGTCATTAAAAGAATCAATGGCGAACATATGTTGGTCTCGTTTACGCTCATTCTCGATGAGTCAAGGGACAAACTTTTTACACTCTCTCATTTGAATGCATGTAGCTCCTTCACCGATTGCTGAACCAATTATTAACAACCCACAAACAGGACCCAAAAACAACGGCTGTACGATTCTCTTGAATTGAAAGACGAATCTAACGATCTATCACTCCTTAAAATCGGAGACCACTTGTTCCCCTATCACCATCACCGCCAGTTTTGGCGATATGCCAAATATATTATTGCCCTAATATGTTCTGAAATATTTGTTGATGGTTTTGGGAATTTTTGGGAATTTTGGGAATTTAGAGAACTAATTCCCAAATATTAGGCTCTGAGTTTAATGCTGCAAATGCTTTTTAGCCCTGTCATCGACTTAATGACTACTTTTACAAAATGTTGGTATCGAAAAATCGTGTACGAGTTCACATTTTACGTAGGTGAAAAATGCGTTGTTTTAGCACCGTTTGCCAGATTACCCCACGCCGGTTGATTGAAATTGTGAATACAACAAAGTACTTTTCAAAAGAATTTTGACTCAGGCGAAGGTTTTTGTGATGCTTTGTGATGCTTCGGAAGTTTAATAACGAAAAATAAAATGAAATTTATTTAAAATATATTCATAAAATTGTCGGTCAAGGGACCCGACCCGCCTAAAAGGTGGGGCCTAGTTTGATAAAACCATAAAATGAAACCAGTGCACCATCTCAGTACAAAGTTGCACAATTCTTAAGAAAATCGTAAGATCGGTGTGGTCTAATTTAAGGTTTCTATTGCCAAAAGAATTATTAATGGACAAAGTTTTGGTGTTTTGATGTAGTAAATAGTTCGACAATTAATATTATTAACATAAATAGCGTCTAAAAGTTAATATTTGATTAATGGATTATATTAAACCGGGAGATAAAAAAATCAAAAAGGGAAATATTTTTGGAGATAAAAAATTCACAGTTGGAGATATGAAATTCATAAAAGGAGTTAAAAACAATTAATATAGGAGATATAAAAATCAAATTTCGAGATAGAAAATACAATCTTGGAGATAATAATTTCGTTTTGGAGATAAATATTTAAATTTTGGAAATAATTAAAATATTAAAAGAGATAAATTAATTGAAAATGAAGTTAAAAAACATAAAAGAGGAGATAAATATATATTAAAATGGAAATATTTAATTTAAAAAGGGAGATACCGAAATTAATAAAATGGAGATAAAATAAATTCAAAGTGGAGATATAAAATTCAAAAAATGGAGATAAAAAAATTAGAAATGGAAGTAAAAATCGATGATAAAAAATTCGAAATTGCAGATAAATATTTAACGCGTTTACAATTGTGGAGCGGTTTGACAGATGGAAAGTTGGTTTCTTCGGCAAAGTTGTTGGTTATCTAAAGAGTTGTTGTCTGAAAGTGACCACAGTGTACGCTTCTATGTAATAGTGACCACCCCCTCGATTTTTTTAACTTTTTGTGTGAAGCAGATGGAAAGTTGGTCTCTTCGGCAAAGTTGTTCGGTATTGAAACAGTGGTTGTGGTGTGGGGTGTAGAAGGGTACGGGTTTCACCAAATTGATGGTTTTCAACAAAGGGAAATGGAAAAATGTGTACGTGAAACGGAAAAATGTCTACGGGGAACGAGGTGTTTTTCGATAATAGGTGTTTAACACGCTGAGCGATGTGGCCCATTGCCCCGGAGCGAAGCGGAGGGCCGCAATGCGAGCCGGGCGCCGGAACGGTGTTGGTAACTTAGGAGTTAATTTTTTTTCTCTCGCTTCGTCTAATAATTAGTCTGTGTAACTCATCGCAAATAAAAAGCGTTTTAACACGCCGAGCCGGGCGCCGGAACGGTGTCGGTAACTTAGGTGTTAATTTTTTTTTCTCGCTTCGTTTAATAATTTTTCCGGGGCAGAAATGTGCTGAAATTACTGCGACTGGCAGATGGAGTGTTTATTAGTCACAAACCCTTAAAGGGCCTTTTTACATAAAGCAAAGTCAGCTTTTAGTGACCATTCCCTCGAGCAGATGCAGAGTTAGTTTCTTCGGCAAAGAATTATTCTGTATTGAAAGAGTGGTTGTGTGGAAGGGACCAAAATGTAAGCTATTGAGCTATTGTGTGTTACTGACCACCCCCTCGATTTTCGTATATCTCTTTTAAGCAAATGTAGAGTTGCTTTCGAACAGGTGTTTCTCAATAACAGGTGTCTGCCCGGTCTAGCTTGCTAGGATGCGACGTGGCACGAAGTGCCACGGGATGCAGACTAGTTATTGAAAAGTTGTAAGGTTGCTACTTCATTTCAGCTGCGGTCTGTTATCTAGTTTTCGAACTCAAGGAAGATAAAATAGTTACAAATGTGAGTCGTTGTTCAAAATCCAGATACAAACCCTTGTGAATGGGTTAACACAATTCACCTTAATATCCATCTTAAGATATATAGTTCCACTGTTCTAACTCAAGTAAACAACTTGAAGCGCTGCAGGCTAATTTTTTAAGATTTTTCGATTTACCACTCATGTGTGCTAGATTCGTCTCTAATGATAACGATCTTCAACTTTTTTTTACAAAAACGAAAAAAGAAAAAAGTAAGATTTTGCGGTGAGGGTCAAACTTTAAAAGTTTAGGCTTTTTATAAAGTCGAACAACTATTACTAAAACCAATACTTTAAGGTATAGATTCTTAGAAATTTTATATTGTATCAATACAGTTAGAGACAATGCAATTTCAGGATGAATTTGCTTCAGCTGTTTTTAAGCTAATCCAAATATAAAGACAAAACTGTTTATAGGTTTCTTTCATCGTACAGTAAAAACCCAATGAAAGTATACTCAATAGGTGGGTAAATCCACGTATTTTGTGACAGTGATTTTTCTCTTTCACTCTCACAACATCACCACTGTATTGTAGCGATAGCGCTCTACAATATCCATTTTCACATTTGGTAACATGACTTACGGTGTGTTTTTTCGCATCTTCTTTGGTGCATATTCGTACATTGAAAAGAGACAAAATTCTGTTTTGGTAACATGACTTACGCTGGAATTTCCCAGGTATGGTCTAATGTCAAAATTTCTATGGAGTGTAGGAAATAGCAATTTCATATAAACAAACTCACCTTTCAATTATTTTAATTGAGAGGTGAATTTTTTAGATAAAATCGCTATTTCCTCCGGATTGTATGGACATTGGAAAGACTGACTCGAAGGAGTGACGAGAGCAATTTCCTCAATCTATTTTACATCATGAAAACTAAAAAGGTGTTTCATAAAAACAGGCCCTAGAAACCAAAATGGTCCAGGGCGCTGAATATGCTGGATGCGGCACTGTGCCTGCCACTAAAATTTTGCACAATTAGAGCGCTTGCTATGAAAACTGACTCAAGTTTCAAAAATTTGTATGCACATTACATGACGTAATAAAATTCAAAAATTGAGATAATTTTCACTAAATTTTGGAATTAAAAAAATTAATTTTGGAAATAAATAAAATAAAAAAGATGATAAAAAACTAAATTCTGAAAATGAAAAATTTAGTTTTGGAGATAAATGAATATATTTTACAGATAAAAAATTTAATTTTGAAGATAAATATATATTAAAATGAAATAATATTAAATATTATTAATATATTAAATTGGAGATAACGATATTACAAAAATGGAGATAAAAAATAATTAAAATGAAGATATTAAATTCAAAAAAGGAGACGGTATGACTCCAAATTTAATTTTATTATCTCCTGTTTTTAATTATTTATCTGCAATTTCAAATATTTTATCTTCGACTTTTAATTTTATACCTCCATTTCTGTTTTTTATATCTCCTTTTTTGATTTTTATATCTCCTTTTTTGATTTTTATATTTCCTTTTTTGATTTTTATATCTCCCGTTTATTACTATCCTTTGATTAATTACATGGTGGTCAAAACATTGCATCGAAAATATGCCATGTTTGTGTAGTTGACCGCACCAAATTCCGTACATTTTTCTTCATGTGACAAATTTACCTTCCATGTACATTGTTGTGTACAAAATGATGTGATTAAAATTTGTTGATATTTTGTGGTTTTATAATTGAAATTGGTTAATATCAGTGAATTAAGGTTGAAAATGTGTCGAATAATGCGAAATTATTGCGAAAAATGTGAAAAATGTCTTAATTTTGTAGCGGTCAACTACTGCAACAAGACTGGTCAGGTATAAAAACACTCGTTTTTTTGTGGTCAGCTACTGCATCAAAAACAGTGCTTCAGTAAAATCAGGTTTTTACAATAAAAATTAATTAATTGTCAATATTTCTGATGGAATGGGAACAGATCAAATTAAATTCTGACGAAGGAAAAACTTAGCTTCATCGAAACCATCCTGAGATACTGATGACCAAAGTTGAAAAATTGCTTAGCCGGTCAGCTACTACTTCACTTACCTTATTAACGAAGTATCACATTTTCGTTTTCAACAGATTCTACAAAAGCGCTATCGAGTTGCATACTCAATTTCACTCGATAATACCCACTAAAAGCTACAAATTCATCAAAAACTGTTTCTTTCTCTTTAACGATAACGGAAATATCGTGTTTTGACTGGTATTTCCAATACAAAATTCAAATTTTAGTGTTCGAAGAGTTATTCGCGCCAAACCTACTGACACACGCTGATGCCGCACTAAAAGCTAAAAATGTCAAATGAAAAAACGCGTGAGTTGATGGTTGAAACGTGTTTGAGTTCGTGCTGTCAAAGTTTGTGTTTGACATCACCTGAAAGAAAACCTTTAGTAGCGTCTAACAACTGAAAGTACACGTTTATACGATTAACTTGAAGCGGAAGTAAAAACAGAAAGTGAAAAACCGATAAACATGAAAATCGATCAGCTACCAGCTACCAGTGAAGAAGAAATGGATCGAGAGATTATTGAGTCGTTGACCAGAGCTCATCCAACGAATGCTGAAGTGAATGTGGATGAGATGATTGCATTGCAACAGCAAGAGAGTACGAACGCAAATCTTCAGCCTGCACCGATGGCTGCATCAACGTCACTAGCAGGAAGCTCTACGCCTGCACCGATGGCTGCATCAACATCACTAGCAGGAAGCTCTACGCCTGCACCGATGGCTGCATCAACGTCACTAGCAGAAAGCCCTAAACGAAATAAGCAGGATTTGCTAACTGACGACGACATGGCTGATATAGAAGTTAGTCAGCTAACGAGTTCGTTTGAGTCGAGAAACAGACCCGGTACCTCCGCAGTATTGAAAAAACCAATCGCATCGCTTCCTTCATCTATTCCTCGTCGTTGTCAATGGAATAAAGAAAATCCAATCGTTAAGCCGCCATTTAATAACGAACCATTCGACCTTCACATTCCGATATTTCCACCACTACGCGAATATAATTTTGAGTTTGACTCGGATGCTCTGATGAACAGTAGTACTGACCGTTTGTCAGCGAGTACTGACCGTTTGTCAGCGAGTACTGACCGTTTGTCAGCGAAACTGACCGTTTGTCAGCGAGTACTGACCGTTTGTCAGCGAGTAGTGACCGTTTGTCAGCGAATGGATTGGAAAAACGGAAAAATCGCGAAAGTAGCGGTTCATCGCCCGACGAACGACAGATACTTGTTTGGAGAACAGATGGTATACCCGCATCAAAAGCGAAGAAATTCGGCAAAGTGAAACATTGACTAAGTTCGTTAAAAAAATTGAAGCAGAAAACGCAGCAGCTGCAGCTAAAGCAGAAAATGCTGACGAGCCAGAATTAAATATATAGCTCAATAAATCATTAGAATGAAAACCGAAAAGTGTTTCTCATTTTAAACATGGTCCTTCTACGCTAGGGTGGGTCGATTTTCCCAATTTTAAAATCCACAACCAGTAGGGTGTGTGGCTTGAAGAGACGAATCGATCTGCATCATTAGTTTTTGATGTCCGATTACTTTTGAATATCCCATGACAACTTTTACGAGTTCAGGCCTTACTTAGTGTTGAGATTGAAAAAAAAATCGTTGGATTCTCTTCAAATAAGTAATTTAAAGACTTGTTCTTGTTTTTGTAATTAAATTGTAAGAGAATTGAAAGTAAATTAGACTAAATACAGATCCATCCAGGGAGTGGTACTTTTTTCCGATCATCATACTTATTCCCTTGACAGGGAATATGCCAGAAAATACCCTGAAATGTTTGTCCCATAGGTTGTATGCAATGTTATGAAAAACGGAATTGTTTGTCGCAATATTTTGCTTGTAAACACGATAACTTGAGGAATTATCAACCAATTTTATTTTTTTATTCGACGCAGAATAAATTATTTCTGAAGTTAAGTTTGAAGACGGGCTATGTGGGATTAAGGATCTGGAAGTTATTTCAGAAAAACAGTACTTTACTCTGTTGGAAATTCAATCAATTGAAAAAGATTACTTCGTTGAAATTTAGTTAGTTGGCTTCACGGGCAAAAGTAGCATATTTCACGCCATGGCATAAAAATGTCTAAAATTTTGTGAAAAACCAATTTTTGAATCGTTATTCAAATGTATGGAATGACATAAAAAAAACAATTAAACAGAAAACTTTAAAACTCCCACGAGTGTGAAATTTGCGGCCAGAGCGAAGCGAGGGCCGTAATTCGCACGAGTCGTTGTATTGTATTCAAGATTAAAGGTTTTGTGAATGTACTGGGGTCTTATAGGTTTACGCATACGTTTGTAACACGTCGAATTGGACTCCCTGAGTAAGGGGAAACCTATTGTGGTTGTCTAGAGATGCCAAATCAGTGAAAAAAAATGTCCGTCTGTCTGTCTGCACGATAACTTGAGTAAAACGCATCCGATTTTGAAAATTCTTTTTTTTTTCCCGTTTGGTAATGTCAAAAGACAGGCTAATTTCGAAGATGAGTGATTTTGGATCGACCCCTCCTGAGCTGGGGCCCAATAAGTGCTTTACGGGTTTTCGAAGATATCTCCGGACATTTAAACGTTAAACTTGTAAGTGATACGTCAAATAAAAGGTATTTACAATACCGATCGACAAAAAAAAAGTTTATGGAAATCGGATGACCGACTCGTGAGTTAGAGCCCTTGGTGTGAAACAGGCACAGGGCGGCAAGCAGTTTTTGCTTGTAGGTCGGCCACATTTGAACATATTTCGTTCGTTTTAGCTTTATTAGATTGGTATTGACCGTACCAATCAGGTTTAAAAGTTTATGAAATTATGTTCTCCGGAGCGTGAGCTAGGTCTCTTGGAGTGAGCTCTTATCTGGCTACTCGGCCGTACAGTGAACGTGGAGTATTTTGTCAATATCTCGAGTAAATTTTGACCGAATGTGAATCGTCAGTACTATTTCAGGTCTCCTAACAAAATGGCTTCCAGCGGCCATATTGGATTTTATTAAAAGTGATATATCTTGGGAAAAATGGTACTTAGAGAGTTTCTGTTAACAGAGAAGTAATTGGTTATGTGTGGGGGTTTTTAGGAATCGCATATGTGGACTTCAATATATATATCTACATATATACAGCTATATTGAGCAATATACAGGCATGTAGAGCTATATAATAGCAAATTCATTTGTGGAATGTTTATTTATAGTGAAATATAGGTAAATATAGCGGTATATAGCTGAAAGTTGACTTCGTACGGGGCTGTCTATATTGCCTCCGGCAATTTATTTGTTGATGATAGCAAGGCAAAGAGTGGATAATGCAAGTGATTTTAAAGCGCGAATAGCTTTTCAGCAGAGAAGAAAATGAAGTAAGAGAAATGAAGAGTTTCACAATAAAGGCTTTTGATACGAATAGGTGTTTCGTACGGGTCGGCGTTAGCTATGTTTATATTGTACCTAATCGTTCTACATTCGCATCACTTATTTCTGATTAGCGTTAACAATGAGACTATGATACAGAATAATATACAGCTTATACGAGTGGGAAGTTTGCGGTCAGAGTTCAGAGCGGAGCGAGAGCCGCAATTCACACGAGTCCTTGTATTTAATTTATGATTTATGGTTGATTAAAAATCTTGCCGCAAATTTTCAAGGAAATTGAGAACACAAAAAGTACTTTTCCAAAGAATTTGGACTCAAGCGAAGGTTTTCATATCAGTTATTTGTGAGGTTTTGGAAGTTTAACAACGGAATTTTATTGAAATTGATTACAAATATATTAATAAAATTGTCGGTCAAGGGACTTGACCCGCCCAAAAGGTGGGGCCTAGTCCTTATTTACTATAATTTACTTTCAATTCCTTACAATGTAACGTATTTCCAGTCAATTCCAACAAACAGACAGGCAAACAAACAGACTAATTTAACAAAAAATAGCACCTCTACTCCAGTACATGTATGTCCATAGCCTCCAGCGATGAACAAATACTAAAATTCATCGACTGCCATTTCTTCAATTGCTTGCAAATTAGTGTTTTGACTCGAGTGAATCCCGGATTGTCTGTCATTTTTGAGGAAATTTCTTCTTGAGTAAAATCTTTGGCAAAATATTTGAGTGCAGACGCAGTAAAGAACTTGCGTCACTTTTACCCTTGACGGTCTTTTTTGACTGATTACATATTCGTCTACATATTATCAATTGCACATCAATTTTATTGTTTCCAATTTAATGTTGTCTTACAATCTCAACTCAGTTTTTATTGTCAGTCTTCGAATGAGAGAATTAATTTCTTTCGACTTTTTTTTTACTTCTCTTCTTTCGTTTTATTCATTCAGCACACATTCATCTCATTATCGATTTGCAATGTATGTACTTAAGATGCAACTGGGTATACATACGGCAATTTGATTATCTATTTCGTTGCCATTAAAAACATCTGTACCAATCAGTAGAAAATCAGTTCATCGTCGCTAGTAACACCTGATGGTTTAAACATCACGTCGATATATCTCGTCAGTGTCAGTGTTCGCTGTTAAAATGAGTTTTCACCTTGATTTTCACAAAGTGTTTTTGCTGTCGGTGTGTTTCATCGCCACCGAACATTTTGCTGCAATTGTCGTTCCGAAAATATCAAGCATTCAACATCCGCCAGTTCCAAACAATTTTTTCCTTCATGAGCCGAGTATGTTATCAGACGATCCAGAATTAGCGCCCGGTCTGTACCAGGGTGACATTGCCATTGACAACATAATGCACGACTTCTGGAAAGTCGGTCTGCTGTGGACTGTATTCCCCGAACGATTGTGGCCCAATAACACCGTACCGTATTATATCAGTCCACTGTACGATCCCGCCGATCACATGATCATTCTAAAGGCATTGCGGACGATCAAGTTCATGACCTGCATTCGATTTATACCGTGGAACGGCGTCAGTAAAGATTTCTTATTGATTTGGCCAATGAAATATCCGAAAGGCTGCTGGTCGTATGTTGGTCGAATTGGTGGTCCACAGATTGTTTCACTGCAGCCGCCAAGTGGAGGTCGACCGAACTGTCTGGGTACAGAAGCACGGCCCATTCATGAGTTATTGCATGCGTTGGGCATTTTCCATGAACAGTCTCGTGCCGATAGAGACGACTATGTGACGGTTCATTGGGAGAACATCAGAGAAGGATACGAAAACAATTTCGAAAAGCAATCGTTGAGCAATACATCGTTTGCATTCGAATACGATTACGACTCGGTTATGCATTACGGTCGAAACTATTTCAGGTTTGTGTGTGTGTGATACACAATACCATCGTTGTCTCATCTCATGCATTCTGTTCTGTTACAGCAAGCAGAAAGGCAAACCGACCCTTACATCGAAAATGCCGGGAATGGAGCTGGGACAGAGGAGGGGAATGAGTGTTACGGATTGCTTGAAAGTGAACGATTTGTATCGTTGTTTGGATAATCCACGGTCCAGCAGGAAGTATTACTCGCTGTGCAAATTGATGGGAATTGGCAATGAGACATAAATAAAGGGACGAAATTCAACTATTCATTTTGCTTTTGTGTCGCTTCGTTTAGAAATCTAAAAAAATCACAAAATCGGAACTGAGATAAACAATTCGTCTGCGAGGCAGTTGATAGGGTGGTCCAAATTCGAATGAAAATCAAATCACTCACGCGAAGCCGAAGTCAAACGAGCCATCAGAACAGTCGGAGCGTTTGCTGCGACTGAGCCCCGTACAAACCCGTATATCTATTGCGTACGTGACCCTAGTGCGTCTGTCACCCTACTTTGACCGTAAGCCTATTGCGCCGGTTAATGTGGTTAAAGTAAAATTATTATGTAATGTGTACATCTTAGAAATTGCGCATAGCGCAATTACGAAGCCCCGTACGACGTTCCTTTCAAATAAAACAAAAATTTCAAATAGCCCTAAAATTTTAATTTATTGAGTATAAATACACATAGGGCCTAGTATCGGCCTCAGTCCGAGGATCCAAATTTAATTTTTTTTTCAACTACATTCTATTCGGCCTTTGATTACCTTCCAAATGGAACAAAAATTACGAAAAACGGATGAAATTTGCTCGAGTTATATGTAAAATACACATAGGGCCCTAGTAGTGGCCTTAGTCCAAGGACCCAAATTTAATTTTTTTTCAACAACATTCTATTCGGCCTTTGATTACCTTCCAAATGAAACAAAAAATACGAAAACGGATGAAATTTGCTCGAGTTATATGTAAAATACTCATAGGGCCCTAGTAGCGGCCTTAGGCCAAGGACCCAAATTTAATTTTTTTTCAACAACATTCTATTCGGCCTTCGATTACCTTCCAAATGAAACAAAAATTACGAAAAACGGATGAAATTTACTCGAGTTCTATGTAAAATACACATAGGGCCCTAGTAGCTTTTCACTTCTAAGGCCCTAACTCACCCGATTTTAAAAAAAAACTTTTTTTTCCTGGATTGGTATTGACAATACCTATCATTTGCCGTGTCAGCTACATTTCCATCGTTTATTTTGCCATAAATATCACCAAAAGACCTTAAATCACTTAGGTGGCCCTAACTTAGCCTCACTATTTCGACTATCTTTCAGGGAAAAAAAATTTTTGAAATCGGATTTGATTTACTCAAGATATCGACGTGACGGACAGACAGACGGACAGACAAAATTTTTATTGCGGATTCGTCATCTATGAACATAGGCAAACACTTTGCCCTTACCGTCTGCTTCGAATTCCATCAATTACACACGGTGTAATGTATCCGCTTACAGGCGGGAGTAATAAGACTTGTGCTTAGTTTGACAACTCGTTTAATACTAACTCATTCAATGTACAATAATCAGTGTTGACCAATACCGATACTCTACACACGGCATCGTAATCCTATAAGCCCCTTTGTACTTCGTACGGGGCTAAAAACTCGAAAACTCGACTAGTACGGTAGACTGAAATTCGGCAGATTACGACACGCAAACTACGATCGAATGGTTCAATTTTTCTGTACAACTCAAAGAGAGGTATTTGCGGCCCAAAAAGTTTCTCTCTCCGGCCGAAAATGGAATTTCATACATATTTTTCAGACGCGATCACGTGTGCATTCTCTGTTGTTGAAGTGGCTGCAGAGTGGTTTCTTTGTCAATGTTGTAGAGGCTTCGTCTCATTTCAGTTTTCAAGCTAAAAAAAACGTCAATTGTGACTCGTGATGAAAGTGGAATTTTTCGGTAGGCTTGTCCTAACGAGGCGGAGCTGACTAGCACCGAAAAATTCAGCTTTTCATCACTCATGACAAAATAAACTATTTTGTGCTTGAAGACTGAAATTCGACGGATTTCGACACGCATTCTACGATAGAGAATTTCAATTTTTCTTTACTTCTCAGAGAGAGGTATTTGCGGCCAAGAATAGTACATTTCGTACCTAGTACTAAAAGTCTTTTTTAGCGTGTGAGAAGTTTCCAGACAGAGCCGAAGGCGAGGTGTGGAATCGAATACGCACTTTTCGGGTCCTAGGTATGAAAAGTACTTTCTCGGACGCTCTCTCCGGCCGAAAATGGAATTTCATATATATTTTTCCGGTCGCGATCAAGTGGGCATGCTTTGTTGTTGAAATGGCTGTAGAATGATTTCTATGTTAATGGTGTTGTGGTTTCGTCTCATTTCAGTTGTCAAGCACAAAAATCGTCGTTTGTGACTCGTGATGAAGGCTGAATTTTTTGTCCTAACGAGGTGGAGCCGAACTAAATTGGCGAAAGAAAGGCGTGTGGTTTATACGGTGTTTAAGTAGAGCGAGATGGAAAATCAACTCGGGGTCTGCTGTCATCGATAATACAAAAGAATCTGACAGCAGATCCCCAGATTGAACAATCGGTTGTCGTTTCGCCATCTCTCTCACTTAAACACTCTATAGTGCAAATAGTAGATGATGTTCTAAGCAGTAAGTTTTAACCGGAACGCTAGCTTATGTTGTAGTGTTACTAATTCTACAATTCTACTATAAACCACAAGTCTTTCCTTCGCCAATTCTATCGGCTTGGCAATGTAAATTTCCTCTCAAAAAACTATTTAAGTGGCTAGAGGTGAAATTGTCACTCAGTTGCCTAAAAAGGTTTTGTGCCACCGTGAATTGAAATACGACGGATTGCTATACCGATAACTAGATTGAAATCGCTCGTAATCAACATTACAATACTAGTAAAACAACATACTATTGTCGCGCTTGAAGACTGAAATTCGGTGGATTCGACACGCAAACTACAGCCAAGAAAGTTCTCTCCTCTCTCTGGCCGAAAATGGATTTTCACGTATAAAATTCTGGCCGCGATCAAGTGGACATGTTTTGCTGTTGAAATGGCTCGTAGAGTGATTTCTTTGGTATTGTTGTTGTGGTTTCGTCTCATTTCAGTTTTCAAACGCAAAAAACGTTGTTTGTGACTTGTGACTAAAGCTGAATTTTTTGGACGAGCTCGTTCTAACAAAATGTGCTGTCAATTCTCTACCACTATGAATCTTCTTCACTTTGATCATGGTTCATATTTTTTGAGTAGGCCTGCCGTTACGCATTAAATTGATTCCAAATACCAACGCACTTCAAGCAAAAGTGCTTCTAAAGCCAGCTACCAAATAGTAGAATTTTGGATGAAAATTTGTTCAAAATTTCTTTGCAATGCAAAAAATTGTTCGATACACGGTCGGGTTTCACTCATGCTTGAAGTGCGTTGTAAATACACATTGAAGTGATATGTCGTTAGAAAGTTGAGATATGTGACAACAATGTACAGTTAATATGGGGTCGAAAGAGTTGACCATCGAAGGCTAGGTCGATGAACGGGGTCACAACGTTCTACCCCAAATTATGCTAAAGTCAAGCCATTTTTCCGTATTTTGCAGTTTTTTTGGACTTTTTTACTCAGTACAACAGTTGAAAGGGATATATATAGACCGTGCACAGCGAGTAGTCCAACAAATAATCACTTTTATATTCAGGCGGGTTAAAAACGTCACATTCTCTCACGAGATAGAGAACCGCAACTTTTTGCTCACCTTTTCTTCCCTGTTTTTCGCTTCAGTTCTTTCAAGTTTACTTTTTTCCAAACTTTTTCACCCCAGCTGTGTCAACTTTCCATAAGAGATTTCAACTCAAAAAGACCACACTTGTGATATCGCATGCGATCTTGCAGAGTATTGTGATGGACCAGTTTAGAGTGAATGTGTAAACCCAGAAAAGTCTTATTATGAGGGGAATATGCTATAGATGCAGCACTGTATTCTGAGATTGTTCACAATTTTACCGTTGATTTTTCGAGTTTTTTCCTGATGAATTCAAAGATGGAATCCCTTTTCAAATTTCCACATAATTTATTGCCGATCCAATCGAAGCTACTACATCGCTGACATCGTTATGTTTCTCAAAATATTTTTTTCTTTGCCGGGAAATTAAACATTTTTTGTCTCTAAATTATAAACAACAAAAATTTTGCTTCTTAAGAATTACAAATTTACGTAAAAACATTCCGTTGTGTACGTAGCCACATAATGGAATTGTTGATGTTTGACCGAAATACTGATACGACACACTGTTTCTCATTTGACATACGACGACGACCAATTCCCCACTCACGTCCGCATCTTAAGCTAAAAGTTTTTTAATCTCAGGCTTTTCGGCTGCATCAACGTAGCTGGTACCGTCTGGGGCACTTCCACTTTTCGTTGCACCTTTGTCCAGCAACAATTGAACGCAAGCCGTATGTCCTTCCCAAATGGCGGCCAGTATCGGTGTGATGCCATGCTTATCGACTGCCTGTTTCGATTGCAGAATTTCAATGAAAAAAAAAATCGCTTGTGACAAGGGCGGATCGGTTTCGGTTTTATTGTCTCACACATTTCAGTCCCATTCACAACCAAGGTATATAAACACTGAAGGTAGTGCAATTTGCACTGTGCAAATGCACAGTTACTTTCAGGTGAATTTAGCTTCGTTATGTGTTGAACACACATTGAGTTTATGAGCGTCAAGTTGCAGCTAGTGGTGAAGGGAAACTTAGCAGGTGCAACAACATTAGGCACAAGAAAATATGATGATTGTCAACATTGAAAAAATCAATTCACCTGAAAGTCCGGATCCGTAATATCTCTGATTCGTTGAGGATTTGGCCACAACAAACTAGTGACTTGTTTCGGGAACATATCTCTTCCCATCGAGTGGGAGATATTTGATTTTTCTTTTACTACAATGCTACGGCAACGATATTCAACCGGAAGGAGGTGCGGGAAAACAGGAAAATATGCCGTTTGGCAGCGTTTTGCTTGATTTCTCGGCAATACCTTCCATATTTCACACACCATTTTTGAGTGAGAATATCCATCCACATTCTCTCAAAAATGGTGTCAGATATGTCAAATGGAAGGTATTGACGAGACGAAACAAAATATTCAAAATCAGGTTTGTACAACTGTTGCTATTGGCGAGAAAGCAAGAAAAACTGCATATTTATCTACTTTTCCTGTTCTGCCGCACCTCACTGCTAACAGCCGAAGTATATAAACACTGAAGGTAACGCGAACGCTCAACGGATCACAAACTTTACGGAAACCAAGCTTCCGGTGAATATAAGATTTGTTATGATGCATTTGGTGTTAAAATATTGTTGGAACCTAAGAGTATAATTACACCTAGAGAGAAAATTCCGAGCAACTGCGATTTGTAGAGAGTTCGAACCTTTCAAATCCATTTATTAGAACAGTTATACTCGCCAAGATTTTCGTTTCAGGGCCGTTTGATAATAAACTGTTCAAAATTCAAATTCAAAATTATACAAACTGATGTTGGGACCACATTTCGTCGTACAAATTTCCTCTCTAGGTAGTTGAAACTGCATTCGTTAGAATTGAGTTTTGGCATACAATGCAATCTAACAAAGCGAATTTGACTTTTAGCCAACGTGATAAGAATTATATTAGTGGAAATCATGGTTTGAGAGCAATGGATCCTTTTCAAATTTATAGCCTACATTTAGGCGGAAAAATAATCGTTTTTCGATGATTTCTCTGAACCGAAACCGAAATCTTGTTTTGAAAAAGTGGAACCATCAAAGCACTAAAAAATGTCTTACTTTTAAAGGAAAAATTGGTCTGTGAGTCATAACTTAACCCACTTGGAGAAACCTCTGCATGTTACATAAATTTGCACAATCTGCAAAGGTTTCTCCAAGTGTGATAAGTTGTGACTCACAAACCAATTTTTCCTTTAAAAGTAAGACATTTTTGCGTGCTTTGATGGTTCTAATTTTTCAAAAAAAGATTTTGATTCAGAGAAATCATAAAAAAACGAATACTTTTCCGCCTAAATGTGGACTGCAAATTTACAAAGGGTTCATTGCTCTTAAGGTCAATATAACACGTCCTATTTGCAAGACTTTCTGATTTTTAATTGAACATGTAACGCGAGATCTAACGGTAAGGATTTTTAAGTTATGCATTTTCGAAAATGTCTGTGAGTTGACGCATCTTTTAATCACATTGAGTCACTGTGGCCGGCCAGGAAAATTTCATCGTTTTACACCTAAACTTGACGAAACATGTTCGCTCCGGCAATTTTATTTTCGAGACTTGGTACGGCCTTCGAGAGGGTAGGTAGGCATACTATACGTGTACATTTCATTGACATACTGAGTCTACCTAAGTTAGGACATTCCAATAACTAAAAGACCAAATGTTTTGAACAAACTTTAAGTAAGGTTTCCACTCAACAAAAAGTACTCCTTGAGAGAGCTAGCTGTGACAGCTCAGACGTCCAATAAACAAAGCAAAAATTTAAAAAAATTCAATTTTGTCTCTCACACGAAGTACTTTTTTGGTATGTGGGAAAAAAGCGCTTATTCTTCGAGGGCATCCGGGAATCTGGCACACGCTATCGTAGCATGCCTCCTTTTACGACATGTAACGAAACGTCATGGCTGTGCCAAATTCGCACCGTGCAGGTGAATCTGGCACACCATCGATGTGACGGTGTGCCAGATTACCCTACCCCTCCGGGTTATTATAAACGTACATGCACTATCGAGCTATAAAAGAACTTGAAGGTGTGGTCAAGAATATTCGAATTGGAGTAAAAATGAAAATTCTGAACTGATTTACTTGAGCCCGACATGAATCTCTCTCGATCTTGAAATCTGGCGAGAACATTTCAGATTAACTAAAAGCTGACTTGACACATTTCAATGAAATCTTGGTTCATATCGGCTCCGACTATTTTCCTAAAATTACCTGACCTGAACTTTAACCTGTTGCTGGATGAACACTGATTCATTGAACAGTCAAAATGAAGGCTTCAAATAGTATAGACAATACGTTGGAACGGATGGAGAGTGTCGAGTCTTGACTGAAAACCTAAACCGTTAAGCCAAGTGTGAAGTTCTGCTTGACGATGAAGCGAAAAAAAGGAACTATAAACCGAGTCAAAAATAAGAGATTTCCGAGACAGAGAACCCTATGGAACCTGCAGCGAAATTATTTGCCGGCGACTGTTCACATTCAACATCCTTAAAGCTTTCTTCCTTTTAAGCAGAGTCCATTTCGCCCTCCCTCGCTCTTAAAATTTCCCTGAGCCACCATGGATTAAGCTACGTTCCTCTCCCTTCCTACAGTTCCCCAGTTTTCGAACTATAACAAAAGGTCGTTCAATTCACACACAAAAATCTCTACAAACCGATCCACCCTAACCAGCATTAATAACATACATCAACGTTAGCTCCTTTGGTCAGTAGATAATCCAGAACGTTCGTCTGTCCATAATCAGCTGCATAATGTAACGGATATCGTGAAGCAATCTCATAGTTGACGTCAAAGTTCTGGTGCAGATACGGAGGAACGACATAAACAGAATATTACGTGTCATGTCTGACAAAAATGCGAAGAGAATGAACGACCACACGTACCTGATTCTCAACGACATCCTTTACGGTATTCAATTCGCCGTTCTTAATTGCCCACAGCAATTCTTCGCTGCTTTTGTCCATTTTATTGTCGCTTTTTTCCGATATTCCAGATGCACCCAAAACTAAACTAAGACACACAGCGCGTTCGTGCACCCAAACAAATTAGCTTTTTGCACTTTTTGCTTTTCGCAATGTTTTGTAATCGAAAAATGTTTTCGATAGCCGGCGTTTGATGAAACCTTATTCGCGGGGAACGACACGGAATGGTTTTGTCACTGCTTCACTTCGGGAAATGATTTGAAATCAATCGATCTGCTGAATTTACACAGATTCACGCGAATATTTCGGAAATTTCTTTTGTTTTAATCAAATGCAAACAGGGAACCGAAATAAGCGACACACACTGCACGGAATTCGTTGACATTTCTTTTGCAAAAAAAAACACCACCACCACCACACAAAGCCAGTGGTGACAGAAAATGGTTTGACAGGACCGATTATAAAATTACCCTATGCGTCGTATCATGCTGTTTGCGCACTTTATGATAAGAGAATGTTTTATGTAATACAGCAGGGCACTTCAAGCATGAGTGGTACATGAGTAAATACAGTGTTATCGGAGAGAGTGATTTCAAGCAAACAGCACCAGCATACTTCCGCTCGGATAGCTAGCTGTTGTTGATCGAGTAACGCATCTCCACAAAATGATTAAAATGATGACAAAGCATAGTTTTGACATTAGATTCAACCGTACCGTTTATCAACGCTCGTCGAGAAGAATGAGGCAAGTCTATGATTCGCATTTTAATCCTTCTCTACGAAAGTCAATCTACGAATACAATAGACTTAATTCCGAGCTGCGAAGGTGAAGCTTAAAGTATAGTTTCCACTTAAAAAGAGCACTCCGTTTAGCCTCCGTTTACATGACAGTTGTAAAATAGAACAAAAGAACTGTCACGCAAACGGAGTGGAAATTGAATTTATTTCAATTTTTTACTCCGTTTACGTGACAGTTACCAACCAATAAAATAAGTAGAAAAACGTCAATGTGAACATGGCAATCGAACTCGGATCATTTTGGTGGAAGACTTGTAAATGTAACCACTTAGCCATCCAGTCTAGCGTAATCGATTCTTTGTTCAGGCCGAGACCGTCTAATATGAATTGTTCTAAGAGCGCGAGTTTTTACTCTCCGTGGGTTACTCACGTTTATTATTATGTTTTTGTCATAGATTGCGGATTTGAGCACTATTTCACAGGACTCTCAATGATTGACGCTGTCGGCAAGTCGGTCATTTCATCGAACAATATTTTCGTGGACAATGTGATCGAAAATTTAATTTCCTAAAAAATGATTTTGATTTTTGAATTTCGTATCTAAAAAGACCGGCTCGAAGCTGATTTTTGCGGTAGTGACGATAACAATTTCCACAATCTATTATGGCACTACCATCGCACCGAAGTATATTTTGTGAATACAAAAAAAGCGTCGCCTCAGTAGGTTTTTTCGAAATAACTATAAACGCGAGTTTTAACAGCACAAATGTCAATGATTTCATCCCCAGCAAAACAACACAAGCGATTTTTTTATACAAAATATTGATGAAATTTGAAATTTGGCCCTGGAACAAATCTGTACCCCAGAGTTATGAACACTCTATAATCAGAGCAGTGCGTAGATTCTCATGCCTTTCTTAACTTTAAGAATTCGTAACTTGACAGTTCTTATGGAATTTTATACATACAACTCTCAAGTTACGAACAGTATGAGAATCTACACCCAGGGTGCCGATTCTTGTAACATTCCTAAATTTAAGAATTCTTAACTTGACAGTTCTGCAACTGTCAAATTATGAATGCTACGAGATCTACGCCCAGCGGTAAAAAACTTGTCATCCGAAAACAATCACACAATTTGTGAAATCGATGCAAAAACGATTAGCACAAATAAGCAGTCGAACTTAGGTAATTCAAGTGTTGTCAGCGGGTTTTCGATTCTGTAAATTCATTCATTTCAACTCGAAAACTGATAAAATTATCTATTCTGGTTGCACCAGTCACAAGATAGGAATGTGTGGTCAGATTAAACAAATTTTTCGTTGAGAGATTTTTGTAACAAAATTTTGTCTAACAAGATGAGACCAGGAAATATCTTCTTACTCATCGAGGAGAGAAGTGTTTTGAAGGTTTTATTTTCGCATTAATTGCATCTAACTTGGGGTCCCAACATCTACTGACTAGAAAAGGTAGCCTAAACCTAGGTCCTTCCAGAACTTATAAAGAAAGAGATATCCCAAAAAAAGGAATTCAAATTTCATTTCAGAAGCGGCTGCTCACAGCAAAGCCTTGTGTCATACACATACACACACTCACACACGCAACTGCAATGTTATTATTATCCAAACGTCAAAAATGAGATTTTTGTTTTCTTTCGAACGTTTGTTGATCGATCGACGATGTTTTTGTCGGGCACTCTCTGTAAGATCGATTTGTTGAAGCCATAGTCCGGGAGATTATTCCGTGTAAACTTCACCAGCAAAACCCAGCTCGAAGGTACGATTGTTCGCTTGATCAGCAATCAAGTGAATCAACATGAAATACCGAATGCTCACAGCAAATTGTTCATTCCAGCATCGAACTAGAGACCATGGAAGTAGTCTGGCTTAAGACTGAACCTGACGATGACACCGTCAAATTAGAAACTGGCATCGATGTCAATGCCGAGCTGCTAACAATAATTAGCCAAGATGCGTCGAACAATTCGTGCTGTGAGGCCGAAAATGCTTCAATAGAAATTGGTGGTATTCAAGATCCAACTGCTGAATATGATGTCAAATGCATCATCGACAAACGACACAATCGGAAGCGACAGCTGGGGAAAATGTCTGCTACCAAATCTGATGGTGAGAAAGTTGAAAAGAAGGGCAAGAAGCAGTCATGTGTCTGTGACGTTTGTGACAAGGAATTTAGTCGACCCGAAAATCTCCGTCGTCACAAACTGTTGCACTCCGATCTAAGGCCTTACGTTTGCCCTGAGCAAAACTGTGGAGCCAACTTCCGTCAAAGTTATGCTTTGAAGCTACACCGAAGGACGCACGACGCCGACCGAAAGTCCGATGAACGCAAGTTTTTCTGCGAGGTGTGCGGCCTGGGATTTCAATCGAAATTCTATCTGCAATTCCATCATCGATCGAAGCATAGTGGTGAGCGGCCGTATGTCTGTAGCGAATGTGGTCAGGGATTCGCCCAAAGACGCGGTCTCACTAAACACCAACTGGAGCACAGTGGCAACCGTCCGTTCGAATGTGACGAATGCGAAATGAGGTTCTACAGCAGATCACTGCTGAAGTCGCACAAAAAAACGCACACCGCCGTCGATGGTAAGCCGTTCAATTGTTCGGAATGCGGAAAAGGATTTTATCACAAGACAAGTCTCAACGCGCACCAACGTAATCATTTGACCATACGGCCATTCGGTTGTGAAATTTGCGGCAAACGATTCACTCAGAACGGAGCGTTGAGCGTGCACAAAGTGATACACAGCGATGTTAGGCCCTACGGATGTGAGGAATGTGGGCTGCGGTTTACTCAGCAATATACGCTTAAAACGCACAGAATGAAGCAACATGGCCTATCAACAGCTCCATTGAAACAACAGAAGACGGCAGTGCAACTCGACAGGATATCCGTAACAGGTCCAGCACCCAAAACTGTTACACACGACGAGCAAAGTAGCTACGATCATGTGCAGTCATTAGAATCATCAGAAATCAGTGCCATAGGTTCAACGGACATTGTCCCATTTAACACGCCTGACTTGAATGAATCGAAGGATGCAACGGAATCTGGTACTGAGTCTCAACAACCGCTCATAACCATCAAAATCGAGAAAAGCGTAGCGAGCGAGTCAAGCTGTTCAGAAAGCTGGTTAGAGACGAATGACGACGAGTCCACCGAATTCGAAGATAAGTTTTCGGTAGATCATAGCACCGACACACTACAGTCACTGTTCGTTGATTCAACCGTCTTAACTCAAATTAAGGAAGAAGAAGAAACGACGGAGATTGACGAACCATCATTAGACATCTGGAAATCTGAGCCAACGACATCGGATGATCACAATGCGAGTGATAAAGGAAAGCTACTGAACAAAGACACCGCAGCCAAAAACTCATGTGATGAATCAACGGAACGGCCGTTTTCTTGCAACGAATGTGAGAGAAGGTTCGTGCGCGTCAGCGCTTTGAAAATCCATCAACGAGCCCACGAACGTGCCAAGAAGGAAAAATCGTCCTGCATATGTGACGAATGTGGAAAGACATTCAGCGGGAAGAAGAATCTTAAAGTTCACCAACGCATTCATTCCGGATCGACGCCGTACTCTTGCAAGGAGTGCGGCAAGAACTTCAACCAACTAGCCAACATGATAACCCATCAACTGACCCATGCCTCATATAGTGAACGGCGATTCGCTTGCGAGACGTGTGGATCGAAATTCTCACGGAAGGACACGCTGGAGCACCATAGGCGAACCCACACGGATGATAGAAATTTCGAGTGCGATGTCTGTGGAAGCAAATTCAAAACTGCGCTGAGCATGAAGCGACACAGATGGGGTCATAGTGCCGACACAAATTATGCGTGTGACATTTGCAGTAAAACGTTTTACAGCAAAAGTTACATGACGGTTCATTTACGGACACATACGGGCTCGAAGCCGTTTGCTTGTGATCTATGTCCATACAGAAGTAATGAAAATTCGCAGGTGAAACGACATAAGAAATACTCTCATCGCGAAATCGGTGCACCGTCCGAGTACCAAAGACTGAAGTTGAAGAAGATGATGAAGACGAAGAAAATGGCCGACGATTCACTGTAACGTTTGTAATGTCTTTCATAAGCTTAAACGAAAGATTGGTTCCAATAAAAAGATTTTGAAATTGTCACACCAATGTAACGATCGCATTTTAATCTCATTAAGCAGTGGCTCAGCCCTACAGTATAGAGTCTACGCGCAGTCTGTCTATCCAGTCGAAAGCATTAAGGATTTTTCTGGGTTACTTTTTCAAGAAAACCGGACTATGGCTCCGTTGTCATCTATCAAATAGTAGATTACGCACTTGCTGGGAGCCGCAAGCCTCCTAGTTTTTTTAGTCGGAAAACTAACTCTGGATGGGATGTTGTGGATGTCCTTCACGTTGATTAGAATCTTCGGTATTTTTATCGTTACGCTTTAGCAACGGACTATTACAGTAGATTTGAGGAAAGTCTTCAAATGTACGAAATTCTGAGTGTTCAAATGTAAATTTGGAATGTAGAGTGATTTTGAAGGTGTCATTTGAAATGAAAAATTGGTGCCAGAGTGGGAGACGAACCCACAATCTTCACCTTTCCGGGGCAATGCTCTTACCACTTGAGCTACCCGGCACAATTTCGTACATACCAATTTTGCGGAATTTTGGGCCAATTAGTGTAGCTTGAGGCCATACTTCACTCACTACGAGATTTTCTTCTACTGATTTTGTTCAGTATTGTTGCTGCGGAGAAGGCTAAGAAACATTTTCAGTCCTTCGATCGAAGGTTTTTCGCGATATTTTCGTTTTTCCGTTTCGTTGTTGTTGCTGTTTGCTGGTGATTGTGCAGTTTTCGCTGGATGGATGAATGGTGAAAATGGGCGCATCAGACGGTTGGTGACGACGTAAGAATCGTGAGTACGGCGCATGAGAATTTTTTGTTTTTTACTTTTGCTTTTGGAGCTCAGGCTCAATTCTTTTGTTTGCTTTGCTGCATTTTTTTGGTGATTTCTTAGCAGCTTTCCGCGATTTACCCAAATTTTCCATCAGCAGATGGCAATGTCTCAATGCAAACTATCCTACACTTGTTAATGGAAAGTACTGCTGCTGTCTTGTGTAAGAGGCTAGCAGAAGCAACTGAAGATGGTCAGTCCACTCTGACCTGGGACCGTCGCTAGTTCTCGAGGTCGAAACAGCTTTTCTTTTTTCTTTTTTTTTGCCACTTTACGTGATGTGCGAGAAAGGGAAGAGATATAGCTCTGTTTGTCGTTCCAAAGGATGTTTCTCCGAAGGATGTTTCCTTGAAGTCCAATAAGTGTGAAAAGGAGTCTTGTTTTGGTTTTCTGTGTACGGTTCTTGCAATTTGCGCCCCTGAGCTTTTCGTCTTAGGCTAAGCAAAATTGGTATGTACGAAGTCCACTCTGACCTGTGACCGCCGCTAGTTCTCGAGGTCGAAACAGCTTTACGTGATGTGCGGGAATGGGAAGAGCTATAGCTCTGTTTGTCGTTCCAAAGGATGTTTCTCCAAAGGAAATTCGGTTCCTGCAATTTGCGCCCCTGAACGTCTCGTCTCAGGTTAAGCAAAATTGGTATGTACGTGATGTGCGGGCAAAGGAAGAGCTAAGACTCTGTTTGTCGTCCGAAGAAGTTTTTATTTCAAAATCGGTGGTGTGAAACTGTAAGGAGGAGTTCAAAGTTTGGAAGTCCAGAGAGTGGTTGTAAATGAAGGCTTCAACACCCAAATTTGTATAATTCGTCATTATACACTCACGGAATTTTGAAAACCGACACATTTTCTGTTCTGGGTTCTACTGGTTTTTTGTGAATTTTGCATGTATTTTTATATGAAGAAATCAGAAACTCAAGTAAAACACAGAAACAGAAAATGTGTCGGTTTTCAAAATTCCGCGAGTGTAAACCCTATTTTAGCACGAAGTTGCGGGAAATTCTAATAAGATGCCGTGAATGGAACATAACTTCTGTTATATGCTAAAATTAT
Organism: Bradysia coprophila; assembly: GCF_014529535.1. Lineage (NCBI taxonomy): Eukaryota > Metazoa > Arthropoda > Insecta > Diptera > Sciaridae > Bradysia > Bradysia coprophila. The sequence goes on along the minus strand of NW_023503496.1, from coordinate 1,035,812 downwards.
TTTACATGCTTATGCACGGTAAAGTGCACTTTACATCACTGCTTGTGACAGGGAAAACGTTCTTACCGTCCACAAACATGTAAAATGTGTTACGTCACTGCTTGTAAATGCTTGTTTAGACACATGTGATTACTATACTCGCCTTCGGCTCGTTCCGCAAACCTCACACTTGCCTAAACAAATATTTACAAACAGTGACGTAACATACTATCGTGTCCCTTTCATTCTTCGATGTAGTTTCAAATTATTAAAGAATCTAACATTACAAACCTCAACGTTTACACCACCAAATTTAGTGTGGTCGCACACGTCATACTTTTTACTCCATTCCATTACCGATTCGATCAAGAACAATGACGGGTAAACATTGAAGAGCCCAAAAACACAACGAGCCACCAAATTGAGTAGTTGAAATAAAACAATGAACAGCGTTTACGTAGAACATAAACAAAAAATTTAAAAAATTCACTAATTTCACACAAAAATGTGATACGGCCACAAGGACACTTTAGTGGAGACTGTCAAATTTAATATTCTGAGGCCGTTAGACGAATTACATCTTTAAAGCTGGTGTGGTTCGAAAGAGAAAAGTGCACCAAAGTTCACCATTAAGTCCGACAAAATATTTCGTTTCAGTCGCTTAAGTAACTTTTACAAAATACGCGAAAAAACCTTCCCGCAGACCCAAGTTTAGAGGGTGAGCTCACTGCCTTGCCCAACTTTTTGTTGGGTTTATCGGTCACCCACTGTAAAATTGTATTCCTCTGCACTGTTCATCGTCATCACTTTCATCTGAAAGCCCATCGTATGCTTCATTAGCAGAATAAACATCATTCTCTGGCAGAGATAATTCTTTAAAAATTTGCTTGATCGATGCACAACTTATTGCCGAAATTGCAAACCTATAGGTTTGTTCCAAGTAACTGTAAACACGAAACTTGACTGGCCGAACGAACACGATTTCATCCACATAGCTCGGTTTTTGATACAAATATTGATGAGGTTTTGTCTCTATGGATGAAATTTGACAGTAATTTGACAATTCGTATGGCCTAAGAAGGTCCCAACCGTCCCAACGGTACCCAACAAAGGAATTTAAATTTCATACCAGGGGCGACCGCTCACAGCAACGTTTCGTGTCACCCACACAAGTGCGATGTGATGCGATTTGACAAGTGCATTTCGCACACACACGCATGTGCAACCTACCAGAGAAACTCCATATTATTCAAACGTCAAAAGTCAATAGATTGTTTTCTTTGAAACGTCCTCACGAAATTTTTTCTGCTGTTGATCTGAGGCAAACAATCGACGATGTTTTTGTCGTGCACACATTTATTGCATTGAATTGTCGGTCGTACGAGTGAACAGAATAAATAATCGCAATTCGTCATAACGTTGCCAATATTCGTTTCTCGTCCAGTGTGGGGGATGTAATGTTATTGTGTGTTCGAATTGGGGGCGTAATTTGATTTTATTTTCATCTTTTCTTTTGTTTTAGTCTCTGCGAACGGAGGCCAACACACATCTCGGTTCGTTCGTGTTGAACTCTCTTGGCTATCTTGACATTAAATGCAAAAATAGCATTTTCGGGTTAAGTGTGAGTCGACGATAAAATTGAAGACAAGAAATTTTTTGCGATCGAAACCTGGTTTTCGGTTGGTTCAGTAAGAAATGGCAATGTCAAAGGGGTTTCGAGTGCTCGAAAAATCGAAACCGCCGAGTCCGCACAGCATCCTGCTGGAACATCGAAACAAATCGGATGCACTTTTATTCGAGTCACAAGCGGTGGCTGTTTTGTGTAAGTCATTCGTTGCACTGCAACCGATTCGATCGATCGAACGGAAATTTTTGTGATTTCGAAACAATCTGTTACCTTACAGCGTCGCAGGAAACTGAAATTATCCGCAAGAATTACACAAAGATTGCAGACGCATACGGTTGCCTGGGAGTACTTCAACTCAATGCCGGCGAGACGTCGGTATTGTATCTGGTGGTGGTGACGGGATGCTTTTCTGTTGGCAAAATCGGTGACGTCGAAATCTTTCGCATCACCCAGACACAGTTTGTGTCGTTGCAACATCAGCAACCGAATGAGGACAAAATTGCCGAGGTGCGCAAGGTGTTGAATTCGGGCACGTTCTATTTCTCGTGGTCGGGTGGCATTACCGTTGGACTGTCCCAATTCGATTTGACGTTGTGTGCACAACGTCGACGGCGTGCCAATGAAGTGGACAATCGATTTTTCTGGAATCGTATGCTGTTCACACATCTGATGCGCTACGGTGTCGACACGGAATTCTGGTTGCTCAAAACGATTTGCGGTTCCATCGAAATTCGGACCATTTACGCTGGAAGTCGTCAGGCCCGAGCTGCCATTATTTCCCGATTGAGTTGCGAAAGAGCTGGCACTCGATTCAATGTTCGTGGTACGAATGACGAAGGATGTGTGGCCAATTTCGTTGAAACGGAACAGGTCATTTATGTGGACGGCGACGTGTCATCGTATGTGCAAACGAGGGGATCTGTTCCACTGTTTTGGGAACAGCCCGGAGTCCAAGTCGGTTCGCATAAAGTGCGATTATCACGTGGCTTTGAGGCGAGTCTGGCCTCGTTCGATCGACACATGGTCATGATGAAGGCTCGGTATGGACATCAGGCCATCGTTAATTTACTGGGAACGAGCATGATCGGAAGCAAGGAGGGTGAGGCGATGTTGAGCAATGAGTTCCAACGCCATCACAAAGAGTCACAGCATAGCGAAGATGTCCAGCACATCGTCTTCGATTATCATCAGGAGTGTCGTGGTGGCAATATGACCGCGTTGGCCAAATTGAAAAATCGACTGGAAGAGTACACGTGCCAGTTTGGCATTTTTCATGCGTCCGGCGATCAGGTCTTGAGGTAATTTTAGTCCGGAAAGTGACTCTTGCTTGCATCGACTTAATTGACACGGACTTTCCACATCGCTTATAGTGAACAACGGGGATGCATCAGGACGAATTGTCTCGATTGCCTGGATCGAACGAACTGCGTCCAAACATTCCTCGGTTTGGACACTCTCAACGAACAGATCCAAGTGATGGGTCTCGCCGATAAGCGACAGGCTAACACGCGGTTCGAAGAAGTTTTCCGACAGATGTGGGTCAACAATGGCAACGAGGTCAGTAAAATCTATGCGGGCACCGGAGCGATACAGGGTGGATCTAAGGTAAGTCGTTGATTCAGACGCTTCGTGATCTTGGTTGAAATGTGTGTTTGCACCTTCGACGTCTTTTCAGCTGATGGACGGTGCTCGTTCGGCAGCTCGCACCATTCAAAATAATCTTCTGGACAATTCAAAGCAGGAAGCGATCGACATTCTCCTCGTTGGATCGACACTTTCGTCCGAATTGGCTGACAGAGCCCGGATACTATTGCCATCTAATATGCTGCACGCACCGACAACGGTTCTGCGAGAAATGTGCAAACGCCACACCGAATACGTTCGGCCGAAGGAAATTCGAGTGGCGGTCGGCACGTACAACGTCAATGGTGGCAAGCATTTCCGTAGCGTTGCGTACAAAGATGTGTCGTTAGCCGATTGGTTACTCGACTCACATCAACTGGCTCGATCGAAATGTAAGTCGTTTATTGTACCGGAGTCCAGCGTTCGTCTAATTCCAACATTTTCGGTTCGACAGCATTGGTCGACGTCAGTCACCCGCAGGACGGTTCCAGCGAACCATTGGACATTGTTGCCGTTGGTTTCCAGGAGATTGTGGATTTGAATGCTGGTAACATTATGGCTGCCAGTTCGGACAATGCGAAAGCCTGGGCGGAAGAACTACAACGAACACTGTCCCGAGAGCATCCGTATGCACTGTTAACATATCAGCAATTGGTCGGTGTGTGCTTGTACATTTTCATAAGACCAGAGCATGCGCCACATATCCGAGACGTGGCTGTCGACTGTGTGAAAACTGGTCTGGGCGGTGCAACGGGAAATAAAGGTGCCACAGCAATCCGATTTGTGTTGTACGGTTCATCCATTTGCTTTTTGGCCGCTCATTTTGCTGCTGGTCAGTCTCAAGTTGCCGAACGGAATGCCGACTATGCGGAGATAACGCGAAAGATCGCCTTTCCGATGGTAAGTCCGAACGTTATGCGGGGCAGATGTGATTCTCATTCACAAAAAACGAAATTCCCAATTTTCAGGGTCGGTCACTGAAGTCACACGATTACGTTTTCTGGTGCGGCGACTTCAACTACCGAATCGACATGGACAAAGAGGAGTTGAGGGAGCAACTGAAAACCGGTGAAATCGATCCCGTTCTCCAGCACGACCAGTTAAACGAGCAGAAGGCGCAAGGAAATGTGTTCAACGATTTCATCGAAGGGCCCATAACATTCCCGCCGACATACAAGTATGATCTGTTCAGCGACGACTACGATACCAGCGAAAAATGTCGGGCACCAGCTTGGACAGATCGCGTACTGTGGCGTCGCAGAAAATCGCATCCAGACGCTGATAAATCACCCGACTGGAATCAAGGCAAACTCATCCACTACGGCCGTTCCGAATTGAAGCAGAGCGATCATCGGCCAGTCATCGCAATTATCGACATAGAAATCTTTCAAATTGATCAGGAGCTGAGACAGCAAGTGTTCCGTGAGGTTATCCAGTTCCTTGGGCCACCAGATGCAACCATCGTCATTCACGTAAGTCTCCCTTTAATTTCTGAACAAAATTTTTCTGAAGTGTAACCGTCCCGGTCTATGATCACAGGCGGAACATTCGACCAATCACGATGACGACGATGAATCCAGCATCTATGACGAGGATGTAATGGCAGCGCTGCTCCAAGAGCTAACACAAATCGGTGAGGTGACACTCGTGCGTTACGTTGGCGAAACAATGTGGATCACATTCCGTGACGGTCAATCGGCACTCACAGCCGTCCAGAAACGTTCGGTATGCGTTTGTGGCATCACATTGCATTTCAAGCTGAAAACCGAAAACTGGGTCGAAGAAGTGGAACGTGAGATAGCACTCTGCACCACCAACACCGTTCCATTGTGCGATTATCAACCGATTGCGCCGGCCGATTACAATTCGTTAGGCATACCGAAAGTACCGCCACAACGGCCGAAAAGTCCACAGAGACCAGCGCCACCATCTCGTCCACCATTACCGAAATCGACAAATGCATCGCCGAAACATGTGCCGAGAGCCGGTGTTATCAGCGTCATTCCGGATATGTTGGGCCGAATGAAAATTGAACCGCCCGTGTCGGTGCCAAGTCAACCAATTTCACCGCAAGAGGAACAACAATCGACGGCCATTTACGAGGAAATTAACGACGACAATTTTGTGAGTATTTTTGGTCAATGCAACGTGTGCCTGTTCGGTTTTTTTTAACTTTCGCTTTCCCGTTCAGAATATTCCCGTTCCACGCGAACCACCACCAGTACTTCCGCCACCTGTACTACCATCATCATCCGGTCCAATGAGACCGAACGAATATCAACAGCCGGACGGAAATGTTTATGACCTAGACGTAACACAACAAGAACCACCACGCATTCCACCGACAGTAGTGCGTCAACAGCCACCACCATTGCCAATGCGTGTGCGACCGCCGATTCCCAGTCGAAGTGGTGCACCACCACCGTTACCGAACCGACCGAATCAGTAAGGACCAATTGTGGATGCGTTTCTTTTGTAAATTTTGAGTGTTCGGTATCGGAACGCGTAGCTCGTTGGGTCGCGTCCGGTGGCAGGATAAATGTTAGCTGAATTTAAAGTTTTAAGAAATTTAATTTATTTTAATTTAAAAGCAAAGCAAAAATGAGGAAATCTATCAGCAGAAGGAGATGAGGAAGACGAAGGAGAAGAAGAATTAGGAAATCATTCAACCGATTGTGTAGCTAGGTAGATGATGTGATAAAATCATGATTATATCGTTAGTGCATAACCGGTAGCAAGTGATTCGTTGATGGAACAGTTAGAATTTTCGTGAACATTCCATTTGATTAGAAAAGCAAAATTAAGAACAAAAGTGAATGCGGTTCAGGCCAGCCGTTCGTTGGATTGGAAACAATGCTCAAAACGGGTCGGGCTCTTACTGACCGGAAACTGCACTAAGATTTCAGGTTCGACCAGAACTTGACCAGAACCTGAACCCTTAGATTTCGCGTTCATCCCAAACTTTAATTGGATCTAACCGAATCTGAACTTTTGCTTTCGGATTTGACTCGAACCTGAAATTTTCAGGGTGGAGCTGGTAGGGTTCGTGAAAATCTGTCATTTCTGGTTATCCGAACCCTACCAGCTCCATCCTGAAAATTTCAGGTTCGAGTCAAATCCGAAAGCAAAAGTTCAGATTCGGTTAGACCCAAAGTTTGAGATGAACCGGAAATCGAATGGTTCAGGTTCATGTCAAGTTTAGATCGAACCGGAAGTTCAGCAGTTTGCCTCTAAGAGATCTGAAACGTCATCCGGAAATTGTTAGCTTCAGCGGATGATTTCAACTCTCCCGAAAAGCTCAAACTTTTCGTGAAGAGTGCAGAGAGTTTCGACTCCATCTGGAAAATTGAAAATTCCACCGGAGACTGTATTTCCTCTGTAAAATGTGCGCCCATTCAGCAGAGTTTCAACTATCATCTGAAGTTTTAATTTCCTGTTGGAGAATTGCAGGTTACCCGAACCCGAACTGATCCATCCTGAAAAGTTCAGGTTCAGGTCATGTCTGAAGGTAAAAGTTCAGGTTCGGGCCGACCCAATAAAGGTTCGGGTTTTAAACCGATCCCGAAATCGAAGAATTTAGATTCATGTCAATTTCGGGTAGAACCGGAATTTTTAGTTGAAGTTCTGGTTAAAATCCGGTTCTCGTTAACCTAAATGGAAAAGATCAACCCGGGCCCGATCCGATCCTTACTTGGAAAATTTCTACCAGTCGATTTGGAGAAGTTTGTGGTCAGAAAAGTGTGGTCATTTCAACGTTAACAATGATGGGAAATAATACTGGCTAACGTCGGCAGTTTTGCCTTTAAGAGATCGGAAGATTTCAACCCCTCCCAGACAGATCAATCTTTCCGTGAAAAACGCAGAGAGTTTGGACTCCACCAGGATTCAGGATTCCTCTGGAAAGTTTAAAATTCCACCGGAGACTTCATTTCCTCTGTAAAGTCTGCGCCCATTCAGAAGATTTTCAAATATCTTCTGGAATTTTAATTTTCTGGTGGATTTTTAGAGCCTCAGAGTTTCAACTTTCTCCAAATTATCGATTTGATCAGGATCAATGGGACTTTCTTCAGAGAATTTCATCAGATCTTTAAGAGATTTAACGTTCAATGTCTCTCAGGAGTTTAAACTTCATCTTCAGACTTGTAAGAATTTAGAATTGTTATCTAGATTTTCAACCTTCTATATGTAGAGTTTGAACTACTCTGGAAGTTTACACCTTCTTCTTGTCAACTTATCTGAAGAATTTCAACTTCAGGATAGTTTCGAGTTTCTGAGAACAGTTCCACTTCCTCTGTAGAATTTCAACTCTTCATAGAGTTTCCATTGCTCTGTCGAGAGGTTCCACATGTCACTTCTCTGACAACGTTAGTCTTAATCATCGAAATGAAATGCTAGTTGTTGATGATGTGCTTAAATGGTCATTTACTGAACACAAATGGACCGAGGGATTCTGATGAAAAACAGCCTTCCGAAATCGGATAGATTTTCCGGTGGACATTTCTTGTGTGTCTGGAAAGGTGTTAGTCGCTGTAAGCCAAAATCAGTTTCAAAAAGTTCCTCGACGCTGCTAAAGCTAGTCGGTGCTCGGAGGTGCTCGAAAACTGAAAACGCGCACTTTTCTTTCGGAAATTTCTTCAGCTACATGGAACGCAAAGGGTCGTGTGGGATGTCATTAGAACGATATTTGCATGTACTTTCGGGGCAAAAGGGTCCTATTGGGACCCAAAATTGAACCACACTGCTGAGATGTGAGCCGCTCCGCTGAAAAATAAATTCAAATTTGACAATTTCGGTAACTTTCTAGCGGTTCCTCTACATCCGAAACCGCTGAAACTGCGTCGAAATAGTCAGATTTTTTCCAATATTTTCAACCGCTCATATCTCAATGTGGACGTTTTTGAATCCAATAGAACCCAATTGCCCCGAAAGTACATGCAATTGCCTTTCTAATGACACCCCACACAACCCTGTACGTTCCAAAAGAAAAGTGCACTTTTCGGTTTTTTGTCACCTCCCACCTGTCACCTCGCATAAGCGTCGAGGAATTTTTTGAAAATGTTTTTGACTTCTAGACACTTACACCTTTCGAGGCACACATAAAAACGTCAACTGGAAAATAAGTCCGATTTCGGTTAGCTGCCTTACAAAAGAATCCCTCACCACCATTTGGACCATAGAATTGTTCTGTCGTTGAATGCGAACAATGCTGCTCGACGTTATCAATTTCCCTTAGCAACAATAAATGAGATCCCTCCCCCCAATTGATGTCGATTGTCGATGGAAGTATAAATTCAAAAATGTTTTAGGATTAAGTTACCCACACACTCAACGTGCAATTTATTATGTCGAGTCGATGTCGAGGTTATAAAATTGTGTGACTGGATGTGAACTTAATAACCGGAAGTTTATCGATATGGACAGATTATCCATGCTTGGAAAACAAACCAATAAAATTATCTTAGATTAGTCCACACGATTCTAGACATTGTTCTGGATGTTTAAATCTTTCGTTAACGCTTGAATGTCTCTATACATAATATACATATATATATAATTGTGCTGCATGCCGTCTTTGGATGGAGATGTGCGAAGAGTAAAAATTAGTTCAATAAATTTATGCTGTTGAAATAAAGCGGTTTGTTGTTTGTATTGCTGTTTATCCAGTGCCAATGAGTTCTCTGTTGATACGAGGTGAATAGTCACCATAAAACGAGACTTTTTCCGTCCGAGTTTTGTAAAATATTTGTGCATGCTGAGACAACCAAAGAAAATGCTTAATTGATGAAATGAACTCTTTTCGGTGAAGAAGAAGCATGCAAAAGGATTCACATGCTGAGGAATCCCAAAAGAAGTGCTCGGAACGAGGAAAATAAAGGACGGTTTTCAGCCTATGTAAAGGTATGATAGACTGACACCCTGTGTGCGTCCGTACTGGTGAGAAATATAAAAATTAATTTCTCGTTTTTTTTTAAATCCTGTTTATTCTCTTCAACCCTCTTATGTCCGCTCCCGATAAAAAAAATTAAAATTTCTCGCTCCGCTCGCCTTCTAAAATCAATACTTTGACTTCACTAAATGTGTTTCAGTTATTTTATTAGTATCAGTGAAAATAAGACGGTTTTGTCTATGGAAGAGCTGAAGGATAAGCCATTCTGAAAGACAATCTTTCGACGATACTTGCTGATGAGCATTTTAAGCAGGCTATGTGGTTATGTCTAATAAATAACTCGTCAATAAGTTGCTAGCCAAGCACAAGAACAGCGTATTGCAGTGCGTTGATCTCATCCGTTTCACACGATAAAACATTCAATTTGGCGGTACAGCACGGCTCGAGGGAACATATTTGTACATTTCGTTGAGGATTTTCAAAAAGACAATCTTTTGATGATTTTCCCATCGTTTTTCAAGGATTTTCAGAGGATTGTTACTGTTTCTGGATGAATTTTCCATATTTTTTTTATTTTCAAAATTTTCTTCTTTTTATCTGATTTTCTTGAGCCTTTTAAGGCCATGTGAAGTTGTTTACATATTTAGCGATATTAGACACTTTCACCTGGCCTTAAAGAATTTTCTACGAATTTGAAGACTTTCTTTCGTAAAATTTAGGATTTTCTTTTGACTGAAAAAGGATATAAATATTTGCCGATCGGCACTGCTCCTAGCATAACACGAACATAGAAAATATTTGGAGGCTAATGAAATCACAGTAGGCGCTGTATTTCTTTTGTACAGATAGATGACTTGTTTTAGTTGCATGAGTTCAAACATAGGTCTGTTCCAAGGTCATACGAATTGTCCAATTTCATTCATAGAGACATAACCTCATCAATATTTATATGACAACCGATCTCTGGTGGATGAAATCTCTGTGTTTGTTGGGTCAGTTTTCAGTGTGCTTACAGTTACTTCGGACAAACCTATACTAACAACCCTAAGCGGTATCTCTTATCACTAAAGCCTCCAAGTTTGACACTTGTCATTTCAGTGTTCATGCTGGAAGCAGTGCCGGGAATTTGGTGTCAAAATGAATGTTTGTGTCAAATGAGTGCAATGGATGTACAAACCATGTATGGTCTGTTCATACAAACCGGAGGACGCAGCGATTTCATATAAACAAACTCACCTCTCATGAGTGGTGAGTTTGTTTATATGAAATCGGTATGTCCTCCGCTCCATACAAAGTTTGACATTCGACCATACCTTGTGTTGACGTTCATTGAATGAGTGTACAACGATATCTGTAGTGTAAATGTAAAATTTACTGTAGCCACACACAGCGACGCGAAAGAGACCTAATTTAAATTTTACTTTTGTTCCACAGTCAACCTTGACAGAAGAAAAATTTGACTTGGTTTGTTCCAAGTGACTGTAAACACGAATTTTCACTGGCCGAACGAAAACGATTTCATTTACATAGATCGGTTTTCATATTAAATATTGATGAGGTTATGTCTCTATGGACGAAATTTAACAGTAATTTGACAATTCGTATGGCCTTGGACAATATATATTAGTCGCATCGCTCTTTTCGGGTAGTGTATTTTTCTTACCCTAGTGTTAGATACACAGAGTTACAATCGAGAGGTGCCAAGGTCCCAAGGTGGCGCTGTCATTATTTGAACATGTCTGGTTTCCCATATATATTTTTGTGTTTTACTTTGATCGACATCACCCATGCCACCTTTCGAGTATAACTCTATGGTAAGATACCGTACAAAATAATAGAATATCGTTTCAGCGTAATGCTTGTTTTCCACTTACCAAAAAAGTACTTCGTGTGAGAGACAAAATTGTTTTTTTTTTTTCAATTTTTGCTTTGTTTATTTGACAGCTTACTCTCTCACGGAATACTTTTTGTTGAGTGGAATAGGTGGCATTTCAATAGAGCACATTGTTTGATATGACAACTGTCACGTGCACGGAGGCAAAACGGAATGAAAACGGACGACTGTAAGGCCACCGTAAACCATACACAAATTTTGAATTATTCGCGCGCAGAAGTTGAACAGCATCTCTAATTCCGGTGGAGTTCAATGGATGGCTGAAATTTGACGGATACGAAATGTTTTTCCTTTTGTAATTTTTTCATAATAAAAGTTGTCATTAAATGTCAAAATACGAAAGTTTATTGTCTAGAGTGTTGTTCCCCCATATGTTTTGTAGTTTTATTTTCGATTTTCTCTCAGATCTAATTAGAATACGCGATTCGTGTACGGAACAACCATAAAGTATTGCCAAATCTATCGTATCACAAATTGAATTTTAACTCATTTTCCGTTTCGTTAAAATCGTTTTTATCCAAGTAACCCACGAATCAAGAGTTGAACAGTGAGAGAGAAAAAAAAGAAAAGAAAAAATGTTTTCGATGACTAAACGGGGCTCTGTGTAATTTATTCGTTCTGTTATCTTCTGTTTGCGTATGAATTCGTAATTCCTGGTTTTATCGGAACCAAAAATTATAATTGTAATAGAACTCACCGACGAACTAGTGCGTCGAAAGTTTTCGCTGTCGTTTTTTACTAGATTAAAATTATGGTCTGACTGAATACGTTGGACATATGGAGTCACTTAAGGTTCCGAAAGGTAAATAAATTTGCGTTGTGTTGTGGGAAAACGTTTTCTTTGTCCATGAAAATTGTTTTTTTTTTTTGTATTTCGCTGCTTTGTTTGCTTAATATCTTTTACGTCTATTGTGTGTCCACACTTTTCGCTGTGTGACTCACACTCTATACGTGGTTCGTGTTAATTTATTAAAATCGGAAAATGTATTTACGATCCTTCACTTCAACAGGTAGTGCTAACAAAACCAGTATACCGGTGGCTATTCGATTTAATGCGAACGAAGAGAGTGTTGAAGATGTAACGAAACCCTGTGATTCATTGTCCAGCAGTCCGATTCATGGAAACGTAAGTTTGGTATTTGATTCGTTTGTTTGTTATGTCTCTTTGTGTCCCTTTTGGAATCGACATGCCCCTTACGACTTTCGGTCGCAGTTTCTACAAAAAGACACTGGAAGTTAAACTCGATATACTTTGAACAGAGTGCAGACTCTGTTCGGAAACACATGCCTATAGTTGGATGGCACATATAAAACGTCCGCAGTTCAGTGTTGTCAGACAAATTAATCTGTCTCCTATTTATGGGAGGTATTTGGGGGACTGGTCATACATTTGACACTGCAGAAAATCATATTTATGGAGTTTTCAGGGATGTAAGTCCCGTATGGCAACACTGTATTGCCGACGTCCCTTACGATTCATTCACTTATCCTTTTTAAATAACCACAGAACGAAACGGAAAAATTTCTCCGGTTTTCCGTGAACGGCTATGCACGCAGGATATGCATACAATACGTTTTCGAAGGTTGAAAGCTCGACTGCCTGTCTCGCTGCCAGTGATTACACATATTTCCTTTCCCTCTCCTTTCATGCCTTCTAGACCAGGAAGGTGTCTTTTCCAGGTGACCCACAGCACTTTGAGTACCTCATAAGGCCGTGCTTTGAAAACTATGCCAAATTGTTACATTACCAGATAGCCAAATGAAGAATTGAATTCAAAAATAAAAGATTTCGTTGGCGGGCTGAGCCTGACAAATCACGTTTTCGAATATTCAACTTGTTAAGGAGGTGCGGGAAATCACGAAAAGTAGGAAAATGTGCAGTTTTGCTTGCTTTCTCGCCAATAGCTACTGATCAGACAATCAGATTTTCCTAAAATATTCTGATTCGTCTCGTCAATACCTTTCATTTGACATATCGCACACGATTTTGAGCGAAAAATAACTTCATTTTGACACCAATTTGGAGTTTATACGATAAGTGAGTGTCTAGATAGACACTAGGGCTACCTTAGTTCTAGCGCTAGATAATAAAAGTCTCGGAACATATGCCTTTCGTATCGGCTAAGACCAGGTTACAGCGTCTTACATCGCATGCAAACATTGCGATAATAAGCCGCTTTAACCTGGCCTTAAGGGAAGTTTTCTACATTTCGATAATAGTGTTCTCCACTCGGTCAGTTAAAGCGTCTTATCTCCCTTTGTAAAGAAGCCTCACACTCAAAAGGAGTCTGCATTTAGGGTCGCGCCTCCGTTTTGTTGTCTAAACCCATCCTGTCAAACGGGTCAAATTGGTTGACCTCAAGTAGTCAATCAGAATTCCAAATTTTCTGTTTTTTTTTTTATTTTCTCGCAGAGTGACGATTCCAGTTGGCGCAAAGACTTTCTGCAAGGAACCTTCTTCAGCCGAAAACGATCTGGCAGCTCAGAAAATGTTGCGGCTCAGACATCTAGTCCATCTGGCTCACTACCCACATCCAACGAAGGTCAATCAGTCGGCACATGGAAACTGATTAAAGGCCGAGTATCGCAAGCTATGGAGGATATAAAATCATCGAAAACGGACAGTGTCAAAACGGATCTGAACGGTGACGACTCGGATGCCGATTCGGCCACAATAAACAGTTCGATCAGTGACGAGTTCAACGAGGCCGTAGTCTTCCACAGTACGACACCAGCGAATCAACCGTTGAGCCGAGCGAATAACACCGAATCGGAAAGTGATCTGGACGTCGATTCCGAAACTCTGGCCGAAACTGATTCGGCCAATTTGAGAAAGTCGTACAGCGGTAAAAGACAATCGACTGCGCACACAATTTTATCGAAAATTGGTAAAACGAAAGAAGAATGTCGTTCCGCTGGCAAGTCAGTATTAAGACGACGAAAAAGACGCTCCAAGTCACCAGTTCGACCGAAGGACATTGAAATCGAATCGGGTGTCGAGATCACCGAAGAGATGTCGTTGGGCGCTGTTGCGTCAGACGTTAAAAACGATTCCGGTGAAAAGAGTACAAATGACGACCGGGAGATGTTAACTGATAGTATACCACCCACAACCGATGCCATTTTACCGCCCAATTTAGATGCAAACACTGACTCGGCAGCAACTACCAAATCTCTTTTTCGTCATGCGTTCAACCATCGAGGTATCTTGTTCGTTGCATTGGCAGCATTTTCCAGCTGGGCATTCAGCATTCCACCGTTCATTCAAGGCGTACTGGCCTGTCTGTGCTGCACCATTTTATTTAGCAAATTCTGTGAAGTGATCGTCGCGTTCATCGATCAGCGACTGTCGACTTCATTGAATGGTGGAGATAATAATGGCGGCACCTGCGCACCGGAACGTGGTTCATTTACCATCCCGAATTATGACGCGATGCCAGTTTGCCGGGTTCCTCCGGTCGAAGAGCACAAGCAACTGAAGACTTACTCGGGCTGGATGAATCAGATCAACAATTACGATCCGACCAATTACCACATATCGATGACACGGTCGGTATTCGTTAAATTGGACGGATCGAAGTTGACCCTGTCCACTACCAATGCTCGCGTACCGAAACGATCGATGTGGAACGAACAGCCAATTGATAGAAAGACCATTACGTTCACACAGCGGAGTTGCTACGATCTGACTGGAGCTCATATTGAAATGTGTCCGAAGGGATTGGCGAGGAAGAGGTGAGATTTAGAGAAAAAAAAACTTTTACTCTTGATGGACCAGTCGAACCTGGACCTTCCATTGTTGTATTCGAAGCCAAAATTAATTCAAAAATTGTTCCGACTATTCCGACCAGGTACTTCAGTCGAAAGTATCCCATCCAGTTGATCATCAAGAACATTTCGTCGAATACGGAACAACTACAAGACGACCCAAAATCCCAAAATGGCGAAAATGAATCCAGTCCGACCAAAGATTTCAAAACTGAAACGAAACGAGTCTCCAGCCTGATACATCAATCGTCCAACGAATCGGTGACTGCCACCGATGACAAATCCGCTAGCAATGACCTTGGTTCGGTCATTATGCTGTCAGATGTGAGTGATTGATCAACGATTTCGTATCTTTCGGTTTGGCTCATTTCAATTTGTCTTCCCTTCTCCAGCTACAAATTCTACAAGACCGACTCGATGCCACCAGTGAACACCAATCTGTACCGTGCGGTGACGATATTCGAATTCTGTTGTTTGCGCGTTGTGATCGCGAGAAAGAGGACTGGTACCGGCGATTTACATCGGCTAGCATTGGCGCAATCGTCGATCAGCAATTCCAATTCACCGACATGGTGATGGTCAACGACGATGATGTGGCGGCAGCAGTTAAGGCTGCAGCACTGGCGAATCAGGAACGAGATTCGATTGAGTCGACCGATGGACCAACAACGCCAGCAGACGGTGTTTCGAATGCTACAGCACCGACGAAATCGGATTGTGAGTCGGGTGAATGTGTCAAATGTAGTCGTTCGGATTCGGTGTTTGAGGGTCTGTTGTTGACATCGTGTGCGGCCCGTGGTCCGGCTGATTATGTGCGATTTATGACCAGATTTCAGGTTCGTATTGGAGGATGGTCCGGAGAGGCGCCAGCAGCCTTCACAGTTTTGCTTTGTTTTTCGTTTTATTTTTTTCGTTTTTTTTATGATTTTTTCTGAACAGAAAGCCTGTACCCTTAAGTCCATACCGGTCATACGAGCCTATCCATCCGAATCGCCGAATAAGAAAGTAATTTTATGATTTCATTATTTTGCGTTGCTTTTGTCGCTTCATTTCCATCCATCGAAGTTGTTGCATCGCAAGCTGCTTATTGTGAGCCTCGACTACAAACTCTAAAATTTATCCATTCCATTCCAACTCTAGAACCGACGTGAACGCAAGCAGGAAGACGAACTATGGAAGGGCATCGATCAATCGCTGTACCTTGGACCATCCGGTAGCGTTGTGTGGGCGAATGTGCTCGTTGGACGCATTCTATTCAGTTGCCTGAACGACGCTCAGCTATTGGATCACATCCAAGAGTTTCTGCAGAAGAAATTGAGTTCGATTCGGGTAAGCTGTTTACCAAACGACGACAGTCGGCTGTTAAGCTCACGGCTCGTCTCTCAATCCTCTTCCAGCTACCGAATTTCATGGAAGAAGTTCAAATTGCCCAAGTGAATTTGGGCGACACACCGCCGCTCATACATCGAGTCTCTCAGCCATTGCTTGACGAACGAGGCACATGGGTTGATGCCGATGTTACCTATGAGGGATTGGTTCATATGACTATAACGACGAAATTGAATCTGTTGCGACTGAAGCGTCAGCAACATCACGGAGTGGATAGTGTTTCCAAGCAGTCACCGACACCATCCGTTTCGTCGATGCCGGAAAAGTATTGCAGCAGCGGTGATGCCATTTATGATAGCAATGCCGAAAGTTCAGGTGCTTCCAGTTCCGAGTCTGACAGTCCGACCCAAACGAATGCCGAGAATTTGGCTGAGTAAGTTTTTTTGCGTGTAGCTCCTCTCATCCGTAATTGACAACCATCTCCTATCCCATTCTCAGCCAACAATCGTTCGGCCAGGGCAGCAGTAAAAAATTCCTTCGCATCGTCGATCGCATCACCGCTTCCAATCTGTTCCAATCGGCCGCTGAAATTCCGTACATCCAGAAGGCCATGGAAAATATGAACACCAAAATTCGGCTGCGCGTCGAACTGAAGGGTTTGGTGGCCAGGTGTGTGTTGAACATTCCACCGCCACCGTCCGATCGCATTTGGATGGGCTTCCGTGGACCGCCACGTCTCTGGATATCAGCTACACCAGCTGTTGGCGATCATACGTTCGACTGGACAATCGTGACGAATGCCATCGAGAGTAAACTGTGCGACGAGGTGTCCAAGTATTTGGTGTATCCGAATATGGTCGATATGATCGCACCGTTTCTGGGTCATTCAACGTACCGAGAGTGATATGTAGCGTCGTGACTTACATACCCATACGTAACAAGTAGTTTGTGTTTAAGCCAATGAAACATTTGGTTCAAATTCCATCCCTTCCATTATGCCGAATGACCGGGAACACGGGCTTTTATGTTACCCACCCGGAAATGATATACCAAAATAATTGAACCATGACAGGAGACAGGGGTGTTTGTGGGCATGGTCATTCTGTTTGTATTATAATCTAATCTAATTTTGCCTTAGGCGAATTTTCCGTTTTGTTTTTGTGATTTTCATCGATTTTGAGAAGAAGAAAAATGAAATTTTTGTGATCCCCCGACTCGTGTGCAATACAATAGGACGTTGCACTCTAATTTCTCGTTTTTTGTTTTTTCTTGATTTTTTGACTAATTTATAATTTGAATGCGCGGTGATATCACCTTAACTACAGGAATTATCGATTTTTTTTGAATTTGTGAATGGCAACGGGGTTTGTGCGTACTTTAAAAAAGGGGAGGAGGACAAGGACAACCTTTAACCGCTTTCTGTGTATAAAAAAAAAAACTGGGAAATAAATTGTGACTGTGAATTTAAGGTCGTGTCGTTTCATTTGTGCCGCCGCACCTCATCGTTCCGACATGTATAAAAGCCTGAATGAACGAACTGAGTCGGCTGTGATAATTCTTCAGTTGTAACCGAGCAATAGGTTATCAACTATTCGGTGACTTCACTTACATTACCAATACGTCGCATTAAACGTACACGTTTCACAGGTGAGGCTTTGCTGCAGGTATAATTCCGTGCGTCTTAAGTTCTTTAAAATGATTTTTTTAAGTAGATCAGGCTCTGTCGGAGCTTTTTTAGCGACTATTTGTGTGCATGCCCAGATAGCCCTTGGCCCCAATACTCTAAAACCTCAGTCGTTTAATTTTAATTTTCATTTATTAGCGTGTGAACCTCCACCAAAAGTCGAAAAATGGTGTTTTTGGCCGTGATTTACTGCCGTTACAGAGGTTATGGACATACATGTGTGGGGGTTCATTGGATAGGTATTGTCCATGAGATACTGGGCAAGCACAGACATCTTATATGTTCTGAACCATTATTTGAAAATGAGGATTCTTCTGAAAAACAGAAGTCCAAAATCGGACGCATTTTCTATTGGACTTTTTTATATGTGGCCAGTAAGGTATTCGACCCCAGAAGCCAAAACCACTTTCAAAAAAAATTCTTCGAAGCTTGAAAGTTTGTTGTCGAGGGCGTTTACTAATGCTGCGTTTGACTGATATAAATAAGTTCTAAGCCCAAAACCAATTTAATTCTTCTTGATTTAAAACACTCCATCATGATGGATGTAAATCCAGTGGCTGGTTTTAATATTTTACGGACAATCTTTTACACATCCTTCATCTGCGATATCACAGCTGAGCCCTGTGCATTTCGACATTGAATCGCAAACATACTCCTTTGATAAGCAATCCTTGCGAGTGTAACACCACCGTCCACTGGTTCCGTTACAGTAACGCCAGCACCAGCCATTCTCATTTTGATATTTACCACTGCAACCAGTGCTTCCTTTAGGACTGATGCTTTCCCATTCGATTCGAATCAATGGCGTGGAGTAGCCGTCGTAAGGCCGATCATCACATTTCGTGTACGTCACGTATATCTCATTCTTTGCTGGGTCAGAGAATCCTGGATGAGCCTGGATGGAATATGCTGGAAATATACCGTTTCCGTTTTCTCCCGAATAAAAATACGACGGCTTCGCCCAAGGACCTTCCGGTTTTGGTGCGGTGGTAATGTAGAAGTACGCGTGGATTGAAGGAGACGACTGTCCAATCCAAACGTAACTTTGCCAGTGTTCCGACCAATAGTATGTTCCCTGGCCACCGGCACTCACATTTTCAATTGAAGCAGCTTTATCGAACACTACTGGCTTCTTCTTAGTCCAAGTGCCACCAACAAAAAATTCGTAACTGGCACTGTTTTCTATGCTCTGCGCAGAGACTCGAGCAAGAGCCATTTTTCCCTGAGAATCTTGGCCCCAAAGATATGCAACGTTTTTGCGAACAACTCCTCCTGCCAATCCGTATGAATAATCGTTTTTCGACCAGAATGTCGGATTAACTAGCTCAGCCTTCGGTAAGGAGCCTTTATCTGACCCGTACTTGTAAGTGACACGATACAGTGCAGTTGAGGGATCATAATCGTAAGCATCCAATGAATGTGGTTTCAAATGGGTATTTGATATCCACGTATACGCAATCGCTGTGTTCCCATCGTCGGATGCAACAAGTGGAGGAGATGAAGGCCAATGTGGGTAACGACTACTGCCTGGACATCCTCCTGCTTGATTTCCCGGTCGTCCAGACTCTCCGTCGCAATTATGAGGTACTAACGGATAAAACGAGCGCCATTTGTTGTCGCCGTACATATTTAGGCTAGTTCCACCCCCACGAGAGGGAAGATCCGTCCAAGATGCAGAATTGCAGATAATGGGCAACGTAGCATTGAAAACATTTGTGTCTCGACATACCCACAATGCTCGTGAACCAAATTTTGTTGATCCACATGAATCACGATTGAGGTACGGGTCGGTTACAACGCCGATTACGGATGGTGTCCCTTTGACTCGGGGATTGATAGGATCGAGAGCTGGAATTGCAAAAATTGGAATTTACGTTCCGATGTTTCAATTTCAATTACTTAAAACTTTCAAAGAAAAATTGGCCTCTCGAATCTACCTGTGGTTTTGTCTATGTATGTCGTTAATTCAAGAAGACAATAAGTCAACGACAACACTTTTATCAACATTTTTGGTTTTGTTGTACGTCAGGTGCAAAGCCTTTACACAACTGGATTGATGTTCGGTTGCTCCACGGTTTTTATTGATTCGAAATAAATGTGACGCACGAAAATTGTGTTACTTTTTTCAATTCTAACAAAATATTTACCAATTTTGAATTATTCAAGAAACAAATAAACGAGAGGGGAAACCACTGAATTGTGTTTCAAATAGTTAGAGAGTTATGAAAGAGTTCTACAACTCTCTAAAACTCCTTTCGTAACTCTTTAAGATTCCATTTGAAAGTCTACAGAAATATGAGAGTTATGATGATTTCATTGAAATTGAATTGATTTAGCTCTAACACCATTATCTACTCAAAAAATTGCGTATGAGTATTATCATGGAATGAGCACCAGCGTACACGATAATCAACCATTTGGTTAATCTTTTGATTTTGTTTTTTGAAAAAGTTTATTTGGGCCGATCCAGGCGGTACTGCAATACCTGGCCAACCCGTGACAAAGGTGGAGCAAGCTCCTAGCACTTCGTCTGTATTCAAAAATAAGTTTAATATTCATATGTCCCCATATAGGGGATCTATTAGATATTAAGCTAATAAGAACAGATACTACACCTGAAAGGAAAAGAAAAAAAGTTGATTAGTATATGTTCCAAAGCCACTTACTTTGAAGCGTCCTTACTTTGATCTTAGCCTTTAGGCCGAGAAGCGATACCGTACCGTCACCGCCGTAGAAAGGTCATAAAAATGAACATGAGAAAGTCTAGAGACTCTTTACAAAAATGTTCGAAGAAATTCGTCTCGAAAATTTGTTGTATAATGCTATACATACCTACTACAATATACACAGTTCTGCTGCATGCATAACGTACGGAACAAATGTTTTATGTGAATGAGCGAACATAACTTGCAATGAAAGTATACTCTATATAGGTATGGACTAATGTCAAAATTTGTATGGATCGGAGGAAATAGCGATTTCATACAAACAAACTCACCTTTCAATGAAAATCCACTGCACCTTAGAACGAAAGGTTCAAGATTTTAGTACTGCTATGTGGTTTCCTTAACTATGTTCACCTAAGTGCAAGAACATCGTTCGTAACTCGTAATGAAATCGGAATTTTACAGTATAGGTACGTGGTGGGATTGTTTTACTCGGCTTCAAAAATTCAACTTTTCATTACTCGTTTCAAAATGTACTATTTTCGATCGGGTCTATGAGTTTGGAGAACAAAAAGGAAGCTAAGCATCTCAGATAAAGTTATTACCGATGAGTAGTTTAACATAGAGAATACTTTGTTATTAAACTTAAAAGAAAATCCATTTTGAAATCATTAGTATTGATTTGCGGAAAAATACCATACTTCTTTGAGTAATCATTCGAACAGCTTTTGACTTATTAAGTCACTTTTTACTTAAATCCGTCTCTCCGAAGGTGCCCGAAATGATACTCTTTTAAACACATTAGCTAAGACTGAAGCTATACAGAATAGTACATTAATGTCTTGCAGAGACATTTCTTGCGAAACGAAGAGAGGACTCTTTCTCTTTGGTACACAAAAAAAGACAGACGACCCCAGTGTATTATATTTACAAAACCTTCAGTTGTGACTGAAATATAGACACTCGTGTAAATTACGGTCCTCGCTTCGCTCTGGCCGCAAATTTCACAATCGCAGGAATGGTAAAATATTCTGTTTGATTATTGGAATAATACATTTAAGAAAGATTCAGAAATTGGTTGAGAATTATTCATCTTATATTGCCTACTAGGAATGATGGTATTTGACGTTTTTCACAAAATTTCATACTTCTCAACTATATAAAGTTGTTAGTCAACTTTGAACTTTGATAGTCAAATATCAACTTCGTAGCAGTTCACCATAAATCGCTTGTGTATCGCATAAGTCTTCCAGGAATTAACCTCTTCTATCAACCAGCGCGGCACTTCGTCATCGGTATATTTCTCAACATTACGATAAGTTTGCATCATATTCATTCATTCGTTCATTCATATAAAGAATGTCATCGCGATTTTCATTCAGTTCTTACCAGTCAGGCAGGTTGATTAGATAAATATATTTCTTTTGGTTGTGAATTGACTGTGCAGTATAGTGTATACCGAATATGAGATTGCGTCATTCAGTGCAAGAAAGAAAGAAGAGAAAATTAATTGAAATTACCAAAACTTAGCGATCATGTTTACGCATTACCCGTCGACGGAACAGTTCCGTCATGTGATTACCAGTGTGAAAAGGTATGCGGAAAACCGTAGCGAAGGGTTACCAACGTTAAAATTCGTTGGAACCGTTAAGTTGCACGGGTCCAATGCAGCCATCGGCTTTCACAAAGATGATGGTCACTGGTGCCAATCGAGAAACAACGTCATTACACCGAAAAAGGATTTCGAGGGATTTGCAAAATCTCTCAGTCCAGTGGCTGATCAATTCCTCACCGAATTCATTTTACCGCAATGTCCAGCGCTCCGTGAACACTATGAATCGGGTCGTAGAATTGTACTGTTCGGTGAATGGTGTGGCGGCAAAATTCAAAAGAATGTGGCGATATTCGGGCTGCCGAAAATGTTCGTCATTTTCAACGTTCAACTGTGCGATGATGAAACTCAAACCACAGGAGAGGAGCCTGATGACAGCAACGACGACGAATCAAAAAACCCTAGGGTCTGGCTTCCACCGCAACAATGGTCGCATATCAAATGGCACGAGAAATCCATTTACAACATCTACGACTTCCCAACGTACGACATTGACATCAATTTCGAATGTCCACAACTGGTGCAAAACAAACTGATCGAAATCACTGAATCAGTCGAAGAACAGTGTCCAGTGGGCAGTCATTTCAATCGCACTGGTCTCGGCGAAGGTGTTGTCTGGACGGAATGGGAAAAATCGAACGGAAGTTTAGTGTTCAAGGTAAAGGGAGAGAAGCACTCAGTTACCAAGGTCGAAACGTTAGCAGCAGTGGATACTGTCAAATGCGAAAATCTTCAAAGTTTCGTGAATTACGCTTGCACCGAGAATCGTATGGAACAGGGACTGGAGTATATGCGAGAGCAACAATTGCCGATTGAAATGAAAAATTTTGGTGTATTTATGAAGTGGCTGGTCGGCGACATTGTGAAAGAGGAAAAGGATACCATGGACGCATCGGATATTAACTCCGCGGAGGTTGGTCGATTAGTTAAAAGTAGAGTTCTTCCGTGGTTCAAAAATCAATTGTAGCTTTGGTTGCTCTGCGAAACTTTGCTTCTGTCGATTGAATGCGGCAAAATACGAGAATTCGCTGGAGTTGAAAGTTTAAGCCGGAAACACACGAGCAATTTTGCGTTGCTGAAAACGACAATTGTGCTGCGTTTTCCACTATTTAACGTAGCTACAATAAGCTTACAATGGAAAACGCAGCAGAACTGTCGATCTCAGCAACTCAAAATTGGTCGTGTGTTTTCGGCCTCAGAGAATTGACGTTTCACGACAATCGTGAGTTTGTGCTCAAGAATTGGTTTTATGAATTTTTCTTTAAATTCCATTCACAAAATCGGTTCTGATCGATTATTTTCCTAATTTCCATAGTCATTTCCTTTAGAAATTCTCTTAAATTTAAAAGTTTCATGGTGGATATTGTGTCGCTAAGTTTCGCCCAATGTTAACCCATTCCCTTTAATTTCCCTAATTCGTTAAGGTTTTATCAAAATTTAGAGAAACACTGTGCTCATACAGCGACCAAAAACATTCTACACGATTAAATCTACGCATACATACCGCGTCGTCGACATCAAATCAATAAACGTGCAGATGACGATTTGAATCACTGCGTTATAGTATTGTAATTTGACAGATTCTTCTACAGGAATTGCAATTTTTAGGATCCCTAATGAGTATCAGGTTCACTCACGCAGTATTACCGCAGAAAGTTGCATAATTCATGAAATTCGGTTATCCTTCACATGACAAGAATTGATGCTTCTAGCATCGTACTACGATTTTGCTTATGTCAAATTGAGTAAAATTTACACCGTAAACTGTAAACCAGTATAAAAGTGAAAAATTGCATGGTACGCTGTCGTTGTTGACATAAGAAATATTGTACTACTATGACGGGTGCTTTGCATCGATTAAAAAGTCAGTGTCAGCCTAAAAGTCAGTGTCAGCCTAAGTCAGTGTCAGCCTAAGTCAGTGTCAGCCTAAGTCAGTGTCAGCCTTAGTCAGTGTCAGCCTAAGTCAGTCTAAGTCTCTTCCTCTCTAGCATCTTATTGAATGCGAAGGAGGGATGCAGACGAATCACGACCAAGGGTTTGTTTTAATTTTTCCATCATAATGCTATGTTGTCATGTGCAGCATCATAAACCAATTCTTGCGTTTACTACGCTCGAATGATTCGTGCGACTTGATACTGTAAAATCTGACTGATGATGTCAGAAATGAAAGTTAGCCAGGTTTAAAAGTATTTTCGTACCAAAGCAATTTGTATGGAACGGAGATTAAGGAAATGAATCAAAATCTAATTTTAAGTTAAAGAGAGTGAGTAAAAGAGAATGACTCAATTTGCAGTAACGATTCGTAAGAGCTAATTTGTGGCAATTTCATGTGCAATTTTTTGAATAAAAGATTTCCAAAATTATTTGTATTTTATGATAAATCGCAAAGACTAAAGTCTATTTTACAGTGCAGCCACTCGCTAAAAGACAAATTGGACCACGGAATATTGGCAGTTGTGAGTCTCGCTTACTATTTGGGATCATACGGTTCATGCCACTTTTTTTTAACACAAAATCATTGCAATTGTCTCAAAGCTACTTTAAGTATATTTATAAACATTGAATGTAACGCAAACACTCAACGGATCACAAACTTTACGGAACCCAAGTTTCGGAGTGAATATAAAGATTTGTTATGTTATACAGTTGCATCCGTGACGTTTGGCGTAGTAATGTCGTTGGAACTGCGTGGGTTGAGTTTTGGCATGTGTTACAATCTAAACAATTTGACTTGTGGCCAACGTTTTGAAAATTATGTTCACCGGAAACTAGGGTTTCGTGAGTTGTTGTGGATTCGCATTACCTTAAAGTGACACCCATAAAGGACGTACGAAATTCAGTGTTGCCATACATATCTTAAATCATTGATAGCGCCGTAAATATGAATTTCTGAGCAATAAGATGTACACCCTCTACTCCAAATACCCGCCACAGAGCATAAATTAACTTCCAAAAATGAATACGTCTCGAGTCATAACACTGTCTGGCAACACTGAATTGCGGGCGTCCTTTATGAATGTCCCCTAAGTGCTCCACACACAAAGCCCGCCTTTACCGGTTGTAGTAATAGTCACGGGTAAATAACAGAATTTTTATTGTTCGCTATCAACACAAGAAACATTTGAACGTCTGACCCAAACCGAAAGCGTTCGAAATCTTTTCACATTACTCATTCACCATATCAATCGGCTTGTAGTGGCTCGCCACATTGACCGTCCAATCCGACTCGAAGCCTTGCGTAAATTGTTTGATAAATCGATAGTTACAGACGGATATTTTGTCGCGATATTCCGGCAGCATTCTGGATTCGAGGAGACAAACAAAAAAAATTTGTAAAAAAACCAATTCGTTCATCGACCTGATGGTATTCCCATTACCCAACATTAAGCGGTGGCGGATTACCATTGTCTTGCATCTCTTTCAAACCGCGCAGCACATGGAAGACCATTGTAATTTCGACGAAACGCTTCTGAACACTCTCGTTACTCTCGTCGAATATGACGCCAACCTTTTAAATCGAACTTGCGATTTATAATGGAATGTCCATCACACACTTACAAGGTACACAGGAGATCAGTCGCTCACCTGATACGGAAACGAGAAGTAAATGTCGTCCTTATTGACAGCCACTTCATTCCTCTGGCTCACTGACATCACGGACAGATTTTTCTTCAGCTCATCCAGTGCCTCCGTACTGACCAGACCCTCTAAAGACTGTAGTTCTCCTGAAGCGAGAGCTGTTGACACAACCTAAACCGCAAAAGAAACGAACACAGTTCATTGGGTATACTAGCCAGCAATTGCCGATCTAGACGGAGAGCCTAACAATCTGTAGTCTTTGATAGACTACATTTTCCAAGTTGGAATACACAAGAATGGTGTCATCTACAACAACAAACTATGAAGGAAGGTTCAGCGGAAAACCTTAAGCATTTCCTTGATCCGCGGTCCGCAACAGTCTTGAGCTCTCAGTCTAGGGCACACACATATAGTAGGTCAGACCCACCTGCAACGCCTGTTTGGTTCCATCCACAAAATCCGGCATATTGAACTCCTGATCGAAATACGGCCGTATGATGAAGTTGACTAAAATCCAATTTTTTATTGTCTTCAGCAGCGATGGCCAAACAAGTTTTGGGAAATCCATCAGTGTTGGCAATTGTGCTGACGGTCGATGGTCGTCGTTGGTGGAGTATTGCCGGTAACCGTTGGGTATTAGCCCATAGCGATCGTTTGTTTGGGAAATTGCATTTTGTGTGGTTAGACAGGACAGGTTGCGTGTATGGGTCCAATGTGTGTATTTGTTTGTAACAAGTCCGAATGCACTAGCTGGTTGATTAAGGATGGTTAAAATGGTCCTTGGAGCGGATGTTATGCACTTTTTTCGGCCTAATTGTAGAACAGACGATGCCATAGCGTAGGGTATATTTGAACTGAAGTTCGTTTGACAGATGAAAGACATAGGTGTTTGTGCATGTGGTGTATACGTACACAATGGCAGGTTTCGTGACCTACTTTTCCGATACCAGCAACGTTGCTATTATTGACACTTTAGTTGCAAACTGGCAACACTATCAGCAAAGAGCACGATATGTCAAAAAGACATGGAAAAATGAGAGAGAGAAATGAGATGACAACTTGCGAGAGAAATGAGATGGCAACTTGCGATCATTGCATTTTCATAGACGCCATCTACAGTGCATCTCAAGTACCAATAGTCTGCTTTCTAAGCCTTCCGCGTTTTTAATATTCCCAAAATCAATACATTGGAAGTCATTGAAGCCGATGACATTCTCTGAAATTCGCCGACTTGAGTACAAAGTTGTCTTCAGTGTTACTGACATAACACCGTTCCTAACATTACCAGAGGGAATATTTGGAAGCTGATGGTACTAGAATAGGTTTTGCATTTCCGCCGTTAATGCTAGGAGCAGTGCTATGGTAAGTGATATTAGATTAGCAAAACGACGATGCAATCTGTGGCGCTGGTCATTCTACAATCGAGTGACTTGAATTTTCGTCAATCCAATTAAGCGAATGTTTGCTCGAAATTTACCGCTTCTGTTTTAGTGTCTCTGTCTCTACTAACTTCTGCTACAACCAATTTTCAACAACCCATTTACCACTTCTACTCATGTCGTACACTGTTTCTCCACACCAAGAAGCCGTAAAACAGCTGTTTCAATCGGTTGATTGTGTGCGTGTGTACACACTGCATGTGTTGACACAAACTCTTCGGTATTCGAAATATAAATAAAAATATTGTCAAAACGTAGACTCATGTGTGCAGCAGTAAGTAGTCTTATGCAAGCATTCAATGTTCACGGTCGTGCGGACACAATAAGAAATTTTAAAGGAATTTTTGACTGAGTGAGACACGGG
This sequence comes from Bradysia coprophila, assembly GCF_014529535.1. NCBI lineage: Eukaryota > Metazoa > Arthropoda > Insecta > Diptera > Sciaridae > Bradysia > Bradysia coprophila. The sequence goes on along the minus strand of NW_023503496.1, from coordinate 1,008,361 downwards.
CTCGAAAAACGTTTTTCTGTTTATTTCTGTTCCGTTTCGCGTGTGTAAACAAAAGTGTTGTCGGTATCGACATTAATTGTAAATTGTCTATCGGTATTTTGGCTGTGATGTCGGGTCAATCGAAATGAACATCACCGCCGCGTTCCAATAAAAAAGCATTCCAATCTAATAAAATCAAAAAAAAAATCGGTTTCATCTAGTTCGCACGCAATTCGGTATTAATAGAATAATGAGTCAGAAGCCGTTTATTGCTCTGTTTCCGAAGCCACCTGAATTCAACGATGAAGTGGTCATTAAGGGAAAAATTAAGGACAATGCATCGGTGTAAGGAGACGAACCATTAATTTTCTAAATTGTTTTCCGCTAAAGAAATTCTAATTTTTCCTTTCACTCTCACACACAAAAAATTAGATTTTCCGTAAATTTCTGTTTGGACTGCTGTCCGAAACCGTCCTATGTTGCGTACCATTTCAAGACTGTGTTCGATAGCAACAGTGTTGTCCACAACTTTAAATCGGGAACATGGCAGGATGAAATTCACGAAGAAAATACATGGATCGATGGTCCGGGTAAGTTTTCGGTCCTTTTTTTTTGCTTCGTTTTCTGTTTTTTTGTTTTTGTTTTTTTTTTTGTTCAAATCAAAACTCTTATCGGGTGTATGAATGAAGTACTTCCAGTGAAATAAAAATACTCATTGAAGTCATCTATCTTTCTGTAAGACTCGTCTCTGATAAGACACCATAACACATTCCATTGAACGGTAAATGAGTGCAATGAGTACTTCGATAAATGTATACAATTGAGAGAGGTCCAGTCACAGGGAAACGTATGCGATCGCGTTTATTAGTTTCGAAAAATCCTTTGGGAGTTTTATGGGGATAATTTGTAAAAAGTCCTTCATTTCCCAAAAAAAAGATCTTCCGGCATCGTTCGGATGACCATGAAAAATCATTCAAACTTTCTGGACGTTCTCAATAGAGTGAGGAATTTGTTCTCTCATTATTCGTTCGTCAAGCGAGTCGCCACCGGTCATCGGTGGGTTTAGATTTTTTATTTTTACAAGTTGCCACACATGTATTGGTATACATTATAACCCCTGAAAATCCGTCCCCCGACCCGAAAAGGACCTCTCACACGCTAAAGAAGACTTTCAGTCCTAGGTAGAAAATATTTCAAAATTTCGGCAGATTTTCTCGATTTTCTCAACAACAACAAAAACTTAAAGCTAGGCAAGGCAGTGGTAACAGCTCAAAATTTTTAGCGTTTTTGGACGAACATCGGACATGGGACATGGCATGTTCACATTTTTCTTATCCATTTTGAAGCTTTACGGTGTTTTGACCTGTGTCAGCAGACATTTGACCTGACCGTTCAGGTCACGTCAGATAAATTTAGGAAGCAAAACTTCCTGATCATGGTTTCATTCCAATCTGTCAGGCCAAGTTTCATTTATTCCCGTGAAGAATTGCCAAAATCAAAAAGTGAAAGTCACTGAAAAAACGCCCAGAAATATAAAATTTGTCTTTTTGGCGTTTCTTTACGCTTTGATGAATTACCAAGAAAAATCTCCAAAGAAAAATCGAGTGTGAAGAAACACTCTGTCAATTTTTCGTAGTAATTAAACAATCAACCAAAAATGATGATGATTTGGTTCGATGCTAAGGAAACTATCGTCTTACGAAAGGTTTTTTTTTTTTATTTCTAATGCGTTCAACATTTTAGTCAAAAATATTTGATTATATGGAATGTCATTGAATGTTCCGAACATGCCAGTATAGCTCCGAGAATAATTCTTCTTCATTCGAAGTACTGACAAGCAAATTTGATTTAACGTTATTCAAGTGGTGGCAGTTCATAATATGCTCTGATGTTTGATCATCAACGTTACAGAAAGTACATTTCGGCGATGTTACAACTCCAATGCGAGCCAAATGTTTATATAACAAATCATGTCCTGTCAGTCTTCTGAAATTTGCAATGTAGATCTTCCGGCTGTTCGATATTACCGACTGTTGATTTATACTCGACCAAGATTTTGTTTCGGATATATTGTGTTGATGATATTTGATCGTTTCCGCCACATTCATTACGAAAGGTAACGTAAAACCTTTTTTATCCGATTTATCCGACAAATAATTGTCAAATATTATTCGTGAATGGAAATTTGTCTATAAACAATCAGAAACATTTAATTATCGAAACCAAAATACTGTCAACAACTAGAGCGTGTGTGTCCAAAATATGGTACTCCGGCATCTCTCACCTTCTATAATGACAACCTAGTAGAGTTGCGTACGCAGGCCCTATCTTGGAAAATGTGTTATACTGCTTGGTTGCAAATGCTATGGTACTACAGTCTTTGTCAATCAATCAAAAACGTATTTTTTCACTTTAGCGTTTCTTCACACTCTGGCGATTTTTCTTGGCCTTTCTTCACTCTCTTGTTTTGTGAAATCGCCAAGAAAAATCGGCAAAGTTGTGACGAAACGCCAAGAAACATAAAGAACTGAAAATTTGTCTTAATGGCGTTTCTTCACACTTCGACGATTTATGAATCAGCCAAAAAGAAGAAACCCTCAGACAAATCACCAGAAAACGCCAAAATGTCTTGCCGATTTGACTTTGGCGATACTTCACGGCTATGTTTCGTTTCATTTAACCTGGAAATAAAGATTTTTCAAGTAGCCCACCAGGTTCCAGGTCAGTTCATTTCAGGGACTATTTTTGAGAAATCGGATTTCTCAAAATTCTCAGACAGACAAAAAAGTAACCAGAGAACTCGTACAGTTGAAAAAGAGTAAGAAGAAGTAATTAAAGCCTTCGATATTCAGTTTTCAAGTATTTATCAAAACTAGCTGTCTAAATCAGTTCCAAAAACGTTTAATATTGTCTACAGATCATTTTCATGACCTTGTTAACGTCAGACACGATCCCAACTGTCAGACATGTCGAAAAATATCGAATGAATAGGTTTGTTCCAAGGCCATATGAATTGTCAAATTTCATCCATAGAACCATAACCTCAATAATATTTCTGTGTAAATCGCGTAGGCGACGTTGCTCGATTTGTATGAAATATCATGTAAGCGACGTTGCTGTGGATGAAATTGTCGTTGTTCGGGTTGTCAAAGTTCGTGTTTACAGTTACTTGGAACAAACCTATTGAACGAACGATTTTCATATAAAAATCAGTAAATTGAACGCAGTTAACGTCAATTGATTGAGGTTAAGGACTACTTGACGAAAAATTAAGTGTGGTTACGTTGACAAGTACCGTATAATGAAAATGATCTACATCGTTAGGCGCGTGACAAAGTTAATTTTGAGAAATTAAACGAAATATTTCTCAAATTTCTCAAAGAATTCTCAAAATTTTCAAAAAAATTTCTCTAAAATAGTCCCTGGTTCATTTCCTGTTTTCAAGTTTTAGGTCAATTTCAAGTCAAGTCTAGGGATGGGCGATATTGATATTGATAATCGATTATCGATTATCGATAAATTTTTTTATCGAAAATTATCAAAAATAATATCGATAATCGATAATAATTGATATTTCGATAATTATCAAAATATCGATATCTCGATAATTATCAAAATATCGATATTTTGATAATTATCGAAAAATCGATATTTTGATAGCTACTCTAATATGAATATTTAGATAAATCAATACAAATGCATGCAGTTTTCAGCTGTAACTCTTCCATCTTTCCATTAGGATGATGATAAATTGGAAAGATATCTCGAAAAGTTGCTGAGAACAGTTTTCAATTTCTTCACAGTAACATAACTTTATGAGTATCAATTATTTTCAGAAATATCAAAATTTGATAATTATCGAAATATCGATATTTTGATAATTATCGATACATTGATAATTATTGATAATTCGATAATTATCAAATTATCGATAATTCGATAATTATCGATAATTATCAAATTATCGATAACGATATGATATATCAATTATCGATAAATTGTTTTGATTGATATTATCGATAATATAAAAGGTCTCCTATCCCTAGTCAAGTCAAAATTGGTCATATCGGGTTCAGGGCAAGACAGGTTCAGGTATTTTGAGATTAGCTTTTCCAAGCTTAAGTCATAGCGAAGGTTCATATGGGGACATCCACAAAATCCACAAAGGACATACGTTATTCAGTGTAACTAATAACTCCAAAAATACAAATTTCTGAGTTGTAAAATGTGTGAACGATACCCTTCAAATACGCCCAGGGCATAAATTTAACTTGCAAAAATGAAAACTTCTCACGTTATAACTCTGTCTGGCAGCAGTGAATTGTGGACCTTCTTTATAGATGTCGCCTATCATATAAGGAGTGAAAGAAACGAGAGAGCGTTGATTTGATCGAGTAATACCATCCTCATTATGTAGCGTTAAGTGAATGTGTGGCGGGAATATGCACGCTCGTACACCTCACCACAAATTCAATTTTTCCAAAATTTTCTTTTTTGCAGGCCAATCGTTCGTACTAACATTTCTGTTCACCGATTCCGACATAACTGTGTACACCGAGGACCAAGGACGATGCTACCAATACGCATTCACACACAAATTCGATATCAACGACATTCGATCGGTGCAAATCTGGGACGACTACGAATATGTCAGCGAAATCATTTTTCGAATGAAGAATAATTGACGGCCGCATTAAGACGCGGATGTTAGTTTTATGATCATTTTTTGTTTGAAATACCAAGTGGACCTTATACGCGCGCTTAGGGTGGCTCGAAATTTTGGTATCACATCACTGTTCGGACAACATCCGAATGTCTTTTTATTTTGTTTTTTGATGCTTGTTGTGATTGCGGTTCACTCATTTAAAGGGACAATAAAATCATCGCACGACTCAATCTCTTGTCGGAAACAAAACTGGCACCTTCAATACTGAGGTCATTCCTAACCCTCTGGTCTCGCTACGGTTCAGCCAGGATTTTTTTTTTTGCACTCAAATGATTCCGAATTTACCGATTCTCATGAGACAAGAGACTGTATGCCATCAAATCGATGCCATTAAACCAGTCGATTAGTCCCATTTACATTATGGAAATCATAACCTAGACTAGACAGCAGACCAGTCTAACATTCTTAAATTTTATGATACCGAACCGAAAACCGATATCAAAATCCGGTTTTTGTATTTAAATACGGAATACCCGATTCAGGGAACCGGTTCCGCACTGCATTTCCTATAATAAATTATTGCGCGATGTTGACGCTATTGAAATGCAAAAATGTGCAACGACAACATAGCAAATAGTTATTTACAATACGGGACGGCATGTGTTCTCACTGTTGTAGCTGGCCAAGGACCACGTTTATTAAACAAATGCGAACACTCCCTTCTTCGACACACCCATAATTCAACAAGCTTATAGACGCCTAGAGTCCGCTTTCACAACTAACAACGACGTGAAAACTGCATTTTCGCTCTTAATGCATGCAAATAACTTATTATGTACACTAAGTGTCGTCGTCAGGCATGTTTGATAGTTTGCTCGGCGATTTAATGATATTCACAGATTTTGTGTGCACTCACGAAGTTGAACGACGCTCGAGTTTGAATAGAAATATATTTTGTTTGATCAGCAACACTAATGCATTGCGATGCAGTTAAGTCAGGGACAAGCTGCTGTGTAGACTCGGAACGAAGTATTAACCACCCGTGGCGGTAATGTTGAAAAATGAGTTGATCGTGTCGAGTGATAGAGTGTGATTCGGATGGATTGTTTTGATCAAAATTGTTCGAATTACAAGTGCAAATGGCTCACAGTCAAGATCAATTTCATTGCAAAGTGTACGAAACAAATTGCAATGCATTTAGTATTCAATCGTGTGTAGTCATTGGTCAAGTGGCATTTATTTGTTGTCACGCGTTTATTACATAGCGCATGGCGGAATCTGTCCTCCAATTTGGACTTATCCTTTTTGAAGAGACAATGAAAATTAGTGATCAGGGCCTAATATAAGCGGAAAGTTTCACTAAATTTCGCTAACTTTAGTGAAAATTAACGAAATTTTGGTGAAATTTGCTGAAACTTTTCGCTAATATTTGATTGTGTTAGTGATGGTGATTAGGGGCCGTTCATAAATTACGTAACTCAAGAAGGGGGTTCAAGGATCGCGTGACAGTCACAATTTTTTTTTGTAAAATTTAAGATGAAAAATCGATTCAGTTGACCAATGGCTTGAATCGTCTAAGTGTCAATTATGCTACAAATCGCCCGTGTGAAAATAATGTCAAATCTGTGTGTGATCGTGATGTGCAGAGTAGTGTATGTGACGATGATAAAGGAATCCCGCGAGATATCAAGGTGGCTCATTAACCATTTCTGGTATGTTGTTGAAAGAGCTATGGACAAGGTTGATAAAGAATGACGCCATTCAGATGTGCGCCATCTAGCAAGTTAGTTCCAATATTAAAGAGACAGACGTAGGGGTAATCTGGCAAACCATACAAATTGATGGTATGCCAGATTCACCTCTAAGGGGCGAATCTGGCACAGTCATGACTTCTCGTTACATGTAGTAAAAGGGCGCATACTATGATCGCGTGTGCCAGATTCCCCGATGCCATGCGACAGTAGAGAGATGCTAATATGACGACTGTTTATGCCTGATCTGGATTTTTTGTGTGATTGGTTTTCGTACAAGTTCTTTTGTAGTAGTGCCATAATGTCGCGGAACTGTCAACTTCTGGGACACTTGGTATTTTTATTAGAAAAATCTAACTTGACAAAAATACAAACTTTTCGTCAAGTTAGAATTTCTTGTAAAAAACCAAGACTGTAAACTTTCGGTAGGTCACACAGATACACTAAATAACCTCCATACAAACTACACACACACTCTACCCCGTAGAGTGTGTGTGTAGTTTGTATGGAGGTTATGTGACAGTTGGGATCAAAAGTCGGTCTATTCCATCTGTCAAAGTGACGTTTAAAACGTCAAACAAGATTTTTTATGTGAAATGTTTACAAAATCGTTTATTTTTCCTCAATGCAATTAGTGGAATAGAATTATGAAAAAATTACCGATTTTGTAAACATTTCACATAAAAAATCTTGTTTAACGTTTTAAACGTCACTTTGACAGATGGAATAGACCGACTTTTGATCCCTAATGTCAAATTTAAGATACACGGGTGACACACCACAGTTGACGATAAAATGGCGGTTGTCATACAAAAATTCACCTCCTGTGACGATTCTCGTCGACGTGACGATGTGATGAATTTTTTTGTTTGTAAAATCTTCAGAAGTGGTGTGTTCCCCCGTATCTAATAAAATGGCGATTTGAGTGACATCCCCAAAGTTTACAGCCTTCAAACAAACCAAGTGTCACAGAATTTGACAGTTCCTCGAAGTGATTTATTCAATCAGTAGATTGACTAACGAATTTTTCGATAGTAAGCCAGTGAAGCACTGGAATGCATCACTAACCCTACTCGAGCTGGCGCCAATAATGACCATTTTAGTAGTCGAAAAATTGAGAAACGTTTCTCTCGACATACAGTTCGTAATTAAAAAAATAATCGAGCCACCCTAGCGCGCTGACACAATAGGCAAAAAAGAGCAATTTCATTAACCATATTCATTGATATCAATACCAATTTATCGAGCTATTTATACAAATGTAAACACACTCAAGAGATTGAGCATTTTCTGAAGCATTACACACCATAGGCTATTATAACTTATTGTATTAACACATCATCAATCAAAGTACCGCACGCATAATGGCAACTAATAATTATTATATTTTTTCGTAAAAATTCCTTTTGTTCCCCCAGTAATTTATTGAAATGAAGAAAAAAAAAGATTTTTAAATTTTAAGTTTCTATTATTGTTAATCGGACGCAAGAGAACGACAAGTATTTTTAAGAGAATTTTGTTCTAGTAAAATATTTCCGAATAAAATTACTTATCTTTCGGTACATGTACGTTCATATATATGAAGGTGGTACACATAGCCGACATAACCGTACGCGATGTGTGAGATAAATGCGTTGATGTTTTAGTAATTCTACGCACAATGTCATGGCCTTGACACGGTCCCTTTTACTTCCTGTACGAGCGCATGAATTAACTTGTCATATGATTCAGAGATTGGTGGGCGTATCGTGGTGATGTCTGACGGCCTTGAAGATGATTGATGAGCTAGACAGAGCTCAGATCGTAAAAGTTTCATGCATGACGACGACTGTTAGTTTTTAACGTTCATATGATAACAAAAGCTTTCGGAATTCACTGTGTAAAGACGGAGGAGTTGGATCATCGCAGAGTGATTGAGAATATCTTTTTCCAGAAATAATTAAATTGTAAGAAGGCTGTCTACCACAGCACTGCTTCTAGCATATAGGAAATATTGGGAGGCTGAGAAACCAAAGTCGGTAATGTGTTTCTTTTGTACGCACAGATGACTTGTTTTGATTGTGTGATTCAAAACATACAGACATAACATACAAACAGTCCTAAGCTCTTATTACTAAAGCCTCCCACGATCCTTGTCAAAACAGTGTTTATGCTGGGAGCAGGCTGGTGCCCTTGGATTAGATGGGAAGGGGGTTAGCCCAGCACCTAAGCCTCTAGTGGGCCTGTTGTGTTATTGCACAAGTCACTTGATCATATGAATTGTGATTTTTCATCATATCTCTTCGGACTCAGATAGCTCACAAATCGACCGTGTAAACGTCCCATACGTTGTGAATTCTCTAAGCCATGAGTAGTATGCGAAGACCACAACCATCACTAATGACTCATGTATTTTCCCAATGAGCGACTAGTCGATCATAGATGGCGCTTATCCTACAGTCTGTTGTATATTGTGAATTGTGTCATTGACATTATGTCAATATGGCGTGATTGTTGCGAAGAAATCGAATATTGGATTTCTTTGAAATTTGCGACTTTGTTACGGTCGTACAGCCATTAGATAACTAATAGCGAGTGCTTAATCACCAAGTGATTAGAATAAAACCAGGCAAGCATTTTTGCACCGGGAGTCGAACCCGGGACCTCTTGGGTATGAGTCCTATGCTCTACCGATTGAGCTACCTGGACCTGGTGCCCTTAGTAGTGCTGTCTACACATTAATGATTATCATTAGTACTTAAAACGTGCTAATCCAGAGCATACCATAGGGAAACGCTGCTCGAAAATGTTAGTACATAGGTTTTGGTATGATTGTATTACATTTCGTAATTCGTACATTCGTAATTCGTACATTTCGTGACGGGATGGCTCAGTGGTTACGTACTAGCCTTCAACCAAAATGATCCGGGTTCGATTCCCGTGACAGACAAATTCCGCATGGAATTTTTCTAGCGATTATATCGCATTGGTAACGTCCTAAGTTCACTCAAGCTTCATAATTTGGGTAGTTGCGGTGTGTTTGGTGGCTGCAACGATGTACACACTGAATGAATCGTATGACGTAACCCAAATACGATGAATTTGTGTACATATGTCTAGCCTACATTAAGGCGAGATATCAATTTCGCACCTAACTTTCCTCAGAGAGTAATTACATACTTAGAGGCGTGGTTCGGAAGTCACGTTAAGCCGGTGGTCCAGACTGAACTTGTAATTGGCTGTAAAAGGCTGTTAGAACGGTCTCAAAACCAACAAATAGACTGACTAATGTCAACGTCAGACCTCTATTTTTGTGTGAACCAACTTCACTGCTATGACATTTACCAGAGTGAAGTTATTTCACCAGAAAATAGATCTCAAAGTATGAAGTACTGAAAAAAAAAAATTCTGCCTCTACAGGCCAACCGATGTTTTCTATTTCCAGACACTTTAAATTTGGGATCGTTCATAAATTACGTAAAGCTTTTTCGGTGCTGTCAACATAATTGTCAACATGTTTAATAGCTTGATAGATGCGCACATCACATCCGTGGTTCCAAATTTTTATTTTAATGACTAAGGTTCGTATAGTTCGCATTTTTGGAGTTTTATTGAAGATTCAATTATGATGACAACACTGAAAAGGCGTTGTGTAATTTATGAATGATCCCTTTCCGTCTACACCGACACTAGTTTTTCACTAGCTTCGCCATTGGCGATTTTCCAAATATCCAGGTGGCATTACTTTCTATGTGAAACTTGGCACTTTGAATCGTACAAAATATATTCAATGGGTTTGTTCCAAATAACTGTAAACTTTGACAATACGAACGCCGACGATTTCATCCACAGATATGAACATAACCTAAACGTCAACCAATTTTTTTGAAATTTTTTCGTTAAAATTTTCGTCAACCTGAAAGTTGAGGTTAAGTTGCCTTCTGTGGATGAAATTTGACATTTCGAAATGACCTTGGAACAAACCTATACGATCTTGTGTCAGCCTTTTCTTCATCAAACTTGGCACTTTGAATTCGCACCCTTCGATGCAAATAGCCAATATAGTGTTCCAGTTCGAATATTCGAACAGATTTCAAAAATGGATGCCGTGGTACGCAGTTATCAAAAACCAAAATAAAGCAAAAGTAAACGAAATAAAATTTTTGTTTTGAGTGTTTTCCTGTTTTTTATGAACACTATCATCATCAAATAATAAAATTTAATTGATTTTACATATAATCAATAACATAAATAACATAAAAACACCCAAAACAAAAATTTTATTTTGTCTTCTTTTGCTTTGTTTTGGTTTTGGACAGCTGCGTACCACGGCATCAATTTTTGAAAGCTGTTCGAATATTCGAACTGGAACACTATATATACTAAAAATGTATAAGTTTGTTCCAAGGTCATTTCGAAATGTCAAATTTCATCCACAGAAGGCAACTTAACCTCAACTTTTGACGTTTAGGTTATGTTCATCTCTGTGGATGAAATCGTCGGCGTTCGTATTGTCAAAGTTCGGGTTTACAGTTATTTGGAACAAACCTATACAACAGGAATTATTTGTCGGAAATTACATCCGTCGGAATCGTACAATATGCATCATTGACGTATGAACATGAGTTCAACGTATATCAAGTGTGTTTCTAGTAAATGCCAATTTCAATTTTCAATTTTATTTATTTCCAAAAACCATTTCTTAAACTATGCACAGCATAGCTCCAGTAAGCGTTACAATTCTAAGGAGCTGCAACAGTAACTCTAACTAAATTATAGGACCCACACTTTTATGCCGATCGATAGTCCTTGATTTAAGCCTTTTAACTGAAAATATTTAGTAGACACAATGGTCGAGCTTTTACCATCTAGCCCATTCTAATCTCATGCGATTTTAGTGCAAGAAGTCAGCTCTCGCTAAGGGTTCGGTTCCTTTTTGGTACAGATTTTTTTATTAGCCTCGAGGTTAGCCTTAGCTACTGTTCTTAGAAATTTTATGTTGAGAGTAAGGAATAGAAAAATCAAAATGAAATTTGTTTACTGTTTCAATCGCACATTTGCATTTTCTTTCAATTCGTGTATGTACATTGTCTACCCGATATTTCTGCGTCTTAAGCGTCTTAAGTTTACAGATTGATTGGTACTTCCGACCTGGAGATGGCGTCAATTTTCTATGAAAAAGCAAAGATCGTGAGTTGTCATCTCATTTTTCGATATACTTTTGACATGTCGTAATCGTTGCTGGCAACACTAGTAAAGGTGACGATACGTCAAAAATATATGGAAAAATGAGAGAGAAATTTGAGATGACAATTCGTGATCTTTGCCATTTACAGTATATTGATCGTTAAACAGCTTCACGTAACGACAAAATTTGAGTTTTCACTTCTCCCTTACGAAACGTATTTTCCACCAAATACCACAACCTCAAAAACTTACTCTCGAAGTTTTCATCCTGTTGAAGTAGATAAAAGACTCGTGTTCCCGATTGCTTCCGAAACTCGTCGAAATCTACGGTTTCGTTAAACGTTTCACCAGCAACTTTCCAAATGTATTTGCCACCCACGTTCGGATTATGCTCGTCCACGTAGAATACCCAATCTATCTTCCTGTTAACGTGCTCGATGGATGGCTTGCGTCCAGCTGAATTTATCTTTTCTGGCACGATCCCCGTCATAAACACATCCTCGTGACTACAAATTGGACCGAGAAACGATTTCGAAATTTCGTCGGCAATCCGACGAATTAAACGCATTGACGTAACGTATCCAACTCCTGCGCAATGCTTTGGGAATTTTTTGCGCGCATATTCCGCTCGTGAAACGTAGTAGATGCTCTTTCGATCTCGGATGACTTTCTCGGTGTTGTGGACGCCACACCAAAATTTAAAGGATTCAAATTCAGCCGGAGTCCATTTACCCAATTCGGCTGTGAGTTTGAAAATGTCCACCACTACATCGTCATCCGTTTTCACCAACAGATCCGCTTCACGACAGTATGTCGTAAGCCATAACGGATTTTCGACTCAGATTCCGGTAGGTGTCAACGAAATCTCCCACAATAATGTCACCAAATCGTCGGCTTTCAGCATCCAATTCATCCGGGTCGGTTTTAGAATCCTTCGGATCATCAGCACTACCCATCATGAATACTACGGCTAAAATGTGCACGTTATTAACAGTGCGAATCGATCCATATGTTTGACGAATCAAGTTTCGTTGCATGAGATTCTTGCGGCGCGACGGAACGACGATCACAATAGTTGTTTTGAACGGGAGCTGATTATGGTTGTTAATTAGGGATGTATTGGAAGAGCACAGCTGCTCGTTGTTGTATATTAGCATTGTCTTGGGTCTCCGAGCGACATTTGAGGAGGACCAATAAATGAAGGTTGTGGTTAGAGACAGTTCCTGGAAATAAGAATTCCATTGAGCTCTTGAGTAGTGAACGTGGTCTGTTATTAAAATCAAAATTTACGGCTGGTATAACGATAAGCAGCAGTCTCCATTTAGTCGTTAATTTGAGCGGAAAACGCGTACAATGCAGTCGCATTTCACTCGTCGAAACGATCTGCGAGAGAGAAGTGCAGGCCATTTTAGTTATAGACTCAAATTTGTGCGAATATAGTCACATAATAGGGGTAAGACCCAAATGATGTTGTTGACGAAATTTTTAAGTAACGACTCCACGACAGAAGACTTCATGAGGGACTCCACAAGGACCAACCGATGGTGTTTGAACTTAAACAATTGCATTGCTTGAGACGGTACAAGACGAGCGTTTCGTCTTCAAACATTCGGCATTGTTTAACTCAAGAACCAAAGGTAGAGAGCCTTTCCAATAACACGATTTATGCGTACGATGACAGCCACAGCCGAGGGGAAGATAATCGTATATTTAAGATTTCCTATGTTTATCTGCCCGTCGGCCACAGCAATGGTTTACTCTTAAGTATAGTTTCCACTTAAAAAGAGCACTCCGTTTAGCCTCCGCCTACATGACAGTTGTAAAATAGAACAAAAGAACTGTCACGCAAACGGAGTGGAAATTGAATTTATTTCAATTTTTTACTCCGTTTACGTGACAGTTCCTTTGTTCTATTTTACAACTGTCATGTAAACGGAGGCTAAACGGAGTGCTCTTTTTAAGTGGAAACTATACTTTAACGTAGATCTGGATGGAAGCGGCTTTTTCGAAACACTATCGTATCCATCCCTGGTTATGTTTCCAGTTAAATAAAACCCTAACGTGACTCGTATATAAGAGCCCAACAAACCTGCCAAAAAACTATTCGGTTCACCCCTACTATCTGAAAATAAGTTCAATTGCATTCAAAAGTAAAGCTCGTTTAGAAGGCAATGATCGCATCAAAAAAAGTATCTGAAAACACATGCGAAAACACATTGGAAAAATAATTAAAACCAAACAATAGACCAGGTACTGTTTCACATAATACGTGTCAATATTTGCATATTGAACTAAATTGGTTGCAAAAAATCAGACGTTCCACTTAATGCAGAAACACACTCCATTATGTCGTCGTCATAAAAAAGATGCTGCATCAACGCACTTCAAGCAAAAGTGATCATATATATAGCTAATTTGCATAAAATCAACGCAGTTCAGGCAAAAATGCTTCTAATGACAGCTGCCGATGACATTTTTACAGCGCCAAAATTTGTTTGAGTCACTATCCAGTTTCAGTACTCTATTTAGAGTACGACTTACGCTTGAAGTGCATTGGTTGCATTCGTTTATTGCATTAGCGTCAGAACTGGACGAACTAATAAGACATTAGTGTGTGCGGCTAAAAGCGAACTAGATTCACTGGGGAATGGTTTTTAATGTAATTGTCAGTTGAGAGAGTTTACCCAAGAAATTGTGATCGAAATTATTGAGTGAGCAAAAATAAGATCAAGTCAGAAAATTTGAACTTTTCACAACGCAGGCGAGAAAATACAAATTTTCTCACCTCAGCTGAAAGTTCGGTAGCTTTTGTCGAGAAAAATATTTTGTTGACCTTGGGAAAAAAATAGGAAATTTCATTTTATCGTATGACTTGGGGCCAGAGCGTAGCGAAACCACACCCTCGAAATTAAATTTCCAATTATTTCCCTCTGTGAACAAATAACTGTAACGTACCTGACAATTATCGGACATGTGAAATATTGATCTTACTTTGATTTGGGTTGTAATATGCTCAAAACAAACGAGGCATTGAAAACGTGTTTTGGTCCTAGTTTTCATTGACAGATGCAGCAATCGCGATTTTGAATAGAAAAAGATCTAACTTCATTTGACAGTTTCGAAAATTTCGTCATGAAAAATAGGACCAAAACACGTTTTGAATGCCTCGTTTGTTTTGACCAATAGCTGTACACGTTTGTCGTATATGCGTTATGATTAACCGTATTTTCTCTACTCGAAAAACATGAGAAAATGATAAGATAGAATACTCGGTGACATAAATAACTATTTGCTGAAGCTACGTCTAATGATAGTTCTCTACTTTCTCCGCTGTCAAAACAAGAGGGTAGAAAATAAATATTTTCTCCTCCGAAATGTCACATTTGACGTTTTAGTAGTGTCTTTGTTTAGCGAAGAAATAGTTATTTGTTCAACGGTAGAAGTAAAGTTGGAAATTCTATTTCGAGTGTATTCACCCGAGAAAATGTAATTTTCAACTTTTTCCTAAGGTAAACACAACGTTTTTCACAAATAAAGGCTTCTAAATTTTCATCGGAAACATTTTATTAACGGTATAGCTACACATAGTGACGCGACAGAGACCTAATTCAAATTCGCTTATGTTGTAAGTACTTTAGCTCGAGTGAAGTTGGTTGTAATTTGTGTACCTATAAGCACTATTAAATGTTCGGGGCCAACTCGTGGTAGCAGCGACATTTAAAACCGAATCAAAAGTTCTCGCAAGTTTTTTATTTCCTTGGTTGGACAATTTGTAACGGCTCTTCACTCTCAACTCAACTAACATAAACGATTAAATAGTCAAACACTGATTCCCTCCCCACCATATCAATACAGTGCTACCTCCAAAGCTGGCTACAATTTATTTCAAATCAATTATCTGGATCAGCAACACCGACAATTACAGTAAATTAAAAAACTTTATTACAAGCAGTCCATCTTATCTAACATAGACCGATTTCCTACCTAATGAAATAATGTAATGTTGTCTTTATTATCTACTGTGCAGGTTCAGGTTCATATATCGCGATTCCGCATCGCCACAAGGTAGATTGTGTCACTTTTTTCAGAGTCAGTATGGGAAAAGGTTGCTTTTTACAACGCATAACACGGTGCGGTTATAATAACAAAAGATAGCCAAAAACAACGCTATAATGTACATGTGTGACTATAGCGCCTCCGGTGACCTTACCGTTTCTTAGTCAGCGAGTTTAGACTTCTGTCAGGTGAAAAGTATAAATGTGACAGTCTTTAATTTCTTAGGGATTGGTGGATCTCGCTTCGCTTGTAAGGACAGTGAAACAATTTACGTTTGCTCTCAGTTCTCTTTTATCGGACACATAATGAAGACTTTCATATAAACCGCTGATTTTAACAGTTAACTTTTTACGAAACATTACCACTGATGGTCCCGTTTCGTAAAAGCGTACTTTCGTCGCCTATCATGTAATATGCTAATGGTGATTTCATTTTCATTTAATTCTTAAATTTTCTCCATTCCATCCATGTGTTCCGTACGGAAACTACCAACAATTATGCGTGTCAATTTGTCGGCCATTTCACACTTGCTGCCCGTACATCTTGGGTAATAACGAAGTAAATTGCAAGACATTCATAGCTAAAGTGATTCTCAGTTTCATTCGTTTACTGTAGTTGTTACGGAAGGTGCAAATTCGTTTTTAATAGACAGAACACCCAGTTGGAAAATGCGACCAAATCGTACGCGCCTTGTGTTGAAATTAACGACTAAATGGAAACTGCTTTTGATCGCTTCAACAACCGTAAAGTGTGCTTTTCATGAAACGACCCACTCGCTGCTCAAGTGCTCAATGATCTCTTATTTCTAGGCAGCAATTACTTTCACCACAATTTTCATTTACTGTTCCCCATCAACGAGCTCTCACATCGCCCTCAGACCCAAAACATTACTAATTTACAACAACGAGCAGTTGTGCTCTTCCAATGCGACCGCAACTGCTAATAGTAACATTGGTCACCGGTTGATCACGTCTTCCTCAAGTGAAACATCGTCCACAACAACTATTGTGATCGTCGTTCCATCGCGCCGCAAGAACCTCATGCAACGAAACTTGATTCGTCAAACATATGGATCGATTCGCACTGTTAACAACGTGCACATTTTATCCGTAGTATTCATGTTGGGTAGTGCCGATGATCCGAAGGATTCTAAAACCGACCCGGATGAATTGGATGCTGAAAGCCGTCGATTTGCGGATATTATTGTGGGAGATTTCGTTGACACCTACCGGAATCTGAGTCGAAAATCCGTTATGGCTTACGACTGGCTGACGTCATACTGTAGTGAAGCGGATCTGGTGGTGAAAACGGATGACGATGTCTTCGTGGACATCTTTAAACTCACGGCTGAATTGAGCACACTACCACGAACTTCGTTCGAATCATTCAACTTTTGGTGTGCCGTTCACAGCCCCGAAACCATCGATCGAAATCCGAAGAGTATCTACTACGTATCACGAGCGGAATATGCGCGCAAAAAATTCCCAAAGCATTGCGCAGGAGTTGGCTACGTTACTTCGATGAGTTTAGTTCGTCGGATTGCGGAGGAAATTTCAAAATCTTTTCGTGGTCCAATTTGCAGTCACGAGGACGTGTTCATGACGGGGATTGTGCCGGAAAAAATAAATTCGAATAAAAGTGAGCCACCCATCCGGTTTGCGAATAAAATGTCCGAGTGGATATTCTACATCGACAAGGATAATCCGAACCAAGATGGCAAATATATTTGGGAAGTAATTGATCGACCAGTCAATAAAACTCTTGATTTGAGCGAATTTCGGAAGCGATCGGGAACGCGGGTCTTCTATCTACTTCAACACGGTCCCGACTTTAAAAGGAAGTTTTTGAGGCTGTGGTATTATGTGGAAAAATCGTTTCGATAGTAAAAAGAATGATTGGCATTAAGTGGGAGGGTAACAGGAACAGGAACGGGAAGCTGAGACTAAGAAAGGCGAAAAATCAATAAATTTATTCAGACAAGAAGTATCGACACTCAGTGAACATATATTTGGAAGGTGTATGGAAAATTGGAAAATTGAACGGTGGCTCCACAATTTCTGATAAAAAACAGAATTATCGACACTCACAAAAAAGACTTGAAAATCTAACATGGAGCGGGTAACTTTGTCTCCACCTACATCATCTGCAACAGATGTATATTTTGTAAGAGAAGCTACAGCTGTGGCAGCTATTGCAGATTACTTGTTGACAAAGTTATCCCTTTCATGTCAGATTTTCAACTCTTTTTTTGTTAGAGAAGTAGGTTTTCAATGATCACGTTATTGTGCTCTTAGGGTATACATAGTATACCATCCAAATATAAGTTTACTGTCAACACTGTCCTTTCGTTGATTTATTGCAAGCGGAAAAAAACTACGCGAACAGATCTTGCTCCACCTAATTCCATTGGTGCATCTATTGGCGTACTATTGCCTTCTGTTAGTCACCAATAGCAAATATTTTGACAAGTACCCCAAGGCAAGTTATAATTTAATGCCCTTCGGTTTTCTTGCTCTGATCATAACACTCTATAGCACCTGTCTGAAGGTGAAGCCTGGAGTAAATTACGTCACAGTTGGGATTGACTGAAAAAGGAAAATATTAAAGTACTCGAAAATGCACCACTGGTACCCTATTTTCAACACACACTAAATATATGGACGATATCGCCATTCATAGGTCTGTTCCAAGGTCACACGAATTGTCAAATTTCATCCATAATAGAGACATAGCCTAATCAATATGAAAACCGATCTCTGTTGATGAAACCGTGTTCGTTCGGCCAGTGAAAATTCGTGTGTACTGAGAACAAACCTATTGGTCAGTTCCAAGGTTCTGAAAGACGTGGACATAGATCACGTTCGAGTAACTGTAAATCTGAACACTGACAGCTGCACCGTCATCCATAGAGAACCCTAACCTCAACTAGGTGAAAAAAAATTGAAATTATTGAGATGCCGTTTAATTTTATGTTTTTTCCGGATCTACAAAAACGTTAAATTTAATAAATTTCCAATGTATAAAAGGTGAAATTTTGATTGTTTTTTGTATGGCGTAAGTGTTTAAGCTCAATATTTTACAAGAAAACCATGAAAACCATTCAAACATTCGTTTCTATTTTCAAACATGAGCAAAGTGCCTGCTCATTTTCACTGCACATACGTTGAGGTTAGGGTTCTTTGACATTTCGAATAACCTTGGACTTGATCTATACAAATTGCGTCAGCAACTACGAAGTTTAAATGAAAAAGGTAACTTAACAAAAAAAATCCGAATTTTTCTACAAAAACATTTTCTTCAAGTTGATTCCACACAAAATCTAGTACCGAGTGCATTTAATCAATTTCGGTGTCACCCGCCTTCGTGGCTGCCTTAACCTGTTCTTTCATAACCTCGGTCAGTTCGTAGCTGTGCCAACAAAAATTTCCAAAATTCTGCCAGAAACTTGTGTGAAACGACACGACTTTTTCCAATAAAAAATTGTTCGCTCATGTGCTGAAAAATAGGATATCTAGCGTCAAAACCGATGGTGGTACAAACTTTATACCGTTTTTTGTGACAGCATGACTATTTCTCTCTCGCTCTAGTGGGTTTTTTTAGGTCTGAACTTATTCGAGATTTGTTAGAGTTTCAAAAGTCATCGATGTTCCCACTTAATAAAGTTTTTCCAGATTATCCCTTAGCGAATTCAAATTTACGGATTTGCATGGTGCCACCTCAAACAAACTCATTTTTAGTGCAAATTTCCACTAGAAATGAGTTCGTTTGAGGTGGCGCCATGCAAATCCGTATGTGCTTCGACTTGTATGGACTGGCCATACCTACTGATCTACTTTCATTGCTGGATATCACTTGACTGGGAACATCGATGACTTTTAAAACTGACAAATCTAAAACTGCGTTTTCGAAAGGTGAACAAACTGTAACGTATGTGCAGGCTTGAAGACACATATTGTCGATGCATAGTCACAACACTGAGGCATAGCATTGATCCTAGCATTAACTTAGACAATATTTAGAGGCTGATGGCATTTCTTTCGTATATAATGGGACTTATGCTTTCTTTTCGATAGTTAAAATTTAGATGTTTATTGCCGTCTGACATACGAGTGTGAATGCTAGTAGCAGTGCTATGCCTGAAGTCAATCAACAGAAATAATTTTTCTAAAAATCGTCTCATTGTTCCTTTTGTTTTATTGTATGAACACCGTTCATTTGAACAGGTGTTTTGGAGTATTATAAAAAAAAGTCGACAGAACTTCAATAAAGAACAACAAAAATCTTCGTTTTCAATTGAACTACGTACCTGATGGTATCGATTGGTGGGGTGGAATTAGGACAAAATAATTATTAACAAAACGTTACAATCGCAATATCTACCTCCGAAACCACTCAAATTTGGTAAATATTTTACTTCCTGAGTCGGTGTCGCTCCG
This sequence comes from Bradysia coprophila, assembly GCF_014529535.1. NCBI lineage: Eukaryota > Metazoa > Arthropoda > Insecta > Diptera > Sciaridae > Bradysia > Bradysia coprophila. Next base: position 988,307 of record NW_023503496.1, on the reverse strand, counting down.
ATGTCACTTGTGCTCCTGAACTTTTTCGCTAACCATTTTCCTTTATTCAGACTCATCAGTCGTTGGACAATAAAAAATGCGACTGCACTGTACTCGCGTCCCGCTGAAATTGACAACTAAATGGAAACTCCTGTATCTCGTTTCAACAGCCGTAAATTGAGACTTTCACAACAGAATACTCTCGCTACTCAAGTGATCAATGAAATCCTATTTCTAGGCAGTAGTTGCTCTCTACACAATCTTTATTTACTGGTCTCCACCAACGAATGTTCACATCGCTTGCAGATTTCTCCCGCCGACCCAAAACATTCCCCACAGACCCAAAACATTACTAATTTACAACAACGAACAGCTATGCTCTTCTAATACTTCCTATGCTAATCAGCATCGCCACCGCTATCCGACCAAATCATCAGCAAATGAAACTGACCCCGCAATCTCTATTGTGATCGTGGTTCCGTCACGTCGGAACAATTTCATGCAACGTCGGCTGATCCGTCAGACATACGGATCGATTCGTCAGGTTAACAATGTGAACATTTTGGCCGTAGTCTTTGTTTTGGGTAGTGATGATGATCCAAAGGACTCCAGGACTGACCTGGATGAATTGGATGCAGAAAGGGTGCGATTAGGTGACATTATTGTGGTAGATTTGGTTGACACATACCGTAATCTGAGTCGAAAAACGATCATGACGTATGATTGGCTGACTTCATACTGTAGTGAAGCAGATCTGGTTGTGAAAACGGATGACGATGTGATGGTGGACATTTTCAAATTAACGGCCGAATTGGGTAAATGGACGCCGGCTGAACTCCAATCATTTAAATTTTGGTGCGGCGTCCACAGCCTGGAGACCATCGAAAGAAATCCGGAGAGCATCTATTACGTGTCACCAGAGGAATATGACAATGACAAATTTCCTAAACATTGTGCTGGTGTGGGCTACGTCGCGACAATGCATGTGATTCGTCTGATTGCAGACGAAATTTCAAAATCGTTTCTCGGTCCGATTTGCACTCATGAGGATGCGTTCATGACGGGCATCGTACCAGAAAAGATAAATTCAGATGGACACGAACCGCCCATCGAGCGTGTTGACAAAATTGGGGCGTGGATATTCTACGTCGATGAGAATAATCCGAATGAGGACGGCCATTACATTTGGATGGTTAGTAATGATACGCTTGATAAGCCTGTCGATTTTGATGAGTTTCGGCAGCGATCGGGAACGCGGGTCTTTTATCTACTTCAACACGACGCAGATTTCGAAAGGAAATTTATGAGATTGTGGTATTTGGTGGTAAACTTGTTTGGACATGAAGAGGCAACCATTAAAAGCGACATTGAGTGAAAAAGCCATCTGACTGAGTTTTAATCGACGGAGACCTAAAGTTTGTCGGAGCAGTAACCGGTTCTCGGAGACTGTGAAAACGTTTTACTCATACGACCGATGGAGACGGGAGACCTAAACGTTTTCTGTACAAAAATCTCAAGCTAATTCGAACAAACTACTCAAGACTGTTGGGAAGGCGACATCAAATGCGTGAGGTCTTTACATAAAAATTTACTGTAGGACTGCACACCCTGTCGGTATACAATATACATTGGGATTAATTGTTTCGTTGAGGGTGCAAAGACCATGAAATGTGCCATCTGCTACGAGTGTGCATTGGGAACAGACTGGTCCACTTCGATAAATCGGAGTAGGTTAACTGTCAACATTCGTTGATTTGTATTGCTCCATTTTTTGAACCACTACAGCCTCACTTTCTTATACGATTTATGTTTATACGGTTCTAGCTGCCGTGTGTATGACTATTAAAGTCGTATGAACAAAAACACGTATAAAGGTTCGTTACAAGTATTATGGTATAGTATTCAGTGAAGTAACAAGGTTTCTTATTGGAAAATTTAATTCTGAAAATTCCGATAAATTCTGAAAAAGTTCCGAAAATAAAATCAGTCAAAAAACCCTTAAAGGGTAAATGTGACGCAAGTCCTTTTTATGACGCATTGTGCGCCGTACGAAAAAGTTTTATCAACAAAAAATTTGTGAAAGAAAATTTTACAAAATGAAATTTGCGTCACAAGTGGCAGATGATTCGGCTTTCTTCCGTGTAAATTCTTTCAGTACATTTTTTCACCATTTTCCTAACAATAGTTTTCTCAACATCTGCCACTTGTGACGCAAATTTCTTTTTGTAAAATTTTCTTTCACAAATTTTTTGGGTCATTTTTTTTAAGTAATCCGTTTATTATCATCCCAATATATTTCTGTGTGGAACACTACGTTTATAAAACTTGTGCGTAGAACACAATATTGTGTTTGCGACACCTTCAGGGATATCAGTTATTTTAGATAAAGGACTTGCGTCACATTTTCCCTTAAGGGTTTTTTTGACTGATATCACCACTTTTGTAAATGTGTCATTTCGACAACATCAAAAAACCTGACGGAAATTAAAAAAATCTAGAGAAATCAGTCTGACTCCCAAAATCTAGAAACCAATCTAGAAACACCTGACACATGTCGAAAATAACTTAAATCCATCAAAAAATCCGATGGAAGTTAGGAAGTGCCAGATGAATCATCTGTCATCCCAAAATTTAGGAACCAACATTGGAACACCTCACTTATATCGAAAATAACCAAAATCCATCAAAAAATCCGATAGAGGTTAGATAGTGCCAGAGGAATCATCTGTCATCCCAAAATTTAGGAACCAACATTGGAACACCTCACTTATATCGAAAATAACCAAAATCCATCAAAAAATCCGATAGAGGTTAGGAAGTGCCAGAGGAATCATCTGTCATCCCAAAATTTAGGAACCAACATTGGAACACCTCACTTATATCGAAAATAACCAAAATCCATCAAAAAATCCGATGGAAGTTAGGAAGTGCCAGATGAATCATCTGTCATCCCAAAATTTAGGAACCAACATTGGAACACCTCACTTATATCGAAAATAACAAAAATCCATCAAAAAATCCGATAGAGGTTAGATAGTGCCAGAGCGCAGAGGAATGATCTGTCCAACAAGAAACATATCCCCAAACAACACACACCTTTCACCACATTACTATCCACATCATGCACCAAAATATACTACACACATACAAATTGGCTTTTATGTGAAATTTGTATGGAGCTTTGGAGAGCTCCAGCTTCCAAGATAAGGGTTTTTCCAAAGTTTGAACATTTCATTCTTATTTTTGGGCCATTATTAGCCTACAACCAAAATTCGAGGAAAATCTATAGAAACGTTTAGGAGTTGCTGGATCTACTTTCCCATAGGAACTAACTAACTAACGCAGGCGATCTGCATTATCTGAAAATGCGAAATTTTGCTTATTTTCACACAAACATCAATATTTTGAACTTCAATATCTCGGCTAATGAAATTTTCATAGACTGTTCAATTTTCTCAGAGCTGGTCAAACTGCTACAACCAAAGCTAATTTTTATTTAAAGCTACCTTATTCGTGGTCGGAATTGCGGTCGTACATTTTCGAAAAAGGATTCTGGTGGAAAGATATCAACAGAAGTAAACTGAAATCCAGCATTTAAAAAACGCCCAAATGTATGCGTTTCAGCAAAGTACCGGTGCGGCTCTTAACATTCCCAATAATAAGCCCTGATGAGTGAAAAACAGCCGAAGAAAATTTCATCACAAATTTGATTGGGATAAACTGTAAATGAAAAATATTTAAAGAAAACATCGAAAATTCACCTTTGGCACCCTATTTTTAACTCACTCCGAAATCGATCTATATATGGACGACTTCTTTCAGAAATTTGTGCGAAACGACACGGAATTTTCCAATAAAAAATTGATCGCTCATGTGCTGAAAATAGGATATCTATAGCGTCAAAGCCGATGATGCTACAACGATTATACCGTCTTTTTGACAACATAACGACTATATATCGCTTATGTTAATTTTAAGATCCTAACTTAGATATGTCGATGTTGCCATACATTTTTAACGCTGACATAGCACTGCTCCTAGCATTAACATAGAAAATATTTGTAGGCTGATGCTATCAGAATTCAGAATAGGCTTTGCATTTCGTACACACAGTAGTCACGCTTCCTTGGTGTGACACGCTTGCATGTATCCACATTTGGAAGCTTTTTGACGTCTGACATACGAGTGTGAATGCTAGGAGCAGTGCTATGACTGAGGTCAATTAATTATAAAAATAATTTTTATCAAAATTAACTCATTGTTCGTTTTGTTGTATGAACAGGTGTTTTGGGAGTACCATAAAAAATCGACATAAATAAACTTCTATAAAGAACCAAACAACGAAATCGTTGAATTTCCTACACGTGATACAACTTTGTTAGTATTTAAGCTGGTTTCATGGTGCCTTTTCCGTCAGTTCATCTTCAATTTTCAATCAGAGTACTTACCTGATGGTATTGATCGGTGGAGTGGCATTGGGAGAAAATAATTTTTACATAAAGGTCACAATCGCAATTCACCGTAACCACAAATTTGGTAAATATTTCACTTCCTGAGACGGGGTCGCTCCGATGTCGATGCCGCTTCGATGTTGATGTCGCTTCGATGTTGATGTCGCTTCGATGTCGATGTCGCTTGGTGCAGCTGATCGTTTTCGTTAATCTCTTTCGTTTATTGCGTAGTTATAGCTGGCACACTTTTAATTTGAATATTAAACTAGTTGGACAATCAAAAAAATGCGACTGCTCCCTACTCGTGTACCGCTGAAATTGACGACTAAATGGAAACTCCTGTTTCTCATTTTAACAGCCGTAAATTGAGCCTTTCCCTACCAAATCCTGTCGCTACTCAAGTGCTAAATGAATTCCTATTTCTAGGCAGTTGTTGCTCTCACCACAATCTTTATTTGCTCGTATCCACCAACGAATGTTCACGTCGCCCGCAGGTCTCCATCAACAAATTTTCCCCCGCCGACCCAAAACATTCCCCACAGACCCAAAACATTACTAATTTACAACAACGAACAACTGTGCTCTTCCAATACATCCCAGGCGAATATGTACAATCAGCATCGCCATAGCTGGCCAACCAAACCATCAGCAAGTAAAACTGACCCCGCAATCTCTATTGTGATCGTGGTTCCGTCACGTCGGAACAATTTCATGCAGCGTCGACTGATCCGTCAGACATACGGATCGGTGCGACAGGTTAACAATGTGAACATTTTGGCCGTAGTGTTCGTTCTGGGAAGTGATGATGATCCAAAGGACTCGCCGACTGACCCAAATGCATTGAATGTTGAACGGTTGCGATTTGACGACATTATTGTGGGAGATTTGGTTGACACCTACCGTAGTCTGAGTCGAAAAACGATCATGACGTATGATTGGCTAACTTCATACTGTAGTGAAGCAGATCTGGTTCTGAAAACGGATGACGATGTGATGGTGGACATTTTCAAATTAACGGCCGAATTGGGTAAATGGACGCCGGCTGAACTCCAATCATTTAAATTTTGGTGCGGCGTCCACAGTCCGGAAACCATCGAAAGAAATCCGGAGAGCATCTACTACGTTTCACCAGCGGAATATGGCCGTGAGAAATTTCCTAAGCATTGTGCTGGTGTGGGCTACGTAGCGACAATGCATGTGATTCGTCTGATTGCAGACGAAATTTCCAAATCGTTTCTCGGTCCGATTTGTACTCACGAGGATGTGTTCATGACGGGCATCGTACCAGAAAAGATAAATTCAGATGGTCACGAACCGCCCATCGAGCGTGTCAACAAAATTAGGGAATGGATATTCTACATCGATGAGAATAATCCGAATGTCGACGGCCATTACATTTGGATAGTTAGTAACGAAGCGTTCAATAAACCCGTCGATTTTGATGAGTTTCGACAGCGATCGGGAACGCGGGTCTTCTATCTTCTTCAACACGACGTCGATTTCGAATGGAAATTTATGAGATTGTGGTATTTGGTGGTAAATTCGTTTCGACATGAAGAGGCGACCATTAAAAGCGACATTGAGTGAAGAAGCCATCTGACTGAGTTTTAATCGACGGAGACGTAAAGGTTTTCTGATCTAGAATCTCGTGCTAATTAGAAGACAATGCGTAAGCGATATCCAAGTTATTTATATGAAAAATTGCTTTAGGTTAGGGGCCCTCTCGGTTTACAATTTATACATTCGGATTGATCGGTTCGTTGAGGGTACAAAGTCCAGGAAACGTGCCATCTGTTCCGAGTTCACATTGTGAACCCACTGGTCCACTTCGATAAATCGGCGTACCACCAAAATTGGTCGAAGCATAATTGCATGCGAGAAGACCGACGCGCCAAAGCGTACTTCCCGAATCTTGATCAAACATTGAGATGGCACACCCGACATGTGTCTGACGCTCATTAACTGCATTCGCAAATCGTCCCATATCGAACAGTCGTCCCGTCACAACACTGGCAATGTCAGATTGTAGGGTAAGCCGCCGTTCGTCGAACCATGCATCGGTGACGGTGTTTATTATAATGTCTGCTGGCATGTTGCCCAAGAAGAACATGGTGCCCACATTCTGTCCGACAGCGTTAAATTGCTCGGTGTTTCGGCAGTTATCCTGTCTCACCAGACACCGACGAACGTTTAAGCCAGCCAAGTGCGCTAACGTCGGATCCCAGCGAAGTTGTGCCATTCGGACGGCAGTCGGAAGATTGCCATCACGTCCAAGCGTATGACCTACGGCCGTTAAGCTTCTGAAGTTGTTGTGTCGATCCAAAATTGATTGAATATTTGCGGCGGTGAGGGTAACCGCTGCAGGACGCCTGCAGTCTTGATGAAAATTCTGAGGGATAAGGGTTTTTGTTGCAAATGTTGTTCCACTTAAATATTGTGTGTTCCACTTACGCCGTCGTGATTGCAGGCAACATGAGCATTAGGTGCACACGAAGCGATATTGCACCAATCCTGGCCCGTCGCTAGAGCAACGCAAACGACTAAAACTATTAGTTCCAATTTCATGATCGAATTGTTCTGGTGGCAGGTGCGGAATTGTCTTTTTTATGAACTTTCGTTATCAGCTCAATTTTGCCCCGTTCATATCAATTAGTGATAGCTGGCGATAACATTGGCATCCATAGCGATATTATTCGACACAGCGAAGTCCAGAATACAAATACAGTAGTTAACTCAATCAATCGCTGAAAGCATCACATTCGCCACTATCAGGTTGTTTTTTGAAAACGATAAGACTGATATGCGTCACGTTTTCCTTTTAATAGAATGGCACATTTGAGTGTACGATGCGAGTCTTCGTTGAGATTTGATTCAAGCAATAAAAAAAAGAGAAGAAGAGCCCCGTCCATCATGAAGGTCAATTGGCGATTTTTACGCTGAATAGATGTCATTACTTTCTATGTATTGAGTTGCAACGGTATCTTAGATCTCATCACAGATGGCAGCACTGAAATCGCTACAATCGATCAGGGAAACTGTCAGATTTGCACAAACAATTTTGCGTTTTTTCGAGTCCATCAAGAAAATGACGGTTGGTTATCGTAAATACCACTGCAATATGTCAAGCTCTCTTTTAAAATTGAAAATCTATCGTAATTGGACTAACGACCCTCCGTTGTGGCAACGGAGAGATGACGCATCCGTGCGTTTTACCAAATTGTTGTGAACTTCTTTTGTCTTTCGGCTGAAATGATCGCAAGACAAATTTCACAGTAAAGGGTTAGATGGTGTAAATCAAAGTTCCGAATGCCGAAAACTTACTCATATTTTCAATTAGAGGTCAAGAAAGTTATTCATTTTTTAGAATTTTCGTGTATATTTGTTGATCCGAAGCAAAGTAGAGTTCTATAAACTCACGAAAACATGGCTTTTCATGCTTGCTAAGGGAACCGAAAGTTAAAAGTTACTTTCGTATACCTCAGCAAGCATAAAAAACGTCATACGTCACACGAAAATGCTATGTCCTTGTGACGTAAATGACTATTACATTTTTATCACTAGTGTTGTAATGGATTTTCGCTTATGCGATAAAAAAGAATATGCACGTATGACAAGCCGTCTCGGCAAGCCTCGACCGCCTTGTCATACGTGCATAATATTTATTAGTTTACTCAGAGAGATGCTAAGATAACGGCTGGGACGCCGTTTCGACGGATAGAGGGAATTTGTGAATGCGAATGAAATGTCAAAAATGGCTGACTTTTCCAAAATTGGTCGGTTGTTTACAAAATAATTAATTTTTTACTACAATGATTCGAGAAGCAGAATATGGAAATACGTTTGCATCGGTGTCAAAATTAACGTAAAGGGTTTTATTTGCAAGGTACTTTCGTATTATCTGAGATATACGCGTTCAAAAATTGGTCTCCAAAATTGCTTTTTTCAATTTGGAAATTGTGTACGAATACTGAATCTGATTTATAAATAAATGGACTGACGTTCATTCTGATCCCACAAGGATCATGTTAGCAATTTATTTCATTAAAATTGGTGATGCTGGAAGAATTAAAAAAAAATCTGTGGTTATGTCTTTTTCAATTTGACAGCTGGTTAGAGGTGAGTGGGCATACCTAATTTTTATGCACGCCCTGCCCAAAGCCCAATAATTTAAAAAAAACATGCCCACGGCGCAGCCAATGCCCAAGAATTTTAAAAAGCATGCCCACTGCCCAGCCCATGCCCAAGGCCCACATCGGAAATTTTCGCAAAAAATTTGAAAATTGTCAATCTGAGGCGAAACTGAGATTGACAGCACATCGTTCGTGCAAAATTCTAGTAAATTGATGAGTTGGAAACACGATTTTTTGTGCGAAAGCCGTTTTAAAATTTCTTGATGAATATTACATCGTACGGAAAATCTTGACTACACTTAAGACTTAAGTTTGTGGGCTCACACATTTTTGAAAAGTGCCCATTCTGCGCCCTATGCCCACGAAATTGAAAAATGCCCATGGCCATGTCCCGTGGGCATGCCCATGGGCGTGGGCAGCCCACTTTTATGGGCAGCCCACTCACCTCTACAGCTGGTCGCATACGGTTCAATTTTTTTCAGAAATGATGGACAAATTCCCTCTATCCGTCGAAACGGCGTCTCAGCCGTCATATTAGCATCTCTCTGAGTTTACTAGGGAGGTAATAGGGCCATCCCTTTGTATGGAGTGGAGGACATAGCGATTTCATATAAAGAAACTCATCTCTCATGAGAGGTGAGTTTGTTTATATGAAATCGCTGTGTCCTCCGGTTTGTATGAATAGACCATACCTGGTTTATACTTTCATTGATTTTGACATCCGAACATCCGGTATGTGATAAAATAGCATACTGCACACGGGAAATAATCGGGCTGAAGCCCTCGGATACTTTTACTCATCTGGATAAGAGATATCGTATGTAAAGTATGTGAATGACATTTAGCGGCAATACACTGTAAGAGTTTGCATTTCTGCTGTTATTATTATGCACACTGGGCGTAGATTCTCATTTCAATCGTAACACTAAGAATTTGCAATTTGACAGTTGCATGTATAAAATCCCATAAAAACTGTCAAGTTACGAATTCTTAAAGTTCCGAATGTTTCGAGAATCGGCGCCCTGCACATATGAAAACGTTATCGCCAATGAAAAAAGGGTGTCCGTCATAACAATGCAAACCGATAAGCCACTGATAAGAAATCTTACAATTTTTCATTCATCACAAACCATTATTAGTGGGTGACAGATCCAAGTCGAAGTTGATTTATCAATAAATTTTTCGCAGATGGGGAAATCACTTGAGAATCCAGCTTATGGCAAATAAAAAAAGCACCGTGAAGAATTCCTATCTTTCCTGAATCGTGTTTCTCTAAAACTAGACAATAAAGCATGAAACGCAGGTTGATAAAACGGAAGAAGTGCTGTTTCGAAAAGGAATGAAGGAAGCCGCAATAACAAAATGGAAGTTGAAAAAAGTTCTAAATCTGTAACAATAAACCATCACGTTGACGGTATGACTGTGTTTCAGGTCTATTTTCTTTCCTCTTGTTTTGACAGGGTAGAAAATAGCCATTTTATCTCCCGAACTGTCACCTTTATTTTTGTTTTGAAAAATTGATGTGTGGATTTCGTGCACATTTGAAGAACGCTGTGTTAATATCTGGAAAAACTCACCGTGCTCTGGCCGTAAAAATTCGTATTTTCTTCCCTAGTACTAAAATCATGTCCGGAGCGATAGCGGAGGGCTTGACGCAGTCTAACTTCCAAAAAAAGAACGAAGAATTTTTTTTGAGACGCGGCAACTATGTATAGCTGAACAATTCAGTTTCTACCCTTTGGCCTATATCACCACAAAACATATTCTATCTTATTCGCGCTTCAAATACGAGCAAAACGAGCTATCACTGGACTATGTAGGTTTAAAATTACCGGATACATCGTTTTGAAATTGGTCACTTTTCATACAAAATACACCAAATTGACTTTTCCCAAACAATCAAAATCTTTCAACTTACTCTGTATGTTTCTATCTATCTGTCTATCTATCTGTCTATCTGTCTATCTATCGACGGTCGATCTCGGAAACTAGTCAGCCAATCTCCATGAAATTTTGCAGGAACCTCAGGGTGGGCATAAAAATGAAAATGTGATACGCCATTACCCCAGGAAAAACCAGAATTTTGTTTTATTGGCCTCGAAGTGGTTTCTGAGTGTGGTTTTCGAGGGTCGGGAACGCGTATGACCCATCAAATGAAAGGTATTTGCCACACAAATCGAACAAAAAAATAATTAGAAAAATTGGTGCAGATTCGGTTGAGCTAGAGTGGTCAGAGTGACCAAATTTTGAGCTACTCGAGCGTAGGATGAAAGGACTAATATTTTTTGGCTTACGAGAGATAGAGAATTACTTTCTTCGGCAAAGTCTCAGAGTTTTACGAGTAGAACAGATTGGCATATGTGAGAAATGGCGAAAGTTAGAAATGGGTGGGTCAATTAGGGTTTTAGAGTTATTTCTTGAATGGTGGCAGATAGATAGTTACTTTCTTCCGCAAAGTCTCCGAGTTTTACGAATAGCACAGAGGTGATTTTCGTCAAATTTTCGAATTTCGTCAAATTTTCGATTTTCGTCAAATTTTCGAATTTCGTCAAATTTTCGAATTTCTTCAAATTTTCGATTTTCGTCGTCAAATTTTTTAATTAGAACTATTCTAAAAAGCACTTCTAAAACGACTGATATCCCAAAAAAATCTCTTCAAGAAATGTGTGACGCAGTCTTTGAAGTACAATTTCTAAAATGAATGATATCGCTAGAGTTGACGCGTTCAGCTTCGTTACGCAAAAATTAAATTTTACACCCAATTTTAGTTCAAACAAGCTGGCTTAGTTGTTCTCATCATCTGCCAAATAATCAACTGGAAACAACTAAAATTTTACCAAAAAAGTCTGCGTCGCATGTGGCAGATAAATTTTCTTGCTGGTCTGTTCCTGAACATCTGCCACTTTGCGACACAGACTTTTTTGGTAAAATTTTGGTTGTTTCCAGTCAAATTTGTTTTTGGTAAAAATTATTTGGCAGATGATGAGAAAAACTAAGCCAGCTTGTTTGAACTAATTGGGTGTAAAATCTAACTTTTGCGTAACGAAGCTGAAAGCGTCAATTCTAGCGATATCATTCATTTTAGAAATTGTACTTCAAAGACTTCGTCACACTTTTCTCGAAGAGGTTTTTGTTGGGTTCCAACTATTGGCAATGTAAAAGTATTCCAATCCATAATTCCACCTAAAACTGGCAGGATCAGAAATTTCTCCAAACAAATAATTCTTTAGAGGAAAAAAATCCCAAAATATTCTTCAAAAAACAGTCCCTGGCTGAAGAGCGTATACACGTGAGCGGTAAACAAATGCCAGACTGTTTCCATTCTCTTCAATATTGAGAAAATTTACAGAGATCACTTCAGATAGCGATGCGAAAAAATTTGGAAACCTTGTACCATTTGCGAATGTGTGTTTACAAGTTCAAATTGATTGTGTTGTTTGATAGGAAATTGTTACACAGATGAAATGGTTTATAGAGATCTCATCGTTTGTTATCAGTATAGTGATTCTGAATCAATTTGAATTTTCCATTTTAGTTTGTTATCAATATTTGGAATAGGTGGAAGAAAATTGTACGCTTCGATAGTTTCGACACTCCGCGATTCATTGGTAACGGGGTAAGGAGTTTCCCTAAATCTCATCTGGATGTGAATTTTATTTCGTTTTTACATTTCGATTTGTCAAAGCCATTTAGAAGAAATAGAAGATGAATCACCAGCACTCCAACGAAACAACTCGTTTCGTTTGTGATTAGTGAAAACAATTAGAGAGGATGAAAGAGGAGACGAAATGAATTCCGATTTTACAGAGTCACTAGAGAATAGGTTAAAGTTGGAGGGTTTTGTTTCTGCAAGAACAGACAATGAGTTTGTGACCATTTATTCTGAGAGAAATACTGCTTTGAAAGCAGTGCTCTCTTTCAATTATTTTAAAAGAAAATGACACTCGATGTACACCCGTTGTAAAGTGTAACTCGCTCATGTCTTCTAATTAAGGAGTTGCAGGTTTGCAACCATATCATCACTTTACTATCAAATCTATTACTTCATTTATCCTAAGCATTTTCAAAGTATTGATTTCAAATCTTTTACTTCATTTTTGTAAACATAACTTTCGATATATAAAACCGCATTAGTCAGTGCTCCTCGCTTATCGTACCGAATCTAGTTCTTCGTATGTTAAACCAACTGTATGGATTACGAAACATAAAAACACAGTGGAATTCGGTGGTATTCAAGTGCTACCCGCGGTGCTCGAGCGTCAATTGAAAGTTGACGTGAGTTGTACAAATTTCCATTACAGGAAATTAGAGACAACTAATCGCTGAACGATCGACACAATGAGCACCAATAAAATGGAATTGAGAAATGGAAGAGACGGCAGCGAAAGTAAATTCAGAAAATTAAAACGTTACATTACTGTTGAACCGGTAACGTTCGCAATCAATGTACCGTATTGTCTGCTGGTCATTTGTTTGCAGAATTTGACTTTAGAAAAGGTAAGTCATCGAATGCAATCTGATTGCAACTTTCCCAATTCACCCATCAAAGACATGCAACCGCTAGTTCACTTTGCCTAGCATTGAGTTTCAACGTTTGATGTGCTGTTCATTAGTAATAAGTATTTTAGCCTCGGTATCACTATTTCATTATTTCGTCCTTTGATTGCTACGACAAGTGTTCACTGAAACGTCCCAATGGCGAGTAGGAGTGAAAGATATTCCGTTGTGACATTTTCATTTTCCAAAAAAAATTTGCTTGTCCCTGCCACTCGTCACATGTTACATTACACAAGTGAGAGCTTGAAGTGATCTTCCCATCTGCATCATTTACAGGCATGCCGGGTGAATCTCGGATTTCCCGAGTTGGTGTGTGACCATATGATGGACAAAGCTATGAATAACATCAATTGCGGCGACGTGTCCGACACGCAAAGATCGATCGTATTTGCTCAAAATAGTGTCACAACCGAAGAGAGCATCCCATCGACATTTCCGTTCGAAAATGTCTACGGCAGCAGCACCCTCCGAACGAACAGTGACAATTTCAGTGCTAACCATGCCTTTAACATGGAGGTGTGTCGGGCGGAACGTGAAAGTCAGAAGCTTGGAAGCACAATGAGTGCATACAATGCACCATTCGGTAAGGTGTTGATTGCAAATTAGAACACATTAAAGGGGCAAGATGAGCAATATGAGTTTGTTTAGTTGCCGTAATTGGTATCGTTCTTGTGCTCTTCTGGGGTAATTGGAGTGACAAAAGTGGCAGACGGAAGCCATGCATTTTAGCACCACAGATTGGTGAATTATTGGGACAATTGGGTGAGACAAGTGGAGACGAGCTCGTCGATGTGTAGTCAGTCTCTTATACTTTACGTTTTAGTTGCTCTGATTGCGGCCATATTCATGAAACAACTTCCGATCGAATTTAACACAATCTTGGGAGCTCTTCTTCCAGCCATCGGTGGAGGTTGGTCTTTAATGGGCATCGGTTTGTTCAGCTATTTGGCCGAAGTAACCGAAGAAAAGGATCGAGTCTTCCGATTCGGCATTCTCTATCAACTCTATCCAATCATAACGATCTGCACTCTGCCGTTTTCTGGAATTTTGTATCAAAATTTGGGATACATCAGTAAGCATGACACCCAGACTAATTTAACGCCATTGCATTTGAATCTATGACTGTGCGATGTCCAATTTCCTTTATCTCTTGAGTCGATGTTGCCTTTTGCAGAGTTAATTTCCATTTGCATGGTGATCAATGTCCTTGGGTCGTTGTACATCATCTTTGTGTTGGATGAAGTCAAACCCCGTGCAAAGGACGACATTGAAGAGCAGTTACCCGAGACTGAGCTAACCGACATGTTGACGAAAAGACAATCACGAGAAAACGCAACTGCACCGATCGAATCAGCAACTAGTGCAGACGGTAACAAGTGTATGAAGGCCATAAAAGACTGTGCCATGGTCATTGTGAGGAAGAGAAGTGGCAACGGTCGGAAGATTGTGTGTCTGACACTGGCCATTGCGGGTTTAATTCAGGTGCTTGAGCATGGTATGACACCAGCGATGATAATCGTTTTGAAAATTTAGCAAAAGTGTGAATGTCCCTTAACTTGTCGTCCACACATCAATAGTTAAATGCAGAAACGACACGAGCAACTATAGCGAATTATAAGAAAAATGAAATTTTCTTGTTTCGTTGTGCTGCCAACATTTGAAAGGTTCGATAGCGAGTTAAATGAATTAAATTTCATTTTTCTTATAATTTGCTATTGTTGCACGTCCCGTCTCTGCATTTGACTGTTTATATGTCATGTTGTTGTATTTTGCAGAGTATGAGAACGAGTACTATTTCGTTCGCACCAGATTGAATTGGGAGGCATTAGAAGAAGCGCCGTATGCCGCTTATGGCAGCATCACATCGTTCGTAGGGAACACACTAATGCTTACTGTGATGAGCAAATATTTTAAAGTGAACGACGCAATTCTTGCGATCATTTCGTCGTCATTTACAGCTGTGTCGAAGCTCGTTTGTGTGAGTTTTCCTGGGACGTCTGTGGGCCTTCAGTGCATGCAATGCTTAACTATTTGCAGATAACCGTGACGACTACCTTCATGCTTTATGTGGCCAAAACAATTGACATTTTTTACGGTATTCCAAGTCTGACCGTCAGAAGTATCGTTTCAACAGTTGTGGATAACACAGAGATCGGTTGAGTTAACTTTGAGTCAGTCATACCAACCAATTCCACTCACTGACTGAGTTTTCACGTTTTTTTCAGGCAAAATTTATTCCATGATGGGGGTGCTGGAGAACTTGAGCCAATTCATTTTCGTTCCGATTTACACCAACATCTACAGGCACACCGTCGACTTTTTCCCGAACGCCTATTTCATCTGCAGTTTGGTGGTTGTAACCATCGTTTCGATGCTGTGTTGGTAAATGTCGTTGTTGGATATGGGAGGGGATTTCGGATTTGAGCGAAGATTACTCATTGCAGGATACTGTACTATTGGGTGAGAACGCATGTAGGAACAGAAGAATTGACAGGAGAATCACTGTCTAATGATAGGCAGGCTGCGGAGACTTGTCTCCGAAACGATAGTGATTCGGACGAGTAAAATGGAAGGTTGGCTGCATTGTGATACATTTGAAGCTTTGTAGCACAGCACTGCTTCTAACATGAACATAGAAAATATTCGGAGGCTGATGAAATCGTAGCTTAAGTCTACAAATTTGACACTTGTCAATTCAGTGTTCATGCCAGGAGCAGTGCTGTGTTTGTAGAAATAAATTGTGAATTCTGGACGGAGATTGTTCTATTTCACAACCAATAAATGTGTGGAAAGTGAAGAAGGAGTCGCCTATGTGTTTGGCTTTTAATTTTCTTTAGTCGATACGATCCACAAGCCTGTTAAGGAATACAGGAATAGAAGTGATGTTGGTCAAAGAGCTTTTGCCAGCTTCAAGCTTTTCTAACTCCAGTGAAAACTCAACCAAAGCTCAAAGCCATCGTAAACTCGAGTACTCTGCGATATGAAAGATCAAAAGTGTGCTTTTACTAGTGTGTGGAACAATAGATCAGTGTCAAATAACGGTTTCTTCTCTCTAAAATATTGTCAAATAAGTTGTCAATTTCACAAAGCTAACCTCAAACAATGACAGCTTCAAATAATTTTTTTTTAATATTGTGGTTAGCTTTGTGAAAATGACAGCTTATTTGACGTCTCAAACGACATTGACAATGATCTATACCATCGTAATGATTAAGAAAAAACCCAGGTTACGTCATGCGTTGAGACTAAATGTCACCACATTCTCTCACACTCGTCCAAGGTAAATATACATACTGAAGGTAACGCAAATCCGCAAGACCACACAGATCCAAAGTTTCGTATGAATATAACCTTTATAATGTTGGACACAAGTCAAATTCACTTTGTTAGGTTGCAACACATGCCAACACTCAATACTAAACAACGCAGTTCCAACAATTTGATCATGCCACATGTCACGGATGCAACATAACAAATCTTATATTCACCCGAAACTTTGGATCCGTATTTATTGCTATTCCCTGCAAGGCTGTATACTTTGGGGAGGTCACGCAGATACAGATACGCGGGTTACACACCACAGTTGATGATAAAATAGCCGATTTCATACAAAAATTCACCTACTCTGATGATTCTCGTCGTCTTGATGATGTGATGAATTTTTTGTATATGTAAAGTCATCAGAAGTGGTGTTTTCCCTCGTATCTAATAAGATGGCGGTCTGCGTGACCTCCCCAAAGTATACAGCCTTGATTCCCTGAGGGTCTGCGTTACCTTCAGTATGTACATATATTTACCTTGCACTCGTCAACGATAAGTTTTGCAGGCATCATAGAGTTACACTCGAGAGGTGCCAAGGTGGCGCTGTCATTATTTGAACATGTCCTGGTTTTCCCGGTTTCCCATATATTTTTGTGGTTTCCTTTGATCTACAGCGCCACCATGCCACCTCTCGGTTGCAACTCTATGGCAGGCATACGTTCTGCTGTTGACCAACGCGCTTCAAGCATGAACTAAATAGAGTACTCAGACGGGACAGTGTATCAACAAGAATAGACCGGCTGAAGCCTGGTGAGGTCTTTTTTCATTTTTTTTTCAATTTCTGTTTACTACTAGCTTGGTGCTCATTCAAGTACCACTTTGGTATTCAACTACCAAATTTTGGAATTATAAATAGGCAAGCAAGCCGATTAATTTCATCAGTCGGTGTGCAGCTCTCAAACAGTAAACATATCTACAACATCCGTATTAGTCAACTACCACTTTGGTAGTCAACTACCACTTTGGTAGTCAGTCAACTACCACTTTGGTAGTCAGTCAACTACCACTTTGGTAGTCAGTCAACTACCACTTTGGTAGTCAGTCAACTACCACTTTGGTAGTCAGTCAACTACCACTTTGGTAGTCAGTCAACTACCACTTTGGTAGTCAGTCAACTACCACTTTGGTAGTCAGTCAACTACCACTTTGGTAGTCAGTCAACTACAACTTTGGTAGTCAACTACCAAATACTCGATTTATAAATAGACCAGCAGGCCGAATAATTTCGTCAGTCGGTGTGCGTCTCTCGAGTAAGAAACATCTTTGCTGCTATATAGTTTGGGGGTCTAACTACCAACAACTACCAAATTGCAATGTCTGCTATGAGCGATCGGTTACCAGATAACAAATAATAATTGATTTGCCTGGTGTTGGTTTGCTCATAGTAGCATTGCAATTTTAACTTTTATCAATCACATTTTATTTGTGAGACAGACGGACGGACGGACATTTGAAGCACTTGCCGTTAAAGGCTGGTATAGTACCAGTGGTATGTTAATTTATTTGCTACCTAGTCCTACCTGTGATACCTAAGTTAAGTCCGCTTGTATTAAGTCGACTGAAAATGAACAATAAATGAATGAATGAATGAAATGTTCCGGAAGGAAAATCCAAAGATCAATATGTGGTGCGGATAAGGTAAGAGATACGTAGAGAATTAGAACGAACGCAGAACTCGAGGAAATCTTTGGCAAAAGGTAATATCGCAAGTGTGATTGAATCTGCAAGACTGAGATGTGCTCATCTGATCATGTGCTTGCAATTAAAATATATTTTATTCTGATCAAAAATGATTTCAAATTATTTCAACGGAACTCGCCATTGTTTTTCAGGATTACATTTCGGTTTCTTTTCACAAATAAAAAAGGCTACGTTGTTGCAAACAGTGTCGTGCCACTGCAATTGCCTCGCTCCCCACAAAACCAGACAATGTTCAATGCCATTGTGGTTGTCAGGTTGTCCCGGTGAAAAATTTGAATACCTAATCAAGTCGCCTGTAGTAAACCAATTGAAAATGCCTTCGTTAGCCAGATCGGTTCCAGCAATCCAAAAACTTACATTCTGCAGACCTAAACATAAAGCTTAGATGTAGCTGCCCACATAAACCCCATAGACTGCTTGAACAATTAATTCACCTAAATCATGTATCAGTCCTTCAACATAGTTATGTTCGGCTTCTGACTCAATGGATGCCAATTGGCCACCACATGCAAGGCAGGACAGATGGGCATTAAACCAAGTCACCTATGGAGGAAACAAACCTTTTCATGGAATTTAAATTTTATAAAATTGGTAGAGCTGACCCTCCCAAAGTATTTTATTTCGAATTCCTTGTCCAGTAAGGGATCGGGTGCATTTTGCCCAAATATCAGAGTACCGTTGAGAAAAACGAACAGAAAGATAATCGATTTCAGGTACGCCATCAAAATTGATCGTTGTAATGAACTGGCAACAAATTTAGTCTTACTGTGAATAATGGCCAAAATGCATTAGCAATTTATATTAGGTACCTCAGACGAGATAAGAGACGTGAGAAACAAAAAAGCGAAATTTTATTGCTCGTGATAAACAAATTGTTTTACGACGACCGATTATGAAGATAAAACTCCCGTGAGAATGACCGCTTGACTTGTAAGAGCATCTACATTTTGATAGTCTCAACTGTGTAGGCTAGTAGAGAGTTCGTGAGATCGTGCAAATTGTCTGAAAAAGCTTTTGCATCAGTTACAATTCCATCTTTCTCCCCGAGATGAACACATATTTTGTCATCCTTGCGCGGCGTGAAGCAAACACACCAATAGATCAGTGTCAAATAACGGTTTCTTCTGTCAAAATAGTGTCAAATGAGTTGTCAATTTCACAAAGCTAACCTGAAACAATGACAGCTCCATATAAATTTTTGTAACAGAGACTGTTATGATCAGAGCGAGAAAACCGAAGAGTAGTTATTATAACTTGCCTTGGGGTACTTGTCAACGTATTTGCTTCTCTTTCACCGTGGTACGTTGAGAGCGAGAGGACAGAAGACCAGTTTAGACAGTGTTTAAGCAGAGCGAAAACCAGTTAAATTTAATTGGTCTCGGCGTCAGCTGTCAAATATTCATCAATGAAAAAAGAAATTGAGAGTTGAGCGAGTTGAGCCCAGTTTAAATTTGTATGTGATTTCTCTCATTTTGACGTGTGACCCCGAGACCAGTTTAAACAAAGTGGTCAAAAATCGCTCTCCTTAAACATCGTATTTTAACTTGCCTTGGGGTACTTGTCAAATTATCTTCTTCTCTTTCATCATAACACTGTGGTTAGCTTTGTGAAAATGACAGCTCATTTGACATCTCGAACGACATTAACAATGATCTATTGGTTTTCACCAATTCACGAAACCAAAACAAAGTGACAATTGAAAAGAGAAATAGTTATTGATCAACGAGGGAAGAAAACTTGGAAATTGCATTTCGAGGATGATGTTGGTCTCTGGACACAAATGAGGGAACCAGAGAAAATGTAATTTCCAACTTTTTTCCCTAGGTAAGGAGACACAACGTTTTTCACAACAAAGGCTTCCGAAGTTCCAGTGGAGGGAAGAAAAAAACTATTTTCTCGTCTGCCAGACATTTTCTCCCCTCCGCTAAAACTTCGGAGGCCTTTGTTGTGAAAAACATTGTGTTTACCTCGGGAAAAAAGTTGGAAATTACATTTTGTCGGGTGACAAACAACACCCTCGAAATGCAATTTCCAACTTTTCTTCCCTCCTTGAACAAATATTTCATATGGGCGCTATGATAACCCTATTTTCTCAACTCAGAAAGTCATGAGAAGATGACGTTGTGTTGACACTTCGTCTGATTACAGTTCGAGCGAGAAAATGGACGTTTTGTTTTGACAAGGGAGAAAACACGAGGTTTCCAGAGATTATTTAGGACTATTTTAAAGTCTGTGACTCCTTGAGAAAATAGACAATTTCTCAACCGAACTGTCATCATCGTTTTTAATTTGAAAAATGGTGCAACAAATTGATATAGTTGTGGAGAAAATGGTTATAATCACACCTCAAACATATGAAAACGTTGTCTCCACCTATGAAAGATAATAGGAAATTCCAACTCGCTTGGCTGTGGCCGCAAAACTTCGCTTTTGTTGGAATTTCTCATTTTCTTCCCTCGGTGAACGAGTAACTATTTCACATTTGAGCGAAATGTATATTTTTTGGACGACTCTCAAATGGCCAAAATTCTGCTGAAAGCGGACCTGAAAAAATGCGAACAAATTGGATAAAATTAGAGGAACAGTAAACAGGTCATTTCAGGACAATTTTTCGACTTTAAAGTTCACGTTTTGACACATTTTGTATAAGGAAGATGTCACTTTGTGAATTATTGTGAATGACGCGGCGCGAGATTCCTTAACACCCTCTTGTTTTCGATCTAAAATTCTATCCGCCTTCGTGAGCTCTACATTGCCAATTTGACTAATTTCAAAGCTTAAAACATCTGGTCTTGATCTAGTACTTCATGTACGACGTACATTGTAAGTGCGGCATGTTTTTTTCGGTGTATATACATAACTAATTGACAACAATATCAAAATCATTGGAAATCTACATCGCAAACATCATTTAATACACCTCGAGTATTACAACCGAGCTACAAATACGTTGACATTGACTTAAGCCATATAAACAGTTACTGTAAGACGAAGCACTACCTTCACGCAAACACTCTCTAACACACTTTCGTTTCTCCTATACAACACAAAACACCTGGGCTGATTCAATAACAAAATTATCTTTTACCGGCAGGCTGTTCTTTGTTGGTAAATAAACTTTTGTGTGTGAGTGCTCAGTGTTCGTTTCATGAATCAATGTGTGGGTTTCATATTTCACAATGATAAAAAAGAAAAAAAACAACTCTGTGACCTCAAGCACCAGGACCGGACCGTAGGTTACAATTGCATTGAAGGGCGGTTGGAGACCTTGTGTTAATCTGATGAGAGATCAATTTATTGTACAATTAGCAGTCAGTACAATCAGGTCATCGTCACTGGACAAGATGACAAACATGAACGGACATTTGTAGTCCTCAGCCGGCACAAGTTTTTGAAATACACACAAGTCAGAGAGAGCCACCGACGACTCTAATATGCAACAAAACGACCTCTATAAGCATTGACAACCAGACAACGTAAGATAAAATGATCGGCCTGATTTTACTCGGAGTCCCATGGGCCCCTTAGCCAATGACGGCCCTGACAACCACCGTTGAAATCTCAGTTTGTTTATTGTTTCCGATCGGTAAGCACGTAATTCCGTCATGAATTTTCAAAATTTGAACGAGGATTGTGTCCGTCACATATTCGAGTTTCTGGACTTGGACGATCTGTATGCCATGAGCAATGTGAGTAAACACTTCCGTGATAATGTGAATAAAACGAAACTGAAACGGAAATGTGCGCTGACCGTTGACACACCGACTGCCTACAATAAAATTCGAAAATTCCTGCGCCGAATCGGTCATCACATCGAAACGATTAAAATCGTCGAAATTCAACGGGACAGTCATAATTTGTCGTATGTGTACCAAGTGACGCAGTTACTGCAATCGTACTGCTACAATGTGAAGCATTTGCGAATCGAACATTTCGGTGGCATTAGACTGACCGATTTCGAGCAGCACTTTGATTTGCAGACATTAGAATTGGAAAATTCATCGTTGTGCAGTTCGATGGTGCCGTCTGCGTCTCAGCAGCATGACTTTAACATGACCATCAATGCATTGACATTGAATACATGTACCAGCGGTGATATACTCATACTGTTAGACTATTTGAAAATGAATCCAAAGTTGCGTCATTTGCGCTTGCTAAACTGTTGTCTATGTGCGAACGAGACCATGACCGGTCTGTTTAACGATGTCATCATATCGTCACTACAACATCTGCAATGTCTCACACTGGACTACAGTGTGAAGTGTACGAATTTGCAGCTGATCGCCGATCTGCCTAATTTGAGGAAATTGTTTTTGCTTCACTTCAACGAGAACAAACTGACGAAACTGTTCGACTGCTATGCGAATAAAGAGCAGTGCCGCCTACAAGAGATCCACTTCCACATGTGTACGATAAGTAACAACAGCATTTACGAGTCGTTATCGAAAATCAAGTCGTTGGAAGTGTTGGAAATGTGCAAAAACTTTGGCATGACCAGCAATCACTTGAACATAATGTCGGCATGTAAGCAGCTGACACACCTACGCTGTTTCGATTGCATTCAACTTATAAACGACGAAGGTATCTGCAATTTGGTGGGCAATTGCGAGAAATTGAGAATGCTTGCAGTGTACTGGTGCACGGGCGTTACGCTGGATACGGTCGATAGAATTGAACATATAAACAAATTGACGGGACGGCCACATTTTACGTTCAAAATTGGTGGACGAACGGGTATCAACTGGAATGACAGTGGACCGGTTCCGAGCATCAGTAAGGTTTGTAGTTTCGTGATTTTGATTCATTCGGGGAACATTAAATTAGCACGGAGAGTAGTTGGAAGTTACGGCGAGGGGAAGATCACTCTATATGGGAAGTGTTCCCTTAGAAGCATGTAGCCTACGAAGTGTGTGGTCTAAAAAAGTCTGCAGCCTAAGAAGTATGTGGTCTTAGAAGACTGTAGTCTCAGAATACTCCCAAACACAAGTCGGCGCCACTGCTGTAGCCTCAGAAGTCTGCAGTCTCAGAAATATGTGGCCTAAGAAGTGTCCAACCTTAAGAAGTATGTAGCCCAAGAAGTCTATAGGCGAAATAGTCTGCAGCCGAAGAAGTCTATAGACTATTGTGTACGCACAATATGTTCTGATTTTTACCTAAGGTTTCCTATCCCAGACCGAGTTCATTCCATATTTCCGTTCGTTCTTCATTCATTTTTCAAGAACGATGTCCCGTGGCTGCACTTCCTATTTTTCCTTCCAAATAACGGAACCGCCATCCGACCACTGGAATAACCTAAAATTTTATTTTGAATTTTCAGATCGACCGATCCACCGATACATTCACTTTCGAAGCGACGAACGAGAACATCACCTGCCAGACTCATCGTCACAACTGTTCCAGTTGGCCGGACTCTCCGTCAGATCATTGATGAAATTGCTGTGTCGTTGGTGGCATAAGATTTTGTAATTATCAAATACACAAGCGAAAAACACAGGAACGTTGTCCTTAATAGGCGTGATGTCCCTCTGTGCGCCTCCATCCTCCAATCACTGGAAGTCGCCTACTTCACGAGTCTCTCTTTGCATTTTCCCCCTTTTTCTTCTACATTTCCTTCTTTCGCACGAGATTTACATAACTTACCAGCACATAATCCGGAAGGCTCTCCATGTCTATGTCCATGTCCTCGTCCATATATTGTTCTACATCTTCGCGCATCCAAACGGTTCGGTTCATTTATGTTCTCTAATGGATCATTGGCCTAGTGATACTTTAGATCGCTGAACGAGAGGCATTGCCTTATCGGAGGGAACATGGGGACTTGAGCTCCAAAGTCAAAGGCTCATGTCCAAAAAAGTACTCCGTGTGAGAAACAAAATTGATTTTTTTCAATTTTTCCTTGGTTTATTTGACAGTTTGCTCTCTCACGGCTCTCTCACGGAGTACTTTTTTGTTGAGTGGAATGGGCACTTTATGATAAATTAGAATAAATCCAACAATTTGGAATAAGAAACATCGCGTCTAGGTTCTGGTCCTAGTTTTCATTGACAGATGCAGCAATGGCAACTGTCGATAAAGAAATTTCCAACTTTATTTAGCAGTTGCGACCATTTCGGCATGAAAACAAGGACCAAAACACGTTTTCGATGCCTCTTTGGTTTTCAACCTAAGTCAAACTGTATTTCAATACACAATTTCAGCTTAACCGAAATTGCGTTATGCTCAAAACAAACGAGGCATTGAAAACGTGTTTTGGTCCTAGTTTTCATTGACAGATGCAGCAGTCGCGATTTTGAATAGAAAAAGTTCTAACTTCATTTGACAGTTTCGAATATTTCGTCAGGAAAAATAGGACCAAAACACGTTTTCAATGCCTCGTTTGTTTTGAGCATTACAATTTTGTTTGAAAGTTACAGCAAGGTTCAGTGGACTTCTTGACTGAACTTCTGCTGTAATTTTCATAAAAAATTGCGAGCAATTTCGGTTCAGTTAAAATTGTGTATTGAAATGCAGTTTGACCTACCGACAGCCGCCAAGTTTTTCTCTCTCTCGATCTATTCAGACATCAATCGTGAAAAATATTTGACATTTCTCATTCGTTTTGCACGAGTTAACCTTTAAAGGTTACAGTACCCAGTTCCAAGGTTCTGAAAGAACAGGTTGAGACAACTCTGAGTTGATCACAAGGGCGGTGACACAAAATAGCGTCAACGGCTGCGAAGTTTATATGTAAAATGGAACTTAACAAAAACAAAATTCTGAATTTTCGAGAAAAATATTTTCTTCAAGTTAATTTCTCACACTATCTGTTTATAAAATTTGGTGTCAACCGCCTTCGTGGTTGTCTTAACCTGTTCTTTCAGAACTTTACACAGTTCACGAGAAAGCGCAAAATCCATTAAAGAATGTCTGAAAAAGTGGGGTTAACCAAAGTTCTGAAAGAACAGGTTAAGACAACCACGAAGGCGGTTGACACCAAATTTTATAAACAGATAGTGGGAGAAATCAACTTGAAGAAAATATTTTTCTCGAAAATTCAGAATTTTGTTTTTGTTAAGTTCCATTTTACATATAAACTTCGCAGCCGTTGACGCTATTGTGTGTCACCGCCTTCGTGATCAACTCAGGGTTGTCTTAACCTGTTCTTTCAGAACGTTGGGGTTACCATCGGATTTACATCAAGCCAAGCCGGATTTACATCAAGCCAAGCTTGATACAAATTTGACAGATGGCTCACACATTCTCTGTCAAACTTTCTGTAAGCATTTTTCTTGGATCTATTTTTGAACCATTTTTCAGACATTTTTCACGACCTGTGTGTGTACCCATCTTTAAGTATCGTTCCCACTTAAAAAGAGCACTCCGTTTAGCCTCCGTTTACATGACAGTTGTAAAATAGAACAAAAGAACTGTCACGCAAACGGAGTGGAAATTGAATTTATTTCAATTTTTTACTCCGTTTACGTGACAGTTCCTTTGTTCTATTTTACAACTGTCATGTAAACGGAGGCTAAACGGAGTGCTCTTTTTAAGTGGGAACGATACTTGAAGCTGCAATCGCAGTTCACCGTTTTGGGTCTTCGTTTAGACAATGCGCATGCTCTCTGTGCGCATGCGCAATATCTAAACGGAGACCCAAAAAGGTGAACTGTGCTGGCACCTTTAGTTGTTGAATTGAAACGACTCTCGCATTGTATTCTGATCAATTTGACTTTTTATTTTCAAATTCTTGCATGATGATTGCAATTCTACAACATTTTCATTTCCAAACTTCTGGCTTTTTTCTCGGTTCATTTATGACACCCATTTTATAAAGTGCAAAAAAAAGGGGAAAAAATTTGCATCGCGCGCTATCTATATTATGTTCCATATAATTTATTATAAATATGACAAAAATTGGAAAAAATAATAATTGGAAAACAACAACAAAGATAAAAGACGAGAGAAAATCAAAACTGAAGAAGGAAAATATTGTACACCGGAGAAACGATAAGAAATTTCAGCTTAAAATTTATATATTTTCTCTCCCAATCTCTTCATACGTTCACTCACTCACTCACTCACTCACTCACTCAATTATTTCTTTTTGCTTTTAAAATTTATCATTTTCCACTTGTTTCTTCTTAAACTTAAAGTTTCTTCTTCAATTTTTTAACTTAAATTTAACTTTTCTCTCTTTTCATTTCTTACAAATTTCGTTTCCACGATTTTCACTGTGATTCTGTTCTGGCTGTCGTAAATACAAAATTCGATTTACGAGTTCTGATGGCGAGAGGACGAACCGGGTTCACTGACTTTTTGTGTCGATTTACTCTATAATTACGATGAATGTGTTTCCACCTCCGACAATTTTTTTAAAAACATTTTTGGTTTACTTATTCAACTTTTGTGATGGTATACACAATGCTGGGTTGTTTGGTTTCGTGAGATCTGTTTGATGTGAGAAGAATATTCAATTAATTAGAATCAGCGGGACGATAAACTACTACAATATCTAGTTACAGTAGGAATGAGGATCTGATCAACACACAGAACAAAGAATTGGCACTTGAGGTGCAAGCAACACCATTTGGCAAAGATCAGGATACGTCAAAAATGTATGGAAAACTGAGAGACAACTCGGGATCTTTGCTCATAATCATTTCTTCCCAGAAAACTGACGCATTCTACAATGCAGCTAAGGTGACAATCCACGCGTTTAGTGGTATCGTTTGTAGCGCTGCATAAAAAAGCGGTCGAAACCGATATTTGAAATTTTTGTATGGGAATTCACATTCAAACGTTGATATCTCCGTTGCTTTTGAAGAATAAGAGCCAGATTGGGCTAGGTTTGCATCTTTTATGGAGGTTTATCGATTGGCATACTCATTTGTGTGAAATGTTGAGTAAAAATTTGTTTCAAAATATTTCACACAAATGACTATGCCAATCGATAAAACTCAATAAGCGATGCAAACCTAGCAAAATCTGGCTCTTATTCTTTAAAAACAACGGAGATATCACCGTTTGAATGTGAATTACCATACAAAAATTCAAAATATCGGATTCGAACGCTTTTTTATGCAGCGCTACAAACGATACCACTAAATGCGTGGATTCTCTGAGAGACACTAGAGGGTTGCAACATTGAAGCGTGAATCGCTCTACACTCTGTTTACTCTCCATTTACGCTATAACAATAGAAAGAGAGACATAGAGAGCACTTTTCATTGTTTTTTTCAAAAACGGTCAGTAAACGGGGTGTAGTGCGTTTCGTTCTTTAAAGTTTGAATCACACTGCATTTCATTTTCTCTCACTGTTTTTGAAAAGACAATGGAAATTGTTATTGCCATTGTTATAGCGTAAACGGAATGTAGTGAGGGATTCTTTTGAATTTCGACTGACCGAAATCGGTGCTATTTTTTCCGGGACTTTTTTATATTTGCCTAGTTAGGCCTTGGTGCCTAGGCCCCAAAACCAGTCTCAGATATTTTTGTTCTTCCATACTTGGCTGGTTGTAAGTGGCCAAAAGTCGAAAAATGGGGTTTCGTAGTCTGGATTTCATTTCCGTAAGGTGGCGAGGACACGGGCGTGTATGGGTTCGTTGGGAAGCTGAGGTCAAATACTCTTGGGGCAAATATTAACTTCATAAAATTTGATGATAATCGGCCGAAAATATGACATCAGGAAAATTTCTGAAAATCGATGTAACCTCGGTGAACTTTGATGAGAGCTGTGACCTCACCTATGCAATTATTTGACTAAATTATTACTTATTATGAATGTGGAGGACCTCAGCTTTACACCGATACCTATATTTAGTAGTTTGGCGGAGTGAAACACACAGTTTTCATCTGTTACGTAGTCACGTGCCAAACTACTAAATATGGATATCGGTGTAAAGCTGAGGTCCTCCACATTCATAATAAGTAATAATTTAATCAAATAATTGCATTATTGAGGTCCCAGCTCTCATCAAAGTTCACCGAGGTTACATCGATTCTGAGAAATTTTCCGGAAGTCATATTTTCGGCCGATTATCATCAAATTTTATGAAGGTAATATTTGCCCCAGGAGTACTTGACCTCAGCTTGCCAACGAACCCATACACGCCCGTGTCCTCGCCACCTTTCGGAAATGAAATCCGGATTACGAAACCCATTCTTCGACTTTTGGCCACTTACAACCAGCCAGGTATGGAAGAACAAAAATATCTGAGACTGGTTTTGGGGCCTAGGCACTAAGGCCTAACTAGGCAAATATAAAAAAGTCCCGGAAAAAATAGCGCCGATTTCGGTCAGTCGAAATTCAAAAGAATCCCGCAGTGCGTTTGGTGCTTAAGGCTTGATTTCCACTTACCAAAACAATACGCTGTGTGAGAGACTAAATTGTTTTTTTTTTAATTTTTGCTTTGTTTACTTGACAGCTCGCTCTCTCACGGCTCTCTCACAGAGTAATTTTTGTTGAGTGGAAACCACAATTAATGTTTACGCTACAACAATGGATAGAGAGACAGAGTACTTTTCATTGTTTTTTTTTTTCAAAAACGGTGAGTAATCGGAAGCGCGTTTCGTGCCTAATCTGCATCTCACTCCGTTTGCGTCTCTGTTTTCAATAAAAAAAATGAAAACTGCTCTCTGTCTCTCCCTCTTTTCATTATTGTAGCGTGGAAGCTTAAATTGCTCGATGAATACAAACATGGGACATCAGAGCTCATGTATCAATATGCTTCGCTCAGAGTGATTATATCGACAAATAACACCAGTTCGCTGGGGCAGCAATCGAAAATATGTCTGTCAGGTCTTGCTGTAACTTTCATGGATAATTCGGTTGACATTTCCTACTAAAATGCAGCGAAATTTGCCGACATTTTAGCGACTCTGTCCCAGAAGAAAGTGGCGGTCTTTGTAACCGGCTAATGTAAGACTTGAGACCAAAGTACATAAACCACTGTGGGACACTGCAAAGCCGGATTAGCTGCAATGTATTTGAAACATCGAAGAAAAATTTCAGAAGATTTTTCCAGTGCTTCAATGGCTTCAACACTTTAGTCTCTTTGTATTTCGGGAAAAATGTGCGGCCAGTGGACCTCATTTCTGAAGTCGCTGGAAATTCCTCATATTCGAACAATTCTCGAAATCTTTTATTGTCGACCAAGGTCAGTCAAAAAATTCTCAAATCTTCGGTCTCAACGAATTCCGTCGCCATATATATGAGAGTCAAAGACGGGCGGAACATGTTGCAACTGAATATTGAATACCCGGGATATAGACCACAAGCACGGGACAACCGAAAAATAAACTCAAATCCCAGGAGTCTGTGGCTAAGATTTGTGCCGAGCTCCGAACTGGACCCAACTCGGACAAGACTGTCCTAGCCCAAAGACCGATAAACAAAGGAACAAAGGGTCGAGTTTTTGGGCAGTTCACACTAGTTGAGACGGTGAAGGGACTGTTAAAATGGAAGGAAGTTCGTCCATGGAAATGGATAGAGAGGGAATTTTTCGAAAAAAAACAATGGCGTGACTCACCTTCGATGCTTGTTCAGGTTGTCTTTCCTTGAGAATAATTTGTGACAAAATTCACAATTGAACATTTTCTTGCCGGTGTGTGAGATGACGTGCCTCATCAGATGCTCCTTACGACTAAAAGCTTTGTTGCAATTCAATTCCTCGCATTTGAATGGCCTGCATGGTGGAAAGGAGAAAAGATTTAATTCTGAAACCAACGGTCAGCGCGACCAGTCCGCTTACCTTAAACCTAAATGCAGTTTCATATGCTGCGCCAAATGCTCCTTCCGTTTGAACACTTTTTCGCACACCTCACACGTGGGCACCGCTTCGTTGCCGGATCCGGTCTTGTTATTCTCATTGTTTGCACTCGCTTGATTTTGGTTTGATTTGTTGCTAGCTTTCCGGACCGTTGTCGTAGTGGTTGTCGTCGATTTCGTAGCCGGCGTCGATGTGGTGGACGACACTTGAACGAGTGCCGTCGTTGCCGTGGGACTAGTAACCGTTTTGGTGGTCGGCAGTTTTTTGTTCTCCTGTTTGATGCGCTGAATGGTTATGCCCGACTTTTGCGGCAGCGGATGCGTTATGTTGTTGGTGGAAACGTTCTGCAGTGTCGTCAGTTGAATTTTTCCCATCGACGTGTCGATGGAGTTCGTTGTGTTCGATGCGGGTGTTAGCGGTGGCAATGGCGCAACGAATTGATGCTGAACCGTTGACTGATTGGATTGCTCCTGTTGCTGTTGCTGAGCATTTCCCGATATGGTTTGCAGCGGCTGATGTGTGATCGTAACATTTTGTCCGCTGGACGTGGTGAAAATGCATTTCGTGTCACTGGCTATGGTGGATAGGGTGCTTGCGGCGCTTGAGATCAACTGTGCGTTCGACGTTTGCTGTCGTATTTGTGCCTGAATGCTCTGGTTTTGTTGCGGTGAAATGGATATGGTGTTGGGCAGATTGGCCGCCGTCAACTGTACGATGTGTTGGCCGTCAATGGTCGCGATCTGCTGTTGTGGCTGAATTTTCATTTGCAGGTATGCCGTGGGCAGTACGAGATTTTTCGTATCGAATTGAGCGACGATTTGTCGTTGATCGTTGCCGGCATCTTTGATGGTGATCGGCACGAAGCACTTGTTCGGCGAGAGAAACTTCAGGTCTTGCAGTGAAACCGTTTTCGGTGTGGTGGCCAGTGCAGAATTCGTTTGAATCATTGTGGTCGGGGTCTTCTGTTGCTGCTGTTGCTGCTGTTGCTGCTGTTGTTGTTGTTGTAGCTGTGGTTGTTGCTGGGGCGATGATAGAATTAAATCGAAGTTTTTCTTTTGACCTCCGGTCGCTTCCTTTTTCTTGATGGTGGCTGAGATGTTTGGGTTCGTTTTTAGCTTCAAAAATTCGTCGACGGTAGAACTGAAAACGAATGGAAAACAAGCTGAGAATGAGCCGACGAGTCACTGTGACCAACCGAGCGTTTTACCTGTTAAACGACTGTCCGAAACTCTGTGACGTCTGCTGTTGCTGATCCTGCGTTACTGGCTTAGCCGGTTCGATTTTGTAGTGAATTTGATTGGTTTTGATGGTTTGACCATCCAGCGTGATTGTGTATTGAGGCGTCGATAGTGCGGCAGTCTGTTGTGGCTGTTGGTCATTCGAATCGTCTACATTCTGAAACGATCAAATAAAATCCAGGGATCAGTACACCATGCCTTCAGCAGTGGGTCAAAAATGTTTTTTTTTTGTGCTTTACCTGAATTCCGACGGCCTGAATGATACTGCTTAGAAAGTCGGTGGAACTGCTCTGCGTCACAACTGGGTTCTGTACAACTTGCGTTTTCGTTATGTTCGTACTGCCGATCAACGATGTTTTGACCAATGGTGGCGCCGGGATCGATGTACTAAGTGGAACTGCTTTTTTGGCCGCAACATCCTTAATGTAAACCTTCAGTTGAAATGGAATTAGGAGCAAGTTTTTTGTCTTAAAATTAGAAAATGGGCCGGCATCTCACACGCTGTCGCAGCCACTGAGCTGAATTCAGAAAATCTGAATTCGTGAAACATATTTCATGGTACGCTTGCACAGCGGATATAGGAGTAAAAATCCCGATCCAATTACCGGGACATTTTTTCGGAGAAGATTCGATTACTGAGAATCGGGACATGGAGCCGAAACGGTTATGAGAGATAATTTTGATTGAGCAGAAAATGTTGTCAGAAAACGGTATGTCATGTCCATGTGAGAGGGTGTTATTCACAGACGTTAGTACAATGTTAGAACACGAACAAATGAAAAATTCGATCGGATTTTCAGAGCAGCACAAGGTGACACTTCGGTAGGGTAAGTTTTCGTTCGGTAAAATTTCGATATTCACAACCAACAAACCTACAAAGACCAAACTGTTTCTTCATCAGCTTCGCTAACATTATTTCCGTCGAAATTGTTTTTCCCGGAAGTCGGAGAATTTGGCGCAAAATTTAAGGTTTTTTGTGCTGCCTGCCTTGGAATCGATGGTCTTGCTTCGAAGAAGAATTTCTTAAGGAATTTCTGCTTGAAATACCGAACAAAGACCAAAGGCTTCGACAAGAATTCGCCCAGACCGACGTTACGTTAAATTTGAGTCGAATTATTCCGTGCCTCTTGAGCCCTACGACGAATAGATTTTCATCCGCAGTGATCCCCCTCCATGAGAATCGGCGCTCTGGTTCTCTTTCGTTAAAATGGAAACTCGTATCGCGTTTGACAGCATTCGGAGTCCGACGATTGTCGTCGATAACTTATCGAAATATAGACAAAAAATTGAGATCGAAGGTGAACTGAATATAGAGTGCCAGATGGTGCCGTGGTAGACCGACAAAAGATTTAGTTTTTCACTCCTATAAATGAAGCAAAGAGCCATCAACCCTCAACTCTGTTGATGATTCATTTTATCAAAGTGTTCGTTGCCTTGAGTGTTCGTTGCCTTGACAATGGAATGGAAACAGACCTAAAATTCTAACACCAAACGGCTGATATGCCTCAGAACTTTATCAGAATTTTTGAGTCGATAAAACTAGTTTTAGCGTAACGTTTTCCACTTACTTTCCCGCCATTCCTTAACTTTGACGAATTCAGGCAGCTCTCCAGCATTGTCTGTGCATTGATGCACGTCTCACGAAATTTTGCGATAGTTTCGACCTGTTGTAGACATTGAGCACAGAGAATTTTCGGTAGTTTGTCTTCCGCATCGATCTAAAAATCGTAAATTTTCCTTTTAGAACACACAGACTACCCGCTGGACAAAAGAAAATCTTCAAACTCTCAATGGTGAAGAGGGCACACTACTTACAACAACCGGTAAACAAACGGCAATCTTTCCGATGAGATCCTTCTTCTTTCCTTCCTCCGAAAATATGTGAGTTTTCGTTCCATGACTGGCCGTACAAAGGCGGCATAGTTCATAGTAGTTCACACAACGATATCCGGACATTGTCAATTTTAGTTACGCACAAGACATTAAACACTATTCGGTTTGCTATTATCCAATGCACAACAACAAACGGATCGACACTGTGGGCTCTTTTTTCTCGTTTTATCGGGTCTGTACCAGCATTATTCAGTACAAAAAATGAAATTCAAAACGGTCG
This sequence comes from Bradysia coprophila, assembly GCF_014529535.1. Taxonomy (NCBI): domain Eukaryota; kingdom Metazoa; phylum Arthropoda; class Insecta; order Diptera; family Sciaridae; genus Bradysia; species Bradysia coprophila. The sequence continues at coordinate 955,070 of NW_023503496.1, read as the reverse complement.
GGAACATCCGATAAATTTACATCGATTCGACATTGCCGTTTCGGCAATCCATGCACAACATTAGTTCCGATTTGTGTTGAAAATTCTTTACTTCACAATAAATCACAATAACATCCACACAAACACACAATATGTGAAAACACAGAACGACCACAGCAGAGACACATCTTGCGCGGAAAAATCAATGAGAAAATTTAACTGGCTCCAAATTTAGAGTCGCCCAGCGGATTCAAACTTTTCATTCAAAAGTCATTCGTTTACTGATTGTTTTTGATATTAATTCACAAACAATTATGCAATTTTTAAGGGTTTTTATGACGCTGTTTTCCAAACACGACAAATGGCCGATGACAGATCTGTTTTTCAATGGGTTGTGATTTTCGCCATTTTAAGAAGAAGAAGAATGACGTTTCAGGTCTATGACGCTCAGTAAATACGCAATTTGTGAAACTATTTATGTTCCAGACATGTAGTATACGTTGAATAAATTGGTTTATTGAGTCTATATCTCAATTTCAATAGATCATTGATGTGAAAAATCAAAAAGAAAATGTTGACATTGGCGCTGGCGATCAGTTTCAACGGTCAAACCATGAACTTCCATCACAACCCATTATATTGAGAGGATTGAGAGAGACAGGCTGGGGTATGACAATTGGTAGATTTTTTCGTTTTTGTTAGGTTGAAATCCCATATACAAACTGTGCAATACCGGTAATACCTTTCAGCGCTTTCAGCTCATTACCGACAATACCAAAAATGTACCGAAATGTTTTCGAACCGGTGGCGGTTGGTACGGTCCAGTCTATTATGCTCGTAGTTCTCCAATTAAATTAAACTAAAATCTGATTCTTTTTGTAAAAAAAAACTTTGGAACGAGCAAAACAGTCCGTTCGATCTGGAATTTTGATACATTCCGCAAACCCAGTCAAATAAATCGACAAACATTTTAAATTCAAATTTAACCGATTTCTAGGATAAAATTGGACAATCAAGATCATACAGACTGTTCTGCTCGTATCACAGATTTTTGTAAAAAATAAAATCAGATTTTAATGAATTTAATTAAAGAAGTTCAGGCGTTTAATGAGTATATTATCCCATGGCCCAGCTGGTAATCGGTCAAATGGGTTGGTAGTCGGTCGAATGGGTTGTGTCTACACTAAAATTCAACTTGACCAAATAAAAAATCGAAATATGCGTACCATTGATTTTATTGCCAGTTCGTTCAAAGTGTCACACGCCTGCAGGCAAGAGACACGAGAGACACTCTTTACCAGGGGTTGCGTTCACTAGGCACGTAGAAGGAAAAAAATTAAATGAAAGATCGGCCGCTGAAACTGTCACCTCATTGCCGGGAAATATTCGAAATTGTTGTCGAATGCATCGACGACTAACTCAAGTTCTGCCGTAATTTTCATAAGAAAACGAGTTTTTAATTTTTGTCATTTGTTTCTTGCTAGAATTACTGCAATTATTCTTTTGTTCTACTGTCAAATTTGACAGTAATACAAAAAATAATAATTTGAGTCTCTTTTGCCCCGTCATGTCTTTTGTTCATTTGTGATATTCTCATATATTGGAAGTGTACTTGCAGTTCTATCGTTCAAGGATTAAAAGGTTAAAAATTGCGTCAAGGAACGTCAAGATTACACATTATTTCGGATGAGATGAGGTACCGCTTAAACAGTAGGGAAATCGTCAATAACATCTCAAAATTGAAACTTTCCATAATCCTTAAACAGACATGAAGAAGAGGGAAAGTAGTGATGAAATGTCTTTGCAAGAAACATCAGAACTCGTATACCCAAGTCATGACTACGTATCTTTTATTGACCTAGAAAAGTCCGTACATGACTTTCCCAGGTCATATCTCAGGCTCCTGAACACGGGTCAAGAAATCAATGGTTATTTACGTATCGATTGAGTAGGCCGAAAGAGTTACGTATTAAGTTTTGTATGCTTGCTAAGAGGACCGAAAGTAAAGAAATGTCAATTGAAGGGGCGAAAGCGAAAGCTTTCGCCCCGCGAATTGACAGCTTTACTTTCGGTCCTCTTAGCAAGCATACAATAGTATTTTGCATAACAAGGGGCGAAAGTAAAAAAATTCAAACGTGTGAAGTTTGCAGCCCGCGCCGCAGGCAAGGGCGGCAATCACACGATTTGAATTTTTTTACTTTTGCCCCGAGTGATGCATACTATTTTTTATGCCAAATACTGCGCAAGATTTGTATTTTCGGTCCGAAACAAAACATAATTTTAATTAAACTGTTGAGCTATCAACAAAATTTGCTGTAGAAACACCAAAATGCCGAAAAGCGGGGGGGTCCAGGGGGCGGCAGCTTGCTCACAAAACATTTGGCTATCGTCAACACAACACAACACTCAATGCGTACTTTCAATCGAGTGAACATGTGTTTTCGAGACATATGAGGACCGAAAGTAAAATGATGACAGTGACATTTACTTTCGGCCCGCAAATACGCAAGCCCACGGGGCGAAAGTAAAATGATGACAGTGACATTTACTTTCGGCCCAAGGCCTGAATTTTTTACTTTCGGTCACCATTTGAGGACCGAAAATACAAACTTTCGCAGTATTTGGCATAAAATAGTCATTTGTGTACCTGTTTTGGACGATTGATTTTAGGCAATTTCGCGGATTGTAGGCCGAACGAAGTGAGGTCTACAAGCGAAAGTGCCTTAAATCAACCGTCCCAAACAGGTGCACATGTGAGTTTTCATGCAGAGGGCCGGAAACCCGAGAAAATTTGAAAAATTGCCCTCATTTTCGGCCCCGAAGCATGAAAAAGAACTTGAATGAAGCTTTAGGATGACAACTCATTAATGAAAAATGAAGTGGAAATGGAAAGGGGAAAAAAGTTTTTCATAACTAGGACCAGAAAAGTGCACTTTTTCTCCGTTCAATATGAAAAATACATTTCGTATCTAGGACTAAAAGTCTTTTTTAGCGTATTAGATTTCAGAACTCGCCTTCGGCTCTTCCTCACACGCTAAAAAAGACTTTTAGTCCTAGATACGAAATGTGCTATTTTCACAACACATGCAGGCGAGAAAATAGTCATTTTTCCTCTCCTCTGTAACTTCGGAAGTCTTTGTTCTGACAATGGGAAAAGTGGGTTGGCCTGTAGAGGCGCCACATTTTTTTCATAGTACTTCATTCTATGCGACTTATTTTCATGTGAACCAACTTCACATTTGTCATTACAGAACAAATGTCACCATATGAAGTTGGTTCACATGAAAATAAGCACAGTGACAGCAGTAATTTTATGACAGAATGTACTAAAATATGGGAAAACTCTATTACATTTCTTCTTAGTTTCTAAACATCATTCTCCTATAGTCGTGTTTACTTCTTAAAAGACTACGTTTTCATTCTACTCTGATAAATCGTGGTTCGCAAAGCCACAAACGTCAACCTATCACACATGGCTTATTCATCTGTTATCGATAACGTCGACAAAAATAATGACAAGCTCTGCGTAATACGGTCCTTTATATAGTAAAATGCATGTTAAAAATTATTGAAGTACAAGATTTGAAGTCAACCGATCTAAAATAGTTTGATCTATGGAAGTAATAGACCCGATAATAATACTGATTAGATGTTTGCCGTCTGTAACACGTTCTTGAATGCACAGTATAGCCCTCTCTGTATACTCCTCGTACGGGGCTAAAAATAATCAAAATTTCATTTTATTTGCAAACAATTTTGTGCTTCGTGCACCAGCAGAGAGCTGAATTCGTCACAATTATATGATGAGCTAATGTTATACAGTTTGTATACACAAATGAATGAACATTTTCATAATAAACTCGAGCGCCAATCGAAATATAATTTTAATTTTCATTTGTTTTGGCGCACCAGCAAAAGGAAAATCGAGCGAGAACAAAAAAGAATCGACTCCGATCAAGCAGACAGACACAGTTTGGTTGTAAAACTCGGATCGGAAGCGTCGATTTTCTATATATTCCCGAAAGAAAAATTGTTGCTCCGAAAATAATTTCATTTTTTTTTTAAATTGGCGTTCTCTTACACGCGTCGGTGTTCGTTTTGGAATTAAATTTTACGATAGAAACAAAGTGTCTGGACTGGTCGCAGGTTTCAAAAAGAAAATATTCAAATTACGCTAATTTGAACAAATTGATCAGCTGAAAGATTGATCATGATTTATGTGGATGAGAGTGATCCCGTCGGAGGTGCGTGTCTGTGTGTATGTGTTGTGTTAAATACCATTTATAATATCTAACTCATACACGATTTCTCAATTTTTCTGCCTGGTGCGAAATCATTTTAATGTACGAAAATGTGAAAAAAAACTTTTTTTTAATTAAATGCAAAGGAAATGTGTGTTTATGTTCTGATGCCAAAAGATATTTCATTGAGACCGTGAAAATTTTGTCGAGAGCAAAAAATATTTTCTTTTATGTTCTGTCGTAAAATTAAATAATTTTTCCGAAGGCAAGTTACGCGCGCTAACCATCCAATATTACAAATGAATGTTTTTGCGACCGAAAAATTGCTTCTTTTGTCAGGAAAATTTAGACAGAAAAATTTGCTACAGCTGTTTTCCAGCTGATCTGATCCGATCATATAAACAAAACTACTTGTACGTCTTTATATGGTTTCAGCACCAACACGCTCGTGTGTGTAACTATTCTACCTATATAAAGACAGGAATGAACAGTACTTTTGTTTGTATAAATGGACCAGCTGGATAACAGCTGAATACAAACGAAACATTGAGAATATCACGGCAGAGTAAAATAAACCAGGCAGGAGTGGTTCATTTTTGAAACGTCAGATGAGGGACCTAATGGACCTAAAAGAATGTATTATTCACCAGTCAGCATTTGAACAATTTTATAAATTTTTGGCATTAATACACGGTATGAAAATGAACTCAAATGACCACTGCACTGACATAAACAGCATTCTGCCTGGTTTGTTTTACTCTGCCGTGAGAATATTTTTCGATAAAATTTTTCACTGTCACTACTGACCAAGTAGTTACCAAGTAGTTACCAAGTAGTTACCAAGTAGTTACCAAGTAGTTACCAGGTAGTTACCAAGTAGTTACCAAGTAGTTACCAAGTAGTTACCAAGTAGTTACCAAGTAGTTACCAAGTAGTTACCAAGTAGTTACCAAGTAGTTACCAAGTAGTTACCAAGTAGTTACCAAGTAGTTACCAAGTAGTTACCAAGTAGTTAGGACAGGTATGGTCTCTTCATACAAACTGGAGGACATAGCGATGTCCTCCGCTACATACAAAGTTTGACATTCGACCATACCTTGTGTTGACGTTCATTGCTCCTGACGCTTAACGAAATTGAAGCAATGAAAATTTTGATCGAAACAGATTATCAATGCTTCGTCAGTTTTCAGTATAGATCCTCTTCAAGGACGTTTAAAATGCCATCCACATTTAAAAAAACAAACTTATAAAAATGAATGAATGAACGAAACATTTAACGAAACTAAAGTGAGGTTAGGTTCGGAAGTACAGCATCTTGAAGATCTATAACGTTTCTGCCATCAAAATAATTCTTACGTGAAATGTAAGTGGGCTTAAATCTTAAAAGGAACAAATTCTTGGAAGGCATAATTCTTCTGAAGTAAAGACTACAAACAGCTGGTACTCAGCGACACACAAGCTCTGTAGTGAGTTTATACTACCTATTAGTCTGGAAGGTTGTAACACCCAAAATAGCGATAGGTCCATAATCTTGACTTAACATTACAAAACCGTTCATGAACTTTGTCGAAAGGAGAGGAGATGGTTCAATAATGTTGACGGATATAGTCGATCCCAACAAAAATCTCTTCGAGAAAAGTGTGACGCAGTCTTTGAAGTACAATTTCTAAAATGAATGATATCGCTAGGGTTGACGCTTTCAGCTTCGTTACGCAAAAATTAAATTTTACACCCAATTAGTTCAAACAAGCTGGCTTAGGTTTTCTCATCATCTGCCAAATAATTTTTACCAAAAAAAAATTTGACTGGAAACAACCAAAATCTTACCAAAAAAATCTGCGTTGCATGTGGCAGATGTTCAGGAACAGACCAGCAAGAAAATTTATCTGCCGCATGCAACGCAGATTTTTTTGGTAAGATTTTGGTTGTTTCCAGTCAAATTTTTTTTGGTAAAAATTATTTGGCAGATGATGAGAAAACCTAAGCCAGCTTGTTTGAACTAAAATTGGGTGTAAAATTTAATTTTTGCGTAACGAAGCTGAAAGCGTCAACTCTAGCGATATCATTCATTTTAGAAATTGTACTTCAAAGACTGCGTCACACTTTTCTCGAAGAGATTTTTGTTGGGATATCAATCGTTTTAGAAGTGCATTTTAGAACGAAATTCGAAAATTTGACGAAATTCGAAAATTTGACGAAAATCGAAAATTTCACGAAAATCGAAAATTTCACGAAAATCGAAAATTTGACGAAATTCGAAAATTTGACGAAATGCGAAAATTTGACGAAATTCGAAAATTTGACGAAGAAAGTAATTCTCTATCTGCCACCATTCAAGAAATATCTCCAAAACCCCAATTGACCCACCCATTTCCAACTTTCGACATTTTTCGCAAATGCCCTTCTTTTCTACTCGTAAAACTCTGAGACTTTGCCGAAGAAAGTAACTCTCTATCTGCCACCATTCAAGAAATACCTCTAAAAACATAATTGACCCACCCATTTCCAACTTTCGACATTTTTCACATATGCCAATGTGTTCTACTCGTAAAACTCTGAGACTTTGCCGAAGAAAGTAAATCTCTATCTCTCATAAGCCAAAAAATATTAGTCCTTTCATCCTACGCTCGAGTAGCTCAAAATTTGGTCACTCTGACCACTCTAGCTCAACCAAATCTGCACCAATTTTTCTAATTACTTTTTTGTTCGATTCGTGTGGCGAATACCTTTCATTTGATGGGTCACACGCCCCTGCAGGTTTCAATACAGCTGAGCTACAGCTGAAAACGCGTTCCCGACCCTCGAAAACCACACTCGTATTTGAAGCGAGAATATGATAGAATATGTTTTGTGGTGATACAGTCCAAAGGGTAGAAACTGAAATGTTCGGCTATATATAGTTGCCGCGTCTCAAAAAAAATTTCTTCGTTCTTTTTTTGGAAGTTAGACTGCGTCAAGTCCTTAGCTATCGCTCCGGACATGATTATTAGACATTGGATGAAGGAACCCTAAAACTGGGAAAAAAGCGAAAGCCTTTTACGAACGCCAAAGCCCTATCAAAACTGTAGGCTCTTTCAACTATCTCAACTAGCAGCAGATTTAAAATTGGACTACAATGTTTCCATACACTCCTGTTGGCTAGTTCTCAAGTTTATGGCTAAAACAATAGAACATTCAAAATTCTAATTTCTTGATAATGCTAGCGCTAGCAGGGCTTTACTAGAGTAGGAAAAGCTGACATATTCCTTTTTTCGTCGACTACAGTCAGAGGCAGTGAAATTTCAGCATGAATTCGCTTCAGCTGTTTTTCAGCATTCAATCAAAACTGTTTATACTGAAGCAACTGCACGCACGCATGTAAAACCGTATAAACGCAGATTTAAACAGTGTTGATTGAATGAATCAGCTGAAAAACAGCTGTAGCAAATTCATGCTGAAATTTCACTGCCCTTGACTGTAAGAAAATGGTTCAACGACCTACTACAAGGAAATAATTTTGCCGATCAAAACGAATAATTTTACTATCTGCAACATGCATGCCCACTGCCCAGTAATAAATTTTGCATTTTTTTGGCCAAGTTTTCATTCAATTTGAGGACGTCGATATGCACGGTTCAATTTCGTGGCGATGATGAATGTTTATATACCTCACAAAATTTTCGCTTTAAAATAAAATGTAAATCGCAGTACGGTGTTGTTTCCTGACCCAGAGCTACATATAAGTGTCCGTTTCGAAGAAGAACAAAAGTTATTTTTAGCATGTGAATGAACCTACCGAATTGATTAATGATCTTGAACTTTTTTTTTATTTTTATTTCTTCTCTCGGTTGTTTACAATACTTTAATATGTGATGTGTAAAAGCGTTGTAAACAATTTACACCGAAAATACATATGTGTGTGGATGAACGTACCTGTTGTATACACAAAAAAACCATCAGCGACGACGATTTGTAAACAAATAATTTGAAAAATGTTTTGTTAGTAACACGTTGCAAGTATCTCTAGGTTAGGGTGGACGAACTTCTTTTTCGTTTATTGACAACATGTAAATGTCTATATGCAGAGAGTGGACGTGTCCAATTGGTGAATTGTAAGAAAAATGAAATTTTATTTAGCTAACTTCCTTACAAAAGTAGTCTGACGATGTCAATAGACGTTTTTCGATACTTCAGAAAATCAGGCTGTCATATGGATTAGGAAGATGCTAAATTTATGAAATTTCATTTTTTCTTAAAATTCGCTAATTGAGCAGATTCCCTTTTTGTATTCAGATATTCATAGATGGTGGTTGTTGTACTTACGGTGCTAACATCCAAATATTTCCGTTCGACTTATTCGATTAATAGATTTAAGCACTGCTCCCAGCATTAAGACTCGTATTTCAGACGTCAAAATTTCGTTTAAATGTTGACACATGAATGCGTCTAGTCTTGCAGTTTTAACTCACACTAAGAAAGCATGCGTAATGTATTAAGTTAGTCGCTCCAAATACCTTTCATAAAACTATTGCTGTCTCACTTGAACTTATGGCAATTCAAAGTGACTGGGTTAACGGAGAGGCTGTTATCATTTCCTCCGCCTCCGAACTTAATCTACATGTTAACGGGTGTAGCACCAAAGAGCTGTGCCTAGGCTAGCAGTACCGTTAATTCAAAGTTTCATCGCTACAACCATCCAAACAAACTAAGTAGTAGATTCGATAACTGACAAGACCTAACCATATGATTGCCTCCGTGCAGTGCAGAGCCTTTCATTTCTTGCATTTAGCGAAGTGAAGGCCGTTTGAACACAGCATGTCGGTCTGAAAATGCGCCTATATTTCTGCAGTTCAGTTTAACGGCTTCCGCTTCAATTTGATGGCAAACACTGTTACATTGCCTAGCGTTCATCTCGATTGATTTAAAAAACTTATTTTGTTTTTCTTTTTTGTCTCGTAGAAATTGAAGCAAGCTTTCCATATAAAGAGGTCACTATTCGGCATGGCGAAGATCCACGAGCTTATTACGACATATCAGCTGAAGAATTGGGACGGTAAGGTCGATTTTTGTTTGATTTTTTTTTACAGGAAACGTCAGCGAAATTTAGACATGAATTTGTTTCGGTTCCACTACCACGTCTGTAACTACAAAGACGCCTAAAACTTCTTGTTTGTGGTTTGTATGAGTGGACCAGCTGAAAAAACATCTGATGTCTAAATTTCATTAATGTCCTCTGTATATGTCAGTAAAAATTAGGAAAATTGGATGAAATTTACTCGAGTTTTACACTGACAAAAAAGTTTTCAGATTATTACCTGACAGATAATCTTTCCCCAGGTAATGTTATTTCTCATGCAAAAACAGCATTACCTGTCACAGGTAATGTGATTTTTGTATGAAAAATTACATTACCTGAGAACAGAACTGTCAACTTTTTTCTCAGTGTATGCAAAATACATTTAGGGCTGAGTGCCTTTCACTTCCAGGGCCCGATTTTAATAAACTTTTTTTTCTGGGTCGGTATCGACAATTCCTATTTTTTCCGTTTCATTTACATTTCCATCGTTTATTTTGCCGTAAATATTCTTAAAACACTTAGGCGGCCCTAACTCACGAAGGGCCGACCCGAATATGCCCATCTTCGAACTTAGCCTCACTATTTCAACTACCTTTCAGGGAAAAATATTTTTTTTGAAATCGGATTTGATTTACTCAAGATATCGACGTGACGGACAGACACAATTTTTATTGCGGATTCGTCATCTATGAACATAGGCAAACACTTTGACATTACCGGCTCTGCTTGGAATTCCATCAATTACACACGGCACCGTAATCCTATAAGCCCCTTTGTACTTCGTACGGGGCTAAAAACTCTTCAATAATGTGGAAATACGTTTACTCTATGATTCATGGAACCGTACTATGCCGTGCTGCATTATCGATAAGCCATTAAACTTTGTGTGTGAAACATCAAAGAATGGGATTCCCCCAATGTATTTGAAATTTCGTGAATGAGTTTGACGGTTAATTTTGTCACCTAGCCAAGGCTGGTGGACATGTTGTAACTTTAAAGCTTTTAAAATCTCACGCTTCGAATTTTCACCCAATCGTAATTTTCCAATGAACTAAATTGTCTCTGCACAATAACCTTCCTCCAAGACAATAAAAAAAATATTTTTTTTTTGCTTCGCCGTAAGCCACGCTCTTTTATTACAAATGAATTTTTACGTTTCAGCGGAACATATGGCACCGTATACTTATGCAAAGACAAATCAACCTCGTTACAATTAGCAGCAAAATTCGTATCATGTCCACATAAATCTGATCGAGTAAATATGGAGCGTGAAATAGATATCATGAGCGGATTGCATCATCATTTGTAAATATTTAGATTTTCGCTTGTTGGTTTTTCTATCGCGCTAAGATCGTTAACAAAATTTTCCGATGAAAAATTTTCGTTTTCTTTTGTTGTTTTTCGATTGTGGCTAATAATTGCGTCCGGTGTGTAACAATTTCGGATACTGAGTACGATAGAGTTGACTACAATGTGTTACGCAAAATAATGGATTCACTAATCGTATCTCAGCTTTCGAGAGCGTTGACCTTCTTCACTTGATTTCAATGGAGTATTAAGTATAGTTTTCACTTAAAAAAAGCACTCCGTTTAGCCTCTGTTTACATGACAGTTGTAAAATAGAACAAAGGAACTGTCACGTAAACGGAGTAAACGAGCCATCAGAACAGTCAGAGCGTTTGCTGCGACTGAGCCCCGTACAAACCCGTATATCTATTGCGTACGTGACCCTAGTGCGTCTGTCACCCTACTTTGACCGTAAGCCTATGCGCCGGTTAAAGTAGTTAAAGTAAAATTATTATGTAATGTGTACATCTTAGAAATTGCGCATAGCGCAATTACGAAGCCCCGTACGACGTTCCTTTCAAATAAAACAAAACTTTCAAATAGCCCTAAAATTTTAATTTATTGAGTATAAATACACATAGGCCTAGTATCGGCCTCAGTCCGAGGATCCAAATTTATTTTTTTTTCAACTACATTCTATTCGGCCTTTGATTACCTTCCAAATGAAACAAAAATTACGAAAAACGGATGAAATTTGCTCGAGTTATATGTAAAATACACATAGGGCCCTAGTAACGGCCTTAGTCCAAGGACCCAATTTTTTTTTTTTCAACAACATTCTATTCGGTGTTCGATTATCTTTCAAATGAAACAAAAATTACGAAAAACGGATGAAATTTACTCGAGTTGTATGTAAAATACACATAGGGCCCTAGTAGCGGCCTTAGTCCGAGGACCCAAATTTAATTTTTTTTCAACAACATTCTATTCGGCATTCGATTACCTTCCAAATGAAACAAAAATTACGAAAAACGAATGAAATTTACTCGAGTTATATGTGAAATACACATAGGGCCCTAGTAGTGGCCTTAGTCCAAGGACCCAAATTTAATTTTTTTTCAACAACTTTCTATTCGGCGTTCGATTACTTCCAAATGACACAAAAATTACGAAAAACGAATGAAATTTACTCGAGTTCTATGTAAAATACACATAGGGCCCTAGTAGTGGCCTTAGTCCAAGGACCCAAATTTAATTTTTTTTCAACAACTTTCTATTCGGCGTTCGATTACCTTCCAAATGACACAAAAATTACGAAAAACGAATGAAATTTACTCGAGTTGTATGTAAAATACACATAGGGCCCTAGTAGCGGCCTTAGTCCGAGGACCCAAATTTAATTTTTTTTTTCAACAACATTCTATTCGGCCTTTGATTACCTTCCAAATGAAACAAAAATTACGAAAAACGGATGAAATTTGCTCGAGTTATATGTAAAATACACATAGGGCCCTAGTAGCGGCCTTAGTCCAAGGACCGAATTTTTTTTTTTTCAACAACATTCTATTCGGTGTTCGATTATCTTTCAAATGAAACAAAAATTACGAAAAACATATGAAATTTACTCGAGTTATATGTAAAATACACATAGGGCCCTAGTAGCTTTTCACTTCTAAGGCCCTAACTCACGGTCCACTCACCCGATTTAAAAAAACTTTTTTTTCCTGGATTGGTATTGACAATACCTATCATTTGCCGTGTCATTTACATTTCCATCGTTTATTTTGCCATAAATATCACCAAAAGACCTTAAATCACTTAGGTGGCCCTAACTCACGAAGGGCCGACCCGAATATGCCCATCTTCGAACTTAGCCTCACTATTTTGACTATCTTTCAGGGAAAAAAAAAATTTTTGAAATCGGATTTGATTTACTCAAGATATCGACGTGACGGACAGACGGACAGACGGACAGACGGACAGACGGACAGACGGACAGACGGACAGACGGACAGACGGCCCAAATTTTTATTGCGGATTCGTCATCTATGAACATAGGCAAACACTTTGCCCTTACCGTCTGCTTCGAATTCCATCAATTACACACGGCATCGTAATCCTATAAGCCCCTTCGTACTTCGTACGGGGCTAAAAATTGAAATAAATTCAATTTCCACTCCGTTTGCGTGACAGTTCTTTTGTTCTATTTTACAACTGCCATGTAGACGGAGGCTAAACGGAGTGCTCTTTTTAAGTGGAAACTATACTTATAATTACCTGCTGACGCTAAAAAATCTCGAAGCTTTTGAAAGCTCTCCAAAGCTATACGGTACAAATTGAAACATATTTTAAACCTAACTTGACAGTACATCGGGCTGTTTACCCATCTATTCATTTTTGGCGTGTAATTATTGCTCTAAAACTGTCAGCTGCAACGTGTTTAACTCTATCGTGCTATAACGGTCACGTTATACACTTCCGTATTACGTCAAAATCGCTTGGATCAAAATGTTGCTTTCAACTTTGAAGAGCTTTCGCCAGCTTTCAGAGTTACAATAACAAAATTCAATTTGCCACTGTCACTCGAGAGACAAGCTTAATGCTCGCTAGATCCTTTTTTAAAGCGAACAATAATTTGAATAACGTACTGAGCAGGAGTATATCAGTATCTACGCACTGGTCGTAAAGTTCTAAATTCTTTCTATTCGAAACAGAATCATTCAACTGTACGATGCTTTCGATGATGGTAAAGTAATCACATGCATATTAGAGCTGTAAGTTAATTTCAAATCTTTGCGCCTTCTCACCAATTCAAACTAAACCAATTTGAGCACAAAAAATGTTCTTCCAGAATTCAAGGTGGTGAATTGTTTGAACGAGTGATCGAAGAGGACTATGTGTTAACGGAAAAGGCGTGCACGGTGTTCATGAGACAAATATGCGAAGCTGTTGAATTCATTCACAGCAGACACATTTTACATTTGGACTTAAAACCGGAAAATGTAAGGAAAATCTTACCTGTAGCAGGTAACTTAGTCTCCAGATAATCTGTAATAGTTGTCAAAGCTGAAGTGCGCCATACAAAAAGATACACCTTTGTAGCAGTGAGATTACCTGGAGACAATGTTACGCGTCACAAGAGAAATTTTCAAATTTTTGTCTTTAAAATTTTGAAACAAAATCAACAGTCGCTTGAAATTCCACTTTCCACAATTAAATTCCAAAAATTCCATTTACACGTCCCACTAATTCCATACTAATGGTTTCCACAAAAAATGTGTAGAAAAATCGGCAATTTTGACCAAACAATATCTCTGCGTCTTACCTCATTACGTCCTTCATGGATGGGTCTCAAAGGATTGAAATAAAAGTCCCAACAGCCTGAAAATCTCCCTTATTTGTTGGCGACACTAGACACATTCAAAATCATTGTCGTCATTCTCGAATCACCTCCGTATACACAACATTCTTTCCAGGTTTTATGCCTTACAAAAACCGGCAACCGAATAAAAATCATTGACTTTGGAATGGCCAGACGTTACGATCCGAACAAAAAATTGCAAATTTTGTTTGGCACTCCGGAATTCGTAGCGCCCGAAATTGTTAACTTTGATACGATAGGATATTACACGGACATGTGGTCCATTGGCGTTATTTGCTATGTTCTGTAAGTGTTGTTGATCATACCTTTATGACTCACGCCCGAGAGTTGACATTTTAGCGACGTTGCTACATGCCACCTCTCGGGATTGCTGGTCTAACTCGATTTGCCATTGGTGCACAAACAATAATTTCTTCTTTGAATTTTCCACGTCCACAGACTTTCTGGACTCTCGCCGTTTATGGGCGATACAGACATGGTAACTATTTCAACTGTTCGCGGTATCAAATCGGACTTTTTTTTACGAATTCATCTCGTTTCAGGATACCATGGCAAATGTAACTGTCGGCAAATTTAGCTTCAAAGATGACGCTTTCAATGATGTGTCGGAAAATGCTAAAAATTTCATACGATCTCTGCTAGTCAAAGATGGAGTGTGAGTATTTTGGGTGCCGGGTCGATGATTTATTCACCCATATGAGCCTGCTCGGATGTCAGTCCCTCGCTAGGCAATAAACAAACGCAATAAAATAATCTTGAAACCGTGACCTTACGAAGGACTGATATGCACCCAGGCTCTCGGTGTCTATAAATGTTTCTTATAAATACCTTTCCTCCATCACAGTCAAAGGATGTCCGCATCTGATGCATTGCAGCATCCATGGCTGATACATTCAGCGTTGAATACAGAATTGTCGGTTACGAAAACCAAACTGAAACGATATGTAATTAAGAAGCGATGGGTGAAGGCTGTTAATACGATTATCGCGTTGAAACGTATGGGCGCTAAGCTCGATTTGACATTGGTGTAGCGCCGGAAACGAAAGTTGTTTCACCGCACAAATTAATTATTTAAATAAAAATGAATATGTCGCCACAGTTTGCCGATTTGTATTCATTGAAGATGAACCAGGATTTCTACAGCACAACAACATGCGAATTCACACAAAAGTGCGCCGAAATTTCAAAATGTAAAGTTACGAGAAATTTACTAACGCAGCATTTAATCACCCCCATTCACGATGTTCTCTATGGCAATGCGTTGAAATTATTCGGTTCATTTGTTCTGCGGTCTCGTTCACTTAAAATTCAAAAACTAACAGATGACGAGCCCTTGGATTTGGTCTAAGTAAATGGTACTTTCCGGAATGGAAGGCCGACCATGCATAAAAAAATAGACAGAAATTCCTTAGTAACTGTTCATAAAGCCATCCGGCCAGGCCGGACCTGCACGACGAGAGGGAAAGGATACAAAAAACATGCTTTCGTTTGTTAGGTTCAATTTGATTTAATTTTAGTCGAAAACGTTTTGAGAAACACTACACAATGTAGTCAGTCTGGCATCAGCAGCAGGCAGTCATGTCGTTTATATCATCTTACAACTTGGACTTAAGATTTGGTTCAGATTTGGCAAATATGTTCGCCATAAGTCTGCGTTGGATCTTGCCAGTTCCTCCCTTCGGTAACTGATCCGTCACATGGATTCGCTTCGGCACTTTGAATTTGGCCACCTTCGACTGCACATAATTTTGCAACTCCTTTTCCACAGCAGCCACAGACTTTGTCGGAGATTTTAGCACCACTGCCGCATGCACTTCCTGTCCGTACATTTCGGATGGGACTCCAAATGTGACCGCTTCAGATACTGACGGATGTGTTAGAAGTATGGCGTCTAACTCCAACGGTGAAATCTTTTCACCACCTCGATTGATCAGCTCCTTGATGCGACCGGTTAAGATCAGATAGCCATCTTTATCCTTTTTACCCTGATCACCAGTGCGGAAGAATCCGTCAGCAGTGAACGCTTCAGCATTAGCTTGTGGATTGTTCAAATAACCTCTGGTAACATTGCGGCCACGGACACAAACTTCACCTTCTTCAACCGGATTTCCTTTGTCGTCTAGGATCGCCACTTCTACTCCTTGACCCAAGCCCACCGTTCCCGGTTTACTTTCGCCGAATTCTGGTAGCGGATTCGATGTCATTTGATGGGATGCTTCGGTCATTGCGTACGCTTCCAGCACTGGCGCTTTGAATGTTCGTTTCAGAGCATGGAATGTGGTCGGTGCCAGACTCGACGAACATGATCTGATGAATCGAATGTATGGGATGGTCGATGGTGGTTTTTGCAGCAAGATTTGATGCATGGTGGGAACTGAAAGAGAATTTCAGGCTTTTGTCTTTGCGAATTTGCGTAAAATGTTTGTCTTACCGGCAGTGTACCAATTGCATTTCATGTCTGTGTAGTCGGACCAGAAAGTGGAAGCACTGAATCTTTGCGGAATAACCGCCGATCCTCCCGATAAAAGTGTTGCGAGGAGACCACATATCAATCCGTGGATATGAAACAAGGGCATCACGAGAAGAGTTCGGTCGTTTGGCGTCAATTTGTAGGTATTACTAACGTTCTTCATGGAGGTGGTCAGGTTCAAGTGCGACAATGGAACGCCTGCAAAACATTCGCTCATTCGTCACTCAATCACTCGAAAATGAAATTTAAAAAAAAAACCTTTTGGCCGTCCCGTTGTACCGCTGGTATGCAGCAGTAAAGCCACATCTTCAGGCTGAGGACTGAACACCACTGACTGACCACTCGACGAACCTTCAGTCTGTGCTGTGTTCATCACAATGGATTTTCCATTCCAAAATACTTCGATCACATGGATTCCGCGTCTCTGTTGCGCAGCCAGAACTGCTGCATAGTTGCTTTTGATGGATCCGGGCGGAACAATCATAACCGTGCTGTTGGCATCTTCTAAATAGAACAGGAACTCTTCTTTCGTGTAGGCCGGATTCAACGGCGACGCTACCAATCGCATCAGACCACAGGCCAAGAAACTGACCACAAACTCTAGACTGTTGGGATAGGCAATGGAAATGGAATTTCCTGGTGCCAATTGTGATCTCGGCACAATGCTGGCCAATTTGGCACAGAATTCCTGTACGACTTCATACAGCTGATTGTATGACAATGTGGTTGGTATGGGACAGGAGCGAGGAATGATAACAGCGGTCTGGTTACCGTTATCCCTATCGAAAATGGCACGTAACGTTGCGGTTGAATCCATTCCGAAAGCAGATGATAAGTAGGAAAATGAATGTCCAGAAGCGGTTTCAAGGTTACAATGGTTACGTGCAGCAGAACAAAATTCACTTGTTAATCACTCGAGGTTCAGATATCAACTACTTTGCGAAGAAGAAATTTTTTCATTTCAATAAACGCAACGCACTCACTTGTTTCCTTATCGGCACCTACATTGACCTAGTGAATTTGCTGTGTGTAATCTTTCCAATAATTCTTATCAAATACTAGGAATACGTAATTAATAATCGAACGTTCAGCCAGCATACATAATACGTCCGTTCTTCATGCATCCGTTCGATGTCTGCGAAATGTCTGAGTTGAATTTTCTATCCGGATTTGTATTTAGCAAAGGTTCGTAGAAAGTGTTCGAAACGAAAGTTTCAGACAGAGGGAACATTTCTGTGGAAGTTGGTGATGGGGCATCTCAGAAGCAGAGGTTCATGAAGGAAGTAGTTATGACAAAAGTTTGTTTAACCTTTTCCAAGCCATAGTAGCCTTCCTGGAATTTCAAAAGCATTTCCTAAGAGGAAGGAGACTAATCACTTTAAAAAATTTTAGAAGGAGAGTTCCAAAAACTTCCAACGCCTTCGGATCCAGTCTTGGTTCTAGCTTCCAAAAACTACTAACAATGTCTGCAATGTTTGAAAGAGCTCTAATGTCTAAAACTGTTCCCCTGTCCTTGATTAAGTATAGTAAGATACACAGAGGTCTCAGATACGGTCTCAGATATAGTCTTGCCATAGAATCTGGTTGGTGGAGTAACGAGAAATTCATATCCAATATCAATAAAGTCCACAGCTATCGTCCCACTGATTTATCATGAGAGCCTACGTTCCAAAAATTGGAAGAAGCTTTAAGCTTTTAACAAGCAACACAGTCACGTGACAGTCATAACCAAAATGACAAAAAACGAAATCAACGAAATGTTTCAACAGGTTCCACATACCTTTTTTGGCAGACTGCTACATTACTGTCACGTTGACTATAAATCCATCCTCCTCCTCCTGCGTCTAAAATCTGTACCGATGAACGGGACGCGAAGTACAAACGTAATTCAAGGGAAATGTTTGTCGAATAGCTGATTAACACTCCAGAAGTCAGACTCTTATCAAATCAATCGTCCAAGTACTCGAAAACCGTTGTTTACAACTTTTTCGAACGAATTATCGATCTTTTCCAAACCGTATTTAATCGAAAAATTTCCACGAATTCACCGTCACATTGTAGCATTCAATGACTAGCCAAAATTACACCAAACATTCGCATTGATCGTGTTACGCTATTTTGTTTGTCGTATGTCGTATACAATGCATTCGTTTATGTAGTGCTACCATAATCGGTAGATGAGTGTAAATATTAGGTAATTGGGCGAATACATTGTAAAGCGTGTCATTCAAAACAATTCCACCATTTTATCAGTGTAATGAATGATTAAGTCAATAAGATTTCTGTTGACATTCAAGTTGAGGTACTTATCGCATAAGCATCGACAAAGGAAATTGTAGAATGAGATGCAAGATAGCGACAAGTTTAGCATAAAGGCGACTGTTTCGTTTTTTTTGGACGATAATATCGTTTTATGGACGGTAATATCATTTTTTGGACGATAATATCGTCCCTGACTATATTGACCTGTAGAAATGTCCCGCCACCGTGTAGGGTCTAACTTTTTAGACCAGAGTGCAATTAGTTCCTGAGACACTATTTCAGGGGCGGACTAACAATTCCAGTGACCTGGGCTGTTGAGATGAAGTAGAAAGTGAATGATCGTGAGCGGAGCGAGCTACAAAATTTTTAATTTTTTTTCTGAAAAAAGATTTTATTGCTCACTTCTCAGCGCCCTGGACTCAGTCCACTTAGCCCATGGGTTAAGCCAGGCCTTACTATTTTCACCCATAGTCTTGCGACAGTTCATCGTCCCATGCACTTCATAAGCAACTTGAATCTTTCCTTCCACAAATTGACCCAAAAATTCGGTTTTTCGGCCGACGTTAACGGTGTGATAATGCATCAAATATAGTCAACACAATGAAGAATTACCGAATTACCGAATGTATGATCTGCACCAATGAAAGTCTAGAACAGGTATGGTCGATCGACAAATTCGCCTTAAACGCACTCACATTTTATGTCAAAATAATATGAAAATGAGTGCGTTTAAGTACGAAAATCAAATTTTTATGTTCTCCGGGCGGACAATAGACCATACCTGTTTTACACTTTCATTGATCTGCACTAACAAGTTAATCAGATTACCTGCGGTGGTAATACCTGTCAAACACAGCACATTTTACCTGTTACTCGAACACTTCGATCCAACGTTCATTCATACTTTCATGCATCGACACCACTTTCATGCATCGGCACCAACAACATCCGCGACCAATTCGACAAAGCAATTGGAACAGCTTTCGTGCCACGTATCCTATTAGCTCCACTATTCCAACATATAAGAATATGAGCAGACAAGCACACAAGTATCCGAACAGCCGAGAGGACCGCCAACAGCTACACAAGATTTGTGGGCTTCCAACAGTCACACATTCTCTCGAACTCGAACGTGCCGCACAGCAAATTCGTTAATATGAATCCAATTGCTCAAACCTAATGCCGAGCGGCCACATGAACAAGACAACATTCAGTTTCGTTCACAACGTTCACGCATACAACACAATATTGTTACGCAACCAAATCGTTCACTCAAAGTCAAAAATCAAAAGTCCCCGGAAATAGACGGACATTAACACAAATTTCGCAACCACACAGCTCTACACACTTTAATCACTCTACTTAATGGCAATAATCCGGAACAAGCAATTGCAAAATAAATAAAATCGATGAAAATATTGGAAAAATCGTGGAACGACAATTTTTTTCGTACTTTCAGTTTAACGCACCGCCTACCTCTTCTGTGGTTGTTTGTGTGGATCAGCTGAAAAACAACTGAAGCAAATTCATGCTGAGATTTCACTGTATCTAACAACGTATATCAAGCAACATTGATCACAGTCGACAGCTGCCACATAGAGTACTATTTTGTGTGAAATGGTTTTTTTACAGTCTTGTGTGACACAGTGTCAGGTTCAAGAAACTTATTTTAGAGTACGACTCGTGTTTGAAGTGACTGTATTTCCACTCTGCAGCAAATAGTGTATTTTAGACCTGTACAAACAGTGTTCTATACTGGACAGTATGTTGCTTGCACCCAAGTGCTAACCGGATCTACCAAATAAATCAAAATTAAAGTTTCAAAAGTTAAGGATCGATGATCGCTCAGAAATTGATGCAATTGATGCCACAGTAAAAGTAATCACAGTTTCTATTGGACACAAATACAATATTGCTGCAACTTAGAGTAATTCTACCTAGAGAGGAAATTTGTACGACGAAATGTGGTGCCAACATCAGTTTGTATAAGATACACATTTCGTATAATTTTACACCAATAGTATTGGTCCAATACGTGTATACGTTCGCTTTTGATAGTTCAATTTGCCCTCTTAATTAAGAGGGCAAACACATATACCAATAAACATTTCGTATTTGATGTTGGGACCACATATTTTACGTAATTTTGTTCGAAATTTCCTCTCTAGGTATAATTACTCTTAGCGCTGCAATGACTGACGTCTAGGCTGTCTCTCGTTATGTACGTCGTGTTGCTCTAATATTAAAGTGCTTGCACTTCACATCCATTTTTCTGTCTTAGATTAATAATTGAGTTCATACTCGATCAATCGTTGCTTTTAGGTGATGGAGGGGATATCGAACGATGTTTTTCGTTGAGGAACACCGCAATCATTATATTTCACCGCTCACTTCAATGGTCATGATCAAGGTCTAATATTTGACAAAAAAAAACTTTGTCGAATATTAGGCGCAGGTCCTGATTCTTTGAAGAGCATCAACTAAATAAGTTGCAGTCACTATAAAAGACGTCTGGCTGTACATTTAAAACTTTTATTAATTCAACAATTAGTCCGGTTCGAACAAGCAACATTTCTCTTCCCTCTAAAAATGCATACGAAAAAAACACAATTAACAAAAAACGAAAAAAAAAATATTTTAAAATTAACGATGCGCACAACGGCAACTATGAGTATTTTGGATTTCCGTTCATTTTAAAAATCGCCCGGACACCAACTGCACTTTTTTACTTGTATGAATCGATCTGCTTAAGGTCCTTCACAACCTGGAAATGATAAAGAATTTTGCAACAATTTAGCGACCATCATGGCAAATCAAATTAGATTTGCAGTTGAACGAATTGTTCGTATCGATGTGTGTTTTAACCGGTTACAGGCGGCAAGCATATGACCAGTATTACTATTACTTCCATCGATCAAAATATTTTTTAATTTGGTGATTTCAAATCTTGTACTTCAATTTTTTTTAACATGCATTTTACAATGTAAAAGGCCCCGTATTACGCAGAGCTTGTCATTATTTTTGTTGTCGCTATCGATAACAGATGAATAGCCGTATGAGACAGGTTAATTTCTTCGCTACTATTTTGGAATACGAAAAATTACATTGAAGAAACCCATAACCCTTGCGGGTAGTCTCAAAACATAGTCGTAGATTCACATCTTGGCTGCCTATCACACTGAACAATTGAAAAATGTCTAGAAATCTGGAAATGACCAGAATAGTCGGCAAACGACCAGAAACCGGGAAATTTGTCCTTGAAATCGAGAATTGATCGAACAACTAGAAACTCGTAAAAATAGCAAATTGAGTGGGAAACGAACAGGAATCAGGAATTAAAAGGATTTGATAATAACAGGTGAGTATACAACGGGAACCGAATCGAGATATTTTGTATAGCAAAATAGAAAAAACCTCGTCATTGACCTGCGGTAGTGATCAAATGTTCAAACGAAATTTTTCACTCGCTTCGCTCACGATTTCAGATTTTACAAAATCGATTTTCTACATTTCGGAAACGTTGAAATAGTGCAGCTTTAGTCAATACACCTTTTCCTCTGTACTTGCGTCATTAATTAACTTCTAATTATATTTAAAAAAAATTGTTTGTCAGCAGGATCGATTGTGAAGTCATATGAGTTCAGCAACCTTAAAAAGATAATTTAAATAGGCATGTAGCTTCCGCAAGATTGAAAATAAATATTATTTACAGGGATATCCAAACATCTTCAAGAGCGCTCACCCCTTGGTAATTTTCTAGCCTACATTTGTGCGCAAAAAATATTGGTTTTTCGATGATTTCAGGAACCGAAATCTTTTTTTGAAAAAGTAAGGAGAATTTCAGGAGTTTTAAAATATGAGATTTTGGATTAAATTTGATGAATTCAAAATTCTTTTGACTTTCCCAAGTCATATAAAGGATATATGAAGCAGATTTTTTGGTGTTTCTAAGAGAATATTCTTTGGAAAATATTTTCCGAATTTTTCACAAATATTTTATCGAAGATTTTTCCAAAAAAGTAACTAAATTTTTTGTCTTTTTTGATTTTATCTTCTTGCTACTTGTAATGCCCGCATTTAAAATCATTTGTGCCTTGGCCACTGACGATTTATCTAATTTACATTCGCTAACTACAGATGACGAAGTGTTATTACCATCATCAATTAACTTTTCGGCGACTTTTAACTTTAAAGTCTCCTCTGCTATTTCAGCTTCGATGCTTTAAATTTTTGCCTCTTTCTTTATGCTTTTCGTTTTTGTCTGACTCGTTTTGTTTCGATTTTGCTAATAACGTCTTCCACTCGTTTTCTACATCTAAATGCAAAAAATATCTTTTACGGGCCGACGAGCAGAGGTTTAACAATTTTCGAATAATTGAAAAATCTTCCACTTTATCGTAGAAATACAAAGTATTCTAACTATCCGAATAGCCGCAATCGTTTCTTATAAGTGCTGCTCCTTGAAATTTCGGGAAGCACAAATTTATTTACGCTAAATCCTCGCTCAGAATCAGCATTCCTCCACTCGCGGCATATTGAAAACCGACACACTTTCTGTTTCTGTGTTTTACTTGAGTTGTTTCTTATTTCTCCATATAAAAATGCATGCAAAATTCACAAAAAAACCAGTAAAACATAGAACAGAAAATGTGTCGGTTTTCCAAATTCCGTGAGTGTATGATTGAGGAATAAATACGCATTGGCTAACTTAACCAGATGGCCAAACTTTTCTCAAACACGATACACACCAGACGAAAGTTAACAATTGATTGACAATAAATGATTAAGTTGCCAGCAGCATCAACACAATCGATGAAAAGAACAATTGAAGCAATAGGGTTTTGCAAGTACCTTTTAGCACTATCGATCTCATTTGTTGAATTATTTAGGTTTCATGAGCTTTTTTTGGTGAAGTAAGCGATGAACGGTTTTGAATATATATGGTTCCACAGTCAGAATTAAAATGTTTTAACTACAGTGAAACTAAAAATAAGGAGTTTGAGGAGATTAAGTAGGTTTCAGGAGGATTTTTGAAAATCAAGGAGATTTAAGGAATCAAGGAGGAGTGGGCGGGAGTATTATGTAATTTTTTCAGATTTTTCAAAATGGTGGAACACACCCCAATTTATCGAAGACTGAATTTTTTCACAACTAACGGGTTCGATTTTTGGTCAGTGGAAAATGCGTCAGCAACATGACCAGAAATTGAAATTCCAGAAAATAGCAGATTATTATCAAGGTTCTGAAAGAACAGGTTAAGACACATCTGAGTTGATCACGAGGGCGGCTGACACACAAATTTTGACAAATAGATGCTATTTATTGAACATACTCAATACAGATTGTTTGAAATGTCAACCTGATAAAAACTTTTTTTTTTACTTCAAGTTGACATTTCAAACAATCTGTAATGAGTATGTCCAATAAATAGCATCTATTTGTCAAAATTTGTGTGTCAGCCGCCCTCGTGGGTGTCTTAACTTGTTCTTTCAGAACCTTGATTATTATCAGGTATGATCGGCAACTTGACTGGACTACACAAAAAGGTGTTTTTGGTAGAATATCAGCACTAAAAAGCACGCTAGAGGTGAGTTTTTGGGTATGAGGGTGAGTTTTGTCTGTAATTTATATCGCCCAAAACCACTTACAGTGGATGTGTGACGCAAGTCCTGTTATCCACTTACAAAAGAACTGATATCGGTGTAGCGCTTACAGATTCGACACGCAAAAAGATATGCGTCGCAAATGGCAGCTGATGAGGAAAGCACGCGAAAGTTTAATCAACAAAAATTTTACCAGAAAAATTTTAGAAAGAAAATTGTAACAAAAAAAAAATTGCGTCAAAAAGTGGCAGATGTTGAGGAAAGAAATTTTTTAAAATTGTGAAATATATTGCTTTAAAGAATCAGGGCCGTAGCTAGACAAGATTTTCAGGGCGGGCTCAAGCCCTTAAAACGATTGTCGTAATTTATTATACTATTTTTGTTTGTGTTTACTAAAACTAGATTGTGTAAAGTACTAGTGAGTTGTAACTACGCGAGCGGAGCGAGCGAAACTTTTTCAGTAATAATGATAGAGACAACTTCAATTTTTATTTGATTTGATTTGATTTGAACATAACATCGGTAGTCAGGATGGCCATTTGATGCCGACTTCACTATTGCAACAACGCACTTTCATTTTTGAAAACTTAAAGAAATGGCCATCCCCTCAAGAAAGACTCAAAGATTGACTACAAAAAAAATTAGATTTCGAAAACGTACTGCCTTTTTAAAATCCATGCTTGTATGTTAAATATAGTTCAAAATTATAAATAAGAAGAGTGATGTCGTTTAGTATAACTTTTGAAGTCACTGCTTCATAAAAAAAATTTACTTCCAGCCAAAAATTGTACTCTTCTTTGAACTTTGTTAAGGAATGAAGAAACTTAGGAAACACAAAATTCTCTGAATAGCTTCGATTTGTTCCAAACAAGAAACTACAGGCTGATCTAAAATTTTTACTTTTTGTCAGTGATCTTGAAGTCAGAAAGCTGAGAAAATATTTTAAATAAAAAACATGGAATTTTTGAGAAAAAACTTCTAAAAATTTTCTAGCGGTGCAACAGCCGTCTCAACTCGTCTATGAAAACCGCTGCCATGATCCGATATCTTTAGAAGCTTACTATCAGGTTTTAGTAGTAGTTCAAGAACGAATGCTTTTTTTATGAGAAAGCAAATCGTACAGAAAAGCTGTTCATTTAAAATTCAAAATGCGAGAAATGTAGCTATTGAGCCAAGTGAACGCTGAACATCTTTTATAACCTTCAGCTTTCAGCGTAGATCAGACCTAAAGCATTCATTTTTTACCTGAATTTACCCGATTCCGAGCCCTCAAACCTTGATCAGGATTTAGATGAACATAAGTACTTGATGACTCAAAAAGGAAAAAATTCAAAAATTTCGTGTTTAAGCAACTAAACAAGTTTTTGTCTCAACACGTCCATCAAAGGTAATTCGGGATTAGGATAGCCAAAGGTTGAAGGAAAAAACGCTTTGAGCATCTTGAATGTTTTTCATAAAACGTCCTGCATTAAAACTCAAAATTGTTTTAAGTCTCTACTATGTAAATAGCCGCGCAGCGAGACTTTTTTTATGAACTTAGAAGATATACAAAGCAAATGAACAAACAGAATTAGGTTGATAAATACATAAGGCATATGATAGACATCAACTTCAATCGATATGTCTTTAAGTTAACAGAATTTCCAGATGAACTCTGAAAGTTCCAGGGCGGGCTCAACCCGCCTAAGCCCATTAGTAGCTACGGCCCTGTAAAGAATGGAATTCAAACGGAAGAAAGCCGAATCATCTGCTACTTGTTGACGCAATTTTTTTTTGTTATAATTTTAATCCTAAAATTTTTCGGGTAAGATTTTTGTTGACAAAACTTTCGCGTACTTTCCTCATCAGCTGCCGATGGCTTTAACTGAAAATTCTGAAAAAAATTCTCAAAAAATGTCAAAGAATGTAGAGTAGCATCTGTAATTTTTTGCAGAATTTTTGGAACCCCCGTTAGTTGTGAAAAAACTCATTCTTCAATAAATTGGGCTGTGTTCCACCATTTTGAAAAATCTGGAAAAATCACATAATGAAGACAATTCAATGAACCAAAAATGGTGGTAGCACTTTTTTGTCTGACAGATGGAAAAAAATCATTGAATTTTTCTTTGAATTTTTCACGCTTAAATAGGGGTCCAAAAAATCTGAAAAAAATCGCAGACCCCTTGTATAGACATTTTTTGAGAATTTTTACAGATTTTTACGTCAACACACTAGACAGAAATAAATGAAAAACAAAATTCACATTTTCGTCAAAAACTCCACTATACCTCCATTTTGGAGATTCATACTCCACTAAAAGTAGTTCTAGGCCAAGACCTTTCGAATGATGTATCACAGGCTTTAGTTCCGTTGGGGGCATTTTTTACATGCTATGCCCTTTGTTCGAATTTTAGTGGATATCGGGAAATCGGATTAGGAAATTCCAACAAGATCGAAAGTTTTCTGTCAGAGTGAAGCGAGGGCCGCAATTCGATCGAGTTGGAATTCCCTATTTTCTTCCCGAGATGTACACATAACTTTTCATGCACGCGTCGTTTGTTGCCCTATTTTCTCTCCCATGAGAGAGCCATGAGAATTTTGTGTTTTCTTGACGACCGGTCGAATGACATTTCTAATGAGAAAAGTGCAGCACTTTCTCTCCGGCGGGAAGAAAATAGAACTTTTCTCACTTGAACTGTCTCTTTGTTTATGTTTTGGAAAATGGTATGACGAACCGATGTTTTCATTTTGTGGAGAAAAACGACAAAACACAACATGTACGCATGAAAAACGTTGTGTTCCCTTATGGGAGGAAATAGGAAATTCCAACTCGAAACAATCGATCGAGTTGGAATTTCCTATTTTCTCCCAGAGGTAAGCCAATAACTATTTCATCCGAGCGTGGCGTGAATAACCATTTTTATCCACGAAACAAACACATCGATTTGTGTAACCATTTTTCAAAACCAAAACCAAGTGGCATTTGGAGGAAAGAGAAAAACTTTTGTTTGTCCCATGGACAAGAGTTGAGAAAGAAAAAAATAATTCTCAATTGAACTGTCATCAGAGAGAGCGTCAATAGAACGTCATCTGCATTTTAGTGGAGAAAATACAGCTATTCACGCCGCACGGATGAAAACATTATTTGCACAGGCGTCTTGCTCGTCTGAAACCCTCTGCCTATCACTGTTAAACGAAGGGGGAGAGCAAACAATTTTCATCTCTGTACATAGATTTCGATCCTCCGCCTGACTGCTAGCGTCCGACCTTGCACAGCAAAAAATGTGGTAGTTTGTCCTTGAACCTGGTGTTACTCTCCGTTAACCCTTCACAGACGTTAGCTTGTCAGAATTTTTACTATCGAATCTTTTACTTCATTTGTTCTAAATAATTCGAATATTTTACTAGTCACAGCTGGTGGTTTATTCCTAAAGTCGTGGTCGTTTTATCTATAACAGATCACAGCCGATGTGACAACACTAACACTACCAATCGCGATTATCTATCAATGTACTCACCTCAAGTATTGTTGCCATGCTCCATGCCTGCAAGAGAAACGACATTTTAATGCAAAACGGTAGGGAAATTGATCCTTTTGCTGATTGTCGAATTGGGTTGGATGAACGACGGAATTCGACTCGAGATCAACCGAAAAATTGAAGAAAAAATCCACAGAAAACTTACCTGGGTTCGACACGAGTCCACACAGTACGATCCATTCTCGTTGGTCAATTCCGGCAGTCCACGCCACGGTGACGTTTGAATTTCATGCAAATGTTTCGTCAGTATGGACCATGTTTCGGCAACCGTTTCCGGCAGACGATTCGTTTTTTTGGCGAATATTAATCGAGCTCGTAGATAGAAGCCGATGGGCCACAGCCATTCCGGTCCTAAACGGAAAATTTCGTCAAATTGTCATTGATCTGGAACCAATCGAGACAATTTTGTCCTTGATTACCTTGATGGTAGTTTGATCCATGCGAAACGTGCGGATCGTCCGAGTCATTGCTGTTGTCATAGAAACCGCGATACTCAAAATCGTCCGGATCCAGTGTTTTCATTCCGAGCGGTCCGACGAGATGTTTCTTCGCCAATTCGAGTGCTTGCCAAGCGTGATTCGGGTCGAACAGTTCGGGTGCCTTGAAATTTGAGACTTCTCACTGAATCGGTGTCAGGCTTTGATTATTGTCGAGGGTCTTACCACCACCATTGCTATTGGAAAATTGCAGCGTAATTGAAAGTCGGCCCATGCTTTCGATGCTCCCAGCGAGTCTTTGTAAATTCCTCTCTTGTTCACCAATGGATCGGTGCACTGGTTCGACACAAAGAAATTCGTCTCGAAATTGTCCGCTATCAAATTGGCCCAATGTTCGTACGTCCATGTGGTTTTCTCACCTGTCAGTTGAACAAGAAATTATTCCTCCAACTCACAAATCCAACACCCATCCATCATCCGTACCATTTTTACCAGTTCGTTCAACCGACTGGTACGGAATGAGTTTTCTCTTCCCCAAATCGTCCATAAATCTCAGCACAGCCATTTGTAATCCTACCAATTCCACAGCCGAACCATCACGTGGCGTACTGGGAATACCTTTGTTGCCAGCCCGTTCCGACGAGCCCATCTTGTCCATCCAAGTGCCACAGTTCAGTACATTTCCGCCGAACACGAAACCAGTCGTCGGATGGATACCGATTTGATTGTTGAAACCCCCATCGAGCATATGCTCGTCAATAGCTTTGCCAGCGTTCCGTTCACGGAATATCAGTCCTTGGAAGTGCGTTGTCAGGGCCTCTTGCATTATGTCGAATAGTGGTTGATCCTTGGAAAAGTTGCCCGAAAAATTAGGAAATTTTTTTCATCTCGGCCGATGGAGCACCTACCACTTCGCCGGCATTTCGATGCTCCGAATCATCTGTGGGAAAGATTCGAGAAACCGATTCCGTCAAAATCGCCTGTCCATTCGGCACTTCGGTGACGTACTGCTTAATGCTATGCATCCACCACCAAATGGCGTCACGGCAATTGAATCTCGGCGTTGTGCCATTATCCAATAAGTTGGGCATCAGTCCGTGCCGTAAACAAGATCCGAATCCCAAGATATGATATCTGGCCTCGTCGTATCGTCCCGTCAAAATCAGAAGTCCACGCAAGGAAATGAATGTGTCGCGACCCTAGATGGAGGAAATGTTCAGTCAGTCATGTTATGTATGATCGGATGTGTTCTTGTATGTACCCAAGTGCGCATATATCCCGTTGAAAAGTGTGGCAAACCGGCCGATATTGTCGAACATCTGGATGGAGGCAGTGGTGGACTAGTTTTTGGACTCAATTTCGGTAGATCGCATGATGGGCTTACTGCTACGAATTGAAGTGAACCGAGCGCAAGATACTTTTCGAATCCACTGCCATTTTTAATGAATCTAAAATTGATGGGAGAGTGACGAAAGTGATGACAGAACAATCAGATGGTTGAAGGAACGTTACTTTGCATCACAGTAAATAGGAGCGACTGAGTAGTTACTAAACTGACGGGAGTCTTAACCCTTTGAAATAGACATTTTCCTTCCATTTTCCTTACCTGCAGAGTGAATACTTGGCTCTCGTTTCCACATGACGTCGACAGAATGTTGACTAAGAACAATCGTGCAGATCAGTCAACATTTCTGCTGCGGACACGTGGAAGCGAAAGAAAGCTGGTCAGAACTGAACTCCTACAGATCGAAGTACAGCGACTCTCGCATCAGTCCGGGCTGCTGTGTCATCTCACTCGCTAGAGATTTCTAATGCATTTTGACAGTGTGAGTGACAGGTCAAAGTTTCCGAACAAATTTAAAAATACTGGCTTTGAATGATCTGCATCTACATGACTATTCCTGAGTCTTCCTACACACGAAGCTAGAACTCAACAAGCATTTCAATCATTTTTGTAGTTTCCTCTTGATTTGGCGAAAGATTGAGGTGTCAAGAGAGGTCAGCTCTAGAGCTCAAGGATAGCCTGCCATCAGTTAATTTTCGAACCATGTTCTGGACTTGGAAAATTTTAAGGTTCCCAGAATTCCATCCCAGTTTTCTAGTTCTAGAACTCAGTGATGACAGGCGTTTCTATCAGCTTTTTTGAACTCTCTTCTGGATTAAGGACGTTTTTGAGGTGTCTCGACGCTAGTTCTTAGAATTCCATCATTCCTAAGGGTCCATCTTCTTCCCTGTTCTACAACCGGTTTACCGGTTATAACCGGTTCATGAGACCAAAAAATATAGTTCGGAAACTTTGACCCATCAGTCACATCCAATTGTCGAAATACATTAAAATTCTCAAGCGAGCGGGACCACTTTTTCTGACATAGCAGCCATCATTAAAGTTATAAAATCAATCGGTCGATGACCGAGAAATTACTAAACTTTGCCGCTGAAGCTTAATCTATCATTACGCCAACTACACCTGCTAATGATCTAATATCCCGACCTGTTCCCATTGCTTCCATGCATCGTGGACTCGTTGACGTTCCCATCAAACCAACTATTTTTCTGATGATGCAACGTAACATTTCCAGGTGCAAGCCCGGACTAGCTGTGATAGGACTCATCGGGCGAAGTGGCTGAATGGTGTCGAAATGAACTTTGTTTGAGGCTTTTAAGCACGCCAAAAATTGATATAATTTGGTGTTTTAGCCGATCGCCTAATATGGCCAGTCCGGTCCTGTGCGGGTGATGAATGAATAAATGAACAGCCGTTCGTTAACTCGTTTTTTCTTTGTCAATGATTTTTCGTACGAAATTCTTTTAATGGTCCCCATAACAATGATGCTGACTAACACACTAGACACTACCGACTGTCGATTGATAGTCGGCGTGGTCAACTTAATAGAAATTAAAAAATAGAAAAATTTACTCAGACATCAGGTTGTGACTTTGGCCGATTAACAAGTCATGGATTCCGGTGTAGATGACGTCAAAGTAACTGGGAATCAGATATCTGTAAAAGCGAATGGGTCAGATTAAGCCACGAGTGAAAATAGGCCGGTAACAAAGCTCACGTCACCTTGGAATTTCTTTCAGCGACTTGGTATTCACATCGATCCATTTCGCCAATTCGACTGTGCCTGGGTACTTATTCAGCCGTTCGTGTATGTAATCTGCAAGGAATTTTATCAAACGTTTCGGAAGACGTAAACAGAAACAGAACGAAAAGTTCTTCTCCTTCGGTGCCGAACGAACCTCAACGTTCACTTCCCAGCATCATTACGAAACTCACCAATCATCCAATTGCCCTCACGCAAATTACAACAAATCGGATGACCCAAATCGTTGTTCGGTCCAATGACCGACAGCAACGAATTGAATCCTTGCGATCCACTGTACACCAACGGACCATAACCGGGAATGTTGTACACTCCACCGTTGCCAGCATCACGTTCCTCCTGATCGCAGCAGTAAATGGCCTTGTTCAAGTCATTCAAATCCAATTTCGAGACAATTGTCTTCAATTCGTTGGCCCGGGTGCCGAACTGTTTGCTCATAAAACTGCGCACCAAATCGTCCAAGTTGGCAAAGTGCGGAATGACGTGCTGGTGCGGACGAACACTGTTTATCGATTGCGACATTTATCGATTTAAAAAGATTTTGATTCTGTGGCACCGTGTGCAGTGCACACCATTCAGTTAATCGACTTACCGAACAGCTATTACACTTCCGGGTCGTAAATTTCCGAATTCCAATTTCGTCACATTTCCGTCTTTAACGGCCGTGTGCTTGAAGATATTCGATTGGACCAGCGGTATGTGTTCGCTGATCTTCAGTTCGTATTCGGTGAGGCCGTTGATGAATTTCGGATTTTTTTCGAAATTGTACGGACGATCGAACGGTTTTCCAGAGCTACTGAAAAAATTGCAGACAGAAAAGCACCTGATTGGTTTTGTGTGTTTTTGTGTGTGTGTGTGTGCGATGTCGAATAGGTCGAATGTGTTAGGCAGTTTGAAAAGAATAAGAAAAAAGAAATTAAAGTGAGGATGCGTTACACGGGGGAGTTGGACGAAAGACTTTGTTGGGAAAAAGTTGTACTGAAATTTGGAGGCGAAAAGTCTGGGATCGGGTTCGGATTAACCTGTTTCAGTTCAGGTTGACCCGAACCGGATTTTAACACGAATCAACCCGAACCTGAGTTGGCTCGATCCGAATTTGAACTTTTACTTTCGGATTTGACCCGGAAATTTTCAGGTCGGATCAGGTCGAGTTCGGGTGACCTGAAATTTTTATTCCAGAAATCACAAACTTTCACACAAAAAATGTGGGTTACTCGAACTTGACCTGATCCATCCTAAAAATTTCAGTTTCAGATCAGTTTCGGATCAGGTCAATCCGAAAGTAATAGTTCAGCTTCACGTCAGATTAGACCTGAACTTCAGGTTCGGGTTCGGTTCGGTTTGAATCCGAAATCTGCCGAAATCGATAATCTCAGTTTCAGGTAAAGTAAGTTTGAGTCGAACCTGAACCCTTAGTTTAGGTTCGGGTTCTGGTCAGACCGAGCCCGATCAGAGCATTAGTCTGGGAGCATCATCGAACGTGAAACAATTTTCGAAAGTCGTGAAGGAGAGGAGGAGGCATAATCCAAAAACATTTTCTCTTGCTTTTCCACCGTAACTGTGGATTTCCCACTCTCCTCCTCACAGCTTGAGATTCACAATTTCGGTGATGCATTCAACGAAGACCGACACGCTTGGATCAATAAAAATCACTTGAAAAATTGACTTTTCATCCCTAGTCCCTACATAACAAGGGCTGTAGTTTTCGTGAGAATTTTGTTGATCCGAGGCGTAGCCGAAGTCAATGAACACACGAAAACGAGACTTTTCATTTTTTTTATTTCGAGTTTTGTAATGAATTGTGCACGCTGAGGGCGTCACAAGAAGTGGATGAACCAAGAAAAGTACAGTTTTCAACGCATGTAGCCTGTAAACGGTACCAATTACTGGCCAAACAACCATTGGACCATTGTTTGCTCATCTGCTTTGAAAATCAGAATTTTTAGATCAGAAATCGATTCCTCAAGTTATCAGCTGATCCAACCCATCCTTCCCAGCACACAATTTTATCTCGTAATTTGGTTCGAAGTTCCTACAAACTTCCAAACCAAAAAGTCGACATCAAAGGTGAAAGTCGAAAAGCTCATTACGAGTGTGCCCCACCTCCCACAGAAGATGGAATAAAATGTTTACGTGAAACGTCAGCCATTGAACGTTTCATAAAAAAAAATCCCCAGCTTTGTGTGCCCTAGAACTAATTGTCTCGGATCCACCTGGTCGAATTTCGAAAGTTTCGACATCCGTTGAAGCCGTAGCCTCACATGAAACATACAGAAAAGGGCAAACAAACAGTCGACTGCAGCCAACACAAACGACAATCACATCACTACCTACTTGTGCGTCAGTTCGGCTTCAAAAATAATTTCCTCCAAATCCCCTTCGAACACCAACGGCCTAACATTCGATGGACCGGCATTGGGTTCAGGATTTTGGAAACTTGTGTGCGCCACCAATATGACAGTTTGATGATTATCCGGCGAATGGCGAGTCACAGCCACCACATTAACGTCCATTTGATCGACGTAGACTTGGTTCAGGCCTTCCTGGACCTGCAAAAATTTAAGTTTTTCGTTTTAATGTTACCGTGTCGGGTCGGTGTCATCCGGAAAGGGTTACCAAATTTCCATGCAAAATATTTATCGCCCGTTTGGCAGCTATGATACCGCTTTTAGCGTCGACACCTTTGTTCCACTCCTGATACTGTCGTTCCTCGTTGACCACATGAATCTGTCGTGGATAAAACGTCAGAAAATTGCACATAGCGACTTCCCGTCATTTGAACTTACATGGTGCGGCACAAGCTCATCATAGCCTCGTGTACTGCCTGTAGCACAACACGCCATCGAAACTAAAGCAGCAGACGGAAGTAGATCGAAAACGGATCGCTTTTCAATCGGAGACGGATTATCGTGCGTGATGTCCAAAAATAGTGCATGAGCAATGGTCGGTGCCAGTGGTCGTTCCACTGAATTGTAAAATGCGCCAACTGGAGCACCGCCATAACGATAAACTAGTCGACCCTCTTCATGACTATCCCATGCAGATTGTGCCTCTAACAAAAGTTACAAATCGTGCCATGAGTACCACGAATGGACCTTGAACATCAAAACAGTACCTCTGATCAGCGACGTTATTCCCAAACGATTCACGAAAATATTATCCGTTTGATCCGAATTGGTGAACAGTTCGGCCACCACATACAACTCCGGATTAACCTCTCGTGCACAATCGAGCAAATATTCGGCCACATGCAATGGTGTCGAATGACAGTTGTCCAACCGAACGCCATCGAATATCTTGGCAGTGGTTGCCACATACTCTTTCATGTAATTCCACAGGTACGGTGAATCAGCCGGCTTTTCACCGAATCTCAATTTAATCGAATCACCCCACGAGATCAGTTCCCTCTTTAAGTAAACATTTCCACGTCCCGGTTGCTGTGCGGCAAAATCCAACAATGGATCGGCATTCATTACCCAGCCGTTGTGAGCCATGAAATATTTCCCCTTATCCGTGTACATGGCCGGTTCGATGTCCGTCAATGGAGCGACTCCCTTCATTCCACCATCGGTGAAGTAAACGCTGAGCAATGGATACTGCAACGAGATTTCCTTCACCTTGGGTCCGAATGGTTCAACTCTTTCGTATCGTATTGCTGGAAGAAACAAGTGGCAGAACGGGACAGTTGGAAACAGAAATTTTTAGAATTTGAAATGAGCCAATACGAACATGCGAGACAGTTCTCTACAGCATAGTTTAGGTAATCATTGATCTCGTTACGAGCCACTTCATTCAGTTGTTCCAATTTGTTACGGAAGGCAGCTGCGCATTTTCTTAAGCGGGAATCTTCGTCGAACACATCGGGGCTGAAAATGGTTTTTCGTAAAATTATTGTAAAGATCGTCGTCTCAATAGTCTACATAGAGTTGGGAGTTGCATAGGTAACACTTTCGTGAGTTTGTTGGCCTCGGATTAACCTCACACGAAAAATTGCCTTTTTTCTAGAAATAATTTGACTTTACTAGCCGAGAATTTGTAACAAAACCAGATCGAATATTGTTTCATGCGGTCCTTGCGGTCTGTGCATAAGTCTGGGCTATTTTCCATAGTCCACAATATTTCAGACCGAACCAAAGAAGTATAGAGCGTTTCGTAATCTTTATATCGACTCTCAAAAGGCCTAATGGGTACCATTTGGTACCTTGCATCACTCATCTACAAAAATATTTAAAAAAAAAAATTGCGTCAACCGAGAATCGAACTCGGATCAACTGCTTGGAAGGCAACTATGCTGACCATTACACCATTGACGCTATGCACATTGTCGTGCAAATTTCTCATTAACTAACACTTTCCTCACATACTATTCGTACAGAAGAACCATTATCTTTCACATACATATTCCAACACAGTTGTAGGTACGAAACATACAATAATCGGCAGCTTGTTCGGGAGCACACTATATGTGTTCATTATCACAAAATTGACTTATTATGACTTTGAATTTACCATATGTGCACGCATTAGTGTTTTAGTAAGAAAATGAAACTTCTGTTTTTGTTTACCCTGTTGGATTCATTAAATAGTTGGTCACGTGATCTTCGTTAGTTCGTAATACAATACATCGATCGACGTTGTCATTTTAATTCGTTGCAATAAAACAGTCAAACCTAAAGCGAAAAATATTGGAAAAAACGAAACTTTTGCATTTTCGAGAGATTTTTGCCTGTAGGAAATCTCGAAAAACGAATAATTACCTTTATATACTAGCTAAGAGGAGTTAAGGAAGCGAACAAATTATTGACATGACGTAGCGGTAGAGTAAACTTAAACGATTTGTATTAGCATCGAATCACCGTTATTTCACGATTCATCGACTATTGATCAAAGATTCATCGGCGATTAATGGAAGATTCACCGACGATTCATTCTACAGTCAAATGCAGTCAATTTTCAGCATAAATTTGCTTCAGCTGTTTTTCAGCTGATCCACACATACAATCAAAACGGTTTATACTTGTTTATACGGTTGAAGCTGCTACACGCACGCGCATGATAGTGGTAAAACCGTATAAAGACGTATAAACGGTGCTGATTGTTTGTATGGATCAGCTGAAAAACAGCTGAAGCTAATTTATGCTGAAAATTGACTGCCTTCGACTGTACGATTGATCAAAGATTCATCGACGTTTGATCAAAGATTCATCGGCGATTAATGGAAGATTCACCGACGATCGATTGATCGACAATTCATCCTACGATTGATTGAAGATTTTTCGACGATTGATCGAAGATTTATCGACGATTGATCGAAGATTCATCTGTGATTGGTCGAAGATTCATCGACGATTGATCGAAGATTCATCGCCGATTAATCAGAGATTCATCGACTATTGATAGAAGATTCATCGACGATTAATCGGAGATTCATCGACGATTGGTCGACGATTCATCGACGATTGGTCGACGATTCATCGACGATTGATACTACGATTGATCGACGATTGATACTACGATTGATCGACGATTGATCAAAGATTCTTCGACGATTGATCGAAGATTAATCAGCGATTGATCGATTATTGATCGATTATTGATCGATTATTGATCGATTATTGATCGACTATTGATAGAAGATTCATCGACGATTGATCGAAGATTCATCAACTATTGATAGAAGATTCATCGACGATTAATCGGAGATTCATCGACGGTTGGTCGACGATTCATCGACGATTGATACTACGATTGATCGACGATTCATTCTACGATTGATACTACGATTGATCGACGATTGATACTACGATTGATCGAAGATTCTTCGACGATTGATCGACGATTCATCAGCGATTGATCGACGATTCATCAGCGATTGATCGACGATTCATCAGCGATTGATCGACGATTCATCAGCGATTGATCGACGATTCATCAGCGATTGATCGACGATTCGCATATCACACATCAACGTATACATTCAATGTAGGTATTTTAGTGCAGATTGGTCCAACATTCCCTTCATTAGGACAGAATTCTTAATTGTCATCGGAAGATGTTATGAAAAACATCGCAGTATCAGCACCGTACGAATTGTAATTAAACTCAATTTATGTCACTGACAAACATCTTGTAATTCCATCAAATTCCAAAGAAAATGACGGAATAAATGTCAGAAAATAAGCAATAAAAAATGACTCATTGCTGTCTGGATAGTCAAAAAATGTTTACCAAAATAATGGGTAAAGTGAGTAATGCCTGCCTGATTGCCGCTCACTTCATTGAATATATTATTAGCAAGAGACTTTGTGCATACAAATAAACAAGATAAGC
Organism: Bradysia coprophila; assembly: GCF_014529535.1. Lineage (NCBI taxonomy): Eukaryota > Metazoa > Arthropoda > Insecta > Diptera > Sciaridae > Bradysia > Bradysia coprophila. The sequence continues at coordinate 917,398 of NW_023503496.1, read as the reverse complement.
ACCACCCGATACAATAGCTTTAGGTATTTTCCCGAATTTTACGCAGCACACCGCTCGAGTGTTATCGGGCTGTTATTGTTTTCGAGTTACCATTGCGAACTCAGACTCAAAATGAAATAAATTCGCAGGTTTTGGCATTTGATGTATCAGTCTATTACCACAGAGTTAAGTGCAAAAGTGATCGCCAGAACTTAATAGAAATCCTAATTTATAAACTTTCAAAACTTTGAATAGTAAAAAGCTGAGCATGTCGCAGGCTAAAGTGGTAATTCGTCTACTCTTCGTTTGTTTGATTTACTGGGGCATTGCTGGTAAGTGTTGAAATCGCAAAGGCTAAATGCGCAATTATTGTGCGATGTTTTACTCAGTTATTTTCTGGTGCTAATTGAAATTTATTTCAAACTGTGAAAAATACCTGTGTCTTGCAGGCGAGAGTCTATCTAGAAACATAGAATTTTGTACACATATCCAATGTTGCGATGTTAAATTATGTTACATCTATCATTCGAATTCGAACTACGTTTTGTACAGAGTATGTACAACGCAGAATTTGAAATAAATGCCCAGGAGATGTTTGGAAAAAAACATCGCATTTTGAAAATAAAATCTGTTTTCGAATCGATTCAAATTTTTGTGACATCGATCCCATCGAATTTGTCTTTAGTTTCAGATGCAATATCCTGTCAAAGTCAGGGTGTCGCTCGAATTCCCATTTGTGTATGGGGCGACTGTCCGGCAGGTTACAGAAGCGTATTTTGGGACACTGGATGTTCGAGTATCGGTGGTGCAATACACCAGCGTTGTTGCGTTTAACTTTTTCGATTTATTCGATGTTTGCGAATTGAAACCAATATGATTGAACTGCGCTTACTATATCGACAGAATCGGGTTAACAGCCCCTCTGCTTAATAAAATAGTTAATGGTTACTGTATAGCTGCTAAGAGTCCACATAAATAAAGAAATTAATTTATAAAGAAGAGGAAAAAATTGTAGTTATTTGTTGACAGAGGGAAGAAAATAAGAAATTTCAACAAGAGCGAAGTTTTGCGGCAAGACCGGAGCGAGGGCTTCGAATCGCTCGAGCTGTATTTTCAACTTTTCTTCAAGAGGTGAGCACGACGTTTTTCATATGTGCGATGTGTGATTAACCGTTTTTCTCCACGAAACACGAACATCAATTTGTTGAACAATGAAAACAAAAATCAAGCTGACAATTCGGGAAAGTATTTTCTCCCCTGCCAAAAAAAGGGTGGTAGAAAATAGACGTTTTCTCACCCGAACTGTCATCAGACGATGCGTCAACAAAACGTCATTTTCACATTGAGTGGAGAAAATATGGTTAATAACAGCGCTATGTTTGTACATCAGATGTCTTACATAAACCTTTGGCAGACTTCAAACTTCAACTTCGTTTCATTATCCTCCAAATTTCAAAATTTTAATGGGGGACTGAAGAGAAAACAAAGCAGCAAAGTCGAGTTGAGCCATTCGACTCAATTGGGTATCGCATTGATTTGGAAGGTGTAACCTGGTTAGACAGCAAAGTTATTGAATACAGGTCGACAATTTGCCTGGTTTTATCAGGTGGTAAAAAGTAAACCGAAAAGGAAAAACGAATCGAAATAGTCATCGGGGTATAAAAGGAGACTGCAACAGCGAAGAGATCATTGAATTGGCCAGAGGCGCTTCTAGCATACTGCGCGCCCTGGACCACTACAATCTAGCGCCTCGTTTTTGATTGTTTTTATTTTGTAAATATATTTATAGGTCAAAATTTATTTGTGAGATTAGAGTAAAAAAATTGAGACATGCGTCTTCGACTTCAAGCAAGCCTTTACCAAACACTACCCTTGATCATATCTGATTCAGTCTTCCAGGATTGAACAAATACCCCGAGAAAATTTTTCTTTCTTTAGGAGGCATCAATGCTTAGCTAAAATTACAGCCATTTGTGTGTCACGTACTTCATTTTTGTTAATATCTTTTCATCAGAATCTGATTTAAAAAATGTACGACCGCAATATGTGTTACGAATGTGTAAGCTTTAAATAAAACTTAGTTTTCGTTGTATTCGTTTAACCACTGGTCAATGACCAACTCCAAGAAAAGTGAGCAGAAAAATTTAACGAAATTTCCATAAACTGCTCAGTTTCCTCAGGGCTGTTCAAACTGCTACAGCCAAATCTATTCTCTGTTGAAAGCTAACAAACTCGTGGTCGTTATTGCGGTCGTCATTGGTCTACATTTTTGAAAAAGGATTCTGGTGGAAAGGTACAATCAAAAGTAAATGGAAATCCAGTGTCCAAATGTATGTTTCGTGTCCTGCAGCAGGACATGTAAAACATTTTTTTGAGATACATGAAAAAAGCAGGATTCCAATTAAGGTTCAAAAACTGCCAGTCCCTTAATCCATTCACATTATTCTGCGGTTAAGCTCGAAAATAAAAAAAAATCCGTTACAGTCGAAATATAGATTTCGGGATTTTTAGAGATACCATCGTTTCTGTAATTCTCTCAATTGCCATTTGAAATTACATGCGAAATGAGAGAATACAGAAAAACGATGAAAACGATGATGCCTCTTAAAATCCCGAAATCTATGTTTCTCCGACTGTAAATTGAACCAGAGACGAGGAGAAAAGTACATTCCGTTTTGGCGGATTTGCACTTTGATTCCTATTATTTCCTATAATTCCTAATAATTTCTAAGAATTGCACGATATTTTCTGTTACTATCCAATTCATTGTCTACTTTTTAGAAACAATTTTCTAAATTTTTTTTTTCCTTTTCTTTATTCCGATAATTTTCTAAGATTTCCTCCAAATTTAAAGAAAACGAACAAAAACCGTCGAAATTACTGCAGTGTCGTAGCTGCCGAAGTATCCGGTAAATAATAAGAATTGAAGTAAATACTAGAAATTGAAGGAGCTACAAGAATTGACTGGTAATACGAGAAATTGAAAGTAAATGAAAGGATCAATCAGTGAGTGAACTGTATTTTACAAACCGAATAGCTAGGACCGGAAACCTGCAGCGAGTGAGAAGATCAAGTTTTTTTTTTCATTCGCTTAGTTCTTTCGTTTGTCATACTTATCCGTATTTCCTTTCATTTACGTCAAATTTCTCGTATTTCCAGTCAATTCCTTGTAACTTTTCAACTTCTAGTATTTCCTTCAATTCCTCGTTTAGAGATATGATCTAAATCAATAAAGTAAACTATCAATTTCTACACTGACGGGATGTACTGTATTCGAAAGATGTCAGTGTTATGATAGGAAGGCCGCGCAGCGGACTTTTTTTTCCTTTGAGGCAACATCCCATGAATTTTCATGCAAAGTATGAAATTTTTGTTCGCATATTCCAGTGCCCCATTTTACCAGCGCCCTGGACCATGGTCCAATTGGTCTCTATGAAGAAGCGTCACTGGAATTGGCGGTGTTTGTACCGTGTGTATAATGAAATATTTCCTAGTCACCGCACTACTGTTCGCATTCGTTGGTAGGTGGTTTTTTACCGTCACGCTTAGAGACTCGTCTTTTACCCGAATGTTATGTTGTGTGAAGGAGTACGCTACAACAGCAACGCGAATTGTATGACAGGATGCGAACCGTACAGCGACTATCATTTTTGCTATCTTGGATGGGGAGCGTCGAATTGGGTAAAATGTACACCGGACGACGGTCCTCACGAACTGATTTATTATTCAAGCAAAAAAGGCGTAATGTGCACAAGTAAATGTGGAGCTTTCGGCTTCTTTGGTAGTGGAGGAAAATGGGAATATTGTAGCTTAAAAAGAGGCAAAGTGAAGGATATATACTTGGTGTGGTTGTGCTGACATTGGCCGCCACATAATGGCGCTACTACAACGAACACATTGTTAACAATCAAGGCACAGTTCGCTCATATATTACGATATTTGTGCCACCAATTCAAGGACTGAATGACATTGAGGTTCCACTGTCCATAAACGCTCGCATCGAAAATCGCTATCTAACCCAACACTCCGAATGCCGTTAATCGTCAAATGATGGACATGAATAAAGTCAGAGATCAACCGGCTTTGCCAAACGATGAACGTGGTCATCTGGTGGCAGCATCGTTGGGTGGTCCAAACGATGTATGGAATTTCGTTCTGCAGACTCCGGGCGCGAATCGTTACTATGGATTCTATTCGCATTGGTACACGTTTGAAGGAGAGATTCGAGACTATATTCGCCTGGTGGATATGTCGACTGATTGCTGACGGGAATGTTGTGTCTAACAGACGACCGATAAGAATCGGAGAGCAAAATTAAAGTTTTGGTTGAGAAATTGCGGCTTATGATTTTGATCACTTTGAAGTGATTACATCCTAGGCGCAACTGTCACAGTTATCCGAACAGACAATCTAGGGCAATCAGGAGAAAGGTCAGATAAATCGATTTCTAGATATATGGTGCAGAGACTTATCCAGGAATTATGACTGATAACAAACGACTTTTCAGTGCGGTGTAATGTGTTCGATTGCGATCATCTGAGTGTGAAACGAACATCCTTTGATCCACGTAACCCCTGGTTTCCTGGACAGTAAGGCAGTTGCATAAAAACCGAATGTAAAATTGTAAAAATGTATTGGAGGGAATCGTGCAACAGGTTGGGTAAATCTTTATGAAAACTGATTCACTGGACCATGAGCTAAAGAGCCCTCACAAAAATTCTTCAGCTTTTTGGAAATATTGAGGTGGTATTTTGGTTCCCAAAGTTGCACTCATCATGGTCCATCATTCGAGAACTGTAGGATTTTGAAGGATTTGTGAGGTTTTCTTCTGGACTGTTGATATTATTGAGGTGAGTTTTCGGGATCCACTTTGGAATTTGGAGACCCAAGGGTCTTCGATCTTCCTAGTTCTAGGATTAGGAGCGAATAAAAGGATTTGCCAGGTTTTTTGTAATTCTTTTTGTACTTTTGGGATTGTCAAAGTGGTTAACGGTTGGTTCCCAAGATTCCATCATAAATTTATGGCCGTAAGTGGTTTTTGCTAAATTTTGTGTTATATGAAAGGCAATTGCGCTATCCTAACACAAAATACTTCGGCACTTTTTTAACACTTGTCGACAGCCACACTTATCACTGTTTCTAAGTCTGTGATGCAATTTTGTTGCTCGGGAAATTTCAAACGAAAATAGCATCACCTCGACTGTCGACCCCGTATCTACTGAGCAGTGTTTGTAAACATTTATTGTTCATGTCTCCACCGTTTGATAATAGCGAGACAAATCATTTTTCCAAGCGAAATGTTTTACTGAACTTCGTGACATTACGCTGGTCGCTGGCGCGTTATCACGACGGACATAAGCGCTTTACTAATTTTACAATTTCGATTTGTTATTGCAATTATGTGCGCGAAATGAAGCGGTACAATCGGATGGAATTGTTGTCACTGGTGTTATGGAGACGACGATTGAGATTAGGAAGGTTATGATTCAAGGTGGCATCCGTTCGTGCATGCACTCATTCGCTGGTTGTGTTAAGCACAAAGAGACCGCGAGTCATGCAACGAGGGAAGCGATATTACACGAATGATTACGGCAATTTATAGAACGATGAATGGGACCGTAGCAGTACATGAACGGGACTCAAGCAAGAATGCAAGGAAATCATTGCTGAATTTACACACAAAGTGCAACACGACGGAATGACCAACTCACCTGAACACATTGTATTTTGCATAGGCCGCATCAAAGTCGATTGTACATCCCAGCCGACGGTATTCCGGATCTTGTAACAGCGTGATTTCGGTTGGACTCGCTTGCCTTGTATGCGCAGTTGGTGGCGAACTATTCTGCATCTGAAACAGTTGACCAAAAGTTTAACGACCACTTTCGACTGTTGAAGACAGTCTGGTTCGGATACCAACCTTTTCGTAAAACTTTTGAAAATACTTCTCCACGTCCACCTGATAGAACTCCCACAGCCGCACTTTCGGCAAATAAACCGTGTGCAATTGATACTTCAACGCCTGCAGATGATCTTCCGTTTCGACTATCTGTGGTACGCCGACGGTTTCCAATAGGCCGGCCTTTGTGTCAACAGTCACTTGTGCCAGCAACGCGTCCAACAGGAAGGCTGGTCGCAAGTATGGACACGTGAAGCACGAATAAGCCGCTTCCGGATGATCGTGGATCCATTCAGATTCGTTGGCCGTGTGGTTCAGAACGATATCGCAGATGGATGCAATGCCCCAGTTGGCTCGCATCCGTTTGATGACTTTTTCCAGATCGTCGAACGTTGGACCTGGCGCGGTTTTAGCATTCGATTTTGAGACGTCGGAGAATTCCGGATTGACGCGATGTTGATTGGCGATTGAGTAACCGGATCGGGATGCTCCGAGTTCCTTTTGGCAGAGGGAACGGAAAAGTCAAATCGATTTGATCGGTTACTGTAACTCAATCCCAAAGGACAGACAGCCAACTCGGAAATGTCTCACCTGAACCGGCGTAAAGTGGATCACATTGTAGCCGGAATTCTTTGAAACGATCAATTTACTGTCCCAGCTCGATAAGGGTCCCAAGCACTTGGACAGCACAGTCTGACAACGAATCGCATCCAGCGGTATCACTTGACTGCTTCCATCGGCTCCGACAGTTATGTTCGGTTCGATTTGAATGTAAAATGAACCTTGCGGTGTCGTTGAATCACTAGCAACGGAGAGACGAAATGGATTTTGATTGAAACGAAACAGCGACAGAAATGGTCATACCTTCCGTCGTAGGTGAAGTAGAAGTGAAAGGATCCGGCGCGCCTTATCTCGATTTCACAGTAAACGTCCAGTTCCTTGATCTCAGTGTGCGGATGGTATTCGTCGGTCAATTTCTTTCCGTGCCGATTGAACCAGTTCAAGTGAACGTACTGCAGTCGAATGAACTCACCCTTGTCTTCCGTTGGGGAGCAATGAAAATGAAATTGTTTTTGTTGTGTCACCGCTTCAGTTCACATCGGGATTGGAAGGAAAAAAGGGGCAAAACACTAACCGGTAACCGGAACATTGCAATACAATGCCACACGTCGGCCGAGTAACGAGGCACCGGGAACTATATGCAGTGTCGTCTTCCGATTCAGGCGATACAGTGAGCTTTCCGCATGGAACGAATCGTTGATTGCAATCGACACAATTGGCATTGTTGGCTGAAAAGTGACGAGAGATGTGGATGAGAACGGAAATGTTGGAACGACAACATGACGAGTAAACAAAATTCAAAAAAAACGAGAAAATTCACTTTGCAATCGACAGTTGTGTTCACTGATCTGCCACCGAATAGTTTCTGAAATTCAAGGTGTTCCGGTCAGAATAATTTATTCAAACGAATGGCCCTTAGAGCTACTGATCGACACAACAATATACCAGAAAATAGTCCATCACCGAGCCGTACAAACACTTCAATCCAACTAACAAACAGAAACACATTTGAATTCCACTTTATCGAATCGTCAGAGCAATTCGGGGCCAATTCGCGGTTAACAAATTGCACACACAAATAATAATCACAAAATTGAAAACACGCAAAGTACAATCCTCGCTGATGACTTTCGATAATCTTTTGGAATAATTTCGTGTCACTGTGTTGTCATTCCATTCATTTACTGCTTACCGTTAGAATATTGTCCAGAATTCTGTGTTTTTGTCAGAAATGTTCAACTGTAATCAACCAACAAAAAAAAATCAAAAATATAACTGATACGAAGGTCACCTTCATTGACAGTAGATTGACAGATCTGAATGTGTGTGTGCGCCGGTGAATGTTGTAGGGAAAGAAATATCATATAGATGTCGCTGGTACGTGAATGACGTTGAGTAATTTTCTGATCGTGAATGGTAAATAATGGGCTCTTGGGCTAGGACACTTCTAATTTATGTGAGGAACATAGATGTGGTTGTGGCGAAATGGTCAAAAAGGATAGTTTACATGGTCTTTCATGCAACATGATAACAAAAGCCAAAATAGCTGAACATGATGAAGTTAACAAAGTTTTCTCACATGCATTCTCTTCAGCAGGATTTCCAAATATTATACAACCACCAGGAATATGTAGAGATGATGGTAAAAGGCCGGATGGTATGACCTTAATTCCTTGGAGTCATGGAAAAGCTATTCTATGGGACGTAACAATATCTCTCTGAAGTATCGACCAACTCAAACCTACCAACTTCTGATTATAGTCCGGTCGTTGTGACGACAATTTTGGCAAAAAGTTATGATGTTTGACAAAAAAATTGGTAGGTTTAAACCTACCAACTTTTTAGTCGCGCTCGATAAGAAAGTTGGTATCTTTTTTGGTAGGTTTAAACATACCAACTTTTTACCAAAGCTACTAACTTTATGATCGAGCTCGACTGAAAAGTTGGTAGGTTTAAGCCTATCAAAGAAATATACCAACTTTGTCATCGAGCGCGATAAAAAGTTGGTAGGTTCAATCTCAACTCGATTTCTAACTTTCTTCACGCCGTAAAGGTGTTCTGTTGGTTTCTAGGGAACTCATACCTTTACGAAATGTAACGTAAAGAAGTTTAGTAATACCAATTTTCATTGCACATAAAAAGCATTTTAACACGCTGAGCGATCCGGCCCATTGAACCGGAGCGAAGCGGAGGGCCGCAATGCGAGCCGGGCGCCGGAACAGTGTTGGTAACTTAGGAGTTAATTTTTTTTCTCTCGCATCGTCTAATAATTAGTCTGTGTAATTTTTGTTATATTGTCTGGAGATATTGTAACTTCCGTTTATTGCGATCCGATCAGAAAGTTGGTAGGTTCTTTTGGTAGGTTCAAACCTACCAACTTCTTGTCAAACCTACCAACTTTTTTCTCAAAACTACTAACCTTTCGCCAAACCTACCAAGTTTTTAGTCTCGCTCGATCAGAAAGTTGGTAGGTTTTTGTTGGTAGGTTTTTGTTGGTAGGTTCAAACCTACCAACTTTTTGTCAAACCTACCAACTTTCTGTCAAATCTACCAACTTTTCTCATCGAGCGATACTAAAAAGTTTGTAGGCTTAAACCTACCAACAAAACCTACCAACTGAAAACTTGGTAAGTTGGGCAAAAAAATTGGTAGGTTTGACAAATAGTTGGTAGGTTTGGAAAAAAGTTGGTAGGTTTAAACCTACCAATTTTTTGTCGGAGGTTCAAATCTACCGACTTTGGAAAACTCGCAAAAATCTTCGTCACGACGACCGGACTATAAAAAAGTTGGTAGGTTTAAAGTTGGTCGATACTTCACTGAGATCGTAACAATTAGGGATACATTAGCGCCTTCATACATTAGAGCTCGTTCAGGAACGATTTTTTCTTCACTAAGTTTCGTTCAGCGATGACAGGTGTAACTGTGAGGTTAGATTTCTCACGATGTATAGAGTGTTATGATGAAAGAGAAGAAGATATTTTGACAAGTACCCCAAGGCAAGTTAAAATAAACTGGTCTTCTGTCCTCTCGCTCTCAACGTACCACGTTGAAAGAGAAGCAACTACTTTGACAAGTACCCCAAGGCAAGTTATAATAACTAGTCTTCGGTTTTCTCGCTCTGATCATAACAGTCTATTTTGGTCGTGAAATATGTTACCCAAATGTCATGAAACTTCGGTGAAGTGAATTTACAATGGATGTGTTGTGGTCTGCGGATATAAATCATTTCGATTTCTGTGGACCATTTGATGAATCGATATGCCAGCGTCGACAGTTCAAGAACAGAGAGTTTCCGATGTCAAATCGATCTGACACCGACCTAACAGAACATTTTCTGACTTTTCATTGCGTCGAATGAATTCTGAATAATGGATGAGTGATGTTCGTCATGGTCAAATAAATTTCTAAGAAACAAAATAGTTCTGTTGTCAGTTGTTTGTGGCACCTCCTTCCTCTTCATTTCGTATATAAGTTCCGTTCCCCTCCACTTTCGGTCTAGTAAGTTTGTCCGTTAAGGTAAGTTAAGGACGCAAGTGAGTATCACTGTAAAGTTATGGTCCTCCACATTCATAATAAATAATAATTTAGTCAAATAATTGCATTAGTGAGTTGGAGGTCACAGCCCTCGTCAAAGTTCACCTATGTTCCATCGATTCTGAGAAATTTTTGCCGATTACCACCAGCCAGGTATGGAAGATCAAAAAAATGTTAGACTGATTTTGGGGCCTAGGCACCAAGGCCTAACTAGGCATATATAAAGAAGTCCCGGAAAAAAATAGCGCCGATTTCGGTCAGTCGAAATTCAAAAGAATCCCTTTGTGGGAATGTAAACATAAACAGAAAATTAACTCGTAACTTTCACTAACGTATCTGAACTGCAAACGTCAGACAACTGTTAGTGTAAGATTAAACGAATCGTCAAATCTTCACTGAGTGAAGAAAAAATCGTTCCTGAACGAGCTCTTGAGGAATCTAGCAAGAAAAAACGGTCAATTGCGGATAAGGCGGAAAGATTTAAACATAATCATTACAAACATTTGAAAGAAAATTATTTGTTCACTCCGATGCTCAAAACAAACGAGGCATTGAAGACGTGTTTTGGTCCTATTTTTCATGAAGAAATTTTCGAAATTGTCAAATGAAGTTAGAACTTTTTCTATTCAAAATCGCGACTGCTGCATCTGTCAATGAAAACTAGGACCAAAACCAAAGCACTGTCAAGCACCGAAGCTGACTTTGACATCACTCAATTAGAAGGCCAAAAACCCACCTGTTGACTATTTTTTTAAATTTTTTGATAGCCATTGTATGAAAAAGAATAGCCTACTTTGATCGGTTCACCTCTATTTGAGTGACGTCAAAGTCAGCTTCGGTGCTAGACAGTGCGTTGACCAAAAAACGTTTTCAATGCCTCGTTTGTTTTGAGCATTAGCTTTCGAAACTTTAGGTTGTATGGGGCCAGAAACTATGAAATTTGTTCAAAAATTGGGATCAATCATGAAGGCTGCTTCAGGAAAACCACGTTCAACAGATTATTTATTACAGAAAATTTCAATTGCCATTCAAAGAGGGAACGCGGCATGCATTTTGGGAACATTAGGAGCTAATAGAGTAGATGACTTTTATTTATTGTAAAATTTATTTTTTGAAAAGATCGATTTTTTACTGGCTGCGCCACTGTGAGCAGTCTTTTTTTTCGCTTGTCAATAAACCTTAATAACGGACACTCTTTATGTTTATTCATGGATTTATCGACTGCTATGTTCTCGCACTTCACGTTTGTATAGTGGTTAGTGGATACATACATTTGTTTTGAATCTTCGCAATTTTGGAAATGAGAGAGATGCCCCATGTATAGCGTTTTCAGAGAAACAAAAAATTTAAAATGAGGGCGAACTCGATGTAGAATGTTTTCCGAGAAACTAACGCTTTTCGTAAAAGGAAAGTTTTCGATTTTTGGTCTAGTTCGCACCTTACTTTCTTAGAAAACACTCTGAGGGTATTTTATTTTGAAAGTGGACCAGGCTCTGGTGGAGCTATTTTTAGTCACTCTTTGTTTACATGCCCAGATAGCCCTTGGTTACAATAGTCTAAAACCGCAGTCGTTTAATTTTAATATTCTTTTATTAGCTAGTGACCAAAAGTCGAAAAAGGTTTTTTTTTGTCCGTGTTTTTCTGCCGCTACAGGTTATGGACATACATGTGTGATGGTTCATTGGATAGGTATTGTCCATGAGATACGGGCCAAGCACAGATATCTTACATGTCCTGTACCATTGTTCGAAAATATAACAAAAATAATGTTTCAGTTAAAGGCCGTAAATTTTCATGGACTTCAAAATTTGATATCTCGCACCGAGGGATTCTTTTGAAAAACAGTCTACCGAAATAGGATGCATTTTCCAGCGGAATTTCTTATATGTACCTAGAAAGGTATTCGGCCCTAGGCATGGACGATAATGATAATGATTATCGATAATTATCAATTATCGATAATCGATAATTATCGACTTTTTTATCGAAAATTATCAAAAAAATATCGATAACCGATAATTATTGATATTTTCATAATTATCAAGATATCGATAATTCGATATATCGATATTTTGGTCCGAAAATCCGATATTAATCGATATATTCCGATATATCATGAATTTTCAGATAAATATCAAAATATCGATGTTTTGATAATTATCGATATTTATTAAATTATCGATAACGATATGATTAATCGATTATCGATAATTTCTTTCGACTGATATTTTCGATAATTTTGAACGCCTCACATCCCTATTCGGCCCTAGAAGTCGAAACCACTTTCAAAAATATTCTTAGAAGCTTATGTGGCTAGCGTGAGGTGATCAAAAACTGAAAACATGCACTGTTCTTACAAAAACTTTTCCAGTTACTCGAGTCGTACAGGGTCGTGTGGGGTGTCATAAGAAAAGTTAATTGCATATATTTCCGGGGTAAGTAGGGTCTTATTGGGTTTAAAATTCAACCGCACTGAGATCTGTGCAGTTGAAGTTTTCAACCGAAAAAGACTGAAAACTTACACTTTTCTTACAGAAATTTCTCAAACGTACGTGATCGGGTGGGGTGTCATTAGAAAGGTAATTTTATGTTGTTTCAGAGCAAGTAGAATTTTACGGAAGTTTAACAGCATCTACTATGAAATGTAAGCGCTTAAACATTTCAACTTCTCATTGGCCCTGAAACAACATAAAATTACCTTTCTAATAACACTCCACACGATCATGTACGTTTCGTATAACTGAAGAAATTTCAGTAAGAACAGTGCAAGTTTTCGGTTGAAAACTTCAACTGCACATATTTCAGTGTGGATGAATTTTGAAATCAACAAGTCCTATTCGGCTCAACAGTACATGTGATTACCTTTCTAATGACACCCCACACGACCCTGTACGGCTCGTGTAACTGGAGAAATTTTTGTAAGAAAAGTTCAAGTTTTCGGTTTTTTGATCACCTTTGACCAGCCACATAAGCTTCGATTTTTTTTTTTGAAAGTGTTGTTCTTTCAGGGTCGAATACCTTTCTGGGCACAAGTGAAAAATTCCACTGGAAAATGCGTCCGATTTCGGCTGTTTTTCAAAAGAATCCTCACCTGGCGAATGTTTATGTTTAGATCAGTTGATGCGCAGACATCAAAAACAGCAAATAGTTTGTGTATTTTTCTAAAATAATATTTTGCTTGCCACTGAAGGACTTTGAACCCAAAAAATAATTGTCCTGAACCTTTCACTTCAATGCCAAGTGGGGTAACACTGTAAAGCAGGACCTACTTTTTGGAAACTAATTTCTTGAATTTCTTGAAATTTCTCGAATTTTCTCGAATTTCTTAAAATTTCTCGAATTCGAGAAATTCGAGAAACTTCAAGAAACTCGAGAAATTAGTTTCTTGAAATTTCTTGAATTTCTCGAAGTTTCCCGAATTTCTTGAATTTTCTGGAATTTCTTGAAATTTCTCGAATTCGAGAAATTCAAGAAACTTTGAGAAATTCAAGAAATATTTCTCGAAATTTCTTGAATTTCTCGAAGTTTCTTGAATTTCTCGATTTTCTCTAAAAGTTTCTAAAAAGTAGGCCCTGCGTAAAGGTAGGTTAAACCTCTTACTATCAGGACATCCACTGATCTAAACATAAACATTCCGGAAAAGCATGCGAGTAACCTTCTTTTTTTGGAGACATCATCCCAGCTGCAGCTGTGAATATAGTTTATCCTTCAGGGATTTCTTGTATAATTCTAAAGTTTTCAAAGTTTTTTTTCTTCAAAAGCCCTTCTGAACTTTTGGCATTATTGATGTTTTTCAGTTTATGTGGTTTCCTGTCTGGATTTTTGAGATTATTGAATTGTGAGAGTTGGTTTGTTTTCACACGACACTAGACTCAAATGGTAGGGCTGTGCTTGTGTTAATGCAATGAATTTCATTTTCTTCGAACGTGCCTCTGAAAACATCTGATATCATTTTAGATGACACATTCTGCACGCACGCACATGAACGCAAACATTTTATTTAAAAATAGTATATTTCAACATACCCCAATACACACAAGATGTGTGTGCACGCGCGGGCGAAGCCCAAGCGAAAACACACATCGAGTGTGTATTGGGGTATTTTGAAAGATATTTTTCTGTAATAGTGAGAGTGTGTTGGTGCTTTCCTTCCCAACCGTTACTTTCCTTCTCGACCGTTTACTTTCCCTACCGACCGATTCATATCATAGCTCACCAATACACTCTCACGTATACAGAAAATATATTTTTTTTAAAGTGTGTTACAAAGCACAGATGTGAATATGGTCAAAAACAACGCACTTCAAGCAAAAGGTTTTTTCCAGTGTTTAACAGTTGCACTGTCAAGTTTCAGAACCATATTTAAGTATGATTTCCACTCAACAAAAAGTACTCCGCATGAGAGCCGTGAGAGAGCGAGTTGACGAGTAAATAAAATAAAAATTGAAAAAATTCAATTTTGACTCTCACACAGGAAGTACTTTTTTGGTAAGTGGAAATCAAGGCTTAAAGTACCATTCATGTTTCAACTGCGTTGTTGAAAACCATAAATTTTCCGGAAAACTCGTTATGATTGCATACGTCAGTAAATCAGAGAACTTGTAATTAAATTGCTATTTTACTCTTTAATCTTGCGCCTAAATGTATGTAACAAATTAAATTAAAATTCTATTCACACTCGATGAAATTGTAAAGCACGGTGACGTAATTACTGCGTACTGATTAGATGTGAATATATACGGACCCAACGACAACAAATTCCGTTTTCTTAAATGAGGTCAGAACCTATCAGTAAATGAGAATTCTAACGGAAAACGAAACTGGCTGTCAATTGTTTGATCAGTTTTGCTAAACATTTCATCAAAATATAGGATGGGAAGTGGGTGAAAGCATGATATAATTGCGATGAAAGGTACAATGGATCATGGGGATCATGAGAGAAAGAGATAGAGAAATTCGTCATTTCAATCATAAGGCCACAGCATCCACCTATTTCATAGAAGATGATTTTTGTTACTTCCTTTGTGCAACAGAATTGGACTTGAAAATGGTAATCTAGTCTACTCTGGTTTCCTATCTAAGTTCTCTATGATCGACTGGCTCGGTGCAGTACTTTAAATTACAAAATGTAAATATCAAGTTTGCATTAAGTTTGAATCCACGCAACGCACTTCAAACATGAGTTGTACCAACGCACTTCAAGCAAAAGTGCTTCGATTGACACCTGCCAAATCGTAGCTCTTTCGAATTGACTTCGTCACACTAGAGCTACGCAGATGTTTTTTTGTATTTATAATCGCATTTAAACTGAAATAAATGAAATGAAATGAAATGAGAGTACTATTTTGTATGAAATTTTATCCCCACTCTTTTTACAGTGCAAAATTTTGTATGGAGCACTGTCAAGTTTCAGTACCCTATTTAGAGTATCACTTTTGCTTGAAGTGCGTTGGTTGTACTCCAAATAGAGCACTGAAACTGAGCCAGTGTATCAAACCAATCTGGCACTGTATAAAAATGTGGACAAATTTTTCACACAAAATAGTACTCTATATTGACAGCTGTCACTCAAAGCACTTTTGCTTGAAGTGCGTTGGTTCGTGGGATTTTTCCCAGAACGATAACGTGAAATAATCGCAATCGACGATCTCATAATTAAAATTGATCTCACGTCAACAACAAAGCGCGCTTAGATGAAATTAAAATTTGCTTTACTCAGTAATGTAGTGAATTTCGTTCAGAGAGATCAGATTGAGGGTCTTGTAAACTAACAATTTTTTCGGTCAATTTGTTGTCTTGCCCCTGTTGTCCTGTGTATGTGGAGAGGTAACATTTTTTTCGGAGTTTCATTTAATAGCGATTTTTACGCGAATTTAAACTGATTACGTAGCTAATGCCATACATGTAATTGCTTTAGTTTTTTTACACGTTGAAACAGAGTCTGAGAGATTTGTGAGAGTTCAAAAATTATCTCTTAAACGTGACGTCAAGATTGGATTTTTTTGAATGTAAATTTCTTTCGCTAATTTTTGTACGAAGACGAAGCACAATTTGGAACGAAAGCACTTGAGAAATTTTGCGTTGCTGAGATCGTCAACTATGCTTCGTTTTCCAATATAATCCGATCTGTAGCGTACGTTATACAATGGAAAATGCGGTCAATCTCAGCAACGCAAAATTGCTCGTGTGTTTTCGGCCTAAAATAGCAATCTGTTTGTCTAGAGTTGCTACAGCCGTATAAAATGCGATCACCGGTTACCGTTTTCTTAAAACCATTCCGCTCAGTTGAGCAATTGTCCTTACTTTTTCTGATGACAACGCACATCTGCTTGGCTAATGTAATTCGTTCAAATGATCAGACGCCACAAGAACGTCGGAATAAGATTCGTGAAGTAAGTGCCTAACAAAGAGACACTTTCGTACCGCCAAGTCTTTAGACATGAACGTTTCAGATGACACTTCATGCTTGGCGAAATTATGAAACGTATGCGTGGGGAAAGAACGAATTGCGTCCGGTAAGCAGATTGCCGAATAGAGGCAGTGTATTTGGCAACAGTGAAATTGGGGCTACAATTGTCGACAGCTTGGATACATTGTATATCATGGGCTTGAATGAGGAATATCAAAAGGGGCGGGATTGGATTGAAAAGAATTTTTCATTTGGAAATGTGGTAAGTCAGCGAAAGTTGACCGTGATTGTAACGGTAACTTAAAAAAATGTGTGCTGCCTCTAGTGGTCAACACACGAATCGACACACCATCTGCATTTTAACTGTACCTTTATCGTAGAATGGCGATCTGTCTGTATTCGAGACAAATATCCGATTTGTTGGTGGTTTGTTGTCCATGTATGCGTTCACTGGCGATGAACTATTTAAAACCAAGGCCCAAGAAGTGGCTGACAAATTGCTGCCAGCCTTTGAAACGGATTCAGGCATTCCAAGGTCGCTTGTTAACATTCAAACCGGGGTAAGTATTTTCGATATTGAGACCGCGGATCAGTTTTCATTTCTCTTGCACATTCAGTACAGTAAAAACTATAATTGGGCCAGTGGCAGCATTTTATCGGAACTCGGATCTCTGCATCTCGAGTTTACCTATTTGAGTGATATCACCGGTAATCCAATATATCGTGATCGTGTAGAGAACGTTCGTCAAGTACTAAACGAGGCGACAAAACTCAACGGATTGTATCCAAACTTTATTGATCCTATTTCCGGCAGATGGGGACAACGTAAGTGACATAAAAGCCCTAATTCTAAACAAACTCAGGAACTCGTTCAGGAACTAAAAATTCGATACCCAAAGTGAAGATTTTGACATATTTTATGTGAAAGAAGTGTCAAAATCGTCACCAGTGAAACTTAACGAAGAGTTCCTGAACGAGCTCCAGCGAAACAGTAACCGGTTACATTGCATATGATCGATACAGCACCACCTGCTATTATCTCTCTGAACTTATTCTGCTTTACTTCAGTACAGGCAACGCCGCTAGGTGGCGTCCTGTTTTTAAAAGTGTAAACAACTCACGTAACGAACACAATTTCCGTTGAATGTTTTAAGATCACATTTCGTTGGGTGCACTGGGGGACAGTTTTTACGAATACTTGCTGAAAGCGTGGATTCAATCCAATAAAACTGACACGACTGCTCGACAAATGTATGACAGTGCAATGACGGCCATCATTGAAAACCATCTCATTCAAATATCGGCAGGTGGATTGATTTATGCGTCTGATATGAAATATGGTCGTCTCGACCACAAGATGGGTCATTTGGCATGTTTTGCCGGTGAGTTTGCCTGGCAAACTTTGCCACGATAGGTTTTCGTTGGCAAGTTTCGACAATAATGGTTCGCACGGCTTATCGTTGCTCTTCTTTGACAGGTGGTATGTTTGCTCTTGGTGCTAGCACACAAAATGACGAGAATAGCGAGAATCATATGAAAATTGGTGAGGGTATAACCAACACATGTCATGAGAGTTACGTTCGAACAGCCACACACTTGGGACCTGAGGCATTTAGGTGCGTTGACTTTTTGATTTTGAATATTTCGGCGGAAAAACCGTTGATCGAGACTGTTATAAGCTCGCAATCGATTTAAATTAATGTCCAGCTTTGAGAGGAGTTGGGAAGCAAAGTCGAGTGTTGGACAAGACCAGTACTACATTTTACGGCCGGAAGTATTCGAAAGCTACTTTATACTGTGGCGTCTAACACATGATCAAAAATACCGTGATTGGGGCTGGGATGCCGTTGAAGCACTTGAGCGGTATTGCCGAACATCAGGTGGATACAGTGGCATAAGGAACGTGTATTCACCGTTTCCAGTAAAAGATGACGTTCAACAAAGTTTCTTCTTGGCTGAGTCGCTTAAGGTGTGAGACTATGTTTGAACCGTTCGAACCAAGGCTTTGTATTCCAGGTTGTGCAGATTGCAATTTTTTCTAAAAATTCGCACAACCAGTGATCTGCACAACCTTTTTTGTATAAGACCTGGACTCAAGCGCTTCCACAAAAACTCGTTTTCATTTCACTGAACACTCTTTCCAGTATCTATATTTGCTATACTCTGACGATTCACTGTTATCGCTCGATGAATGGGTGTTTAATACGTAGGCGCATCCGCTCCCAGTGAATGGATCACTATGGTACAGACCATTCCTACGGTCTCAACAAATGGATGGGAACTATTGAACAACCTGGAAATTAATTGTCAAATTGTGGAATCTATAGAAACTTAGTAAGTGAATTCAATGTTGATGTGACTGTTTTGGACAATTTTTGAATAAAAAACCAAAGAGTAAAGGTTGTGTCTTAATCCTGGTTGATTTTTCGTAATTCTAGCAAATTATGCCATCCAAGTTAAGAGTAATTTGCTACCAATAGGGTATGCCAAGGTGTTTTGACACATGATGTCGTTTCAAATTAAAGCGTTTCCACCGAAGAAAGACATTTTCAAATAAACGACAAATTTCCCGGGAGAATTGACGTTTGCCATGCGATAAATCACAAAATTTGTGATACTTATAATCGTTAAACTTTTGTGTGATCGCAAATTGTTGCGATAAAGTCTCATTGGTAACTTCATATTCTATGTGGAATTATGTGAAAAAAGAGCGCAAATCTCATTTCTCTGGAACTTATAAATTCTTTTCAATTTCAACTTTTATGGTCAATTAGTCAGGAAACAGATGATTTTTTTATAATTTATTTTGATTCTATAACCAAAATAAGAAATATTTGCGTTGTCAGAAACAATTTAAATTGAGCAGATTTTTTTATAAATTAATTTTTAACGATCGAGCTATGCGAAACGACATTTTCGTAAATGCTGTCAAAGAGGCAGTCAGAAGGCAGTGAGATGCTAACACAAATACATTTAAGCAAATACAGAGGGAAATGTCATAATTATAGAGGGAATCCAAAGCCGTAGGAAGAAAAAGTCGACATTGTTTTTTGCGTTTTTTTAAAGAAGATAATGTTGTGAGTTTTGAGTTCAATTTAAAAAATAAAAAACTGCGTTTTTTTCAAATGTCGTCGAACAATTTTTATCTTAAAATAAGTCAACGAATCAAAATAAATTAAAAAGATGTTGCTGTTTCCCGACTAATTGAATTCGGCATTCCTTATGGAATTTCAAGTATTATCAGGTTCAAATAATTTACATACTTTTGGATACGTTGGACTTGACTGAGTAATTTGTGGAACAACTTCTTAAAATGTTACATTATTTCCAGTTTCAATATTTTTCACCTCCGGCTCGACTATAGACTTGTAGTAAAGACAATTACCGAAGCTTTTTGCTCAAAAACACACTTGTGTCAAAAGTAAACAATGAAAAATTGTTTCGAAACAGATTCTCAAAGCTTCATCAATTCCCATAAGAACTGTCAAGTTACGAATTCTTAGAGTCACGAATGTTTCGCGAATCCGGCGCCCAGTGCTAATATACGTTGACTGCGAGGCTCAAAATAAGCAAAGTTCTGAAAGAACAGGTTATGACAATTTTGAGTTGTTCACGAAGGCGTCGACACACAATTCACGCCGTAAGTGAGGTCGAAATTCAAAATGGAAAGTGCGAAGGTCTTTCTAACGTAGCGTCATTTTCATACAAGGAAGCGTTGAAATGTATTTTTAGCCCCGTACGAAGTACGAAGGGGCTTATAGGATTACGATGCCGTGTGTAATTGATGGAATTCGAAGCAGACGGTAAGGGCAAAGTGTTTGCCTGTGTTCATAGATGACGAATCCGCAATAAAAATTTGGGCCGTCTGTCCGTCTGTCCGTCTGTCTGTCACGTCGATATCTTGAGTAAATCAAATCCGATTTCAAAAATTTTTTTTCCCCTGAAAGATAGTCAAAATAGTGAGGCTAAGTTCGAAGATGGGCATATTCGGGTGGGCCCTTCGTGAGTTAGGGCCACCTAAGTGATTTAAGGTCTTTTGGTGATATTTATGGCAAAATAAACGATGGAAATGTAAATGACACGGCAAATGATAGGTAAATGGATTGTAAATACCAATCCAGGATTTTTTTTTTTTAATCGGGTGAGTGGACCGTGAGTTAGGGCCTTAGAAGTGAAAAGCTACTAGGCACACCTCCCCTGAACAAAAATAAAGTTTTACCGAAAATGCACCCAAAAATTGATTGCTGTTCTAAATAGAGGGACCCTATAGGAGTTCAAAACGATGGTCCGTTAAGCTGGATCAGAGGCTTCCCCACACCCATACAACTAAGGAAAAAATTGTATGGGCTGGGGAAGCACCTGGTCCTGCTTAACGGACCATCGTTTTGAACTCCTCCAGGGTCCCTCTATTTAGAACATATTTGTGTATTTTACATAGAACTCAAGTAAATTTAATCCGTTTTTCGTAATTTTTGTTTCATTTGGAAGGTAATCGAACGCCGAATAGAAAGTTTTTGAAAAAAAAAATGGGTCCTTGGACTAAGGCCACTACTAGGGCCCTATGTGTATTTCACATATAACTCGAGTAAATTTCATCCGTTTTTCGTAATTTTTGTTTCATTTGGAAGGTAATCAAAGGCCGAATAGAAAGTTTTTGAAAAAAAAAAATGGGTCCTTGGACTAAGGCCACTACTAGGGCCCTATGTGTATTTCACATATAACTCGAGTAAATTTCATCCGTTTTTCGTAATTTTTGTTCCATTTGGAAGGTAATCAAAGGCCGAATAGAATGTAGTTGAAAAAAAATTAAATTTGGGTCCTCGGACTAAGGCCGCTACTAGGGCCCTATGTGTATTTTACATATAACTCGAGCAAATTTCATCCGTTTTTCGTATTTTTTGTTTCATTTGGAAGGTAATCAAAGGCCGAATAGAATGTAGTTGAAAAAAAAAATTGGATCCTCGGACTGAGGCCGATACTAGGCCCTATGTGTATTTATACTCAATAAATTAAAATTTTAGGGCTATTTGAAATTTTTGTTTTATTTGAAAGGAACGTCGTACGGGGCTTCGTAATTGCGCTATGCGCAATTTCTAAGATGTGCACATTACATAATAATTTTACTTTAACTACTTTAACCGGCGCATAGGCTTACGGTCAAAGTAGGGTGACAGACGCACTAGGGTCACGTACGCAATAGATATACGGGTTTGTACGGGGTTCAGTCGCAGCAAACGCTCCGACTGTTCTGATGGCTCGTTTGGTTCACTTTTTCATCGAATCGTTCACTTAAAATTCAAATTTTAGGCACACTTACGGCGTGAATTGCGTCAACGTTTGTATGAAAAATGCAACTTAACAAAAACAAAATTCCGAATTTTCCCAAAAAAATATTTTCTTCAACTTGATTTCTCACACTATCTGTAGTGAGTGCGTTTCTAAAATTTGGTGGCAGCCGCCTCCGTGGTAGTCTTAATCTGTTCTTTCAGAACCTTAAAAATAAGAGGATTTTCGACCGTTAAAAAAAATTGTTCTTAACACATTGCAGTCGAGGGTTACCTCCAAATAAAATAGCCTGTTTATACTGCTTTAATCAAATACAATATTTATTGAGAAAAGTACATTTAGTTACAATTTATTTAAAATTTGCGTGAAGATTAAATGCGTAGCTCTTCAGCCATAATTCACTTTATTGCGGTCCCGGTTTTCCCTCTACTACTTTTTCCAGAAGCATTGTCTTATTTACCACATTGAATTCAAATTTTCCGGTAGTTTCATTTACAGCACCGTCGGGTGAATGAATGGTTGCGACTGCCGTGACAAAGCGATCAGGCGATCTCAAACCGTAGAGTCGTATCACACAAGCTGATTGGTTTAAATAGGCGAATTGGAATGTTTTCACAATCTACGGTTCAAATGTTAATATAGCAAAATGTCGGAAGTGATAAATTGCTCGATGGATGAATGAATGATTTTCTTACGTACAGCATTCACTTTTATTTTCATAAACGTAACTGGCGTATTGAGAGCCACATAACGGAGTTCAATTTCATTGTTGAACAACTGACTGAGATCAGTTCGTTTACCAATTTGAGTGTACGAAGTAGAGTCGTCTAAATGGAAAATTCGTTAAATTGAATAATGAACTGAGTAGAGCTTTGTCATCAAGTCTTTACCATCGTATTTACGGCCAAGTTCGAAATAGGTCATTCCTTCTTCATCTTCATCTGTCTGGCAGTAGACTGTGATCATTATCGATATTACAGTCAGGAATATTGCAGCCACAATGTAACTCTTCATTTTGTAATTGTCTTGATAGTCGAAATAATTTCACAAAATCAACTCACAGTCGTTGCTCAATCGAAGACTCCGTAAATTTTTGTGCGAATGATGACCGTTCAATGTGGTATAGTTAATTGGAATTCAAAGAACGTTGAACTAGAAATTACGTAATAGCGACGCACTTCAAGCAAAATTGATCATAAGTCGACAGCTGTCAAGTTTCAGTACCCTATTAAGAGTACCACTCCTGCTTGAAGAGCGTTGGTAATAGTGTCTGATTGTGCAATCTGTTAAAAAGAGTTTTTATAAACAAAATTTAAAAAGTTTTTTTTAATCAAATAGTACAAGCAATGTTGTACGAAAGAACTGAACTAAGGGAATCTTGTTGAGTAAAAGGAGACAATACACATGTTTAATGACAATTGCGTAAAGTGAAGCACTTTTTTGGCTCATAAGACAGACCACTTTCTCCTCAAAACAGTAAAATTTCCACCAGCGTTACAATAGTACCACTCTTTTAGTTCCACTTTTTTCCGTAAAAGGGAAAAAGTGGAACTATTGTAACGCTGCATATATGCGGCGTGAAGATAGTTCCACTTTTTCCTTTTACGAAAAAAGTAGAACTAAAAGAGTGGTACTATTGTAACGCTGGTAAAATTTCCATTGTGTATCCTACTAGTGACGAATCCTGAAGCAATTGGTGGATTGTGAGCTTATTTTTGATGTTATTATAGAAACGGCAATTTGATACCAGATCTGTTACTTCATTTGTTTTATCATGCATTTTGCTATATTTGATCACATTAACTAGAGGTCATCGCTTATCTTTGTCGTGATTCACTACCTCACGCAAAAATATTTGGTCATCCCTCAAAAACCTCAAAGGAGGAATACGTGACGCCAGTTACTTCAATTACACTTCCAAAACATTTGATTTTAGTTTTTATGGCGTAGACGACACCTCAACACACACAATATTGCTTGGCCGGATCGCTTAGGGTACGAGACTATGTTCGAACAACCAGGCTTTATGTTCCTGGTTTTACGGGCTGTTATTCTTTCATAGGGTCAGAAGCTCGAAATTCGTACAACCAGTGATCTGCACAACCTTATTGTATAAGACCTTACTCAAACACTTCCACAAAAAATCGTTTTCATTTCGTTGAACGCTCTTTCCAGTATATGTATTTGCATTCGTTGCCATCTATTGAACAACCCGAGAATTAACTGTCAAATTATCGAATCTCTGGAAACTTGGTGAGCTAAATGTTGATGTGACTGTTTTGGACAATTTTAAAATAAATAGTCCTCCGTTGGCCACTTGCGAGTGGTGAAGGATTTTATCAGTCAAAGAATTTGCATGTCCCTTAACTTCTTCATCTTCATGGTGGCGTCAAAGTGCCGTGGTGAAACTACACCCATGGGTTTCTTAGAAAATGAAATGAAATGTCAAACCGTCAAAGAGAAAGAAATATTTTGACAAACACCCCATGGCAAGTTATAATAAACTGGTCTTCGGTCCTCTCGTTCGCATAGTAAGATGTTGAAAGAGAAGCAAATATCCTAACAAGTACCCCAAGGCAAGTTATATATTAGCTGGTATTCGGTCGTCTCTCTCCGTTCATAACACTCTATAGAGCCATAACCTCAACACTATTAACAATGAAATCGTCAAAATACCAAAGAAAAATAAGTTGTGGTTATGTTTCTATGGATGACATCGGTTCGTGTTCGGTTCATTTTGTTCGGCTTAACCGTTGGTTGGGAGAAATCTATTCACCTTTTCAACTTTCTCGCCGTGTATAAGTTCCTCTTAAACGCTTTTAGCTTAACTATGGCTTTAAGCAACGCACTCCAATAACAGGCACAATAACAGATTTTTTAACGGTTATTTGGCCTCTTATTTTGTTTGAAACGTCCGTGATGCAGTGGCCTATACCAACATAAAAAGACTGAATTTATATGGGAATTTTAGACTACTTTTAGACTACTGTTAGCCTCTTATTTAATTCTGTTCACCTCAAAGTATGGATACGCGTGTAATTGGGAAAATGCAAGTGTGCCAGAACAAAGAAATTTGGCATTTAGTGTTGTTGTGGCGAATATTTTTTGCGTACGTCGTTGTGTGTTTACACACGCACAGTGAGTATCGATAATTATGGTGTTAAATCGCTCGTGTGTTTTGGATCTTATGCATCTCATAGTGAGAAAAACACAATACTTTGACAGAAGCCGATGACGCATTGCGTAGATTCTAAAAAAAACATTAAAATCGATTTGATGTTATTGAAATTGACTTTTCTGCAAAGTTTACATGAAAAATTAGAACGAAAATTTTGTGTATTTAATTCGCTGGACTGATATCCGACAAGACAAACACCATTCTTATGCCTCAACATTACCAAAAACCTCCTCTCCAAAAATATCGTCATCTTCGATCGGTTCAATGCATTTGTACGTGGCAACCTGTTCGGCAGTGCATTGAAGATACGGGTAGGAGCATTTGATGGCAAAATTATCGCATTTACTGACACATTTGGGGCAACCGACCGGTCTTGGTGGGTTTAACGGCTCATTTCCAGGGTGCATGATGAAACCATCGTGCGTACACGGACATCTCCAGATGCGGCAACCAGCCTTCGGGTTACATGGTGGGCAGATCTTTTGCATGCATCGACATGTCATAGCTGACTTGCCATCTCCTTCTGTTGCTGATGCGAGCTGGTAAAATTGATTTCGTTTTTTAAATAACAGGAGAGTCTCTTGTCATACGACTAAACTTACGCTGAACGCCACCAAAATGATGGACAGTAAAAATAAGCGGATCATGTTGCTGTGAGAGCGTGTTAAAAATTAACTCAATTGTTGGTCGCATCGCCGATGTTTTTATACTTAAATATTATCCATTTCCCACACGAGGTGCAAACAATAAAAAATCGATCAATATTTGAACAAATGTTTCACTTGAATGTTTTGACAATAATTTTTTTCGGCAACATGAGTTGAGGTCGGTGTTCTAGGCATATGTGCAAACTGATTGCAAGAAAAGCGGACTTCTTCAAAGGTTTATCCTAATTAATTTAACAATGTTTGTGTAAGTGAAGCGATTCTATAACTAATTTTGAAATTTGAAATGAAAAATAACTCTCTGCAATGACTGGCGTCGAAATCGGAGCACGTCGATTGTGGGTCGACTCCTCTGACTATTACACCACCAGAGCAGATCATGAGGTCGACTATACAACATAGCAATGATTTTGAAGATATAGATTTTTCATAAAAGGCTGTAAGAGCAGTCTTTATAATAGGGGTACCATTATGGTTCGTTAACTTTTGACATTTCTCCCATTTATTTTATGTCAAAAGTCTACGAAATCAACACACTCACGAACTTTACGAATTGGCAATTGGAGCCAATGGAAGAAGTCAAAAAGTTGCTGTAAATATGCTCCGCCGTCCCCAAAATTTTTTTTAAAAACATTTTTACTAACGTGCGGACATGATCCCACAAAAACCTCAAAAGAGGAAAAGGTGACGCTAGTCTAGTAAAAATTGAACTTCTAAAGCATTTGATATTAGTTTTGGTGACGCATTCTGCGCCTAAACGTAATCAATTTTGAACAAGAAAATATGTCGACGAGAATTTTACCGAAGAGATTTTACGAAAATGTTACAAAAAAAATGTGTTTTTGTTTGTACACCAGTTGGTAAAACCATTTTAGACGTAGAGCAAAGTCTTATTAGAACAATTTAGATGGTAACACTTTGGCATATTGCAATATCGCGTAGAAAAATCTACGAAAAGGTTAATACCAACATTCGAAAATTTTCTGACGAAATGCCTGAAGCTGGGCTATGAAAAAAAAACTCTCGAATCATCGAAATCCAAAGGAAAAGTAAGAACCAATGAGAAGTTTGATGATGTGGATGACATTCAATGCCATGGACATAAAGAGAGTATAAGGTAGAATCAAAACAAAATTTATAATTCTGTTCATATATATTAAAGCAATACAACACTTTGTCAATTCATATATTACTTTATGAAGTTCTAATATTCAGCTCAAATTAGGAAAAAAAAGTTTTCATTCACGCGGACCAAAAACTTCACATTCTGTCACCAGGTAAAGAGCCAAAACAACAACTTTTTCTCTCACCTGTTCTTTTTTTATACAAGGTGCGCAATTCACTCAAATTCACTAAAAAGAAACTTTGAGGGTTCACAATGGCTCATCCTTTGACAGGTTGTAAGATCATCCGAGTTTCCATGCAGCATAATAGAAACACGCTGAAATTCCTTAGAAAAATAAGAAGCATCAAGGTCAACCTACAAAGTCAAAACGTATAGTGAGTTTGAGTGAATTGCGCACTTTGTATAAAATTTAGTATGAACAAACTGTTATTAAGTGCATAACTTCCATAAAATTTATTTCTGCAACTGGGCTGCGAAAACTGAACTTTTTCATGCGTGATTTGGGTGGCGATCGAAGGGTCTTTTTTTCTATGGGTTTCTATGTTTTACTTTTCACCACTAGTTATACGTCCCAAAGTGTGATGCGATTATAAGTGATTCACATTCACCTCTTCCTCTTATGCGGTTTTTGTGGGATAGTGATGACGAAAGAAATGAGAACACGACATGACACAATTAAAGCTAATGAAAACATGGAAGATGAAGATGTATCTAGTCAATCAAGACTATCGATTCGAATCCAGTGATAACAACTGGCAAGAAATAACAACGGACGATGAACTAAGAAGCATTCAACTAACGTACGAAAATCAAAATACGGCGACAAATGTTGTGCTAAAAGACCTATCCAATGACTTAAATCAAATCTTTTTGAAAGGAACGAAAATCTCTAAACCAGAGCCAAACATGACCAATTGGGAAATAACGGGTGTGATTCATTACATTTCACCAATTAAACACACCAAGTATTCGACATAAGCATTACGGAAAAATCCGGGTCTATAAAGGTATCCTTTTTCGAAAAATGAGCGGACATCGTTCGAAGAAATTCGAAAATTACTAGATATTACTGGTTGTTAAACAATAAAAACATTGGTTGATGCTATTTGCACAATGTGCAAATAGTCTCTTTATAATACTTTGTCTATTTGCACCGTGTGCATTTTGTAAAAGGAAATATCACTCCTTCGTTGTTACATTTTGTAAAAGGGAGTATCACTCTTTCTTCGTAGCACTTTGTAAAAGGGAGTATTCCTCCTTTATCGTTGCATTTTGTAGAAGAACGTATCTCTCCTTTAGCGTCACTTTTTTTTCAAGGAAGAACAGTCAACAACAGCTCAAATAGTCTCGTTTTGTGACAATCTTATTTATCCCCTTAAAGCTCATTTTTCAGTCCTATTCGTTCTATTACTCATTCTATCCCAACGGCAAATAATCCATCCCATACGGAAAATAATACCCTCTTCAAACAAAACTATTTTGTAGTGACCTCAAAATCACGCAAGCGATATTTTGACCGTATCGAATTGTCCCAGACAATTTGCAATAATTGTACCGGAGAACACTGTTGGTACAAGCCAAATCGAAATATTCCTGTGCGAATAAACGAAACTCTTAATCTGGGCATGCTACTCGATGGCACGTTCTCATTTGTTCAACTAAGATATGATCGAGCGATCGTAATTGTAAGTCTCTCTCTCTCTTATCTGATAGTCACACTCGAAAATTGATGAAATAATTTCTTGTCGAAACTGAGAGAAATCTTGACTGAAATTTCCGTCGGAAACCACATGCCCATGAAGGTTGTAAATTTTTTCCTTAACCCGGTCTCAGCTTCTGAAAGGCTATCTACGAAATCCTTTTCCTGTTCTCCCATTCTATCAGCTCGATGATTTTTTTTTATAGTTTTCTGAATTTTTAGTTGGATGTCGACAATCGTGAGAGAATTGCTCATAAAAGATTTTTGGAATCGTTTGTAAATTAAGGCCATATTTATCGGCTAAGAGAGACAAGTTAAATGTTTGCAATCTTTTTATAATCAGACATTTTTCAGGCGAGTCAGTTTCTCATCGACCAAATATTACATGCTAACTCTCCAGTTTTTGAGTGTTGCTTCAAGTAGACACAAGTAATTACACATTTTTTGTGCAAACACACTTTTTAAAAGTTTTTACACACAATGTGTAAATTACACGCTTAAAAAAGCCCGTGGTGTGCAAATAGTCTCTTCAAAATAATTTGACTATTTGCACACGGTGCAAATAGTCTCTTCTATATACTTTGGCTATTTTCACAGTGTGCAAATAGTTTTTTTTCTTCTAATATTTCGACTATTTGCGCACGGTGCAAATAGAATTTGTATTATAAAAAGACTATTTGCACCGTGTGCATATAGACAAAGTATTATAAAGAGACTAATTTTCGAAACTTTTTGCAGAATGCGTCAACAACAGCTATAAATCAGATGTTTTGGAAGGTGGAACAGATTCTAACTGCATCATCTACTCCTCTTTTGAGATTTTATTTATTACAAATACATAATATCAGGAAAATCATTCGGTGAAATATCTACATATCTTTTCGACTTACTTGCCATAGACTGGGCTTCTGAGTACGTGTATTGGAAACCAACACTAATTCTGCGCAATTTCGGAAGCAATTCTCCAATTCGTTCAAGTTCATCCAATTTGTCGTAACTATTTCCGGAAAGACGTAATTTAGTGAGATTACCGCAGTTCCTTAGACGAGTCAACAAGTCAGATTGTCGAATTCCGTTATGAGCCAGATCCAAATCGTCTACAGCATACGTTACACCTGGCGTATATTCGGTATTAATTGACGTCAATCCACTGCTTCTCAAATATATGACAGTCAGTTCGGGCATCTGTAGAAGTGCAGTAAAATTGAGATCGACAATGCGATTCCATGCCAGCGAAATTTTTTGCAACTTCGTCAAACGTTGAAACGATGAACCAACTCGTGCTAAATTATTGTTATCAATGCTAAGATATGTCAGTTCTGGCATCCCGGTGAATGTATGATCGGAGAGTTGTTGCAGTTGATTGTTGTCCAAATAGAGATTCGTCAAATGGGTGAAATTCAGAGCACCATCCTCGATCGATTCTATTTTATTCCGGCGAAGACAAAGATACTTCAAATTTGTTAGTCCAACAAAATCGTTTTGTCGAATTGTCACCAATTGATTGTCATCTAAATACAAATTTGCAACGTTCTTGCATCCGATGAATGTATTTGGCCCAAAGGATTTGATTTTATTACGATTCAAGTCTAGATTCCATAATTTCGTTTCATGTTCGTAATTATTACACGAAACTTCGACTGTTGGTAAATTATCGTCTGATGGTTCGGTAACGAATGATGACGCACCTAACAATAGCGATATCAATCTGAAATGAAAATGTTTAGTGGAACACATTTTGTAAACTGAAAACAACTTGTGGCTTACGATAATTTCTGAATCAGCTTCATTTCGGACAAAAATTTTCTTTAGTCGGTCTTCTTCCGACTGTTAAGCACCAACTAATATAAAGGCCGACCAGAAGAGTCGAATGTGAGAGTGAAATCAAAAAAAAAAATTTTGATAATTTTGAGATATCTACATTAACCTTTGATAACATTTTGAGTCGATTCGCAATATAAAATTTTGTTTTCAACAGTGAAACAGTCATTTAGATTGCAAGAGTCGAAAATAATTCAGCAGTGGTTGACAGCAACTCTCTAAGTATCATTTTTACTAAATACGCGATGGCGGTGACGCCCTTATTGTTATGCAACTGAAAGTAGTACCAACGCATTGCGGTCGTCACTGCATTTCAAAGAAGAAGAAAAATCATGAAAATCGGATCATGTCCGGAGCGATAGCGGAGGACTTGACGCAGTCTAAATTCCAAAAAAAGAACGAACAATTTTTTTTGAGACGCGGCAACTATGTGTAGCCGAACATTTCAGTTTCTGCCCTTTGGACTTTATCACCACAAAACCTATTCTATCTTTTTACCAAAAAAATTTGACTGGAAACAACAAAAATTTTCTTGCAGGTCTGTTCCTGAACATCTGCCACTTTGCGACGCAGATTTTTTTGGTAAAATTTTGGTTGTTTCCAGCCAATTTTTTTTGGTAAAAATATTTGGCAGATGATGAGAAAAACTAAGCCAGCTTGTTCGAACTAAAATTGGGTGCAAAATTTAATTTTTGCGTAACGAAGCTGAACGCGTCAACTCTAGCGATATCATTCATTTTAGAAATTATACTTCAAAGATTGCGTCACACTTTCCTCGAAGAGATTTCTGTTGGGATTAGATTTACTCTAGATACACGGCCAAAGACTGTCGCAAGCCAGTTTGAAAAAGGTGGAGCGTTTTCAGAAATGATGTAAAAAGTTGAAAACAAGAGCAGTGAACAAGACACAACAACATCAGATGACACTATCAGATGAGGCTGCAACCTTTTGCTCAGATAGGTTCAAAAGAATGGGCAAGCATTATGTAAAATGGTTGGAAACAAAAACAACACTATCCCGCTGGTCACTACGCTCTCAACTAGTGATCCCATAACGCGCACGAATGTGCGGGCCAGAGTTCGAGGATTTCCGGTGGCGAACAACATAAAGCACTCACCAACCCGCAATAGCAAGCGTGTTGTTTCAATGCTAAAACTCCCCAAACGAAACCAAAATGAATTCACACCGTAAGTGCGGAGGTCTTTCTAACGTAGCGTCATTTTCATACTATGAAGCGTTGAAATGTATTTTTTGGTTCACTTTTTCTTCGAATCGTTCACTTAAAATTCAAATTTTAGGCACTATTTACGGTGTGAATTACACATTTCCGCATATAATGTCAGAACATTGTCATCAAGAGAAAAAATGCTCGAAATGGAGATGGAACTAGAGAAGATTAAATGGGATGTGATCGGTGTGAGTGAAGTGAGAAAACCCGGAGAAGAATGTGTTAAACTACAATCAGGGCACATATTCTTCTACCAAGGAAGTGACAGCGAGATGCTGACGCATTGTGTCGGACTGTTCATTGATAAACGATGGTCAAATGGCATAACTCACACAAAAAGTATATCTGATAGAGTGATAGAGTATATCACTGATATACGTATGCCTGAAGATTAACAGCAAGTACAGCATAAACGTGATTCAGGCATACGCGCCCACACATGACGACGAAGAAGTAGAGAAATTTTTTGAACGTGGGGACACATTACTCAATTTCCTACAGCAACACAATTAATTTGTTCGCAATGAATTCATTTTTCGCTGGAAAAATTCAACGGAAGTGGACATGGGCTAGTCTAGATTGTGTAACGAAAAACGAGATTGACTCGCGTGTGGAAATGATGTTTTCTTCCCGGTATCCGAGTCAAAATTTCCCGGTAGCCAAAAAGCTAAAGGGAACTTCCCGGTACATACATTTCCCGGTGGGTTTGTTCGGCAGTGGTTTTATTTCCCGGTATCCGTAATTTTTGCCTAACGATTTCCCGGTATCTAGGATACCGCGGATAGCGTGAATTTCCACACGCGGATTGACTACATCATAACGAATCGTAAACCGACCGTTAAATGGAAATTAGGACCTTGATTCAAAGGCACTCGCTTCGATCTGGACGGACTTACTTTTCTATGCAAATGTTGTATGACACTTCGATCAAAAACTCAGATTTAAATCGGACGTTTTACTATAGACATGGTCGGAAAGCGTAAGAATCGTAAAAATTATGTGAGAGATGAGCCATACAAATTTTAATGGATAAAACCAAAAGGCACAATCGGGATTTCCCGTTTTCACCATATGGCCAGTCCCCGGGCCTGTGTGTACATTGACTTTCGTACACACGAAATAGACTGTTATGATCAGAGCGAGAGAACCGAAGACTAGTTAATTATAACTTGCCTTGGGGTAATTGTTAAAATATTTCTTTCTCTTTCAACATGTTACGTTGAGAGCGAAATGACCGATGACCAGTTAATTATAACTTGCCTTGGGGTAATTGTTAAAATATTTCTTTCTCTTTCATCATGACACTCTATTACTTTATGACGTTTTATTGTAAATTGCCATTATTGCTTCGAAAAAAAAGTCATAGTTTGTTTTAAGGATTGTTATTTCGATTTCGATAATGATACCTTTCAGGTAGTTTAATTGTGAAACGGTCTAGGGGAAAAAAAGATGTTGTTTTGATGTAATTTAAATGAAAAGAATGTTTACCTCTGAGTCCAACCTCAATTATGCTTCCAATTAAGAATAATAATCGGAATCCAAGTACATTAATCTTGAAAACAGACTTTGAAGTTTTTAGCCTATTTGCCGAAACATGATTTGTTTTGTTTTATTCGTTTCGTTTAGTTCAACGCACTTCAAGGAAAAGTGCTATTAATGACACCTGCCAAATAGAGTACTATTTTGTATGAAATTTTATCCCCACTCTTTTTACAGTGTAAAATTTTGTATGGAGCACTGTCAAGTTTCAGTACCCTATTTAGAGTACCACTTTTGCTTGAAGTGCGTTGTTTAGTTTCATTTTGTTGAAAAAAACGTCATAAAACAATTTCGTATTACAATTCGATCATTATATTTTTTGTGAGACTACCACTCGGACTTTTCCTTTTACAAATATTTTAATTCTCTCATCAAATTGGTACCAATTGCATGAAAATATTGGTAAATGGAAATACTTTATTCATGTGCCCGGGCCGAGAAAGGGGGTTTTACAGGAATTAACGCCATTTGTGGGTCCGCCAACACCACTTGCATTGGCACGTTTCGGAACTTTTATCTGAAACGACTCCAAGAATTTCGTTTCGCTTCAAGTACGTCTTACTTCATTCGATAGGTATTTAAGCCGTCAGTTCGTGGGCTTTGGTTTGGGTCGCGCGGAACGGTGGGGAAGAGTGTGATAGATTTCTTCAGAGAATTTAACTTAGATATGAATCAAAAAGGTGAATCAAACTTAAATCAATAATAAAATTATCGTCAAAGAAAAAACCAAAGAAGAAAAATTAAAAAGAAAATGAAGAAAAAAGAACTAAAAGCGAAGCAACAAAAACAGAATAATGAAAACTTTTAAACTCAGTTCGTTCTGTAATTTGCAAATGAATAGTTCTCAGGTAAATCGACAGAACGAACACTGCTGCGAAATGCGCCCCTAGACACTGATCGGTCGTACAAATGTTGAAGCGGTTGATAAACGGTTGAAGATCATACATAGGTGGTTGACTGGTTCATAGAATCCATAGTCAGTTCGATGCCTATTAATTTGCAAAAATTCATTCGCACGAAGAACTCGGGTAGGACGAAGATATTCGTTTTACAATAATCGACCACACATTCACTTAAGACGCTTAAGACGCATGTATGCTTTGCTGAAAAGCATACATTTGGGCGTATGGATTTTTATTTACCTTTCGATGATATCTTTTCATCAGAATCCTTTTTGAAAAATCTACGACCGCAACAACGACCATGACGAATATGTTAGCTTTAGA
The DNA here is from genome assembly GCF_014529535.1 of Bradysia coprophila. Lineage (NCBI taxonomy): Eukaryota > Metazoa > Arthropoda > Insecta > Diptera > Sciaridae > Bradysia > Bradysia coprophila. The sequence continues at coordinate 883,248 of NW_023503496.1, read as the reverse complement.
TAAAAATTAGATTTGGTTGTAGCAGTTTGATCAGCTCTGAGAAAACTGAGCATTTTATGAAAATTTCGTTCAACTGTTGACTTTTCTCAGAGCTGGTCAAACGGTTACAATCAAATCTAATTTTTATTTGAAGCTAACACATTCGTCGTGTTCGTTATTTCGGTCGTAGATTTTACAAAGAGGATACTGATCAAAAATGAAATACGAGTCACTCAAATGTAGGCCACAATTTTAGCTAAGCATCGAAGACTCTTAAACAGAAACTGTGTGCAAGAATGTCATTTGTGACCACTGAATTTTCATCGAATGAAAGAAATTTGTCATCAGGCAACACAAGTTTTTATTTTAAAACGAAAAGCTCTTCTTCGACTTGGGTTAATTTCGAATTTCATTTGCCGTAATACGCATCAAAGATATTCTTTTATTGCGATAAACTTTAACATTTCTATTTGCAACAAAATTTGATTAATGCTGAAGACAAACGAGACATCGAAAACGTATTTCGATCAAAATTCTCTTTCTTATAGTTTCGTTAAGTGTCAAAGAACAAAGAGAATTTTGATCGAAATACGTTTTCGATGCCTCGTTTGTCTTCAGCTTAAAATTTCTGCTTATGAAATTGCGCACTCGATGTTTTTATAGAATCATTTCAAATTTCAATCAGAACTAGAACACTGGTTTTGCGAAAAATGTTTAAAATTTTGGTTATCGCTGTGGTTTTTGGTAACAGTGTTGTGCCGACGAAGGGCTTCTTTTATCTAAATTTTAATTGTTTCTTATTTCAGCCGCTCCGATATTTAGTCATTGGCCAAACCACAAACATACAAAGAGGAGTGTAATTGAAGGAACTTATTCTAAATACGGAACAGAATTTAGTGACAAGTGTAGAAGTGTTTCCGGTGCCGATGGTATCGCCGTAGACTTTGAAAGTCTCTACGATGAATACAATGACTGTGCGACAGGAGTTGGTGATTACGAACAGTTCTTCGATGACGCCTTCGAAGTGCTAAAAGACATTTGGATGGTTCGTTCCGGTGCTACTGTTTCCCTGTCAGATTAACGGAAAACGGAAATAATTGTTTTTTTGCAAACGTTAGTATGACAATCGTTGGTAAAGTGCTTCGACGCACGTCCTCACTGCAAAAATTTGTAAACAAAATTAGGGACTAAGGAACTTAGGGATTTAGTTCCGACAACACTCAAAGCATGATAATCGTAATGGGGGCGCTAGTAGCGATCGATAACCTTCGCTAATTTTGAAAAACTTTTTTAAGTTTTCATGGGAGTTCTGCATATTGCTAAATATTGGGCAGACTGTTTTGTCAGAGATTCCTTTCACGAATAGGATCGATGATAACAATATCCATGTTAAATCTTGAAATTGGTTGTAAAGTTAAATTTTTGCGTATCGGAGCTTTGAGCGTCAACCTTTCTGATATCAATACTTTCGTAAGTAAAGGACTTGCGTCACCCTTCCTCTTTTAAGAAGTTTTTGTCTGATTGGAATTTATACCAATACACATTGAGAGGAAAACTTTCCGGAGCAATTACAAACAGCTTTCTTGTCGTTTGGTAGGTATTGTCCCAAAGTGATCAGTTATGTAAAGTGTGACGATGTGCTGTCACCCATTTACGAAAAATGTTTGACTTTGGCTGAAAAGAATGAAGGTACAGCTGGAAAAGCATCCTGGTTGCAGACGTTTGAAAATTTTTGTGGAAACATTGATCAATTGGTCGATATAGTCAACACCAAAGGTTTCGAATGTGGCATATCGAGAGGATATTCATGTTTTCGCGAGTATGGAATTTCCTCCGACCCATTCTCAAATCCAACATTGAAGGACTTTTGCCGGTAAATGTGAAACTAATAACTCGTTTGCTGAATATTGTTGAACATAACTCAATTTCAGCTTTCGTAATATGACAGTGAATTGTATGGGCACAGTTTTCGGAGACTGTGGACTGTCACAAACACCTGACCCACTCATGAAATCATTCTTCACTAATATCGAAAGTGAAACGCTGTGTTGAAACGTTTCCCGACAACAAGACTGTAAGCTTTTACAATAATAAAAAAATATTTAGCAAAACCGTCGTTTTCAAATAAAACTTACATAACCACAGCCCAGACAATCATCATCATAATTCTGTCGGGTTAAACCAGTCGAGGTATCTTAACCACGATAGGATATAACACTTTGATAATGAAAGTTGAATTACATTTTCGTTTATGATTCGCCAGAGATGTACACGTAAAAAGGTATGACTAATGTGTCATTTCCAATGATGTTAGAAGAAGAAATGAAATGTCGAAGAAGAAATCGGCGCGTCCAGCTGGTGTGTCTCTATAGTTGGAAGAGGCGTTCCCAAGCGCGACCGTAAACTGACGATCGGTGACGAATGACTTGATAATTTTTATCAGATACTCAAGAACACCAAACGAATTCAATATGTACACACGGCCGTTGTGCCGTTGGTTAACCGAAGAGTTAAATAAATAAAAAGAGTGACTTGGTCTGAAACCGAATTGCTCCTTAGCAATGATGTTGTTGCTGTGCAGGCAACTGAGCAAACTGATGAGCCTGTAGCTGTAACGGAGAGTAAGATCCTTACCTTGTTTCGGAATCGGGATAAACTCTGTCAACTTGAAAACATTCGGTAAATATTCAGTCTTGATGCAGCCATTCAATGTAAGTTAAATACTTTAAGTCTTCATCATTGATCAAATAATAGTATTTTTCGTGACAAGTGACGAAAAGTAGAATTTTTCAGTCCTAACGATGCGAAGCCGAGTAGGATAAGCTTAAGACGTGTCCTGAAAAAAATCTGCTTTCGTCACAAGTCACGAACTACGTTTTCTGTGCCGCAAGGATCATAATGAGACGAAAAACAAAACTAAAACATTACAACAATTTCAGCTTTTCTTAGCAATCACTTTTCGATCGTAGGTGCAGTGACGAAATACGTCGAATTATGATTCTAAGGCAAAGAAACAAATTTTCGCTTTTCCACTTCGGAAAGATCGTCTTTTTTAAGTCGATAAATAAACGTCAGGGCCGTATAAAATAGAAGCAAATTTCAGTCTCGGAATTTGAGTCGCATGTCAGCAAATTTATATCTGATGCTGAAAGTAATGCTGTCTCATTCCCTTGATTGAAAGTTATGGGTCTTACATATGATAAACACTCTAACATGTTTGCTCATTCGTTGATGAAAGACGATAACTTGAGCAGTCCTCAACGGATTTCCAAAAACGTTTTTTTATTTGACGGGGAATAAAATTCCTGAGGTTAAGTTCGAAGATGGGCTATATAACGGACGGAGGATCTCTGTGATATTCACAAAAGAATTTTTGTCTCGACGCTTGATAACACATTCCGAAAAGAATTTTTTGATTAATTTTGTTTTAGTTGTTTGTATAAAACAAATTGAACGAGTGTGAGCTTTGCGGCCAGAGCGAAGCGAGAGCCGTAATTCACACGAGCTTCATTTTTGTTCAAGAAATATTTTCAACGCATTTTATAGCAGCCAAAGGATGTTGCGTTATATTTGAAAATTACGTTATTTTAGCAGCGAATGCCAGATTACCCAGCCCCGAAAGTCAGTCAGTCAAGGAATCTATCTGATCACCCCAAAGGGTGGGGCCATAGCACATGAGATAGCACATAGATGCTATGGTGGGGCCTAGTAAAATGGTTCTGCAGAGTTTACGTCCTCAAGAAAATCCATATCAACATGAAAAGTAGTGCGGATCACCATTATAAGATGCAAATATGTCGCGTAAGTAACTATATTCTCGTAGGTAAAGAACCGGTGCGGTGATTTTAACACCTCGTCACAAGACATTCAATTTTAAAGTTCCAAGTTCCTAAAAAAACATTTTTAGCCCCGTACGAAGTACTGGGGGCTTATAAGATTAATATGCCGTTTGTAACACGTCGAATTGGAAGCAGACAGTAAGGGCAAAGCATTTGGTTGTGTTCATAGATGACGAATCCGCAATAAAAAAAATGTCCGTCCGTCCGTCCGTCCGTCCGTCCGTCCGTCCGTGACCCCTCTAGCTAGAGTAAATCACAACCTTTTTTCAAAATTCTTTTTTTCCCCGATTGGTATCGACAAAAGTAAGGTCAAGTTCGAAAATGGGCATGGTAGGGTCGGCCCCTCCAGAGCTAGGGCCCTATAGGTGTTTTTCAGTCTTTCGACGATATCTACCGAAATACGCACGCAATAGCTGCTTGTGATATATCAAATGAAAGGTATTGACGAGTAGAACAAAGTTGCTGAACATTGTTTTTGGGTAAGATGCAACGCGAGCTTGTTGGGAGGGCTCAAAGGTCGTTACTCGGCCCTAAGTGTTTTTTGCACATAAATCGAGTAAATCTCATCCGATTTGCCAGATTTAGTTTTTTATGGAAGGTTATTGAATATCGAAAAGAACGTGGCGAAAAAAGTTTCAAATTTGGGCCCTTGGACTAAGGCCGCTACTCGGCCCTAAGTGTTTTTTGCACATAAATCGAGTAAATCTGATCCGATTTTGCTAGTTTTTCTTTCATTTGAGAGATAATTGAATGACGAATAGAATGATGGCAAAAAAAGTTTCAAATTTGGGCCCTTGGACTAAGGCCGCCACTAAGTGTTTTTTGCACATAAATCGAGTAAATCTCATCCGATTTTGCTAGTTTTTGATTCATTTGAGAGATAATTGAATACCCAATAGAAAGTTGGCAAACAATTTTGGGTTTCTAAAATAATATCGTAAATTGTTGGTTTTATTTGAGAGGTACTTCGTACGGGCTTTCGTAATTGCGCTATGCGCAATTTTAAAAATGAACACTTTCAGTAAATTTGACCATGCCCAACTTGACTTGCATTTTGGTAACAGACGCATTAGAGGGTTGTAGACGTATTAGGGTTCCGGGCGTATTACGGCTACGGACGTATTATGGTTACGGACGAAATAGGATTACGGGTCGTACGGGGCTAAGTCGCAGCAAACGCTCCGACTGTTCTGATGCCTTGTTTTATTCGAAGTTGTAATACTTCCACGAAAATCCGGCCAGGTGATCAAACTATAAACTTACAACAATACTTCATACAAAACTAAGAAATCCCCTGAGTAGTGTGACGAATGCATGAAAACAGAGAGATAGTGATCGAGAGCAAACTTTGCTTGTTACCGCACAATAATGAAATGAATCATCGACCAACACTGTGCTTTGACTAACTCATGTTGCAAGAACTGTTCACGATGACGACATAATAATGTAAAGCAAGATGTAAGAGCAAGGTCATTTAGTGTCGAAAGTAAGAGTAAAATAGTTGGAAAATAGATTAGTAGAAAATTGGTACTTGGGTTTGTACGAAGTACAGATTAGGTCTTGGAAGGAGGTTCAATCTGTGGCTTTCGGGATATCTCCGGTGATATGTCACTTAGATTGAGGATTGCATGTCACAAATAAATGGCCTCAATGGTTTTAGTTTTAGAAGATTTTCAGGGGGAAAAACTACACTGATGAGTGAGTGGTTATGGCACGAAGAGGCTGGTATGGCATGTATAAGGTATGATTTTTGTAATTCTGCATCATATCTACAATCATACAGAAAAAAAAGCCTAAAAACAATTCCTAAGAGTGCTTTGCACACATCTCATACATGCTAATAAGTAAAATGTTCGCAGAGGGAATACCCGCCGACGAAACTATCGCTTTTATATTTGTTAATTTTATCGAACAATTTATCATTTACATTTGTGACTTCAAAAACGATACGTAACCCAGTCACACTGAAAAGTTCCGCCGACCGACTGGGACTATAATATTTGGTCGCTTTTAATCTCGTGATTTGATTAATTGTTGCAACAATTGTGTTTGTGAAGTGAACTCAAAGTAAGTAAAAAGAATCTTTCTGTAGGACTACTGCATCCATCCACAGCTAGAATGATGCAGTCGTATTGATATCTGCATAAGTGAATCAAAAGTCTTGATAATGGACGAGGTGAACTATATAAAATGAGTGTGTAAGGGAAATATATGAAAATTACAGTTCTTATTATGCGAAAAGAATGCAGTGAAGTAAGTGCAAGCTCGTTGTGAAGTGCATGCTCACGCTCAGTCCTAAATTTCTCAAGTAATATATGGAACAAATCCGAACCGATTTCATTTTCGAAAACATTTATCTTTTCTGGCTCCCATAATTCGTATGACTTTATGGTTAGTCACTGTCGAGGTCTCTGTACAGGTTTATTGATATTGGATGGTTTTCGTCCCATTTGGTATTCATGATCGAAATCCATTCTTAGCATGTATATCATAACAATAAACGAATTGTGTGTTTCCGTGATCATGTACCGCACATAAATTTCTTATTCAAATCATGAGTACTGATGGTGGACAATTCTTTTGTCTTAAACGCCTTGATTTATGCAACGACTAACATGCATTATGCGGCTGTTTCGCATCGATAATGTGGTGCAGGCGAATTTAATCAATGATTCATATGGTAACGGATTGGTCTCTATGTTTGAAAATAAACTTTTCATGCTTCGGGGACGAAAATCACTTCGTTCGGCTTATAATTCTCGAAATAGACAACTTGCATGGTCTTCTGGAAATATTTTATTATTGTTATTCAGGTTTCAAAACCCTTAAGAGTCAATTTGCCAATTTTTCGACCACTTGGAAAACAAGCTATCCCCGATATTATTGAGTTATAGCTCATTCGATTCGTCGTTCAATTCTAGCGAGGGGGTGTCTGCCATTTTTTTCAAAAAAATCTATTTTGAGTGTAATGTGTCTAAATGTCATATGATGTCAGAGGGTGGTCAAAACATTCTTTTAGCATTTACTTGAGGAAGGAGAAACACAAAAAGTTGAAACTTTGTGGGATTGTTGGCCTATCCACGGCCGACAGTTTGAGCCCACTCTGACGTCCGCACTCACCACCCATGGCCAGTCATCAGTCAAAGTATGGTCAACTTTCAAATAGTACGGAATCTCTTCAACATCATTATTCTGATGGGCCATCTACATATTATGGTAGCTGGCTTCAGCCACCATAACATATCAAAATTCCATCACAGAAGTTTGATGTTGCAGGAATTGCGGACCATTTGAAAAAAAGTTGACCTTTACGGCTGGTATAAACGAGAAAATTTGAACCAAATTCTTGTCCAAAGTAGTTTTTTTTTTATTAGTAACGTGTCTGGGGGACAACTCTAGCCCATAACCGATCGATTCCGAGCGACTCTTTTCGAAAAAAATCTATTTTCACACATTTTCCTCATAGTCGGGAAGCCTCTTTGAGTCTAGGGAAATGGTGAAGCGATGCAGAGTGAACATAGTCTATCTTTAAACCATTGCTAGGCACTCCAGAACTACATACATGCTCTACCTGTTGCAATTCAACAAGTTAGAGAGGTTTTGCAATCATGTGCATATCGAATATTTCACCTAAGACGTAGTATAGATCGGCCAAAAACCCTTAAAAGAGTAAAAAGTAACGCAAGTCCTTGTTTATACTTCCAAAACAACAGATATCGTTGTAGGTGACGCTTTCTGTACTTGTACGCAAAAATTGTAAAACAAAAATTTGACCGAAAAAATTCTAGAGCTCAGCTATGAGAAAAATGTGTGAAAATAGATTTTTTTCGAAAAGAGTCGCTCGGAATCGATCGGTTATGGGCTAGAGTTGTCCCCCAGACACGTTACTAATAAAAAAAAAACTACTTTGGACAAGAATTTGGTTCAAATTTTCTCGTTTATACCAGCCGTAAAGGTCAACTTTTTTTCAAATGGTCCGCAATTCCTGCAACATCAAACTTCTGTGGTGGAATTTTGATATGTTATGGTGGCTGAAGCCAGCTACCATAATATGTAGATGGCCCATCAGAATAATGATGTTGAAGAGATTCCGTACTATTTGAAAGTTGACCATACTTTGACTGATGACTGGCCATGGGTGGTGAGTGCGGACGTCAGAGTGGGCTCAAACTGTCGGCCGTGGATAGGCCAACAATCCCACAAAGTTTCAACTTTTTGTGTTTCTCCTTCCTCAAGTAAATGCTAAAAGAATGTTTTGACCACCCTCTGACATCATATGACATTTAGACACATTACACTCAAAATAGATTTTTTTGAAAAAAAATGGCAGACACCCCCTCGCTAGAATTGAACGACAAATCGAATGAGCTATAACTCAATAATATCGGGGATAGCTTGTTTCAAAAATTGAAAATTTGGCTGAAGAATTGGCAAATTGACTCTTAAATACACAATCTTACACATCTCTTGAGTGAATTAGTATTTTAAATCAGCAATTTAAATATTTTCGTTTTTTTATGTTGGTACGTAAATAGACGAACAACTAATGACGTAAGCGCAGCTTTGCGAGTGCGTTAGTGTATGTATTATAACATATGAACGACCGCACTAGTCCGACGTCATACTTTCCTCTGAAAATAATGTCCTTCATTGATTTAAAAAAAACCTAAAGAATATTTTGATAAGGTGTAGCGGTAAATTATGCTTATTTTAACATCGTCTATTGCCTAGTACAGGTGCTTGTGTCATAAAAAACCGTTCCGCTCTCCGAAAATGTATGGAAAAGTCGATTTTCGAAGTAACGAAATTCTTTCATAACTTTTGGTTTATAATCGAATGGGCTAATAGCAAATAGCTATTTTCTCGCCTGGTGCCTTTGGGATTATTGCGCATCTAAAGAGGGTTGGATCGTTGATCTCGAATTTCAAATAAATAGTTTGTTCCGCCATGAATTGCAGAAAACCTCCCACACCCCCTAAAATTCCTAAAATTTCAAAATTCCTCATAAAACCTCCTAAATCTCCTAAAACTCCTAAAATGAGACTTCAATAAATTTCAATAAACTTTCATAAATCAGGATCAACATCAATTCAATCAATGGATGAGTAAAATAACTTAAAAGTTTCGCCTGCGGCGCTTTTCACTTCTGAGGGATTCTTTTAAAATACGACCTGCCGAAATCAGACGCATTTTCTAGTGAATTTTTTAACATGTGCCCTAGAAACCTTTGGTCAAGATAGAATTATTTCGAAAAAGTGAACCAGCAGCTAAAGGTTGCTGCAAAAAAATATTTTTTGAGTAGAGATACTGAGCATCAAATTTTCATTCCAAAACCATATTCATCGAGACAGTACACGTGCATGTTTGGTATTATTTGAAAGCTAAGATCAGCATCAGTTGAAGAAATCCTTTTTTGTGTTTCTGTTGCTTTTCGGATGCACGGGAACCCTTAGAAGTTCGCCGAAATTACTCTTTTTTTACTGCTCATAACTCACTGTCCCGAAAGAACATGCAATTGCCTTTCTAATGACACCCTACAAGAGCTTGTAGGTTTCGTAGCCTACGAGATTTTCGGATTTTGTTCAACTCTCACTAGCCACACAAGCTTAGACGATTTTTTTTGTAAGTGGTTTTGGCTTCTAAGGACCAATACCTATCTAGGCACATATAAAAAAGTCCACTAGAAAAGGCGTCCGATTGCGGCTGCCTGTTTTTCAAAAGAATCTCCTCTTTAGATCACAATAAAGCAATCGTTTTTGGAAATTCAGTAAATGTTATTGTTGGTTTATCCAGGATTCAGATACACATGATTTTTGTGCCATAATTTTCTTTACAAAAAAAAAAACAATTTGGAAGAGTCTCACTCATTTTTAAATTAAGAATTCGTTTTATACAATGAAAGTATATTCTACGTATGTTTGTAGTTTCATTGGTTTTATTTAGTTCTAAAAATTTTCGGTGAGTACAGTGACGATAGCTCGATCAAATTGTAATATATAATACCCACGTCACAATTTGTCAAAGTTTAAACTTTTGTATGGCGAGACAAACATCTCAAATCAGACAATCCAACTTTTTCGTCTCTTTTACAACCTATGTCCAAAATTGAGCGCTTTTTGGTAACTTTGGGTGAGACTAGAAATTTTCGTGATAGATCCATTTCCGATCCTGTATGATGAGATAGATACTTTGCACGTAGGAAATCGAAGGATGTTACAAGTAATAAAGACTTCTTTGAAACAGCCATGGTAAATGGAAAAATATGAGTTTTTAACAAGAAATAAGGGCTTATCAGCATTTCTACAATGATCACGAAAGCTCCTAAAAATCTCCTAAGACCTAACACTAAAAACCTACTAAAACTCCTAAAATAGGAGGATTTTTAAAGTGTCGGAGGCCTGCCTTGTCTTCGTTTCGGATTGATATTGAACCCTGATATTAGAGTGTATGACTATCGAAGAGTGGCCAATGCTATACCCACTTCATCGAGGCTGTTTACTTCATAGCACTCTTGTTGCATCCGACTTAAGAGGAAGAACCAAGGTTATATGTAAGGAGGTTACGCCGAACGCTATTATTTCACTGTGGCAAAAATTCCATACAATTTTGTAGGAAAATTACAGCACAGTTCAGTGGATTCTTTGTGAGAACGGCCCCAGCGATCGGAACAAACTCCTCGCTTATACACAGTATAACCTTGGTTAGAACAAGCTTAGTTTATCAATGATGTCGCTAATAATATTCTCGTCAAAATTTAAAAAAGAAAACTTTTCTCAAAACAGATTTCCTCAAATGACACATCAAATCGATGAAAATGGAAATTTGGACAACTGGAAAACCCTCACTTGGTCCAAAAAATTGTTGTATGTTCGCAATAATATCACAGTTGAACCAATGCTAGCCTGCTACGTCGTTGGATGGTAATTTAATTTTAAACAAATATTCAATTAAGAAGCTCGCTAAGAAGTCATTATAGTATAGTCGAACGAAGGTGCATTAGTTGAAATGTCTGAAATTTGTGTGTTTGAGATGGTGTTTTCAGTTGCATATGACAATGTTATTATGACATCCAAAGTATGTAGACAGGGAAGGTAACGTTACAAGAGATTTGGGATTCATTAGAGTGACAGCGCTATACGCTGACAACATTCAATCTATTCTACTCAGCCATCAAAGAAATAAAAGAATCGTTTCTCGCAGAGTGGGAGCGTGCGTGTTCTTTCCAAGGTAGATATAGTGTGGAGGTAATGTCATCTGTGCGATAAAAAAGCCATCCATGCGTTAAAAACAAAAAAATGTAAAAAGTGTCATTAGCATCGAACTAATGAGCTAGGTCGCGTGTCTGAATGTCATAACCTTCACACTACTATCTATCTTGCTTGGTACACACCACCAAGGTTCTGAAAGAACAGGTTAAGAAACTTTCGAGTTGATCACGAAGGTGGTGGAAACAAAATTTTTCTGTAGTGCCAACTAGGTTTGACAAACTTTATATGCCAATTTCACCTGAACAAAAAAAAATGACTGTTTTCAAGTTGACTTTTTACAATGAAATGAGTGCGTTTAACAAATCTGATTTCACCAGCCTTCGTGAGTTTCTTATACTGTTCTTTCAGAACCTTGCACACCACGTTTCATCAGTTTGAAACCATAGGTTAAATATCGACAAACAGATGGAGCTTCACAAAAACACACCCGAAAGTAAGATCCTGCCATTTAGATGACCTACAGAATGTTTGCATTGCAAAAAAAATCTAGATACTCCCTTAGCCTGAACATTCAACAGTGGCCATGTTTTTAACAATTTTTTTTGCTTTGATCAAGTGTCTTAGCGAATCTAGCGACTCAAAACTTATGCCTGGAAAGAGCTTGTCGTGTGAATCTCGCTTATTCGACTCAAACATGCGATGCGCTGACTCGAAGAGAAGCAGCCAACTTCACAAAGTATAAATTGACCTCAAACAGAAATAAGAAATGTTCAACTAACCGAAAAATTTTCAAATTTTAGCGAGGAGAAAATGGTGCAACAGGTTGTTGCTGGTATGACTGCTTGGAAGTCTATAGTTCAGAGTGCGGTACCCTGCATGATGATCCTTTTTTACGGAGCTTGGAGTGACAGGTAAATGGTTTGAATTGGACAGTGAGACAACTGCTGCAATTTCAATATATGGTTTTAGGCATGGACGAAGGTTGCCGTGCATTTTGATGCCAATATTTGGCGAATTGATAACTGTGTTAGGTCTGATATGTTGCACGTACTTTAAAAGCGCTAGTGTGGAAGTGGTCGGTATAACAGATGCGCTGTTTCCTGGACTTTCCGGTAATGACTCACTTCGAATTTGAAATAAAACGTCAACCTGAGAAATGGCAAAATACGATAGTTGTGCAGCCTAAACATTTGGTTTCTATGGAGGAGAATGGTGCCAAAATGGATTTTCGAGAGAATCTTCTCCGATCGAAACGAACTATCGTCACATTGTTATTGTTCTCTACCAGGCGGCCCAGCCTTCATATGTTGTCATTTCTCTGTTTTTTAAGCCTTTGACAGTTGCTAAATCAACTGTCAATGTAAAAATATTTGAATTTTGGCGCTGATTGAAGGAATTTAATTTTCAAAGGCGGTTGGTTCACCATGCTAATGGGAGTGTTTAGCTACATGGGTGATGTAACTACAGAAGAAAGTCGAACCGTGAGAATTGGCATAGCAAACTTATGTTTCACATTAGGAATCCCTATTGGAACGGCATTCAGCGGAATCTTACTAAGGTCAGCAATCAATTGGAAAGTATATGACTCAATGATCTAATCCCCAATAACGACCGTTCCAAACAGGCTAGTTGGATTTTATGGCATCTTCTCTCTGTCAGCCACTCTCTATATCATCGCCATTGTGTACGGGCTAACGTGTGTTCGAGAAGCACGTGCTCCAACGAAACCGAAAGAATTCAGCGAAACAGATGAAGTGACACGAAAATCACTGGTTGCGGACTTCTTTGACACGAAGCATGTGGTGGACACATTTAAGGTAGCTCTTAAGTCTGGACCGAACAAAAGACGTCTGCGAGTAATTTTGTTGATGGTGTCACTGATGGTTGTCATTGGACCGGTGTATGGTGAAATGTCGGTGTTTTACCTGTACACACGGTACAAATTTAACTGGAGCGAAATTGAGTTTAGTCTCTTCTCGGCGTATGGAACTGTCACTGGGTTGTTAGGTAATTTGAACAAAGAAGATTCGAACTAAGCTCATGGTTTGGCTAAGATGCAATTCATAATTGCAGGAACGATTTTCGCTGTGGGAGTATTTTCACACAAATTGAAGATCGATGACGCCTTCATTGGCATAATGGCGAGCGTGTCCAAAATATTGTCCAGCTTCATTTATGCATTCGCTGTGACCGAGTGGCAATTGTATTTAGGCAAGTGTTTGCAATGTACTGACCGTTGCGTCCGTAAAACAACTAAAGAGAATCCATTTTGTACAGGTCCGTTAGTCGAAATATTGAGCGGAACATCCTTTACCGCAATGAGATCGATTGCGACCAAATTGGTGGAAAAAGATGAACTGGGAAAAGTAAACTCGTTGATTGGTGCAGCTGAAGCGCTGATGCCACTGGTTTACATGCCAATGTATGCATTTATGTATAAGGCTACAATACACACATTTCCGGGTGCATTCTTCTTTGCCGGTTCGGCGCTGCTATCACCGACGGTGTTCATTTTTCTGTAAGTTCTTATCGTGTCGTAGGTAATGCAAACTCAGCGAAACACATAAATTTCTGCAGCTCCACAGTTCGTACGGTGTAGCGCTTGCGATTTCAATAGAATCGATGTAATTTGGTGAATACGATAGCAGGAACGTTGGGAAAGTATTTCAACACTGCTATTGAAATCGAAAGTGCTACAATGAAGTGAACTTACGCTGCACTCGAATTCACCCGACAGTAGCATCCCTTGAATTAGCGCAGATTTGTAGTAGCTTATTCTCGTATACATTACTTGGATCAAATGCGTTCCTCTTCTTTCGTTTTAGATGGTTGTATAAGATGAAGAAAAGAGATTTAAAGACTAGGTTTGATGAAGCTGATCAAGTTGCGAGTAGCCGAAAAATATCTCAAAATTTGGTTTATGAAATGGAGCATCTGAATCCAAAAATATTTTGTAATGGAAATAATGAAATTGGACCGGTCCAAAAATAAGGAACGTGTTTTTAGAGTCGACTGCAAAAATGTTTTAATTTATTTTAGTTTCTAACTTTTTAAAATAAATTTTTTAGAAAATTCCAATTTCGACTTTTGTTTACAAAAAAGCTACTAATGACAGCTGTCAAATAGAGTACGATTTTGTAAGAAAAAATTCAATTTTACAGTGTAAAAATTTGTACCTGTACATGACACAAATTCCACCCATGGAGTGACTTCTATTCTTAACAAAAATTACCCCACTCTATTTATCCAGAACCATGTAAACTGGCCTGATTCAGGAGAATCAGGGGAAAACATTCACTATCGTTTTTTATTCTCATTCGAAAGAAGATAATAAATCTCGTCCAATGCTTGGGTTGACGGCAATGTACCTAGCACAGAAGCTGAATTTCCACGTTAAATGTCTATGGATAGTCTCTGCCGAAGGAAAAGCGTAGCTCTCTTCTCGTTAGTGTAAAAATTTGTTTGACACACTGTCCAGTTTCAGGACTCTAATTAGAGTACCAGTCATGTTTGCAGTGCATTGACTGGAAATGTTGTATAGTTGCCAGGCACTGCCGATGAGAAACTACTTCGAAAAATTCTGTACCAAGACGTATTTGTATGAAAGGGAGTGTCAAGCTTAAGGTTGTATATTAGGAGGTTATAACAAAAACCACTGAGCTTTGCCGTAATTTTCATACAAAAATGTAGCGCAATTTCAGTTCAGTTGAAATTTTGTACTGAAATGCAGTTAGAGTTACCGATAGCCGAGCCCCCATGTTCTTTTTTTCTTTGCGATATGGTTTACAGTGAAAAATAGCGATCGGCGTAACCTCCTCATATACAACCTTGGAAATTTCAACTGAGCTGAAATCGCATTACAATTGGGCTGCTAGGAAACAGTTTAGTGTTAGTTAGTTAGTTAGTGTAAGTGGGTAGGGTAAATACCCTGGCACCTAAGCCTCTAGTGGGCCTGTTGTGCGTACCCACGCCGGACTATCTACAATCCAGTAGTTTGATTGAGAAAGTCCAGGATGCTTTGAGGAGATAGACTCCAGATGTTATTGTGAGGCAGGATATACGCGCCAAATGATTTCGATCGGGCTGTAATGTACGCCGGGCACTTGCACAGGTAGTGCTCCATTGTCTCGACATCGCCGCAGTTGGGACAATGAGGGTCATCCACCACGCCCATTGTAAATAAGTGTTTGTTGAGACCGCTGTGTCCTGTTAACGCAGTTGTGATTCTTCTAATGTTTCTTCTGCTTAGAGAGATAATGTATTTTGAGTTTTTAGGGTTAATCTTAATGCTTTCTTTTGCGAATGAAGCGTTCTTAACAGCTGACCAGTGGTTTTTAAAGAAGATTTGCACCCAATTTTTTAAAAAGTTTTTAAAATAAGATGGCGCTGCTTTAAGTATGGGTTCGGGTCCCATAAATGAGGCTGTTGCTCCGATTTTAGCCAGACGATCGGCTAGTTCATTACCGATGATATCACTATGTCCTGGGACCCATGCAAGAGTGACCGAATTGGTGGTAGCAAGACGATTAAGGTTATCGGAGCAATCCAGGACGAGGGCTGAGTTTATTTTATTTGCCCCGATAGCCTGTAGTGCACTTTGGCTGTCGGAGCAGAACCAGATGTCTTTGCTATTTGTATTATCTTCTAGCATGAGTTTGGAGCATTGTTCGATGCCGAAAGTTTCCGCGTGGAAAATGGGGGCAGTGCTACCTAGTGTGAAGGATTTAGATACCTTAGATTGTGGGCAGTAGATGCCTGAACCGGATCGGTTGGAAAATTTTGACCCGTCCGAGAACCACGAAAAGTTGATGGAGGGTGGTAAAACCTTATTTTGGGTCCATTCTTCCCTGGACGGGAATACTATTTTGAAAGATCTGTCGAATCTGAATGCAGGCTTAATTTTATCGTGTGGCATAAGGAACGACGGTGATTCTTTTAACATAATATTCCAGAGATTTGTGTGTCCGTAATTAGCGTATTTAAGCAGCGATGATTGATGAAGTCTGAGACACGTTGCTCTAGCCACTCCTTCCACATGAATATGGAGAGGAGCGAGGTTCAAGAGGGCTTCTAGGGCAGCCGTGGGTGTTGTTTTCATTGTTCCTGTGATACCTATAAGTGCAAGCCTTTGAATTTTTTTTTAGCTTCTTTTGGACAGTGCCGATGTGGCATCGAGGCCACCAGATAAATGCTGCATATGTGAGCATAGGACGTACAACTGCAATGTAAATCCATAGCAATACTTTCGGGCTAAGGCCCCAGTTTTTACCACATGCAGCTCGAGTTGTCCATAGAGAGGCTATGGCTTTACTGGATCTATGATTTATATGCATATTGAAGTTCATTTTTGGGTCGAATGTTAGACCTAAAATCTTCACCCATGGTGATAGTTCAATTTCTTTACCACAGATTTTGGGTGCCTTAAACCCCTCTATTTTCGTTTTATTTGTGAATAGGATTAGTTGTGTTTTATCGGCGTTAATTTCCTGACCATGATTCGCGCACCAGCGTTCAATTAGTCGGAAGGCCGATTGCATGAGCTCACAAAGAGTGCTGACAAACAGTCCGACAATGATAATGGTGAGATCGTCTGCAAAACTTACTGAAAAGTAACCCGAGTCGTTTAAGACTGACAATAGACTATCCTTTACCATAATGTATAGAAGAGGAGGGAGTACTCCTCCTTGTGGGCAGCCTTTACACGTGAGAACTTTAACTGTGGAAGTTCCTAACTTAGATGTAACTACTCTGCTACTTAACATTGCATAAATCCAGCTGGATGTAGTATTGTCTACGCCATGATCACTACATGCTTTAGTTATCGACAAGAATATGACATTACTAAACGCATTGGATAAATCGATGAGACCGCCTAGTGCGTACTGGTTGTTGTGTAGAGCTTTTTCCACTGTGCTTGCGATTTGATGAAGGGCGCTTTCAGCTGATTTGCTAGGTTGATATGCGTGTTGGTTCGCATGGATAGTGAATTGTTGGAGGGCCCCATCTCGTAAATACCTGTCTACCAATTTTTCTAGAGTCTTTAGTATGAACGACGTCAAACTTATTGGTGTTATGGTAGAAAGGGCTGCGAACATTTTGTATAAGGAAAATGTCACTTGTGAGTTATTGAGAATATCAGTAGAATGCAAAGAGTCCCGGAAACTACGTTTCTGAAATCCTTCAGTGTGTCCTTTTTTTGCGACCTTCGAATCCTCGATGGTTTGGGTTTTTCTTCTCAAAATATGAAATGACCGAATGAAATGAACAGGTTGAGCTGATCATGAAGGCGGTTGCATTAAAAATGTTCTGTGGCGCCAACTAGGTTTGTGATGAAAGTTTATATGACGAATTCAACTTGACAAAAAATAATAATTGTTTTTTCAAGTCGATTTCTCACACAATGAGTGTGTTTAACAATTTGTCATACGCTTTCGTGAGTGTCTAAACCTGTTCTTTTAGAATTAGAACCTTGGTCCAAAGTTCCGAAAGAACAGGTTAAGACACCTCTGAGTTGATCACAAAGGCGGTGACACACAAATTTTGATAAAAAGATGCTTTTTATTGAACATACTCAATACAGATTGTTTGAAATGTGAACTTGATAAAAACTTTTTTTTTCTTTAAGTTGACATTTCAAACAATCTGAAATGAGTCTGTTCAATAAAAAGCATCTATTTGTCAAAATTTGTGTGTCACCCGCCTTCGTGGGTGTCTGAACCTGTTCTTTCAGAACCTTGCCTTGGTCTTGGTTGTACTAGTGCAATAATAATTTGTCGCATACACCGTACAATATTGAGATGCAACATGAAAACGCATTCCCTCTACGATTTACATACATCCCATGAATGCAAAAGAAAATCCAAATTTTCGCACATAATTCTCATGCTTCACGAATTGATTGGTTTTATGTGGGAAAGCATCGACAATAAAAAGAAACGAAAGGAAAATTATTTTTTTGCATAGTCACGACGACCTTTCGCATAAATCAAAATTTCCTGCCACACAGTCAATATACATCGAAAAAATTGTAAACGGTAAGTAAATTTAACGATGAGATAGGCATAAGAATTGATGAATGGATTAATATTGATGTGTAAGAAATTAGGCTGGAGGGTGGCAGCTTATTTTAGAAACGCGATAATACGTACGGGTAAGTTCACAGGGTGTCGATGTTTCATCCAACATTAAAGTCATAAATCGAAGCAATACTAGCTCTAGCAAACAAACTCTCAGCTCCCTGTATCAAATTGACACCTTATTTCTTTGTATTCTACAAACACTATTCTACATTTTGACTGAATAGGCTGTAAAGTAGATGTAAATTCCAAAGGCTACTTGATTCTTTCACCATCTTAATCAAAGTAGTTTGGTTGCTAGAGAGGGTAGTGATCGAAGGATACGTTAAGGCCAGTTCGTACTCGCATACATTTTTGCGATATATGCGACCATGAACTGGCCTTAACTTCACAATTCACGCCGTAAGTGTGCCTAAAATTTGAATTTTAAGTGAACGTGATGAAAAAGTGAACTGGAAAATACATTTCAACGCTTCAGTGCATGAAAATGACGCTACGTTAGAAAGACCTCAGCACTTTCCATTTTGAATTTCGACTGCACTTACGGCGTGAATTTGAATTTTGATACGGAAATGACGACATTGCGATGTCCTGTAACAAGTCAAAAATTATTCACTTTGTTGACGACTTTTTTTTAATGTCACATCTGTCAAGTATGTCAAAGTAGAGAAAATTGTAATCAAGTGCTTCCGGAATATTTTGACAAATCTGAAATTCTGGCATGTTTGAGAGAGATTTTACTTCGCGTTCTCCGAAAATATCTAAGTTTAGCAATTTTCAGGGAGAATTTGCAACTTGCACTGCACATATAGATCACTAAAATGACCACTGACGTGACGATCGACGGTTCGGTTTTGTGTGCAAACTAATGACAACCAACTTTGCTTCTATGGGAATTCCCCGTATTTAGTTCATTTGCATTCATTTCAAAGAATTGGACGCACTCACTTATTCATTACTACGTAAAATTGTGAAGTTGGTTTCGATTAATTTGCACACTTTTTCCCCACCATTCCTCACGTTTCCGTCATCAGTTTCACCAAACGAAGAGATCTATATAGTACTAGCGATTTTCACAATCGCCAAGGAGGTGCGGGAAAACAGTAAAAGTAGGACACTAGACCATATGTTGCTTTCTCGCCAATAGCTACTGTTGTACAAACCCGATGTTCTTAAAAAGTACACCTTTCATTTGACATATCGCACACCAATTTTGGGCGAAAACATCCAGAGATATGCTTAAAAAACTAGTAAAAAAATTGGCAAAACAACAACCAGTTTTTCCTAAAACTAAATAATTCTGATTAATGTCGTCGATACCTTTCATTTGACATATAGCACAAGATATGTTTCCCGCGTTTTTTCAACGGGAAACAGCAAATACGCCGACTGTTTTGAGACCCGACATAAAAAAAACATTATTTTATGTTGTTTACCTCTGTTTTACGTTCCCAACAGCGTGATTTCCTTGTTTTACCTGTTTTCCCGCACCTCCCAAAAGTCCTTACTTTCCATGTATGATTCGTACACCTCGTACACATCTGGTGACGATATTTTTTCCGCTACGCGTCGCACCCTTCAATATTTAAGATATAAGTTAGTCATCAGTCAGCACATTTCCTCGACACGACCATCCTGTACGCACATTGAAATAATCAAAAATGAGCCACACTCTGTTACACTCAAGCACCATACCGTCGAACTTGTTAAATTCCAATATATTTCATTTCCTTTCAATCGTTGTAGTGCTGTATGATTTTGCTAAATTTCAAACCGTGTTGGTATCCTTCGAACCAACGTTCACCCACCAACGGACTGAAATCATTTTCAGTTTTCAAAAAGTAGTTGAGTTGCTGTCAACACCTTGTGTGTGTGTGCATAACGATGAATCAAATTCAAGAATTTCCACTAGATCTATCGCTTCCCAAACCGAACCAATCGGATGAGCAACTTCAATTGCAGTCCAAGCCACCACCAATTTATTGCAGACGAAAACGTTCCGGCAAAATGTTGCTCATGTGTGAGGTGTGCTCGAAGAAATTCGATCGACCCTCGCTGCTGAAACGACACTCTCGCGTTCATACAGGTTTGTATTATTGTGTGAAAATTCATTCCCTCCGCATGTTCGGAATCATTCAATTTTCTAGGAGAACGGCCTCATCTTTGTGTGATATGTGATAAACGGTTCAGCACATCGTCGTCGTTGAATACACATTCAAGGATTCACAGCGGTGAGAAACCCCACTTGTGTCTGGTTTGCGGTAAATCGTTTACAGCCAGCTCAAATTTGTACTATCATAGGATGACACACTATAAGGTATGTGTGTTTAGACCAAGGTAATTATAGTGTGGATGTAATGCCATTCAGACGCGCGGTGTAGCACATAAGTTCGATGCCAGTGACATCTTCTTTTAAAATGGTTGACTACGATTTACTTGTATTTCACAAAAATATTTTCCCTATCTCACAACAGATGGCCGGAGTTTCTATTCCATTTTTTGGTTTTAACCTGTCACAGACGGAAAGCATATGAACAGTTTTACTATCTGATCTATTACTTCATTTGATCGAATATTTTCAGAAATCTTTTACTTCAATCGTTTTGAACATGCTTTTTGCTATATAAGTCAGTGCTTGTCGTTTATTATCACTGTCGTTGTTGATAACAGATGACAGCCATCTGTAACAGGTTGACGAAGGGATGAGATGGCGTTTGTTGTCAAACTTTCGTGCCACATCTGATTCGGACTACACTATAGTTACCATGGTTTAGACAGTGCATTACATCACTAAGTCTAATTAACTAACATTTTTCTTACACTACCATCGTTTCAGAATAAACCGCACAAGTGCATGCTTTGCCCTAAATCTTTCTCAACTCCTGGAGACTTAAGAGGTCATTATTACAAGCATACTGGTAGGTGGACCTTCAACAAATTTTTTAGGGAATGTAGAATTAGTGCTCTCTGTGTAGTCGCATTTTCTCATTGAATGGACTGTTATGATGAGACCATTCAATGACCAGTAATTAACCGGTCTTCGGTATGCTATCTTAATCATAAAGATGAGAGTACACAGTTCGTGAAAAATGCTTGCAGAATGATGACAGTAAATGTATGCGCCATCTGTCAAATACTGTCATGTTTGATGTAAACCCGATGTGAACGTTTATTTTTCAGACATTTTTCAAGCATTCCATACGGTCCCACGGACTGTATACTAGCCTTAACAATATACCGTTTAAAATAGAGTTGTTTCCGTAAATATGTCTGCCCGAAGTGAGGGCTAGTACACAGTTTGTGACACCATGCAAAATACATGAAAATGTGCCTAAAAAGTAGTGCTGACTGTCAATCATTCTGAAAGCATTTTGCGTGGGTCTATTTTCCAAGCATTTCCGAAATTTCTCACGATCGGTGCACTAAACTTTAAGGGATTCCCGCACTTCCTTGGTTTTGCTTACTTCTCCGTTTGCGTGACAGTTAGTTTAAAAATGGGCGGGGAGAAGGAAGCATAGTGTCAAAAATCTAAAACCTGTCCATATGGACCCATTGCCTAATAGAACAAACAGGGTAAAGTCAATTTTGACTAATCAGATTTTTGGCCTCTAGCTGAGAGTTTGTAAGCTTTTGAATGACGTAATTTGCCTGACATTTTCCAATTTCTTTTCGCTCCCAGGACAATGGCCATTCACCTGTAAATGTGGAAAAGGATTTTCGAAGAAAACGACTCTACGAGCTCATGAATTATTGCACAAAACATGAATTTGATCACAGCATAAACGAATGAATTGTTAAAATGAAAAATTAAAATTAAAATTTTGAGCAAAAAGGCGGCGTCTTTCTCTTTGATGATTACTGTGGCAATTGTTCGAGTAGTTTTCTTAGCTCTTTTTTCACTGGTACTGGAATTTCAGCAGGAAACTTAACTGGAATGGAAATTCATTCAGATCCACCTGTTACTCTATTCTCGGTGACAAGTTCAGCGATGCAAAATCAGTTTTTAAGCATTATCTCACTGACACACGAAATAAATCGAAGAGAAACGAACGGAATGGATGCACTTACTATTGAAGTGAATGTACAGATCTCCTCTCTTTTCACAATTATCTTCCATCGGTAGGCCCTCATTCGGTATTTGTTTCACATAACTTGGCCTATGATCGCAACGGATCAACATTAAAATCGATGATCCCCATCAGAATAGCACCGAGTCAAGCATATGAACAGAATTTGCAAGGTACAGCTGCGACTCAGTAGTCAAAGTTTCGCATGTAAATTAAGTTTGTAAGGTTGGTACTATGCAACTGCGTCGCTGACACAATTTTATATATGAAAGGAGGGGACGATTTCCCAGTTAAAAAAAAATCAGTTCTCGTGCTTGGTTCAGTGCTATGCCATCAGAAAATCAATTTTCTAATAAAACAAGTCTCACCCAACCACTCCAGTTAGCATTATGTTAAACGTCCGATCATCTAAGGTGCGAATGGGCACCGGTTGTCGAAAGCCGCACAACGCATCAATAAGCTCAATCGGACAGTTCATATGCAAATCGGAACCATCCCTTCGGTAGGTCCCATTCTCCATGTCTTTTACTTTGAAAATAACATCCGCTGGAATTGCATCCGGACCTTGATCGCCCTCTTCGCGAAACAAATACTTTGTTCCAGTCGTCACTCCCGGCTGTATCGGAATAATCAATCTGTGCTCTTGCAGCACAGATTTCTTTCGAATGGCATCGTAATTACGGCGTAGTATTTGCACGACTTTAACAGTTCCGTGATACACTTCTGTTATGTCCAATGGCAGAGTAATTTCCAGGTTTGCGTCTTTGGTCTTTGGACTCTCGAAGGCGAAGGTGTCACTGCGAACAACAGTCATATTCAGAACTGATACCCACTCAATTAAATAGCAGCTTTTACTTGTAAGTTTTCATTGGATCTCCGCGATACACATACGGTTCGTGATAGGTGGTGCCGGATAACAGACCATCTTCACCGTAACGGTCAAATATGTCTTTTGTTTCTGGATTGCCTAACATAGACAGAATAGCACATTGATGTTAAAACAAGCTTGTACAGCCAAAGGGAACGTGAATGAATTACTGAGAACATCGTAAGCCTCGTTCACCAATTGCCAAATTTTTGATTTGCTTAATTCCGGCAGATGGCCTACATCTTCGGATGGATTTTGCGGATGAGATTTTGTGGCGTACACTTTGTAGCTGATCGGGCAAAATTGGTAGAATTGTTCATATGGCAAACCAAATTTTAATGCATCAGACTTACGCCTCCAAAATTTCCTGTGGAGATGAGTTCTCGGGAATGTTCAGAATGGCATAGTAATCCTTAACCATTTTCCTTCTTGTTGGGGAATTTTCGATTCTCTAAAAATTGTGAGACAACTATCTCTGAAGGACCCCGGCTACTTTGTTTCTGTAGCAGTACAAGGAATTATTTTTCTAACATATCACAGTGATTCGAAATGGAAGGAAATTCTTGACAAGACTTCAGGCTTCTTGATCCTCTGCTCATGATACGGTAATCGTTTACATACAGAGGGGTATGCATAGTTTGGACTTTTTCTTATTCAATTCATCCAGTTTATTCTCAGACAGTTTACTTGGAAGTAAGAATCGAAATTGCGCAAACAATTACGCACACCTCTCACAGACGTTTACTGTCGAATCTATTACTTCACTTGATCTAAATATTTTGAAGAGATTGATTTCGAATCTTCTACTTCATTTATTTGGGCATGTATTTTATGAGATCGCATTTGATCCATCGTAAAAACGATTTTTGACAAACGGAAAACAAACGAGAGCATACACAGAGTCATAACCTCAAGGTTTTCAGCGAACATTTAGTCAACAATAATTTTTAGGTTATGGCTGACATAACCTTGGAACAGACCAATAGTCAGAGCTTATCATTTAATACTAATGTCCGTAATAGGTTAATGATATCAAAACATTGTAGAATTGTTAATTTAACCAGCTGCTCCACTCATTCAAACACACTGGTAAAACCAATGACAGAACAGGTGTGGTCGATCCAAAGTATATAAACACTGAAGGTAATGCAGACCCTCAGCGGATCAGAGAAATTTCGGATCAAAACTTTCAGGTGAATTCATTTTCGTATGTTGTCTACCTTAGACTTGTGCAACATGACGGCGCTAAATCCTTCCAATTCACCATTAAATACAACTTGACGCAAACGAATGTGATATGTGTGCAACATCAAAGTATATAAACACTGAAGGTAATGCAAATCCGCAGTTACACACGGATCCAAACTTTCAGGTGAATTTTAGCTCCGTCATGTTGCACACGTATTGAATTCGTTTGCGTCAAGTTGCATCTAGTGGTGAATTTAGAGAGATTTAGCGGCGTTATGTTGCACACATATAAAATTCGTTTGCGTCAAGTTGTATTTAGTGGTGAATTGGAAGTATTTAGGGCCGTCATGTTGCACAAGTCTAAGTTAGACAACATACGAAAATGAATTCACCTGAAAGTTTGGATCCGAAATTTCTCTGATCCGCTGAGGGTCTGCATTACCTTCAGTGTTTATATACTTTGTGCAACATACCGCCGCTAAATCTCTCTAAATTCACCACTTGTTAAGAATTTTACATTCTTCTAAATTCGTCGGTCGGCCGCTGCATCGATGGTTCTACTGTTTCTACTTGTACTGGAGGGATGTTCTCCCCAACACGCATGTGCCAGTACATCTACTATGAGAGAAACTCGTTACTTAGGGCATGTTGCCCGTTCAGTAGTTGTGTTTATTCTGAATCTTTTTCATATAAATTCGCCGTATTTATAGGCCTTTTCGATGTCTACTTGATCTTATTCAATTGAAAAGGACACTTTGATTTGTGATTTTAGTAAAGTGAAAACACTTGCCAGTGACTGCTAATAATATTTTCGACACCACTAGATGCAACTTGACGCAAACGAATTCAATACGTGTGCAACATGACGGAGCTAAAATTCACCTGAAAGTTTGGATCAGTGTGTAACTGCGGATTTGCATTACCTTCAGTGTTTATATACTTTGTGGTCGATCGGCAAATTCATCTTATTCACTCACAATTCATGTCAAAATAATATGAAAATGAGTGCGTTTGATTCAAAATCAAATTTTTTTGTCCTGCGGGTGGCGTGGCAATAGAACATACTTGTCTTACACTTTTGTTGGCTAGAACGTATTTCTATGAGTTTACCTCTCCCACCTCTTTTAGTCCGTTTGACAAGTAATTCATTAACGGTGGTTTCTGAGCCGATTTCACAGATGTTTCGGAGGATTTTTGAAAACTACTGTGACCGAGAAGTTTGCAGAAAAGATTCTTGGAGGGCACTCGAAACTTGATGGACTAAAAATCTAAAAGAAAATTGCGTCGAACACCTGACGAAAAATGATTATGGCACAATAGGGCGTATCGAATTTTGCAAATTTTAAGGACCGCGATAGCCTGTGTGCGGAAAACGTATATCATCGAAAACTGTGTCCGGGCATGTGGTTGATGAATGGGATATATATTTTTACCCGTCTAAATTATTTTTTTAAATCAGCAAAATTATAGTTGTTATCTGCAAAATTATTAATTTTTGACTGCAGTTTTATTCCTTTTTCCAGCAAAATTATTTTTTCGACCGCAATTTTTTTTTCTGCAAATTTATCTTTTTTATATCAGCAATTTTATTTTTTCTAACCAGCAAAATTATTAGATTTTTCTGTAATTTTCAGCAGCAAATTTTAATTTTGGTATCGGCAAAATTATTGACTTGCAAGAAACAAAATTATCGCATCGTCTAATATTTAATCACGTAAAAAGCGTTTTAACACGCCGAGCGATCCGGCCCATTGCCCCGGAGCGAAGCGGAGGGCCGCAATGCGAGCCGGGCGCCGGAACGGTGTCGGTAACTTAGGAGTTAATTTTTTTTCCCTCGCATCGTCTAATATTTAGTCACATAAAAAGCGTTTGAACCCGCCGAGCGATCCGGCCCATTGCCCCGGAGCGAAGCGGAGGGCCGCAATGCGAGCCGGGCGCCGGAACGGTGTCGGTAACTTAGGAGTTAATTTTTTTTCTCTCGCATCGTCTAATATTTAGTCACATAAAAAGCGTTTTAACACGCCGAGCGATCCGGCCCATTGCCCCGGAGCGAAGCGGAGGGCCGCAATGCGAGCCGGGCGCCGGAACGGTGTCGGTAACTTAGGAGTTAATTTTTTTTCTCTCGCATCGTCTAATATTTAGTCACATAAAAAGCGTTTTAACACGCCGAGCGTGGGCGCCCACGTAAGGCCAAACATGCTCTGATTGTAGCGTAAGACTTTGTACAAAAAAGATTTTTCTTTCATTTTTAGTATTTTCTTTGTTTAATATTTTGATAAAAAATAGATTCCGCCAGTAAAAGGCGAAAAGTCGATTCAGCTAAGACTATTCTTGAATTTTTAGTATTTTCTTTGTTTAATATTTTGATAAAAAAAAAGATTCCGCCAGTAACTAAACGGCAAAAAGTCGATTCATCTAAGACTGTTCTTGAATTTTTAGTATTTTCTAGGTTTTGTATCTTTCTTACAAACATAAGTTAACTCGACTATTTAAAAAAATAAAATTTGTTTGTTTGATACCAGTTAAAATTTGCTTTGATTTGAGCTGGAGACACACAAACACACGACATCAGCATAATAACTCTGCGTATATTATTGACAGTTCTGTCAATATTCTAAACACATGGGCACACAGGTCGCTGGAAAATATTTAGAAAATCATTAAGATGAGTACAAAGTTTCTGAAAAAAGTCTGAAAAATCGTCACTCTGAAAAATGTTTGGAAAATAGCGGCGCGCAAGTTTGAAACGCACGACAGAAAATTTTGGTTTGATATGGTTGGTGGTTAATTATTTGTTGAAATTCAATATTTTGTATCCCGGTCAAACAAATCATATCAAAACAAAATTTTCTGTCGTGCGTTTCAAACTTGCGCGTTGTTATTTTTTAGACATTTTTACTCGCCTTTCCTGTAAAAAATACGATCGACAATGTGAGTCTGATAAGGTTGAAGTAAACGTAAATTATCTGTCGTTAATTTTAAAGTTTCGTGTTGCATTTTTCACACACTTCACGATACCTTGCCTATATTTTGTTAGTCGAAAAGTGATAAATTTGCCGATAAAACAATAATTCTGCTGATGAAAATTTGTCGACGAAAAATAAATATGTCGTTGAAAAGCAATAAATTTGCTACTCAGGCAACAATAATTTTGTTACTCAGGCAACACTAAATTTGTTAGAAAAAATATTAAATTTGCAGAAAAAAAAGGATAGTTTTGCAGAAAAAAAAGAATAAAATTGCCTACAAAAAGATTAATTTTGCTGATAAAAACAATAATTTTGCAGATAAAAAGAATAATTTTGCTGGTAAAAGAATAAATTTGCTACCAAAAAAATAGATGCCGTTGATGAATCCGATGGAGCCATGGAAGAAGTCCCCCTGGGCGGCTTTAAGTTTCCGATGGTCATAATTCGGAAAGTTGAGAGTATTTTTGAAAACAATGTTCTAGCGGGATGTAGAGCTTTGAAAACTCTACAAACCTACCGAAGAAACCTATGGTCCAAAAGGTGCCATTGCCAAGATTGCCTAACATCGAAAATGTGACCATTTGGTTTTTGACTTATATTTCCTGAGAGACAAATGATTATTTCTCGTTTTTCTCATAAATTCAATTTATTCAGATTTTGTAGTACAAAGTGTGCCACATCGAAATCACAGATATTTTGTGAAAAAGTTCAGCTACTGTCGTGGAGTATTATGCATACTTACTGGCCAAGGTGTCCTCGACTCAACAGCACCGGTTGCAGTGTCTGCACTTGCTTCGTGGGCGACGTGGCCACTCTTAAAAATTCCAATTAAAAGGTTAAAAAAGTGATTTCAAGTGTATAATGGATCGGGACATGCCTAGTGTACTGGAAGTGCTCGACCTCCTCTACCACCATCGCGGTCCTTAAAATTTGCAAAATTCGATACGCCCTATGGCACAATAACAGGAAACGTTTACAGTTAACCTATTCAGGTAGTTTTTTCTGAGTTACCAAGGAATCCTTGGCAAGGAACCTTTTGGAACGTAAAAAGTGTCCCTTATTGAGGCGGCTTTCCGTATATATGTTCCTATGCTACGATGTTATACCTTATCTAATCAGTTATTTCTCCCCTAACAATTTTGTTGCTCCCATCGAACTGGACATCAATAATTTCGTCGAAACTTACATCGAATCCATCGAATCACAGCAATTCGACTTAATGACATGAAATTTTCAAGATATCAACTTCCAACTTTCAAACAAACACACAATCGAGTTGAAAACTTTTATTTCCTTGATTGAGTGTACAAACGACGTTACAATGAATCGCAGTAAATTTGTCGGATTCTTCGGTTTATTGATTCTACTGTTCCATAAAATTGGTGACTCACACGGATTCGGTGCGAGCAAATCGTCAATTTCAAACTGTAAAACACCGAATCTCCTACCGTGGATCTATTTCCCATTTGGTGTTTGCCTTCATTTAATTGTAAACGATTGCTCATCATCGATTTGCCACAAACAGCTAATCGATTCGCTCACTGAGAACGGTGTAACGGTTTACCAGAAATCGTCGATTTCCATGAAAAGTGAAAACATTTTGAATCGAACCAAAACGAATTGCGAATCCTATTTGCTGGTCGTGGAAGGCATTCAACAATGGGTCGATGACATCATCAATCAGCCGTTGAATAACACGCAACGAATATTTTTCCCATTCTCACGGCTCTACTTTTTATCGTTCAGTGCTAACGACACCATTCTGATGAGTGACAATTTAACGGGATATCTGTACCGGAATGCACTTTTCGGATATCGTTTTCATTTGGATGCCAATGATCAGCAAGTGGTATCGGTACACGATATGATTAACAATTTGACAATAGAAAGTCGGCCGAATCAAACCGACATTGGTCATCCTTTGCTTAATACAAACGTACAACACAGAGAATTCAATGTTAGCGTTTACAGTTGCCCTCCACATATTTTTCACGTGGACGAAACTGGTAGACGGTAAGTATACAATAAGCGAGTAATACTAATGTCGACTGGGTTAATCGCTGGGGAATTGTGTTGAAGACATTTATTCGGAATAAGTGCTCACATGCTCTGCTTGACTTGAATTCCTTGATGGACTTTATGACAACCTTGGCACAATTTTTCAAGGTCATCATTAACCACGTGTGTCTCTTCAAGACGTTGAAGACTTCGCCAGTCTTGGAAGTCCTTTCGCAAACTTCCAAACACTTTTTAAGGTTATGTGATACAATTCTTCAACAGAATCGACGGCCTGGAATACAGGTTTTTGACTCATGCCCTGAAGAAATGGAAAGTACGATTTCTGTTCCAAAACGAGTCCATAATCCCATACAACCCATTTACCTCAATGTTTGGCCAGTTAGCTAAAGGACACAGCGATGTGGTCGCATGTGCAGTCTGGCAGTCTACAATCCATTCCGACAAAGATTTAACGTCGTATTTCGATTACAATTGTAACACCTGGATAGCACCGAAGCCCCGACAACTGGACCCAGCAACTCTGATTTACTTGACACTGAGCAAACCGGTTTGGGGAGTTTACATTTCCTGTTTCATTTGCACCGCAATTTTACTGACAATTATTTCGAAAATCGAGGAGGACATTAGGAACACCAAAATTGCATCGTCGAAATTTGGTCGATCGTTTCTGGAAGCAACAAATGTGGCAACATCTCATGGAATTACAAATTTGCCCAATCAGATGTCGGTTCAATTTCTTCTTATCAGGTAAAACGTTGAATGTCACATGATTTAAGGGGTGGCGCTGTAGTAATTCATTTAAAGTTGGCATCTACTTAATCTCCTGGTGGGAGCTGGCTACACCACGATATACACTTCGCGTTTAACGAAACCTGGCTATACAAAACCTGTTGATACGTTTGAGGACTTTGCTGAGCAAGGTAAATTCAATCGGTTGCAGTGTGTCAGTCTGCATGTGACATAATGTCTGCTAAGCAATTACATCTTGGCTGAGTGGAAGATCCGCTACAATCGAAATATTTTCTTAATCGAAAGGGATTTCCTGGATAACGAGACACGAGTACGATTCAATAAGGGACACATTGAAAGAGTCGACCAAACCAGCGTTCCAAATAATTTACGACACTCTGAAAACCGAAGACAGCGAAGAGCAACTGGTGAAAAGTCTCCGATCCGGTCATTATGGTGTCTTCATGGCAATCTGTTCGCACAAATATCCCGTCGATATTGAGCGTATCACTCATCCCAGTGCAGCGGGCATTTGGAATTTATTTCGATTTATGAAGGCTTGCTTCTACAGCCACTTCTCGGTGTTTGCTTTACGGAAACACTCTCCGTATACGGTTCTGCTGGACAGTCACATGAAAAGGTAAAATTCTCATTGTTGAGAGGTCTGACATTGACATGGCATGGAGATAATGTTTTCTTTCCGGTAACCAATTCAAATTTCCCACACATTTCACGGTAGTTTTTACTGCGAAAGCCGGTCATTTTAGTCATTTTCTCACCACAGTTGAAACTTTAAGAGCCTTTGTTGTGAAAAACATGGGAGAAAGTAGGAAATTTCATTTTCTCTGGTGACAAACAACGCCTTCGAAATGAAACTTTTTCCTCTAAGTTAACAAATAACTATTTCTTGAATGGGGTGTGAATAACCTTATTTTCTCCGCTTAAACTGCTTAAACTTGAAAGTTTCCCGTTAACCAAAAACAATAAACGTCAATAAAAGCGAATGTCAAACTTTGTATGGACCGGAGGACATAACGATTTCATATAAACAAACTCACCTCTCATGAGGGGTGAGTTTCTTTATATGAAATCGCTATGTCCTCCGGTTTGTATGAATAGACCATACCTGGTTTATACTTTCATTGACCAAAGATACCGCATATTTCCATGTACGAACATTGGTACCACAAAATTCATTTTCTGTTAAAATATAGATACCAGGAGTGTGGTCTTATCAAGCATTGGTTTGAGGAATTGTACAGAAAAAATGAATTGATGGACACGTTGTTTGAGACACATCCAAGGGGTAACGATGGGCCGAAATTGTTAACATTGTGGGATATGAGGGGAGCGTTTTTCGTCTTATTAACTGGACTTTCCATTGCCGGTGTAGCTCATTTGTGTGAGTTTAGTTTTATGGAGCTGAAAAAAGTTTTATCCAACAAATAGAGTCAGTCTGGAGCACTCCCCACTGTACTGTTACCTTTAAATGAATAAAAATGCCGTTATGGATGATGAGAAATCGAATTTGTAGAACTTGGAAACGAAGTAGATCAGTATCAAATAACGGTTTCGTCTCTCAAATAGTGTCAAATGAGTTGTCAATTTCACAAAGCTAACCTCAAACAGTGACAGCGCCATATAAATTTTTGTAACATTGTTATTGCCGTTTGTGACAACTCATTTGACATCTCAAACGACATTGACAATGATCTATTATTGAGAGCAAAGAGTAGATTTCATTGGATGCTGCGAAGGTAATTCGTCACATGAGGTAACAATTTTATCATTGGAGCACACTCTCTTATGTGCTTCGGCAACTGCACCTTTAATAAGTAGCTAGTGTAGAGTCAATACTCTCAGTTAGCTTCTGTGATAGAGTGAGCATTTGTAGAGCAGATTATGCAACTAAGATTGTCAAAAACATACGAATGAGTTCACCGTTTCGCGTATTGCGCAAGGTTCTGAAATGAAAAGGTGAAGACGCTCTTCTGAGTTGATCACGAAGGCGGTGGTATCAAAATTTTCCTGTGGCGCCACCTAGGGTTGTTAAACTTTAAATAACGAATTCAACTTGACAAAAAAAAATTGTTTCTTCAAGTCAGAAAAATGATAAGTTGGTACGCCTGTGGCGATAGAAGGAGCATGTCGAAAAAATTTACACCTCTATTGAGAGAATTCGTATGTAATTCTCTCCCACACCGTACACAATTTTTAACCTCAGATTCCTTCTACCTTCTATCTCGCCACAGGTATACCAACTTATCATTTCTCTGCTTCAAGTAGACTTTTCCAAGGTTGAGACACTTACGAAGGCGGATGACATCTAATTCGTTAGACGTACTCATTAAATTATGTATGGAAAGCTAAAATTGGTATTACGTTGCAGCATACAACGTATTCTGGTTTATTGCATGTCATAAAGGTGGAACAGCGTGCAGATACATCTACCGTACAACGCATAAAAAACCTTAGAGAGGCGAATTTGTGAGAGAAAATATATGAGAAATTCTCTCACAAATTCGCCTCTCGAAGGTTCTTATGCGTATATGCTTATATGATAGCGGTGGAGATAACTGTAAGTTATTGGAGCAGCAATCCACGCGTTTAGTTGGTATTGGTTTGTAGCGCTGCATAAAAAAGCGATCGAATCCGATATTTTGAATTTTTGTATGGGAATTCACGTTCAAACGGTGATATCTCCGTTGTTTTTAAAGAATAAGAGCCAGATTTTGCTAGGTTTGCATCGTTTATGGAGTTTTATCGATTGGCATAGTCATTTGTGTGAAATGTTGAAATGTTAAGCTGAAATACGTTGCTTGGCATTGTTTTAGATAGAAATACTTCGAAAAAGTAAACCAGCAGCTAATATTGCTGCAAAAAATATTTTTTCATCAAACATTTCACGTTCACGAAATTTTTGGAGTAGCAATACTGAGAATCAAATTTTCATACCAAAACCACATTCATCGAAACACAACCCATGCATGTTTGGTATTATTTGAAAGCTAAGACCAGTATCAGTTGGGGAAAACCGTTTCTTTGTGTTTCTGTTGCTTTTCGGATTCACGGGTACCGTTAGAATTTCGCTAAAATTATCCATTTTTTACCCATACTTTCAACTACTCATAACTAAGTGTGGATGAATTTTACACCCAACAAGACCCAATCTGCCCCGAAAGTACATGCAATTACCTTTCTAATGACACCCCACACGACCCTGTACGTTTCGTGGCCTACGAGAAATTTCCATAAGAAAAGTGCATGTTTTCGGTTTTTGGTCACCTCTCACTAGCCAGACAAGCTTCGACGAATTTTTTTGAAAGTGATTTTGGCTTCTAGGGACCAATACCTATCTAGGCACATATCAAAAAATCCACTAGAAAATGCGTCCGATTTCGGCAGGTCGTTTTTCAAAAGAATTCCTCCGTAAATTGTTGGTTTTATTTGAGAGGTACTTCGTACGGGCTTTCGTAATTGCGCTATGCGCAATTTCAAAAATGAACACTTTCAGTAAATTTGACCATGCCCAATTTGACTAGCATTTTGGTAACAGACGCATTAGAGGCTTGTAGACGTATTAGGGTTCCGGGCGTATGACGGCTACGGACGTATTATGGTTACGGACGAAATAGGATTACGGGTCGTACGGGGCTAAGGCGCAGCAAACGCTCCGACTGTTCTGATGCCTTGTTTTGGTCAGAGAGATGTTAAGATAACGGCTGGGACGCCGTTTCGACGAAACGGCGTCCCAGCCGTCATATTAGCATCTCTCTGGTTTTGGTAAATTTTTTGTTGAAAATTTTTCAGTCAAAATTCTGTTGGTTAAAATTTTTCTGAAAAAAATTGATTGGCGAATGGTTTGGAGAACTAGACCAGCTAATTTTAATAAATTGGCTGTTAAATTCAATTTTTGCGTAACGACGCTGACAGCGTCACCTCTAGCGATATCTCTTGTTTTTGAAGTTTTCACACATAGACTGTAGACTGCGTCCAACTTTGCTCTGAAAGAGTTTTTGCCGGGATGTTCACTAACTTAATTTAGGCATGAACATTCCACAAGTTGGAATTTAAAATAGGCGAAACAATTGATAAAATAATTAGTAGCCTTCAAAAAAAAAACAGACAAATATTTCATGTTCACACAATAAAACGCGTTTCCATTAGTTATTTTTACATCGCTCGTCTAGAAACAGACTGTGTATACACAGTGTACACAAAAAGGAATGCGGTGCTCCTCGTGCATAAAATATTTTATCATTATAGATTATCATTATAGATTATCATTACTATTGGTAACATGCAAAATTGGTCATGATCGTAGTTAATTTATTTAACACAGATACCAAATGTCATGTGGAATGCGTGGAACGCGAGTGCTTGGAGAAACAGCGACTGCTACTCAATTGACATCTGATTGATTTTTTGTTGATTTGTTGGTTTTGTCGAGTGCTTTTCAATTTTTTATGCAATTCAGTGAGCGAATTCGATACTTACGTAGCCTGTGCGCATATGAACCAGTTTTATTTCATCCAAAAATCAGTGCGAAAAAAAATTTATCGCACGCTAAATGAGTGCGAAAAAAATTTATCGTACCCAAAATACATCGACACGATCATAATCATATATTCATCAAATGTAATAACAACTGTTATGAATATAGAACAACTGTTTTTGCACCAGTTGTAACACGTTTTTTAGTAGATGTCAATTTCAGTTTCAGTTTCCTAGTGAAAATTTTGTTTTTGTGGTTTGTTTTGTAGTCTTGGGGAATTCGCTCACTGAATTGCATAAAACGTTGTATGAAACACGAATCGAATGCTGGTATTTTATCGCACACGATGTCTTGTCAACCTCGGCTTCGCCTCGGGTTGGCAATCGACATCTAGTGCGATAAAATACCTTCATACGATTCTTGTTTCATAAATAACCAAACATTTCGCTTTCGCTTTCGCTGACTGAAACAGCTTCTAGTTTTGTGTTAAAATTGTTTCAAAGTCTTCTAAATTTTATACGTTTCAGATGTGTTCGTAAATAATAAGTCCTAATTTGACCGTTAAATCGTGAATTTTGTTTTGTGTTTGAGGGATTTGTTTCCGTACAGAACTCATTCTGTTCTTGTCTTTTTTAAAAGAAAAATTTCATTAATTTAACAGTAGGCAAAGTATCTAAATTAATATTTTTCCATTAATTCGTCACAACTTTTAATTCATAATTCAATCCTGAAAATTCGTCAATCTAAAAGTACACTGCTCGTCCGCATTCACATCCGCATCATTTTAGAAATTGTACTTCAAAGACTGCATCACACTTTTCTTGAAGAGATTTTTGTTGGGATTCTATTTCTCCGCAAAAATTGGAGACCACGAAATTATTTTCGAAAATGCTACACTACTGTTAGGTGTAAGCATAGACATGTGTAGACTGGGATTACGTACGCAAAACAGCGAAGCCAAAGTATAAACTAAATTTTACGTATGCATAAAATCAAAGCACCTAGCAGGGTAATAGAGATTTTTTGGTGTCAAATAGAGTAGTTTTTAGTACGAGTTGTCATTTACATTATATTAGACAGGAGTCGCCGTGAGATGCCGCATTGGAGGCAAATTTGAAAACGAAAAAGTGGTTACTGCGAAGGGTTTTCAGTTAACTTTTATTAAAGAATTTACATTCAGTTACGTTCGTGCCTATTTTTCGAATATATCTTGGCTCTTACCGCATTTTTAAGAGTGTAAAAATCTTATAAAATAAAAATGACATTTGACACTGCCAAAATTACCTTTATTTTTTTCTATTACCCTGCTTGGTGCTTTGATAAAATAGAAAATCACACCAATACATCTGCAGTAAGCTAAATCTGACAGATCTGTCTATTGAAGAAATTTCATTGTAGTTTGTTGATAAAGTGCGTGCCAAATTGTGTTTTCATGCTTCGGGGCCGAAAATGAGGGCAATTTTTCGAATTTTCTTGGGTTTCCGGCCCTCTGCATGAAAACTTACATGTGTACCTGTTTGGGACGGTTGATTTGGCACTTTCGCTTGTAAGCCTCACCTCGTTCGGCCTACAATCCGCGAAATTGCCTAAAATCAATCGTCCAAAACAGGTACACAAATAACCATTTCGATTTTGTTTTTGTTACCGGTGAAAAGTCTAAGTTTTGAAATTGACGCTGCCGCTCCATTTTAAAACTTTTCGTATCTAAGATGTCAATCTGAAACAAACACTACCATGCATTTGGTATTTTACTTTGGCTTCACTTTGTGCGCAAAATTCGGGATGACATCATTTTCAATTTTTTTTTCTTAAACAAATTGTTGAAATACATATGCTCAAAACACCGTACAAATGCTCAGCTGTATTAGAAGTCTGTTTAAAAATTAAACAACATTAGTTTCCATTGACGTATGTTTCACTTGAAGACCAGACCGAAAATTGTTATAAAAGGCTGCGAATATCGACCGAAAAATATCAAATTATCGATTCAGTTCAAAGTCAATTCATTACAAATCTAATTGAAAATGAAACTGATTTTTGCCGTAGTTCTATTGGCCGCTGGGGTCGGAGTATTCAGTGCCCCACAGAATTTGTCGCCTGAAGATGAAGCAAAACTTATAGAGATTATTCAAAGAATTGGCAGTCCAATAGTTACCACGCTTGCAACTAAAATAGTCAAACAATTGGTTAACGGTGCTTTGGGCCAGGTTTCAATAAATGGCGTTAATAAATCAGTTACTAATCTTGTACGCATGCTTGCGAAAGAAGGAGGAACTGTTGACAAATTACTGTCCGCTGGAAATGGAAAAATCAAGAATCTTACTCCTGCCGATCAACAAGAACTTCAGAAGATCCTCGAAAAAACTGTTGGTTCAGACACAGCCGAATATATTGTACAAACCCTTACACTGGTTACGAACGGAATTATAGCCAAAGTTCCAACAACCAAACTTATTCGTGGAGTAAATGGGCTCATGCAGAAAGTGCTTAACCCCGAATCAACATTGTCAAAATTTAATTAGATAAAAAGGATTGGGAAAACCAGTCTCAAAATTGCTCGGCAGCATTAAAATGTTCAATAAATAAAATCCCAAACATATAACATGAAACATTCGTATATTGAAAATAATATTAATTTCACTTCCAAAAACGAAAATAAAACAAGGACAATTATATTTGTGTAGTTTCTCGATGTGATTTTCGGAATGTTTGGTCGTTTTTTGTTCCGATTTTTGTGATTTTAGCTGAATTCATCAATTGCTCGTTTACAACTATCCCGGCAAAAACTCTTTCAGAGCAAAGTTGGACGCAGTCTACAGTCTATATGTGTGAAAACTTCTAAAACAAGTGATATCGCTAGAGGTGACGCTGTCAGCGTCGTTACGCAAAAATTGAATTTCACAGCCAATTAATTGAAATTAGTTGGTCTAGTTCTCCAAACCATTCGCCAATCAATTTTTTCAGAAAAAATTTTAAACCAACAGAATTTTGACTGAAAAATTTTCAACAAAAAATTTGCCAAAAAAAATTCTGCGTCGTATGTGGCAGATGAAATGTTTTTGTAGGTTTGTCCGTGAGCATCTGTCACTTTGCGACGCAGAATTTTTTTTGGTCCGAAACTTTTGACCCTGCCTGCTGTCCAAAACAAATTTTGGTTCAAAAAATTGTCGATGAAAAAAAATTGTGACGAAAAAAATTGTCCATATAGCTATTAACTAACTATATATAGGACCATGTAGCTATATATACTAACTTTATTTATTTATTTATTTATTCCAATGACTTTTCAAGATACAAAAATAAAAACATCAAAATCCACTAAGTTTAGTATCACAGCGAAACAATTTGCTCTGTTAGCTTTTACAACACTCAATATCAAATGTCCACAGTTAAATTATCAGTCCAAATTCGAGCTCTGTCGGTAATTTCGTGAATTTCGTAAATGTCTCCTTCGAATCGGTGAATCGGGCAATCACTAACAAAATGCTCCACACCGCAATGGCACAACGGTGAATCAATGATTTCCCATCGATGCAGTAAATATGCTACTCATCCTTGTCCCGTTCTGATTCTGTTCACTCTGACCCAAGTTCGTCGGGGTAGTTCGATTCCAATGACTGCTGTGGTCGCATCTTCTATGTGCGATTTGTTGTGCATTTCGGCATTTCCCCACCAATGTCTCCATCGGTCTTTCCAATTGTCCATGTTCGTTGATTCTCTGTAGAAGCACCAAAACGGCTTACCAGACTTTAAACGCAGTGTGATGGGTGCCGTTTCCATATCATAGTGAATTGGAAGTTCTTCGTTCATCCTTATTTTTACGCATTCACGCAACGCCGATTCTTCCCTCAAAATGAAAGCTGGTGCAATGTTACTGAGAACGCTAAGCCATTCCAGTTCCGTTGACTGAACTGCACCACAGATAATTCGCAACGTTTATTTGTGTGTCGACCATTTTAGTGTGACAACTGTTCATCCACACCGGTGAGCAATAGTCGGCTATCGACATGACCAAAGACTGAGTTGTGATCCGTAGTGTTTTTGCCGTGCATCCCCACGACGAACCAGCCAATTTCTGAACAATGTTCATCCGAGGCTTGAGCTTTTTCTTCGTAATAGTCAAATGAGGCCGATACGTAAGACTTCGGTCTAGCAGGACTTCAAGATATTTCGGGTTCGTATCGTGTTTAATCCTCCCTCCATTGAAACATAGTCTCAATCGACGGTTCGCTGCACGATTGTGTAAATGAAACACACAAGAAACTGGTTTGTCGACGTTCGGTTTCAGTCTCCACTTAGAAAAACTAACTATCTAAAGCTATATACTAACTATATGTTGGACCATATAGCTATATACTAACTATATATAGGACCTTACAGCTATATACAAGCTGTATTTAGGTTAGAGCACTGCACCGTTCAGCCGAGAGGCAGTTGGCGGCTAAAACACTGTAAAAAACAGTTTTATACAAAAAGTACTCTATTTGGCAGCTGTCGACTATGATCACTTTTGCTTGAAGTGCGTTGGCAGAGCAGATTATGCAACTAAGATTGTCAAAAACATACGAATGAGTTCACCGTTTCGCGTATTGCGCAAGGTTCTGAAATGAAAAGGTTAAGACGCTCTTCTGAGTTGATCACGAAGGCGGTGGTATCAAAATTTTCCTGTGGCGCCACCTAGGGTTGTTAAACTTTAAATAACGAATTCAACCTGACAAAAAAAATTGTTTCTTCAAGTCAGAGAAATGATAAGTGACGATAGAAGGAGCATGTCGAAAAAATTGGCACCTCTCTTGAGAGAATTCGTATGTAATTCTCTCCCATACCGTACACAATTTTTAACCTCAGATTCCTTCTACCTTCTATCTCGCCACAGGTATACCAACTTATCATTTCTCTGCTTCAAGTAGACTTTTCCAAGGTTGAGACACTTACGAAGGCGGATGACAACTAATTCGGTAGACGCACTCTGCACTCATTACGTTTTGTATGAAAAGCTGAGTTTCAGAACCTTGGTATTATGTTGCAACGTATTCTGGTTTATTGCATGTCAAAATGGTGGAACAGCGTGCAGATACATCTACCGTACAACGCATAAAAAACCTTAGAGGGGTGAATGTGTGAGAGAAAATATATGAGAAATTCTCTCACAAATTCGCCTCTCGAAGGTTCTTATGCGTTGTACGGTAGACGTAGAGATAACCATTGGTTTAATATATGATAGCGGTGGAGATAACTGTAAGTTATTGGAGTAGCAATCCACGCGTTTAGTGGTATGGTTTGTAGCACTGCATAAAAGACCGGTCGCATCCGATATTTTGAATTTTTGTATGGGAATTTTCATTCAAACATTGATATCTCCGTTGCTTTTGAAGAATAAGAGCCAGATTTTGCTAGGTTTGCATCTTTTATGGAGTTTTATCGATTGGCATAGTCATTTGTGTGAAATATTTTGAAACAAATTTTTACTCAACATTTCACACAAATGAGTATGTCAATCGATAAACCTCCATAAAAGGTGCAAACCCAGCAAAATCTGGCTCTTATTCTTCAAAAACAACGGAGATATCAACGTTTGAACGTGAATTCCCATACAAAAATTCAAAATATCGGATTCGACCGCTTTTTTATGCAGCGCTGCAAACCATACCAAGAAACACGTGGATTTGGTCCGCTACTTTTGGATGCCTTTCGTGATCAACGGAGTTACCAGTTACAAGAGAAGTTAGACTTACCTGTATAACACAAAAGTTGGTGGTATACTAGTTGCACTTCAAACATGAGTGGTACTCTAAATTTAGTATTGAAACTGAAACGGGACAGCGCATCAAACAAATTTTGGCACTGTAAAAAAACCTGGAAAAACCATTTCATTCAAGATAGTACTCTATTTGTCAGCTGTCAATCGAAGCAATTT
Organism: Bradysia coprophila; assembly: GCF_014529535.1. Taxonomy (NCBI): domain Eukaryota; kingdom Metazoa; phylum Arthropoda; class Insecta; order Diptera; family Sciaridae; genus Bradysia; species Bradysia coprophila. Next base: position 842,894 of record NW_023503496.1, on the reverse strand, counting down.
TGCTTGAAGCACGTTGGTTACACTCATCGTGTGATACGTTTTACGTGTTAATGACGCATAAAATACTAAAAAAAAAATCAGAGAAATGATAACGGTGTTGCTTCCGAAAAATGCAAAAGCATCTGCGCTCACTTCTCCATAACAATTTACTGCAAATTTCTTGTATTCAATTTGTTCAATAATAAGTTCTGATAATAATAATGCGAGGTTGTGGTTGGCATAATAAAAAAAAATTCTTATCTTTAGATGACAACTAAATTTTGTTCCGAAATATCTTCGCATATGTAGTACAGTCGGTAATCGCACAAGTGGTCGTTCCATTTCAGAATATTATATCCCTTTATTTCAATGCACTCCTCCTCTCTACCGAAACCGTTGAAATAATGCAGATTGTCCGGAATTCCGTGTTCCCAATTCGTGTACACGACTGGTTGCCCATTTCCCCAGACATATGTTCCGTTAGTGTTGATTCGATTACCCGATGTCCAGAAACCAATTTCGCCTTGGTCTGGTCGAACAAACAAGAAAAAGGCACATTACACTTTCGTTCGTATAGATTGCACTGTCTGTTGAAGAAATCAAACTTACTTGCGTCTTTTATGGCAGTTATGACATTATCGTTGTCTTCTTGTGACAAAATATTGACTAACTGGTACCCTTGCGATTGACATTGGCTGACTGCTTCTGCCCACGTCGCCTGGAATCGAAGTGTTGTAAGATACGGGAACACAACTGGTTTTATTAGGGATAAACCGTTGTAATTCGTGAAGTTAGTAATTACAGCAATTTCGTTAACTTTTGACATTTCTCCAATATTTTTTATGTCAAAAGTCTGTGAAATCGCCATACTCACGCACTTTACGAGCCACTACAATTTACCCCTATTAAATCGGTTTTACCCTTTCAGTGAAAATATGATATTTTTTTGCTGACTCGTCAAGTGATTCTGGTTCCGGTTCTGGTGTGAGTGATTCCCCAATCTCATAGCTATATTCGTAGTAATCTGCAGTTGGTACTGAAGCAAAAAAGTCGGTTGGTAACTTGAAAATGAATTGAATCATTGAATGAATAAGGTTCACATACCAGACAAAATTACGTTGGCCAAGAGCTGTTCAGCCGACAGGAAAATTATCGCTAAAAATGAACACAATTTCATTTTTGCTCTAAGATTTTCACAATCTACACAATTTAAGGAAAATCGCTTTTTTAAGTGGGAATTAAAATTCTCGAAAATAAGCCTCGCTTTGTCAGATAGAGCTTTAGCTGTTCGTGACCCGACACTTTAATATCACGAAAACGATCACAATTCTGTTTTCTCTTAACTAAAACTAGTCGGAAATGATGATACACTTTTAGCTTCGCACAAAACTCCACGCAAGGTCAAGCTGTCGTATGAACTCGAAAGAAATATCAGAAGTTAGCTCGTTATAAATGCAACACACATTAACGACACTGATAGCTTACTTCTTCTTTAAATAAGCAATCCCATCGAAAATATAAGAAATGATGGGGACATGCTAAGCTATCGACCGACCAATGATCACACACGACTATCACGTCAACAAGTAACGAGAAATGTTTTTCTTTTTAGAAATAAAAATTTATTAATTGAAAATCAAGCTGATAACAACAATTAATATGTTGACACAGGCTGGGAAAAACACAAATAAATGAATCATAGCCCAATTCCCATCATCTCTAATAAATTTAATAACTCAAGGTTGTATATGAGCAAGGTTGTGGAGGTCACGCAGACCGCCATTTTATTAGATACGCGGAAACGCACAACGTCTGATGATTTTACATACAAAAAAAATTCACCACATCATCACGGTGGTGACAATCATCACAGTAGGTGAATTTTTGTATGAAATCCGCCATGTTATCAACAAGTGCGGTGTGTCACCCACGTATCTGTACCTGTATCTGCGTGACCTCCACAAAGTTTACAGTAAAGATCAGTGGATCAGTCGGTATCGCAAAAATCCACTGATCTTTGCTGCAATTTTCATACAAAAATGCAAAGTATATAAACACTGAAGGTATCGCAGACCCTCAGGGAATAGCAAGAAATACGGATCCCGACTTTCGGGTGAATATAAGAATTAAAATGTTGCATCTGTGATGTTTGGCGTAATAATGTTGTCAGAACTGCGTTGCTCAGTATAGACTATTATGATCAGAGAAAGAGAACCTTTGATCGACAGCGCCACCATGCCACCTCTCGAGTGTAACTCTATGCCTGGGGTACTTGTCAAAATATTGCTTTTTCTTTCAACATGTTACGTTGAGAGCGAGAGGACCGAAGACCAGTCTATTAAATAAGTTGTCTTGGGGTACTTGTCAAAATATTTCTTTCTCTTTCATCCGAGGGGTAACCGACTCGGGTAATTGACTACAGACCCTCAAAGGAATTGCCGGAGTATCCGGTAAATAATTGGAATTGATGGAATTGACCGGAATTGACTGGAATTGATCGGAATTGGCAGGAATTGATCGGAATTGATAGGAATTGACTGGAAATATGTGGAATTGTAAGGAATTGAAAGTAAATGAGAGTAAATGCTGATAAGTGTGATTATAGGAAAGAAGGACCAGCGAATGCAAAACCACATTATTTCCTTTTTGTTTTAGTTTTAAAAGCTCCCGCACAATAAATAACAGTATACAGTGTTGATCAGTTCCATTTTAGAACAGGTTCAACGTCCTTTTATGTTCAAAATATGCACACTGAACGATTCTTCTTCAGAGGATTCTTGTGAGTCAGATACGGAAGAGTTTGAGCCGCAACAAACAAGTGAATATTCGTCGGGGGAATGTTAGGCTGGGGCATTGCCGATGCGAAATGCTCCAGTTTCAAACCAAATTTACAAAAAAATGCATCACCGACATCAACTTTTCAAAAGCCTAAAATCTTACGATGTCAATCACTTGAACGAAACAAAAAATTGAGTGCTTCGGCTTTTGCTGACGTGTGCTGAACAAATCCATTTCCTGTCGAGGTACGAACAACGTTTTGTGCATCGGACAAAACTCAGCAATTTACTTGAAAACATACACACTTCACAATCACCATATTAATCAATCGTTTAGTCATGGAAAAATTCATGTAATTTCTTTCCCGCACCATAAATCGTCAAGAAATGAAGTTTTTTTCATGCCTTGGGCATAAATTACGGAATTTTTCTCGTAACTTAGGCCCTCAGCATGAAAAGTTGTATACGCATCTGTTGTGGACGGTTTATTTTAGGCATTTTCGCTTGTCGCCCTCACTTCGTTCGCGCTACAATCCGCGAAATTGCATAAAATACACCGTCCAGAACATATACGTAAACAACTATTCCTGCACGATATATAGTTCGGGAAAAACTGACATTTCTTAATGAAAAATCATGGCAAAATATGTCGTATTTCAGCTGTCGGATGCACAAAAGTTTTTCGTCATTTCCTGGCTTGGTACGAAAAATACTATTTATCTAAAATAAACAATGATGTGCGATGTGAAATCATTTTAAACACAACTGCAGTCAATTGGACGGTTTAATCTAAATTGACATTGAAAAATCTCTTCTAAAAAGTACGAGTAAAAAGTAAAGATTCTAACAAAATGAGTCTCAAATGTAGGACAACATAGTTGTTCCAAATTTTAGTTTGATATAGTCTGACGATTCTTTTTCCAAAATACTCAAGGGTTTAACTTTGACAACACGATCAAGTAAATCTCAAATATGTACTAGAGCTACTATCGTATAAATCCCTTGGCTTATTACTTTCGACGGCTGAGTTTCTGACATGTTGATAATGACATAACTTTGACGCAAAAAATAATTGCTACGATGGCAACGTTTTGTTGGATAAAGTTCCCGAATTTTTTTATTTTTTCCATCAAAGTTGATGGGTTTTTATATCGCACACCGGTATTTTTGTTGGTCAGGCAATCCAGAGTACGCTACGACAACAGATGAACATGGATTGACCCACAACAATTAGAAATGGGCCGACCTGATGGCGTACATAAATTGGTTCACCTGAATTAGAAATGGGGCGACCCGCCGAGGGTATTTGGAATATATATTCTAGAAAATCTTCAGTTTTAGTGGATACACTAAATGTTTATTTCGATAAATCAATTCGAATTACAATCGAGCAAATTTTGCTCGAGTCAAATGTGATAATAGATGTAAACAACCTAAAATTATTCGTGTTTTTCTTTGAAACATTCGGCACAAATTGGTGGTTTCGCAGGACAGCTGTTACATCGATAGCAGGTTTGTTTGCGTATCCTTTTTTCAGCGCAGAATTTGCAACGTTGGTAGTATGACGGCTGGTGAGCTTCCGGCATAGGTATTTTCTCCATGATGTGTGGATCTGTGAGTTGTCCAACTCCAGGTTGTGGTTCACCCAAATTAGAAATGGGGCGACCCAAGGAGGGTATCATGTCAACAAGTTGTCTTTCCTCTAAGACATTACGTGGAAGCTGTATCTGATAAATTGTTTGTGATGTTATTTGAATTGCTTTTAAATCGAGGGGGAAACTAAGCGAGCAAACACTTAGGAATGTGCAACCAATAGAAGGAAATAGTGCGCCAAAAACAGTTGGTCTGTTCGCGTAGTTTCCCGCTCCTTTCGAATAGTATTCAATTACCAGTGACATGATTAGCGAGTCTCTGAATTCGAGGAAAGTGGTCTTTTCATGAAGTTTTCTATACAAAAAATATGAGTTCCACACAGCCATGTCAAGTAAATGAAACAGGACTTTTTTGTACCATCTTATCGTCTTACGGGGAGAGCTATAGTATGCAGTCATTTGATCCAGACGATCGATTCCACCCATATTATTGTTATAATCTTCTGTATCCTTTGGTTTCAATTTTGTTTCACCAAAACGATTTGAAGCTTCAACCTGCAAAAATTGGATGAGCCATAATTAGCGATGTGGTAATGTAGTTTTACCAATTGGGGATGATGTGCTGTAGTAATTGATAGAACATCTCGCTTGTCCTTCCATTTTGTGACGTACACTTCCCCATTTCTTCTCCATATCATTTCACCCTTCTTCAGCTTTGCTTCAATTACATCCTTAGGGTTATGTTTGCGATTAGCTCGGAGCGTACCTGTGACGTGTGTTTGCTTTGACAACAAATAAGTGGACAGGTTGAAGCTGTTGTAGAAGTTATCCATAAATAAATTATGGCCTTTGTTGAGATAAGGCTCCATTAGTGTCTGCACTATTTGTTCAGTTTTTCCACCAGACTCGTTAGAATTTGCATTGCTTCCCTGACCTCCCTGATAAATAGTGAGGTTCAAAACATAGCCGTCATAAGTCGTTAGCTCATAGAATTTTATTCCGTATTTGGCCGATTTGTTTTTGATATATTGTCGAAAACTGAGTCTTCCCCTAAATAACAGAAGGGACTCATTCAACGAAAGATTTTTACCAGGTGTATACGCATCATTAAAACTTTTAATAAGTGCGTCTACCAGACGATTCACTTTAACCAATTTATCTTTTTTTTCACCCTCACGGAACGGTGTGTGACAATTGAACGTACGGAGCAGCATTTGGTATCGTCGTCCAGACATCGTAGCAGGAATTGATTGGAATTGAAGGGCGAATCCGGCAAGTAGTGGTGTTAATTCGTTAATTAAAGAAATAAAAGGAATTAAGAGCAATTAAAAGGAATTGACAGGAAGTACCTTTAAAAATTGAAAGGGTATTGAGTAATTGGTAATTAAACGGAATTGAAAGGATTTAGAAATTGATTTGCCACCATTTTGGCCAGTCGGTTGCCCCTCGCTTTCATCATAAAGACCAATTCAGAGTCGTCCGTTTAGTTCGTGTACTTGACAGATGTGTTCAGACAATAGAATGTAGGCAGAGTTTACTAAAACGTATGAACATTTGTTGTAAACGGATGAAATTTTCTTCTAAAAGGATGAATTTTTTTAAAACTGAAAGCACCTTTAGGTTGCATCTCAATAGAGTGTTCCATTCCGGAGATGGTTCAAGTTTGTCCCACGACATCGTCATATGAAAAATACCGAAAGTGAACACGTAACTCATTTTTTGTATGATGTCCCACGGCATAAAAGTGAACTATATCCGAAATGGAACACTCTATACTCAACACAGAAAATTTTATAGAGTGTTAAAGTTCTTTCAGACCCTTGGATAAATTCCATTTGATAACTTTGGTATTATAAGTTCACGAAATTGCGATACTTACTTACGAACTTTACGAACCATAATGGTTTCCCCCTTACGAAGAAAAAATCCATCGTTTTTCAGTGCAGTCTAATTTGGGGCGCTTTGAAAACGGGACAATAGAAATCACTTCACAGACATTGCCTTCGAGAGTTTCTGGTTTCTTTAAATTAAAGACATATGTTGGACTGATAAGCAACGTCTTCAAAATGTTAACGTTGCATTACAGATTCGACATTCGAATGTCCATCGGAAGTTTCCATACTTCACCCCCGAAGAATGTAATTTGCACGAAACATTGTCATCTCATTCGTTGAGCGATGAAAATAAACATTTCATAATAATTTTACGATTTTACGGGCGCAATAGACTTATGGTCAAAGTGGGGGACAGATAGGCATGTTCGATAATTCATTTGATTGATAAAATATCGATTATTTCCCTGGAATCGATTATCGATATTTTCAGAAAATCAATATCAATCGAATGTTTAATCGATAATCGATAAATATCGACTGAAAATCGATAAATATCGACTGATAATCGGCAAATATAGACTGATAATTCGATTTTCAGTGGATATTTGTTGATTATCAGTCGATATTTATCGATTATCGATAAAACATTCAATGGATATAGTATCGATTATTTGGAAATGTTATCATCGATTGATGATATTTTTCAGTGAACATGCCTAGGGACAGACGCACTAGGGTCACGTACGCAATAGATATACGGGCTCGTATACGGGGCTCAGTCGCAGCAAACGCTCCGACTGTTCTGATGGCTCGTTTTTTTTCAATTGACATCTTGAATACCTTGTCATGTCACATGACTTATGTGCACCTTTCAACGAAGAATAATTATTATATCGCCAAAGACTTTTTTTTTAAATAACAATTTCTAGATGAGGCAACGATGATGAGGGGTTATCGTTGGCCGAAATGCTAATTGTACGAAGAAATAGACTAATGGTAAGACGTATTTGCAATCGCACAATAGCATCGACTTTATCGAATGAAAAGATTCCACCTACAAAATATTCTCTTTATTAAGCATAAGTGACAGTCGATCTAACATTAAGATGCGTTCATGTGGTTCATGTCAAGAGCTGACGGAGAAAGAGGTGGAACCGGTAGAACACAGCGGTGCATCGGTTTAAATAGCCGGTTGGTCCATAGGTTTGTTCCAAGTAACTGTAAACACGAACTTTGACAACCCGAACAACGACAATTTCATCCACGCAACGTCGCTTTCGTGATATTTCATACAAATCGAGCAACGTCGCCTACGTGATTTACACAGAGATATTATTGAGGTTATGGTTCTATGGATGAAATTTGACAATTCATATGGCCTTGGAAAAAACCTATTGTTAGCTGACGAGTGTCATTGTCCCGAATGTTGTTCCAGACGTTCCAGATGGTTTTGATGTTTCGCTGTGTGTCGCCATCTCTGTGTGATGTTGTCAATTGTTGAATGTTTGAAGTTAAGCGCGGTTTTGGTTTGAAATATTGTGATGTGCTATAAATTTAATATAAGCTTGCTTCGTAGGATTACCTAAAAATGTTCGAATTTTCGTATTTTGGGACCAGCATAAGTGTTGGGCAGTCATAAATTTTCTCTTAAGAAGAAGGCGATCCTAAAACACGCATCTTCAAATCAGATATTGTGCGTCGAAATTTCGATCCTCTCAAACAGTAAATGAATGGGTTCCAAGCACACGAACTGACAGCGAACCAGTAGCACAATGAGAATGCAAGAGACGAATTGCATTTGCTTCCTCTGTAGAAATGGTGCACAAAAACAACAAAAAAACGTTAGAAAATACATTTTGCTGCTGTACTTTAGTACCTCTCCATCACTCACTTAAATTTGATTTGAAAGAACATCAAGAGATGCCCAATGTGAACTGGAAGCCAACTGACTGCACATGCGATCACAGTAAACATCAACGTGATCGTCAAATTCCGGTTCGATTTTTTCTTTCGAGCAATTTTGTCATCCGTTGCCTCACCTACGATTTTCTGACAGCGCAATTGGATCAACAACCATGTGTACATCACACTGGTGATTCCCAGCGGAATAACGAATTGCAACAGCATTAGTAAAACGGCACGAATGGTTCGCACGTATGGCTTATTCAAGAATCCGATTTGAAACAGAACTTTGCATGAGATGAGTTCAGTAGGGGAGAAGAATTCACTGACACGCACATTAAATGTACAGATCGTTATGTACATTATTCCGACAATCCAACTGATTGCAATGTACCATTTGGGATCTGTTTTAGGGGCGAAAGGTGACTTCATCACATGAAGTCGCTCATAGGCAATGGCAGTCATTGTGTATGTCGATACGAAGCAGGACACGATTTGTATCAATTGTAACACTATACACATAAATTCCATTGATAAACCAAAACTCAACGCTTCTGTCGAACAGAAACCGAATTGAGCGAATATGATGAGTCCGGCTATAAGGTCGCTCAGTGCCATGTTCGCAATTAGTGTATAGGTGACTGATGAAAAGTGACGTGTCCGATTCCGTAAAATAACCGCCAGGACAAAGCCATTACCAAGAATTGCAACGATGCCAGTAATGATATACAAAAACAAGACAAATGAATCCTGTATGAATGCCGATCTTGTATCCGTAGCGATCGTGGTGTTGGACATTGTTTCCGTAGTGATTTGCGTACTGAATCTGACTGATGATTTTAAATTTGAATTGAGTAACGACTTTATCTACTGTGAGTCGAAAATATTCATAATTCCCTTGACTGAAAATCAGGGTCGTACACAAGAAAATACCGAAAGTTGTAGGTAACAAAAAGGTTCACTGTGATTGAAAATGTATGAAATGGTATGAAAAACGTTAAATGTGGGTGACAGTTTTTCGTTCAAGGCACGATAACTTGAGTAAATATCAACCAATTTGAATGATTCTTTTTTTTTTAAATGCGTGGAATTAAAATCCCGAGTCTACGTTCGAAGATGGGCTATGTGGGACTAAGGGTCTGGTAGCTATCCGAGAAAAACGGAATTTTACACTGTTGATCATAGCCTCAATTAAAAAAGATTACTTTGATGAAATTTGATTTTGCTTGGTAGTGTGGGTAAATCATATAAGTTTGTTTTCGATATGCATGAAACTACACTTAACAGATTCTACAAAATTCCAAGATCCACAAATTTGACAGTCTTGATGCTGAATGGTTTTTTGGTTTTTATCCCAGTACAGTGAACGACATCTCAAATGTCTCACTGTCAAATTTTTCTGAGAATTTTATTGTGTCATTGCAAATTCACAATGACATTCTCTGAAAAAAATGACAGTGAGACATTTGAGATGTGGTTCACTGTACGTGTGCGACAAAAATTTCTACTGGGAAACTACTTCTACTTCAAAAACTTCATTCAATATAACAGCTGTCAGAGTCTGTGGGACTAGAAATATCAGATCCTACATAAAACAAAAACGTGATAATTCCTATTTTTTCATAATTGTAGTAGGGAGAATAATTTTCCAGTCCAGCTTTTAACGTCTAAACATCGCTTGCTAGTGAAATACTAACATCTTGATAGTTGACTATAAACCTGTTAGTCATTTATCAAGTAGATAGTTTTTTACTCCCTTTACAACCACATCTTACGCCAATAAAATGCCTGTTACCAAATGAGCACAATTTGATTAAAAAGTGTGAGAAAATAAAAAAGTTAAATTTTTGCTAGCAATATAAGATGAATTTTCTCATCTAATTTCTGAAGATTTTTTTTAAATGCATGGAATTAAATGAATCAAAGAGAATATTGTAAATATTTTACGAGTGTGAAGTTTGCGGCCAGAGCGAAGCGAGGCCCATAATTCACACGAGTCGTGATATTTTATTCGGGATTGAAGGCTTTGTGAATGGGAAATTATATTCGAGGGATTATTTTTTCTCGGTCTACCAATAAATTTCTCCTTTTACAAATATTTTTAATCCCTTTACCATTATAGAGTCGAAATTGGTACCAATTTACCGAAAATATTGGTAAACTGAGTTATTTTTAACGATCAACCAAAAACTAATAAAGTTCATTTATTACCATGTCACCATGTGTAGGTATATTAAGTACCGGAGGACTTCCTTTTTTATACAAAAGTGTAAGAGAAGAACATCTATCGCACTTTTTTATTTTGTGTGTCGGTTGGCCTGTAGAGACGCCACATTTTTTTATAGTACTTCATTCTTACTGGACTATTTTTTTGTGAAACAACTTCACAATGATTCATTCCTATGAAATGTCACAGCAGTGAAGTTTGTTCACATGACAATAAGCGCAGTGACAGCAGTAATTTTATGACAGAATGCACTAAAATATGGGAAAACTCTATTACATTTCTTCTTAGTTTCTAAACATCATTCTGCTATATTCACAAAACATACTTCGCATCTACTCTGGTGTAACAAAAAGGCAATCAAACAGAATAATAGACAGCTCACACGAGTGGGAAGTTTACGGCCAGAGCGAAGCGAGGGTCGTAATCTACACGAGCCATATTTTATTTATGATTTGAGGTTGATTGAAAATCTTGAAAATTGAAAACTTCTAAGAAAATTGAAAACTTCTAAGAAAATTGAGAACTGAAAAAGTGGTTAAAAATCATTCCACCTTACACTCGATGGTTTTTTACTGAGTTATTAATACAGTAAATAGGTATGTATTAAATTTCACAAGTTTTTATGAATACAGCTGAAAAAATAAACTGGAATCAGTGATGCTTCTGAAGCTTAACAACAACAAAAAATTAAAAAGTGAAAATGCAATGAAATTGATCGAAAATATATTTAGACAGTTTGGGACAATTGATCTGAGGCACTTTCACTTGTACCACCCGCGACATTGCCTCAAATCAATCGTCCAAAACAGGCAAACAAATAACTATTAACGCGGCAGAGTAAAAAAAAAACAGGCAGGAGCGGGCCAAATTTGCCAAAACGTCAAATACACTGTATGAAAATGAACTCAAATGAACGAACACTGCAGAAATTGAAAATTTTTATTCGCAAAACACAAAGGCTACCAGATTTTTCAGGTCACTAGTCAAATCAAGCGCTCCTGCCTCGTTTACTCTGCCGTGCAACTAACAAAATTTGTAGTGTTTTCTACCAAAATTAATGCAAAAAATTACTCTATTTATCAGTTTTTAAGGAGAAAAAGGCAACTATTACACTGTTTTACCAGCGAAAAGACCACCAAGGCGAACCAGTTTGTAAAGCCATTTGTACTGCCAATCCTGACCACATCAAACAATGCAAAATTTAAATGTTTTTCACATTAATCATCTAATTTCACTTCATTTTCATGATTTTGGAAAGAAACATACACAATAAATACATTGCGTGAGCAAAATAGCTAATAGAGCGATAAACGTCTGAATTAAGAAATACGAGTGACATTCCCTCATTTACATCCTGTCCATTTTCAGGAAGTGATAAAATGATGTTGTATAACTACATTATCTGTGACGAACTTTATTAATAAATTAAAATAGTCATTCCAGGTTTCATATTAATAAATATTGCTCTTGATATTTTTCGCAATTCCGGTCCATAATCATCACCTTTCCATGTATCCATTTAATGTCGTTTTGAAGGTATTTATTTCACTGTATTCCCGGACACAGCGCAATATGAACTTTTTTTCGCACGCAGTGCGATATCAACTTTTTTTTCGCCCGCTAAAGAACCTATTACCTTCAACGAAGGCTAATTTTTTATTAATAAAAATCTTGCATTGACCAGAAATCGAACCCCCGACACCAAAAGGTTTTTGAGCACAAAGCAGCGACTATAGCCATTCGGCTGTAGAGTCACACAATTATACCGAACGTATTGTTGAAGCGTATATACTAAGCATTGACTACTCGATTTCATTCAACGCGTCTCTTTACATCACATTGCAATGTGTATTATAATGCAGCCTTCTTGATCGTTCAAATGAATTTCTGTATACACAAGAATTTTGGAACAAAATGTAGGACATGTTTTGCATTGGAAGGACACGGTAGGTATGCCGGTATTTTTTCGCACACGACGTCTTGTCGACCTCGGCTTCGCCTCGGGTCGACAATCGACATCTAGTGCGAAAAAATACCTTCATACCTACCTTGGTAGATAAGTAACTATTTCTTGCATCAGAAAATTCAAGTGTTTGAAAAACTTACAAATAAATTCCATTTCATTTATTTTAGAAGAAATTTACTTATTTTTGCATTTCCCTTTATAGATCATTTTCATGACCTTGGAAACGTCAGACACGATCCCAACTGTCAGTCATGTCGAAAAATATCGAATGAATTGAACGAACGATTTTCATGTGCAAACCAGTAAATTGAACGCAGTTACCGTCAATTGATTCAAGGTTCTGAAAGAACAGGTTAAGACACCCACGAGGGCGGCTGACACACAAATTTTGACAAATATATGCTATTTATTGAACATACTCATTACAGATTGTTTGAAATGTCAACTTGAAGAAAAAACATAGCTAACGCCGACCCGTACGAAACACCTATTCGTATCAAAAGCCTTTAATGTGAAACTCTTCATTTCTCTTACTTCATTTTCTTCTCTGCTGAAAAACTATTCTTCATTTAAAATCACTTACATTATCCACTCTTTGCCTTGTTATCAAATACAATTAAATTGCCGGAGGCAATATAGACAGCCCCGTACGAAGACAAATTTCATAAATTCCTATTTAAACAGCTATGTACCGCTATATTTCACTATAAATAAACATTTCACAGAGGAATATATGCTATTATATAGCTCTATATGCCTGTATATAGCTCAATATAGCTGTATATAGGTATATATAGATGTCCATATATGGAATCCCTGAAACCCCTCACACTTAACACATTATTTGCATGTTAACAAAAACTCTCTAAGCATCATTTTTCCCACTTTATATCACTTTTAATAAAATCCAATATGGCAGCCGGCAGCCATTTTGTTAGGAGACCGGAAATAGTACCGACGCTTTACATTCGTTAATACCTTTCAAACAAAAAAAAATTCATGAAATTCGGTCAAAATTTACTCGAGATATTGTCAAAATACACCACGTTCACTGTACTTCCGAGTAGCCAGATAAGAGCTCACTCCAAGAGACCTAGCTCACGCTCCAGAGAACATAATTTCATAAAAAAAAATTTCCCTGATTGGTACGGTCAATACCTATCTAATAAAGCTAAAACAGACGAAATATGTTCAAATGTGGCCGACCTACAAGCAAAAACTGCTTGCCGCCCTGTGCCTGTTCCACACCAAGGGGTCTAACTCACGAGTCGGTCATCCGATTTCCATAAACTTTTTTTTTGTCGATCGGTATTGTAAATACCTTTTATTTGACGTATCACTTACAAGTTTAACGTTTAAATGTCCGGAGATATCTTCGAAAAACCGTAAAGCACTTATTGGGCCACAGCTCGGGAGGGGTCGATCCAAAATCACTCATCTTCGAACTTAGCCTGTCTTTTGACATTACCAAACGGGAAAAAAAAGAATTTTCAAAATCGGATGCGTTTTACTCAAGTTATCGTGCAGACAGACGGACAGACGGACATTTTTTTTTCGCGGATTTGGCATCTCTAGACAACCACAATAGGTTTCCCCTTACTCAGGGAGTCCAATTCGACGTGTTACAAACGTATGCGTAAACCCATAAGACCCCAGTACTTCGTACGGGTCTAAAAATAGTTTTTATCAGGTTGACATTTCAAACAATCTGTGTGTCACCGCCTTCGTGATCAACTCAGATGTGTCTTAACCTGTTCTTTCAGAACCTTGAATTGATTGAGGTTGAGGACTACCTGACGAAAAATTAAGTGGGGCTACGTTGACAAGTACCGGAAATGAAAATGATCTATCGTCTGACGTTTGCCTTTATCGTTTGACATTTGTCTTTATTGCACTGCATTTGAATTCTTTAATCTTACATCAAAATGGCCGACCATGTATCCATATTTCATAAATTTATTTTTTCATTTTAGTAAATTTCATGCAAATAAAGGACGAAACTCATATTAATGGACCTTAGAATTATGGCAATGAATTAATTTTTAAATTTCAAACAGCGATTGCTGATATATGCAGAGATGAAAAAGTGCCTGATATTGGCGGCCTCACAGATGTTTAACTTAAAAGCGACATGGCGTCGACTAACTCATTAATGTTGCCTTTATCGTCGGCATTTGCCATTAACGTACAGATTTAGTGTTATCGTTAGTGTGTGGCATTTAGCGTTAAAAAAATCTGACCTCTATTATTAGGGTTTAGGATTTAGGGTTAGTTTTATTGTTCGGCATTTATGGACGAAAAATCTGACGTTACCTACATAGCGGTGAATTGCCTATGTAAACACAACGTACCGAGTGGGTACACGTTAAAATGTCTATTCTTCCCTCGCAGAGGTCACGCAGACCGCCATTTTATTAGATACGCGGGAACACATCATTTCTGATGATTTTAGATGTAAAAAAAATTCACTACACAAGACGACGAGAATCATCAGTGTAGGTGAATTTTTGTATGAAATTGGCCATTTTATCATCAACAGCGGTTTGTAACCCGCGTATCTGCGTGACCTCCACAAAGTATACATCCCTGGATATCGTATCCCTAATTTTCCAGTTTCTGTTGTTGTAAGCCTTGGCGTTTCCAAACATTATTATCATATGACGATTTATTTTACATTAGTTGTATTTAACAATTTAAGTCAAGGGACCTACCACATCGATAAGATGTGACCAAGTGCATACAAAATGTTTAATAAAGTCACACACTTAGAATTGGAATTGGAAGTGGCAGTTGTAGAAGGAATTGACCACAAAGCAGGAAGCAGGGACGAACGGAGGTGTGTTACATATTGAGGGCACCAAGACCTATCCAACGCATTATGTCACTATCATTATCTGTGTTGGATAGCAGATAAAATCTTGTTCCTATAACGTACACGATGTGCTCCTGAACTCGCTACGCTCGGGCTCCATATCACATAACAACACTGTTTAGACACTTACCAGAAAAATAGCTATAATAAACTTGAAACAACAAAACATGTCGCGCGTTCAGCGATGATATTACTGATAATTTGTTAGTCATATAAACAGTTGAATTAATCACATTTTTTGCGATTGTATAAAATTCATTGTTAGCATTGCGTTGGAGATAATAAAAGGCAGTACATCGTCAACAATTAGAGATTCCAAACCACCATTGGAGGTTGTCTTCAAAATATTTATTTACTAGAAAGTATTTACGTGAAATGAAATATTATTTTGTTACTATTTCTGTTGCTTTTTTGGTAATTGGTGTTCGATCACATCAACATCATAATCAGTAAGTGTAATACTATTTGTAGAGATGCTTTCGTTACAAATGGGATGACTAGTGTACTGGTGGAGAGAGAGGGGGGGCTATGACTCAAAATGACTCGATAATAAATTGTAAATTTGAGATAGACGTTGGTTAAAATTCATGACTATACAATAGATTAGATGTCATTTCCGTTTGAATTCGTGAGAAAAATACGAAAATTTCAAATCAATAGGGGAATTCCTTTAATTTTAATTATACGCAGCATATCGAGTATATCTTCATATATTCCGTATATCGTGCATAAGTCGGATGAGTTTGACAGCCGCCACATTTAGAAAAATGAATTTTTTTACGCGATGGATTTCGATCAAACGAAATGCCAGTGTGTAGCTTGTGATCTCAGGAGGCTGGCAAGTTAATTAGTTTTTCAATAGGACCAATATCGGCTGAGCGATAAGACATGATTGTCATCTCATTCGTTGATCGATGAAAATAAACATTTCATAATAGATTTACGATTTTACGCGAGCAATAGGCTTACGAGTCAAAATAGGTGGACAGACGCACTTGGGTCACGTACGCAATAGATATACGGGCTCGTTCTGGGCTCCAGTCGCAGCAAACGCTCCGACTGTTCTGATGGCTCGTTTTTTTTCAATTGAAATCTTGAATCTACCTTGTTATGTGACATCACTCATGTGCACCTTTCAACGAAGAATAATTATCGCCAAAGACTTTTTTTCAAATAATAATTTAATGTAAGCTTGCTTCGTAGGATTACCTAAAAATGTTCGAATTTTCGTATTTTGGGACCAGCATAAGTGTTGGGCAGTCATAAATTTTCTCTTAAGAAGAAGACGATCCTAAAACACGTATCTTCAAATCAGATATTGTGCGTCGAAATTTCGATCCTCTCAAACAGTAAATGAATGGGTTCCAAGCACACGAACTGACAGCGAACCAGTAGCACAATGAGTATGCAAGAGACGAATTGCATTTACTTCCTCTGCAGAAATGGTGCACAACAACAAAAAAAAAAACGTTAGAAAATGCATTTTGCTGCTGTACTTTAGTACCTCTCCGTCACTCACTTCAATTTGATTTGAAAGAACATCACGAGATGCCAAATGTGAACTGGAAGCCAACTGACTGCAAATGCGATCACAGTAAACATCAACATGATCGTCAAGTTCCGGTTCGATTTTTTCTTTCGAGCAATTTTGTCATCCGTTGCCTCACCTACGATTTTCTGACAGCGCAATTGGATCAACAACCATGTGTACATCACACTGGTGATTCCCAGCGGAATAACGAATTGCAACAGCATCAGTAAAACGGCACGAATGGTTCGCACGTATGGCTTGTTCAAGAATCCGATTTGAAACAGAACTTTGCATGAGATGAGTTCAGTGGGGGTGAAGAATTCACTGACACGCACATTAAATGTACAGATCGTTATGTACATTATTCCGACAATCCAACTGATTGCAATGTACCATTTGGGATGTGTTTTAGGGGCGAAAGGTGACTTCATCACATGTAGTCGCTCATAGGCAATGGCAGTCATTGTGTATGTCGATACGAAGTAGGACACGATTTGTATCAATTTTATCATTAAACACATAAATTCCATTGATAAACCACAACTCAACGCTTCTGTCGAACAGAAACCGAATTGAGCGAATATGATGAGTCCGGCTATAAGGTCGCTCAGTGCCATGTTCGCAATTAGTGTATAGGTGACTGATGAAAAGTGACGTGTTCGATTCCGTAAAATAACCGCCAGGACAAAGCCATTACCAAGAATTGCAACGATGCCAGTAATGATATACAAAAACAAGACAAATGAATCCTGTATGAATGCCGATCTTGTATCCGTAGCGATCGTGGTGTTGGACATTGTTTCCGTAGTGATTTGCGTACTGAATCTGACTGATTTTAAATTTGAATTCAGTAACGACTTTATCTACTGTGAGTTGAAAATATTCATAATTCCCTTGACTGAAAGTCAGGGTCTTACACCAGAAAATACCGAAAAATGTGAGTGACGAAAAGGTTCACTGTGATTGAAAATCATAGAGTTACACTCGAGAGTTGGCGAGATGGCGTTTTATCATCTACCCTTGTGGCCTGCACATGGACAGCCCTATTCTTGCAATATTTAGTAACCCTGACTCGTATGTGAAACTGTCATACATGACATGTCCTGTGAAATTTTATGTTTTGATATGAATCACATAACAAAAATGCTTTTAGTGAAGCGATTTCAGCGTTTCTTTTTAATATTTAAATAAAATAACGTAGAAGACAAGTGAGAAAATCAAAGAAGTGAAACAGAATCGAATGATTACATGTGAAATGCGAAAAAAATAAAGTTTGTTAGCCCCGTACGAAGTACAAAGGGGCTTATAGGATTACGATGCCGTGTGTAATTGATGGAATTCGAAGCAGACGGTAAGGGCAAAGTGTTTGCCTATGTTCATAGATGACGAATCCGCAATAAAAATTTTGTCTGTCCGTCTGTCCGCCACGTCGATATCTTGAGTAAATCAAATTCGATTTCAAAAAAAAAAATTCCCTGAAAGATAGTCAAAATAGTGAGGCTAAGTTCGAAGATGGGCATATTTGGGTCGGCCCTTCGTGAGTTAGGGCCGCCTAAGTGCTTTAAGGTCTTTTGGGGATATTTACGGCAAAAAAAACGTTGGAAATGTAAATGAAACGGCAAAAGATAGGTATTGTCGATACCGATCCAGGAAAAAAAAGTTTTTTAAAATCGGGTGAATGGCCCGTGAGTTAGGGCCTTAGAACTGAAAGGCTACTCGGCCCTAAGTGTATTTTGCATATAACTCGAGTAAATTTCATCCTTTTTTCGTGATTTTTGTTTCATTTGAAAGGTAATCGAAGCCCGAATATAATGTGGCGAAGAACGTTTTAAATTTGGGTCCTTGGACTGAGGCCGCTCCTCGGCCCTAAGTGTATTTTGCATATAAATCGAGTAAATCTCATCCAATTTTGCTAATTTTTGTCTTATATGAAAGGTAATTGAATACCGAATAGAATGTGGTGAGAAAAATGTTTGAAAATTAGGTCCTTGGACTGAGGCCGCTCCTCGGCCCTAAGTGTATTTTGCATATAACTCGAGTAAATTTGATTCGATTTTCCTAATTTTTGTTTCATTTGAAAAGTAATCGAACGAGGAATAGAATGTTGTTGAAAAAAAATTAAATTTGGGTCCTTGGACTAAGCCCGTTACTCGGCCCTAAGTGTATTTTGCATATATCTCGAGTAAATTTCGTCCGATTTTCCTAATTTTTGTTTCATTTGGAAGGTAATCGAAGGCCGAATATAATGATGTTGAAAAAAAATTAAATTTGGGTCGTTGGACTAAGGCCGTAACTAGGCTTACATTTGAAAGGAACGTCGTACGGGGCTTCGTAATTGCGCTAAGCGCAATTTGTAAGATGTACACATTTCATAATAATTTGACAGACGCACTAGGGTCACGTGCGCAATAGATGTACGGGTTCGTACGGGGCTCAGTCGCAGCAAACGCTCCGACTGTTCTGACGGCTCGTTTACAATGGAAAAGTGTAGAACGTTCATTTCATAAACAGTTCGATCAATTTTGATTTTTTTGTCCTCGCCGGTGAAAATAGACACAATAAAATTGAAAATATTAAAATGCACATCCAATGAATGATAGAAACATATTTTTATTGAAAATTTCCAAAAAATTTGATGCGAAATTCAATGACACTAACTTCACTAAAAACTATCAATTTTTCGACACAATTTAATCTAAATACATCCTCATTTTGCACAATTTTCTTTCACTTTTTATAATTTTCCTTTAAGCACTGAAATTTAACACAAAAACCACCGAATTAAAAAGTAAATCAAGCAATACACAAACACAACAAACAGAATCCTAAAAAATATGAAATTTTGTTAAACAAAATGGCTACTGACCGCACAGAATGCTTTTTCAAGGAGCATCGGCACCCAAAATGCTGGTTTTCTCTTAGAACTAGCATTTCCATAGAAAAGCGCCATCTCGCCAACTCTCGAGTGTAACTCTATGTTGAAAATGTATGAAATGCCATGAAAAACGTTAAATGTGGGTGACAGTTTTTCGTTCAAGGCACGATAACTTGAGTAATTATCAACCAATTTGAATGATTCTTTTTTTTAAATACGTGGAATTAAAATCCCGAGGCTAAGTTCGAAGATGGACTATGTGGGACTAAAGATCTGGGATCTTTGCTATCCGATAAAAACGGGATTTCACACTGTTGATCATAGCCTCAATTAAAAAAAGTTACTTTGATGAAATTTTCGACATGTGTCCAACCAACGAATGAATCCTTTCTGCTGCGCCATATGTCGAAAATTTTACTAATAATTTCCAGTTTGTCGGTCTACATTCGTCTTGGTAGGATATTATCCCAAGCTCGCAAGCGCCAAGACACTATGAGAAAAACGCTTCCCTTTGGCCATGTTGCCCGTTGAACGATACAGTGAATTCTGAACTATTTCCATACAATTCCATCGTATTTAAGGCCAGTTGTAAGACAACTCGACCAATTTCAATTTAATGGAATAGATCACTAAAATGACCGCTGGCGTGACGATCGACGGTTCGGTTTTGTGTGCAGACTAATGACAACCAACTTTGCTTCTAAGGGAATACCCCGTATTTAGTTCATTTGCATTCATTTCAAAGAATTGGACGCACTCACTTATTCATTACTATGTGAAATTGTGAAGTTGGTTTCGATTAGTTTGCACACTTTTCCTCACCATTACTCACGTTTCCGTCATCAGTTTCACCAAACGAAGAGATCTATACTTTGGTTTTTTCTATTTTGTGAGTAAATCACTGCTCAGTTTTTACTAGCAACTATTTTTGACATCGTTGGTCATTGTCGCAACGCAACACTTCAATTGGTTGGTCATTGGGCGCTGCTTATCAATTGGTTGTTCGGTGGCGCAACATCCAGGTTGGTGGTGTGACGAGTTCATGCATAAATCCAACATCCAAGTCGTTGGTCATTGTCGCAACACTTCAATTGGTTTGTCATTTGGCGTAACATATCAAATCGTATTGGATGCAACAATTTAATGTGATTTAACCTTTCCACCTTGAGTTTCAAGGTCAAAGTGGGAGTATCAAGGGGAGTATGTCAAAAACAGTCATAGTGTCTTGGCGCTTGCGAACTGGGGATAATATCCTACCAAGACGAATGTAGATCGACGAACTGGAAATTGTTAGTAAAATTTTCGACAGTTTGGTAGTGTGGGTAAATCATATAAGTTTGTTTTCGACGTGCATGAAACTAGTAGGAAGAATAAGTTCATCATTCGATGCCCAGCTTTTAACGCGTAAACATCTCTTGCTAGTGAACTACTAACATCTTGATAGTTGACTATCAAATTTGATAGTTGACTATCAAGTTGTTTGTTAGTCATTTATCTAGTAGGTAGTTTTTTACTAACTGTACAACCACATGAGCACAATTTGATTAAAAAGTGTAAGAATTTTAATGAAGAAGTTGAATTTTTTCAAGCAATTTAAGATGAGTTATCTCAACTAATTTCTGAAGATTTTTTTTTAAATACAGTGAACGACATCTCAAATGTCTCACTGTCATTTTTTCAGAGAATGTCATTGTGAATTTGCAATGACACAATAAAATTCTCAGAAAAATTTGACAGTGAGACATTTGAGATGTCGTTCACTGTAACTAAATGGAATTAAATGAATCAAAGAGAATTTTGTAAAAATTTTACCAGTTTGGGACAATTGATCTGAGGCACTTTCGCTTGTACCACCCACGACATTGCCTCAAATCAATCGTCCAAAACAGGCAAACAAATAACTATTAACGCGGCAGAGTAAACAAAACCAGGCAGGAGCGGCCGTGCTATTAATAACAAAATTTGTAGTGTTTTCTACCAAAATTAATGCAATAAATTACTCTATTTATCAGTTTTTAAGGAGAAAAAGGCAATTATTACACTGTTTTACCAGCGAAAAGACCACCAAAGCGAACCAGTTTGTAAAGCCATTTGTACTGTCAATCCTGACCACATCAAACAATGTAAATTAATCACAAAATATAAATGTTTTTCACATTGATCATCTAATTTCACTTCATTTTCATGATTTTGGAAAGAAACATACACAATAAATACATTGCGTTAGCAAAATAGCTAATAGAGCGATAAACGTCTGAATCAAAAAATACGAGTGACATTCCCTCATTTACATCCTGTCCATTTCAGGAAGTGATAAAATGATACTGTATAACTACATTATCTGTGACGAACTTTATTAATAAATTAAAATAGTCATTCCAGGTTTCATATTAATAAATATTGCTCTTGATATTTTTCTTGCAACAGAAAATTCAAGTGAAAAGCTTGAAAAGCTTTATGTTTCATTTCATTTATTTTAGAAGAAATTTAATCATTTTTGCATTTCCCTTTATAGATCATTTTCATGACCTTGTAAACGTCAGACACGATCCCAACTGTCAGTCATGTCGAAAAATATCGAATGAATTGAACGAACGATTTTCATGTAAAAACCAGTAAATTGAACGCAGTTACCGTCAATTGATTGAGGTTGAGGACTACCTGACGAAAAATTAAGTGGGGTTACGTTGACGAGTACCGGAAATGAAAATGATCTATCGTCTGACGTTTGCCTTTATCGTTTGACATTTGTCTTTATTGCACTGCATTTGAATTCTTTAATCTTACATCAAAATGGCCGACCATGTATCCATATTTCATAAATAAATTTTTAATTTTAGTAAATTTCATGCAAAGAAATGACGAAACTCATATTAATGGACCTTAGAATTATGGCAATGAATTAATTTTTAAATTTCAAACAGCGATTGCTGATATATTCAGAGATGAAAAAGTGCCTGATATTGGCGGCCTCACAGATGTTAAACTTAAAAGCGACATGGCGTCGACTAACTCATTAATGTAGCTTTTATCGTTGGCATTTGTCATTACCGTACGGATTTAGCGTTAGCGTTAGTGTGTGTCATTTAGCGTTAAAAAAATCTGACGCTCTCTATTGTCAGGATTTAAGTATAGTTTCCACTTAAAAAAAGCACTCCGTTTAGCCTCCGTCTACATGACAGTTGTAAAATAGAACAAAAGAACTGTCACGCAAACGGAGTGGAAATTGAATTTATTTCCATTTTTTACTCCGTTTACGTGACAGTTCCTTTGTAATATTTCACAACTGTCATGTAAACGGAGGCTAAACGGAGTGCTCTTTTTAAGTGAAAACTATACGTTAGGGTTAGTGTTATTGTTCGGCATTTATGGACGAAAAATCTGACGTTACCTACATAGCGGTGAATTGCCTATGTAAACACAACGTACCGAGTGGGTACACGTTAAAATGTCTATTCTCCCTCGCAGAGGTCCCGCAGACCGCCATTTTATTAGATACGCGGGAACACATCATTTCTGATGATTTTAGATGTAAAAAAAATTCAGACGACGAGAATCATCAGTGTAGGTGAATTTTTGTATGGAATCGGCCATTTTATCATCAACAGCGGTGTGTAACCCGCGTATCTGCGTGACCTCCACAAAGTATACAGCCCTGGATATCGTATCCCTAATTTTCCAGTTTCTGTTGTTGTAAGCCTTGACGTTTCCAAACATTATTATCATATGACGATTTATTTTACATTAGTTTACTCGCTACGCTCGATACTGTTTAGACACTCATCAAAACAACAAAACATTTCGCGCGTTCAGCGATGATATTACTGATAATTTGTTAGTCATATAAACAGTTGAATTAATCACATTTTTTGCGACGATTATATAAAATTCATTGTTAGCATTGCGTTGGAGATAATAAAAGGCAGTACATCGTCAACAATTAGAGCTTCCAGACCACCATTTGAGGTTGTCTTCGAAATATTTATTTTCTAGAAAGTATTTACGTGAAATGAAATATTATTTTGTTACTATTTCTGTTGCTTTTTTGGTAATTGGTGTTCGATCACATCAACATCATAATCAGTAAGTGCCATACTATTTGAAGAGATGCTTTCGTTACAAATGGGATGACTAGTGTACTGGTGGATAGAGAGGGGGGGCTATGACTCAAAATGACTCGATAATAAATTGAAAATTTGAGATAGACGTTGGTTAAAATTCATGACTATACAATAGATTAGATGTCATTTCCGTTTGAATTCGTGAGAAAAATCCGAAAATTTCAAATCAATAGGGGAATTCCCTTCGTTTTATTTATACTCCATATACGCTCGTATATCCAGTATATCGAGTATATCTTCATATATTCCGTATATCGAGTATAAGTCAGATGAGTTTGACAACCGCCACATTTAGAAAAATGAATTTTTTTACGCGGTGGATTTCGATCAAACGAAATGCCAGTGTGTAGCTTGTGATCTCAGGAGGCTGGCAAGTTAATTAGTTTTTCAATAGGACCAATATCGGCTGAGCAGTAAGACATTTCAAAGTCTTACCGCTCAGCCGATCATATACAAAAACAAACGTTTTCCATTTTTCATTTTATCGATCGGCGCGCACCTCTACTCACGCGTGTGCTTTAAGCACTTCGGTTGGAAAACTATTATTTTGACACAGGTAGTTGCTCTACCCTGGTCAAAATAGCAGTTTTCAAACCTTGGCGCTTAAACACACACTTGTGAGTTGCTCTTATCTTAAAACAGTTCCCCATGTAATGAATCATTTTCGCAGCATGCACTGTAAACTACTATTTCCGACTGTTAGGAAAGCGTTTAAAGCTTAATTCTGATCAATTTGATCAATGTTGATGTCTGCGATTGTGATTGTGTGATGGTATCAGTCAACTGCCTCTTGTGGAACGATAAAAAACTCAAAGTTAACAATGTCCGATGGTCCATTCATAGAAGAATTACAATTTTTCGCTTCGCAGAAGTTTCGGTACAAAAAAGTCCCCTTATCTGCGCAAACATCGATTACATATACGTTGCATTATGTGTTTAACATTTATAGCGATGACGCGATATGAAACATCATCGTTTCGTTCTTCGTTGAAAGATTTTGAGTATTACCTTGTAAAACAATATACTTATAGAAAAAGAAATAATTTAATTTAAGAAATTGTTTAACAAATATTCGACATGGTCTTGGTTAAAATTGACAAACATTTGAAAACTATCTAGGTTTTCGTTAATGTTTCCGTAAATTGCATAAAGTTGTTTTTCCTTAACACATTATGGCTAATGAGTGTATCGTTCGTTACAGTGTTTCTAGGAGATCTAGGATGCCAAAAGATTGTGTGAGACAGTCTTTCGATGACTCAGTTGTATCACAAAGTAGACTGGTCCTGCTAGCGGAGAAAGTTAATCAACGCCTAGCATATATGAAAGATGTAGCCGGTTACAAGGCGCAAAACCATCTGCAGATAGAGGATGTTGTACAAGAAAGTAAAGTGATAAATAGCTCGTTAACTGAAGCCAAAGACCTGGGGTTGGATCCAGAATCTGTCATATCATTTATTGTCGCACAAATTAATGCAGCCAAAGCAATTCAGTATCGCTACCGTGCCGATTGGCTGTCATATACAGAGGAAGACTGGCAACCACAACCGTTAGATATGGTGCGCGAGAAAATTGGTCAACTCAGTAGTGAGATTTTACGAGAGTTGGCTGCACAGGCTAATGATAGACCAGTGGAAGCTCATGAACGGAACGCTTTCGTTTTGCGGCTAGAACAGGATAATTTGAAGTGTGCTGATAAAATGCGATTGTTCGATGCCATACTAGTAGTGCGTTCATCTGTTTCAATTAAACGATAACTGTATGGCACTAACCATCGACCCCAACAATATATAGGGCGTTCCATTTCGGATATAGTTCACTTTTATGCCGTGGGACACATCATACAAAAAATGAGTTATGTGTTCACTTTCGGTATTTTTTATATGAAGATGCCGTGGGACAAACTTGAACCATCTCCGAAATGGAAGACTCTATTTGAATTATACCCTTGAACGTCATTTTAAGTTGCGATTTTAAACAATTTCAATAGATTCTTAAGCCACCATTAAGCAAAAAACTAGAGCTACGCTGGTCGGTTATGTTGAATAGTACTTTTAATTAGGATGAAATAAATGAAATGAATGGTCTTTTCATTACGGTATTTTCCAATGTAACTGAAGGAGTCGTGCTGGAACACAACGAAATAGTTTTTATTTTACGAATGATGAAAAATTCTACTTTCATCAGGAGTGACCATTCTGAAATGAGACAAAACCAAAAAAATACATAAAACGAGCCATCAGATCGTTTTCTGCGACTGAGCTGCGTACGAACCTGTATATCTATTGCGTTCGTGACATTAGTGCGTCTACCACTCTACTTTGACCGTAAGTCTATTGCGCCCGTTAAATATGCTGCTAATCCAGAAGAAATCCAAAAAAAAAACTTGACGGAAGTGAACGTAATCTTTGAGATCTAGGATCAGGAACGGGTGGAGCATTCAGGAATAATAAACTTATCTCTATTCACCTCAAAAATGCCACAAATCCAGCAGAAAACAAAAAAAAACTTGATGGAACATAGGCCGTGATTTCTAGGATTGGAAATGGATGGAGCATTCAGGATTGAAAGTAATTGTAGGTTCTACTTATTAATGGGTAACACTTCGTTCACATTTTAGACACAAAAAAATGAAAAAGAAGAACCACTTTATAGGTTATAGAATATGCAAAACTTGAGATAAAAAATGTACTTTTGCTACTCTTAGTTTCCAGACTCGTATCTATTGTCCCTCTGAAAAGCTTATGACTCGGCCGGCTAGATCTGAAAGTGCTAGTTGTCAGCTTTTCAAAGCGCTCTGTATCAATTAAATATTTTTCGATTCGGCCAGGAAAATTGGGGTCAAAGTTAGCGGTTTTTTTTGTGTTACTTTTTTGGGATCCTCGAATATCTAGAACATTTTTCCAGTCCCAGAAAAAAGTTCTTCCATAAAATGCCGGCAATGAATGAGGCTCTCAAGCAAAACAACCCCCATAAGAAAAGGTTGCTTTTTAACGGCGATATTCAAGTTTTTAGTTTTACACTAAACCGGTTATTTTACCGGTATTACCGGCTCGCGACAAAAAAAAATAGTTCCACAACTTTGACCCCTCTATCATATTCCATTGCCAAATTCTCCATAAGTTCCCCAGGGCGCGGAATGGTGTTTTTCGACATAAGAACCCAGACTAATTTATTAAATGAGTTTTATGGGGCGCGAAATTACACTATTAAAGTAGGAATCTCGCGCCACGCGAAATTCATACTTTATTAGTGTAATTTCGCGCCCATAAGGAATTTCTTGCTGGTAGGAATCTCGAAAAGTCTCAGTTCCTAACATTTTGTAAAAGGAAAATCCACTTTTTCTGAGTAAGTATACCGGTATCCTTGATGCAAAATATGTGTATCTCAATTGGGATACCGGTATCCTAACGTTTTGTAAAAGGAAAATCCACACTTTCTAGGGCGTTAGAATAAAATTCGCATCTCCAAAATTTATGTGCCTGATACTCAACTGAATCTACCGCCAATTTATCGCCAGGTACTCGTAAAAATTCTCTAAATCAAGTTAGCCATTGAAACATGTATTGGCGCGAAATTCCACTATAATATGTGTAATCTCGCGCGGCGCGAAATTACTCGTTACCGTTTTATGCTGACAAGAGACATTCAAAACATGTTTTGGTCCTTGTTTTCATGACGAAATTGTCGCAACTGTCAAATAAAGTTAGAAATTTCTCTATCGCGAATTACAATTGCTGCATTTGTCAATGAAAACAAGGATCAAAACACGTTTTCAATGTCTCGTTTGTTGACTTTCGAACACAGCAGAGTAAAAGTAAACCTGGCAGGAGCGGTTCATTATTGAAACGTCAAATTACACTGTATGAAAATGAACTCAAATAAACACTGACATCAATTGAATTAATTTTATTCGAAAAATAAATCAGGCTACTACGATAATTCAGGTCTCTAGTCAAACAAGCGCTCCTGCCTGGGTTACTTTTACTCTGCCGTGCTTTCGAATGACTAACAGTTAGAATTGCCATATTCCTACTCTGGTGGGAAATGCAAGGTTCTAAAAGAAGAAGCTAAGACACTTCTCAGTTGATCACGAAGGCGGTTTGGACATGTTTGGATAAATGCTGATCAATTCCAAGGTTCTGAAAGAACAGTTTAAGACACTTACGAAG
The DNA here is from genome assembly GCF_014529535.1 of Bradysia coprophila. Classification (NCBI taxonomy): domain Eukaryota; kingdom Metazoa; phylum Arthropoda; class Insecta; order Diptera; family Sciaridae; genus Bradysia; species Bradysia coprophila. The sequence goes on along the minus strand of NW_023503496.1, from coordinate 815,048 downwards.
GCGTGTGAAACGAATTTTGACGAATATACAAATTTGTTAAACACACTCATTAGAGATTGTGTGAAAACAGAGAGTTGCTAATATGACGTCTGGGTCGTTTCGACGGATAGAGGGAATATGTCGAATGACAGTTGGGTTTTTGAGAGAGAATTCAATACATTTTCGCACAACCAATTTCAGAATCATTCGACATATTACCTCTATCCGTCGAAACGACCCAGTCGTCATATTAGCATCTCTCTGTGTGAAAAGTAAACTTTAAAAAAAATATTTTTTTTCAAGTTGGCAATCTGACAATCGTAATGAGTGTGTTAAACAAAACAAGTCTACATTCATTTGACATGCGCGCATCGAACGCACTCAAAGTTGCATTTGTCCCATTTATCCGGATATATCAGAGAGTTGCTAATATGACGACTGGGTCGTTTCGACGGATAGAGGGAATATGTCGCATCACAGTTGGGTTTTTGAGAGAGAATTCAATACATTTTCGCTCAACCAATTTCAGAATCATTCGACATATTCCCTCTATCCGTCGAAACGACCCAGTCGTCATATTAGCATCTCTCTGGGAAAAATGCAATGAAAGTATAAATCAGAGTTCGCTTTAAGCCCTTTCAGCCTTCAACCGGTAAGGACGCCCGGCTCCTGGTAAATACTTTGGGTTACCAGGTTCCGTGAGGAAGGCAATGGTGTTCGTTTGAGCCAGTCTGGAGACTAGAGTGAGCTCAAATTTGTGTTTTTGTGCCGTTTGATAGAAGAACAGTGTTGCCCATAAGGGCGTGTGGAGTAAAGATTTTTGTAGTGAGTTTACAAAATTTTATTTGCTACGATTTCGTAACAAAATGGCAGCGACGCCATCTTAGAACGACAATGATAAACGCGTAATCGACATTAGCGCGTGTGAAGATAGTTTCCAGAACTATCGAATTGAATAGAAGACATTGGCTGTACACGGATCAGGAGATTCACGCCACAGTTTATATGGGCAGAAACCCATTTGTAACAACAAGTATAGATTATCTTGGAGGACGTTTCAAATGTCATCCACGTTAAGAAATGCCATGAAAGAATGAACGAAACATTTAACAAAACTTAGGTGAGGCTACGTCTGAAGGTACCATAACCTGAAGACGATCTATAGACCAATACGTCTGTTCCAAGGTCGTTGAAAACATCAATAGTCATCCACAGAGAAGCCAACACAACCTCACTTTCAAAATTTGAACGAAAGAATTGGTTTAAGTCATAAATATAACCACAAATGAGTTTCTGATTATCATTTTTACTGTATCCGATTAGTAACAAATTATATTGTTCAAGCGACATATATGACTGCTTCTTGGCTTTCGCCAACGCTAATCCACCTGACTGGAACGTCTAAATATTGTTCAATGAATCGTACGTAGCTCTGCGCATTTTTTGGCAGCTCGTCGAACTTGCGCACATTTCTGGTTGACTGCTCCCAGCCGGGTAATGTAACATATTCGACTACCACTTTACTCAAATCAGTGTACAGACCGGGAAAATGTTTCAATTGTTGGCCATTCAATTTATAGGCAACACCGATTTTGATCTCCTTCATTGCGTCCAATATGTCGAGTTTCGTTAGGCAAATGGCTGTGTAACCGTTTATAGCTGAAGAATATTTTAATAACATCAAGTCCAACCAACCACATCGTCGTACTCGTCCCGTTGTCAAGCCAACTTCTCTGCCGCGTGTCTGCAATAGCTCATCCATGTCTTCGGTGGGAAACGGTCCGTTGCCGACCCGAGTTGTATAAGTTTTGACTACGCCAATTATTTCACCAATAGCTTGCGGTGGAAGACCAAGACCGGTTAGAACACCACCAATACTACAATTATTGCTAGTGACGTACGGATAAGTTCCTGTTATTCGGAATGAAGTTAAATTCATCGTTAGATTTAGAGAATCTCGTCAACCCACCGAAGTCAATGTCCAACATAGCCGCATTGGCTCCTTCGGCTAGTATTCCACGGCCATCCTTCAACGCCTTGTGCAAATAGGAAATTGTATCTTTCACCAACGGTCGCAACTTCTCAGCATACAATTTGTACCTACGTAGAGGAATCGCAATCCATGTCATTAAAGGTACAGCTGTTACGCGTCTTACACATACTTTTTAAGTTCTGCTTCAACATCAACAGTTAAATTGGGATATTGTCTCTGATACGATGATACCATCGACCGAAATCTACTCAAAAAGCACGGAGGAATTATTCATTAGTTTTGTTCTGGGTGTTGGATGAGCGTATAAAGACCAATAAATGAAAAAATCGGAGTGACTTTCATAGACGACAAACTGAGCACTCCGAGGAATTATTCATCAGTTTAATCGAAAGTCGAAATGAAATGGAGATTTTGCTAGACAGTGCCATGTCATGGCACAAAAATAATTAAATATTTTGCGCCATAACCTTACTGACAACAGACTGTTTCAGTTGAAAAAAAAAGACTAGATGAACCGGGTGGACAATGTCACAATTTTGCGTCTTTTGCATAAAAAAACATTTCAAACGTGAACGCGTTAATGGTTCACTTCTGCAATATTTTTGTAGGCAAGTGATGACATTGTCGAATCGAGTGATCTAGTCTTTTTCCCCAACTTAAACAGTCTATGGTCAAGCGCGCTCAGGACGTTAGACACGGCACTGGTGCCAGATCATAATCACACCGTTCAGTGAAGACGTCGTAATCGCCTACTAATTCGCTAACACGAATTCCATTCCGACTGGCTTTGCTGGTATATGTTGGTCCGATGCCTTTTTTCGTTGTGCCCAATGATTTGCCATGACCGGCCTTTTCAGCTTCTTGTAAACCGTCAACTAGTTGATGAAAATCGAAAACTAAATGAGCACGATCCGAAATAATCAAACGCTCTTCCCAGTTGTGCAAAGCTTTGCTCTCGAGTGCGGCTAATTCGTCGAATAAACCGGGCAAATGAATGACTACGCCATTTCCTAAATCGAAATCAAACGCCAGTTTGTCAAGGGATACAAGGTGAGACGTTCGAATTGGAATTTGATCTTACCAATGAGTGAGGTGGCATTTTCATGGAGGATTCCACTCGGCAACAAATGAAGGTGAAATTCATTGCCATTTGCAAAAATTCGATGATCGGAATTGTTTCCAGCCTGAAAATGTGCAATAGATTGATAATAACAGGTGGAAGGACTGACATAGATCTCTGCGGACGGCGAAATCAAAGTATGTGAATTCGCAAAGACACACGGAACCCTAATTTCGGGTGAATATAATTTTTCATACCCGACCCGTGCGGCGTAAAAACCTTATTTTGTGAATCGCCACCCGTTTTTGAACGGGATTTTCGTTTCTTACACTTTTCCACATGTGCTGTTGTCAAGGTTGTAACGTGCTATAGACAGGTTACGATTGCATAAAACACTGTCGACACTGCGATAATGCAAAATAGGGAAATGATGTTTGGAAACTAAAGCTCAAATGTAAAAGATTTTCGTAAATTTCTATTACATTTCTAGTACGTTTCGTCATGAAATCACTAATGTCTGAGGTGTCTGAGATCTATTTTTTTGTTAACTAACTTCACTGCAATGACGTTTCACGGCAATTTACCAGAGTGAAGTTATTTCAACTGAAAATAGATCGCAAAGAATGAAGTACTGAAAAAGAAATTGTGGCGCCTCTACAGGCCAACCGAAGTTTCCTATACTGATTGCAGTGAGACTAGACCGACATTTTCAATGAACCAAAATAATTTCAAAGTTGAAATACAGCAGATTTTCACCTGGCATCGACACACGATATTCCCATTATTTGTCAGCAAATGAACGAGTTTGCCTTTCCCTTCGTCGCCCCATTGTGCGCCTGAAATGAGTTGTCACTAGGGAAATATTCGATTCACATTTTGAAATTGTAATTCTATTTACCCAGAACAACAGTCACTTTTGATTCAGGTGTGCGTTTGATGCCATTCGTTGCCTTTTGTGACATTACTTCTGCTAAAGGATGTTCCATTTAAATACGAATATTCGTTAATTTGGTCCAAATGTTGAATCTTTAGATTAATTTAATATTTTTACGCGAGAATAGCTCTACGCTCTATGTCTGATTAAACAGTGAACATGATAATGAGTAGTTTATGGGTCATTTTTTTTCCACAAAAATTTGTAATCTAAAGCACTGGTGAACATCTCCTCGCTTGTATAACATTCAAAAATAAAAACAGTCAAAAACCCTTACAAAGAGAAATGTGACGCAAGTCCATGTGCTCGTGCTGTGCATACTTCCAAAACAAATTATATCATTTTACAGGACGCATTCCGCGCCTGAGCGCAAAAATTTCATCAAAAGAATTTGTAAAGAAAACTTACATAATTACGAAAGAAAATACGTCACAGACAGATGATTTGGTTATTATATCCTTGTCTTGGAAGTCCTACTAAGCAGAGATGGGCCGGTAATATTACCATGTAATATTACCCAAAGCTCCAGTAACATTGGTAATTTAAAGCCTCGGTAATATTACGTAATATTACGTAAGTTACGTATTATTACCCAAAATCAGTCAGCATATTGTAAATTTTAATCATTTTCAACAAAAATTACTCGTTTTTAGCAAATTCAAGTGTATTTTATCGTAGAATTTTGCTCTAATAAAACGGGAAATTGGCCTACAGCCCTTCATTTGTGAACTGCTTAACTGTCAACCTAGTTAAATAACTTGTTCAAAAACAGTTGAGTAGTATATACATTTGAATGTGCTTCAACCGAAATTGATATTTAGTAAAGCGTGGATTTCTCAGAGTTGTCACTGAATGACGCCGTCGGCAACTCGGTCTTCTGTCACTTCATAAGAAGAATATTTCCACGGGCTCTAGATCGAAAATTTAAATTTGTTAGCAACATAAACAATTGTCACTATCTATGGGTACATATTCAGTAATTCAGTGATAATGTAACATGAGTGCTACCAAGTCTTTGTTTCGACTCACCCCTTCTTCAACTAGCCGAATACGAGTTTGGTAATCCGAATAGTCGAAACAGACATTTGGAAACTGCTACGCAAGAAGTAAGATTTCACATTATCTATTGTCTCGTTCAGTAAAACTATACTTTACTGAGCAAAGCTCAAAGTGAAGCATGTAATAGTAGTTTGAATTCCATGCTGCGAAAGGCGAAAGGTGATAAAGGTGTTTTTGAGCAACAAGCTACGAATACTGTCTTTTTGACAAGTGTAGAATCGCTAAAACAAGTTGCTCAAAAACACAAGAGTGAGTTTCCGAGTATCACAAAGTTTTTTCAATCAAGTATGTAGCAGTATCGAATGTAGTCTGGTTTACCGTCTGACACATGCGAAAGTTGAGTTTCACATAAAATTCACGAAAAATGAACAGAAAATAGTCCACCGTTTAAAGGATCATTTTCGCAAAGGACATATTGCTGAATAATATTCAACTTTCGCATGAGTCTGATAGTAAAATGTCTAATTCTTACAATTTTGTATTGGTAAATTACGTAAAACATCGGTAATATTGGTAATATTGGTAATTTAAGATTTCGGTAATATTACCCAATGTTACGTAATATTACCGTAATATTACGTAATGTTACCGACAAGAAATAAATTACCGGTAATTTCCCATCTCTGCTACTAAGTAAACATAAAGTTTTAACTCAATGCACCCAAACAATGACTGTACCGAACGAATCGTTAGTAACTATATAATAGCTCAATTGATCCATCCTAATGCATACACTTGCTACATAAGCAAATCCTAACCGAGTAAAAAGAAAAAACTATTGAGGGCAAAGGTTAGGAGATAATATGACAGTAAGGTATTCGTTTGACAGATATAGTTTGAATATTAACGTTTGAAAAATTATATTTAAAGAGCTGTAAACGTACTTCCCCGTTTTGCACTCCGTTTACTTGACAGTTGGTTTATAACAATGTTAAAAAATCAACTGCAGAAAAGCTCCATTACATACCACTTTGAACAAACCTACCACTGAGCCCATAGCATTTCGTAACAAACTTACCAATGACTCTTTGGTGTTACGTTACTTTAGAGATCACGCCTAAAATTTAACATGCTAGCTCGCGGTAAAGTGCACTTTACATCACTGTTTGTGACTGAAAAAGTGCTTCGTAATTTGACAGTTCTTATGGAATTTTACGCACTCAGCTGTCAAGTTACGAATGTTTGGAGTTACGAAAATACGAAAATCTTCGTCCAGATGTACAGTCAAAGGCAGTCAATTTTCAGCATAAATTAGCTTCAGCTGTTTTTCAGCTGATCCATGCAAACAATCACAACCGTTTATACGTCTTTATACGGTTTTACCACTATCATGCGCGTGCGTGTAGCAGCTTCAACCGTATGAACAAGGAAAACCAGTTTTGATTGTATGTGTGTGGTTCAGCTGAAAAACAGCTGAAGCAAATTTATGCTGAAAATTGACTGCCTTTGACTGTAGTAAAATTTCAGCATGGATTTCAGTTGTTTTTCAGTTGATCCGCACATACAATCAAAAGTGTTTATACGCTTGCAGCTTCGATACGCACGCGTGGTACTGATAAAACCGTATAAAGACGTATACGTTTGATTGTTTGTGTGGATCAGCTGAAGTAATTTTACTGCCTCTAACTGTATCAAAGCACTTCAGTGATCGTAAACGACAGCTGCCAAATGGATTTTGTATGAAATGGTTTTTTACAGTGCTTTACAACTGTGAGACACTGTCACGTTTCATTACCCTATTTGGGGTATTTACTACTCATGCTTGAAGTGCGTTGTAAATATACATTGACTAATTAAGTAGAAAAGTACGTAACGTATAGTTCAAAAATTTCATTTTGACGATTGGTAATACCAACGTCCCCTTTGGGTCGGGCAAAATACAAATTTGGAACAACTTGCGTAATGTACTATCACCGAAAATCCATATCACATTGTTAATATTCAGTGTCAGTAACGATGCTTTGCTTCCAATATTCTACTGAAAGTTCACTGATAATAGTCTGTAGTGACGTTGATTCCTTTGAACCAATGCCAAGTCTGTTTCTATTTTATTTTTGTAATCAGTTACGTATTCAGCCAGTACTAGGTATGGTACATACAATATTGAAAACACTCATCGTACCAAATAACGCACTGATTACGACGTACACAAATTAATGATTTCAAATACGCACATTTAAAAGTGTGGTTCTGTGACGTTCTATCTTTCTCGATACGTGCTATAGCACCTGTTAACAAACATTTCTTAATAGAAAATGATTTAGAATCAGCACATTAGGAAAAACGATTGATATTTTTGTGGGGCGCCGTGGCTTAGTAGGCAAAGCGCCTGTCTAGTAAACAGGAGATCGTGAGTTCGATTCTCGCCGGGGCCTTTGGATTTTTTTTGTTTGTTTTGCAGTGGTCCAGATACTGTGACGATACGTCGAAGAATGTATTTAATTTAGAACAAGAGATTCTCACTGATTGTCGCTGTATTAATTTCTATATCAAATAGAACGTCGATTGAATAGATGTATGCAACAACACAATGAGTTACGCACACTCATGTAAAATCTGATACATATATAACATACCGACTTGACATCAGCGCTGTACAAAATCGTACTAAAATGCGGCCAAGTATTGAACAAATTTCTCAATTTATTATGCTTGATTTCCACTTACAAAAAAACCATTCCGTTTTTCCCTCCGTTTAGCTCAGAGCCTAATATTTGGGAATTAATTCTCTAAATTCCCAAAATTCCCAAAAATTCACTAAAATTCTCAAAAATTCCCAAAAATTCCCAAAAAAAACAACAAGTAAATTGAGCTTAAACGGCATATCGCCAAAACTGGAGGTGATGGTGATAGGGGAACAAGTGGTGTCCGATTTTAAGGAGTGATAGATTCGTCTTCAACTCTAGAGAATCGTATCTTTCATTTTTTTCGAAATTTTTTTTAAATTTTCGGTTAAAGTGTTCAAAGGTGAAAGCATGTCAGAGGGTACCGAAAACATTTTTGCGGCTATAACTCAAAAATAATTATTTTAAGAGCAGTCTACACTCCGACCTTCTATGAAAAACATTTTCGATGATAACTTCTTATTAGAATATTTTTTGAAAAAAGTGGTTTCATCGTTTGGTGCCACAACATATAAAGTTTCGATAGCCACCAGAATAAACCGCGAGCCTTTTTTAATAAAAGTTTAGTTTTGTTATAAAAACTTTTTATATTTTTTTATAGAAATTAATTAAAAAAATCACTGCCATGATGAACTCACGTACGGAAACTCTAAAGAATAGAAATGTGATATTAGGTTTCTGTCAGGTGATAGGAATATTTTGTTTGTTAGTGTTGGCTTTTTTGGTTATCTCGGTGATCACAATTACAAAACTGTCAACAAATAAAACATCCCAATTTGTTAAGTCACGAAATTGTTTTTTTTTTTCAATATGTTCTGGCACCAAACGATGAGGCCACTTTTTTCAAAAATAATTCGAATAAAAATTTATCATCAAAAATGTATTTCATAGGGGGTCGGAGTGTAGATTGCTCTTAAATTATTGTAGTGTTGTATTAATGTCGGCTTTGGAGAGACCTTACAAGTAGAGTATACGCCCTGGCTGGTGCGAGTACATCGACGAGAATTATATCCTTCAGAGCATAATATTTGGGAACCAATTCTCAAAAAATCACTAAAACTCCAAAAAAATACCATTTTTTTTGCTTGCTCATAGTTTTTAAAGGTTTTTGAACTTTTCCTGATCTTTTACGAGCATTTAATTATAAAAATGCAAAAAAAAGAAATTTTTTGGGAATTTTAGGGAATTAATTCTCAAAATTCCCAAAATTTCCCAAAAATTCTCAAAAACGATTCCCAAATATTAGGCTCTGGTTTAGCTAAACCACGCCTTCTAGTGTATTGGAGAGAAAACGGGGTGCTTTTTTCGTAAGTGGAAATCAAGCCTTATTTATGAAAAACTTTCTTTAAATAATAACGAAATTGGAGAGAGCGCCATTTTGAAAATCGCAATCTCTCTATTGACTTAATTGATGTTACGAGACATATAGATTAAAACAGTCGACCTTAACAAATTTAATGATATTGACACAGATTTGGATAGTAATTCGGAAAGTTTTTTTTTTCTTTAAATCAATGCAGAACCGACATGATTTTAACAGTAATTTCGGTAATATTAATAATGTTTACCTGATGATAACGGTTTCATTCGAAATATTTGACTTGCCAACCGCTTTCAATCCACAACCAAATCTCAATGGGTCTGTAGAGGCGCCACAGTTTTTTTTGTACTTCGTTCTTGGCGCTCTATTTTTTTGGTGAAATACCTTCACTCTGGTAAATATCCATAAAATGTCATAGCAGAGGTCATCGTTCTGAAGTTGGTTTTATGTGATCATAGCGGTCCGCTGCAGAACTCTATTTTACATGCAAATGTTTTACAGTTGTGTGACACACTGTCAAGTTTCAGTACATGCTTGAAGTGCGTTGGTTTATCCTGAGAAAACACATTTCGTCAATTGATTTCACACACAAGCTGTACTGAGTGCGTTTATCAATTTCGATGTAACCAGCCTTCGTGGCCTTGGTCTAACACACTAACAATGATGACTAGAGTGAAGTTGGTTCTCGTTGAAATCCAGTTTCTCATTTTAATCTTCACACATCTTTCTATATAAGTATTGAAAACGGTAGTACAAGATCATTTTGAATAATGACCACGCTGCTCCTTGGATCTGAAAACTTTTTTATGAAAATTACGTTCAATCAAAAATACTTGGTCGGCTTTCCTTACCGGATTTTCTGTGAAAGCAGAAAGAATGTGAAGAATTGAAAACCTTAAAAATCTACAAATGGTAACAACGGCACCATTTCGAAAAGTGCCAAAAATAATTTTTTAGCCATAAAATCGTGGACGATCAAGGTAATAAAGATTACCAAAGTTAAATAAATTAACAAGTTCGATGATCAGAATGAAAAGTGTGAAACATTGATTTCTTTGTCACATATCAACGAAGTCATTAGCTTCGAATCATCCATTTGGTTTGTGATAAGACCATTGCTTGAAAGTCATTTCTAACCCTGCACAATTATGGCGAAATTTCAATTTGTGAGTCAATTTACAGAATAAAGTTTTTAAAATAAATAATTGGTTTTTAAAAATTGCAGATGTTGCTATGCTTTCTTTTGAAGCAAAGCGGTGTCTTCTGTGCCACAACTGCACAAAGTGTATGTGATAGCCAAGGAAAAGTGGGTTCATTTCCGAATCCCGATGATGGAACTTGTAAACAGTAGGATGCTGTAAGCAATCTAGTATCATCAACGAAATTACATTGTGATTTTAAATCTAAAGGTACGCAAAATGTTTCGCGAGTAATGGCGCTATAGTTGGTGCATTTTACAACTGTACTGGAACTACTCTGTTTAAACCGTCAGTTCAACAGTGTGTAGTTGGATATTCTTGCACAGCAACAACAGTTACCACCACAACTTCAACGACTGCTGCACCAACGACTACAACAACTCCGACGACTACAACAACCCCAACAACTACAACAACTCCGACGACTACAACAACCCCAACAACTACAACAACTCCGACGACTACAACAACGCCAGAGCCTACAACTACAACAACGCCAGAGCCTACAACTACAACAACGCCAGAGACTACAACTACAACAACGCCAGAGCCTACAACTACAACAACGCCAGAACCCACAACTACAACAACGCCAGAACCTACAACTACAACCACGCCAGAGCCGACAACCACAACAACGCCAGAGCCTACAACCACAACAACGCCAGAGCCTACAACCACAACAACGCCAGAGCCTACAACCACAACAACGCCAGAGCCTACAACCACAACAACGCCTGAGCCTACAACCACAACAACGCCAGAGCCTACAACCACAACAACGCCAGAGCCGACAACCACAACAACGCCAGAGCCGACAACCACAACAACCCCAACTACTACAACAACGCCAACGACTACAGCAACCCCAACTACAACTACCACAACAATTCCATTTTAATTTTATTACATTTCGAAAAACATTTCCAGTCATTGTAATTATACGAGTTCCAGTTCAATTGAATTCCTATGGTGATTACATGCGAGGATAAGTATGAGCTTTTTGCTTTACGAAGACTGAAAGCGACGTTACGTTACTCGATTTGTATGAAATATCACGTAAGCGACGTTGCTGTGGATATAATTGTCGTTGTTCGGGTTGTCAAAGTTCGTGTTTACAGTTACTTGGAACAAACCTATACGTTGCGTTGGCCTGCGAGAATTTTTAAATTGCCATCGTTGTCCGCTATTGTGAGCATTTCCAAAAGTTTTCTTCAAAGCTAGTAAGTCTGAATTTACAGTCATGCATTTTCATTCTACATGACAGTTGGTGTTTCACGCTGCATTAGCAAGACTTGCGTGAGAAAGATTTCGAATTTCGACCGCACTTACAGCGTGAATAAAGCACATTGTTTGAAATGACAATTGTCACGTTCAATATGACAAAACGGATGACTGTGAGGCCACCTTAAATCTCCTCGATGTAAAATATATCTTTAAGGTGAATTCACAGTCATCAGTTTTGTTTCTGTGTTGACAGTTGACATTTAAACAAATTTAGCACATGTCAGACCTCTTGTTTGAACTGTCAATTGTCACGTACGCGGAGGCAAATCGGAGACAAAACGGATGACTCTGAGGCCACGTTACAGCTATCACAAAAAAGATAAATTTACGCTGCAATTGCGCTACAGAGTAAAGTACCGTAAGAAAAATTTAAAACAAAAAATTTTCCGAAGCCGCATCTGAGCTTTTCATACAAAGCCGATCGTCGTTGAATTTATCTTTTTTGGGATATCTGTACGTTCATATGAAGACTGAGCTTATGCGTTAACGCTATCACAGCCGTCTATAATAAAAGCAAAATCGTGAAGTCAGACCTCTATCGTTTTATTGTCTATCAGTGTATCAAGTCTCGTATCATGTCCACCTTCCCACACCGGATATCTATTCCGATTACAATCATAGAACCAAGGTAAAACACAGATCTCTTTCATTTCACTCTTCGATAAATCAACTTTAATTATTCTCCGTTCAAAATGTTTCGGTGTGGCAGCAAAAGCCGCTTCCATTTCCCGCACATCGCCCACTCTCAAGTAGCTGGATAACTTCTGTACGTCCTTCAGTGTTTGCATATTACTTTCCGTGGCGGTACAGTATTTGACCAATTGAAACGGTAGATATCCGTAATGCGTCATGTGCATGCCACCAAGCATAAAGTTGCCGGATTTGCCGCGTTTTCTGTTGGGATATTCGTTCGGTTTTTTTGCCACTAAAGCTTTGGCTGAGGCTACCGTGTAGAACGTTGGGTCGCCTAATGTGTATGGATGACCTTTTATGGGATAGTCAGTCTTGAACGCCTGGTCGATCCGGCCGAATGGAAACCAAATACCAAAATCAACTGACTCTCCTTTCAACTGACAGTATTTGAACATGTTGAGCTTAGCTCGGCTGGGTATTTCATCAGCATCTCCGAAACCTGGAACATTTGAAATTTTATTGAAAAAGGCCTTTCAACCACGCCGTGCCAACTACACCTGGTGTGTTTCTAAAAGCTTCTCGAGCAACACTCTTTGGCTCGTGTGCTTACCTATCACGTCATTAACTCCAAAAAATCTCGTCTGATCATTCCAATCGACAAACTTCTCCCATCTCCGCCGCTCTTGCATAATTTCCATCGACCACTTTTTGTCTTTCGACTGAACCATTGGCTCAGCATCATCGATAATAAAATGAACCACCGGAAATTTCGAAAATCTTTCTTGTCTCTGAACACGTTCCCACACCAATGGTTTCCGTATGCTTTCGAAATGAGCATGCGTCGACTCGATGATGAAAAATAAATCGACCACACCGTACAGTTCATGCAAATAAATTTCGAGTACATCGACATCGAAGCCCAGTTGCAAAATGGCGCCAATTTTAACCGAATCGTTTCTTTTGACGCCACTAAAAGCGTTCGGATAAAGTGAACAGTTCACTTCGGCTGAAGATGGCAACGGTGGCGGCTGACAATTCTCGTTTATCGGAACCAATGGCTCCATTTCGATGAAGTATGTCAACTCGTCGATGAACAATTTCGTTAATTGCAGTCGCTCCGATTTGAGATTGTTTGCGGCTGCCGTTTCTAATTCGTCCCACGGGAAGGTCATAAATGTTTCGTTAAAGGAATGCAGTTGAGTATAGCTGTGAGCATGTATGTGCGCCATTGGCAGCGGTACTGAAATTGGCAGATGTGCAGACGAGATGGGCGAGGGTGGCACAAGGTGTGGTGGTGCTGATGTGACAGAAGATCGTTTAGCTGTTGTACGAACTGGATTGTATATGGTGGTGGATGTGGACGTCGATGTAATTAGATAAGAAAATGTCACAACAAAGCCGAAACATGTCAGAATAATTAGGCCATACTTGTACCATCTAAAGCGGAAATGAAATAATTTTAGCGACAGAGACAAAGTTTTACGTCAAAAATTCATCATTCTCACTGTGACGTCATCTTGTGTGCCACATACGATATTTGCAAAACTACGTATTCGATGGGTGTATCCTGCAAAAGGTTTAATGTTTTTAAACCGAAGGCAAGAACAGTAGACTTAGGCCTCTAATTATAGATTGTGGATTTGACGTTACATTAACAGATTCAGTCACGACGAGTCGGTCTTTTGTCAGAGTAATTTGAAAGGTTTGAAAGGAAAATTCTGTTGATTTCTTTTAATTTTTCTTAATTTTTCAATTTTCTTACGCTCCGGATCATTGATACCTACCATAGTGCTATGTACCGACACATGGCAACGGGAAAGAGGACTGATTTAAGTTTTTCTGTCAGACAGACAGATGAACAAAAGAAAAATTTCAATTTGTCTTTTGAGTTGCTATGTAAAGCTAGAGTTACGTCATAACACAATGGGTAGGAAGTTTAAAAAGCTTTCTATCAAACCGTTCAAATCGTTTGAACGAGCTTTTAATCTATGAGATTTTGACAGAAGTCCGACTTGCCCTCAGCGCCATTGCGGTAAATACGCAAACAATTCCCATTGCCTATTGACAAAAGTAGTGTCGTGTTTTCCTGCATTAGCTAGGGTGAGGAAGGAAAAGTATGATCTGCAACGCAGTAAGTGCTAGTGATTACACGCAAGTTGTATGATCTTATAAATTATCGTTTCCGGTATGGTTAGGGTAACATTTAGATATAGTGTGGAGGCAATACCCTCTCAATATTAATGCAATTGACGTCCTTTCTTAAAATGGTTGACGATGGTCTACTAGTGTTCTACCTGATCTACCAGATGGAGTCCGAGAATGTCATTCTGCATATCTGTGGCTCTTGATTACACCAAAAACAAATTGTCGGTAATCTGTGTGATTTACCGACGCGAAAGTGAAGCTGAAGTTAAACGTTATCTGAAACCATTTAAACTTCTCCGCTCAAAATGTTCATGTTGGGCGTTTATGTGATTTTCTGGTCCGGAAGGTTTAAATATTGGACCCGTATGTTTTTTTAGAATTTTAAAAAATAGTTTAGGCATGGGGAGCAAGGCATTTGTACGAATGTACGAAAGCGTTGGTTAGAAGAGAGAAGAATGATGGTGTATATCTTTTTTACTCTTCTAACCAACGCTTTCGTACATTTGTACAAATGACTCGCTCCCCGGATTCAGAGGAGGCCTACGACACACAAATTTTGACAAATAGATACTATTTATTGAACATACTCACTTATGACGGGATGGCTCAGTGGTTACGTACTAGCCTTCCACCAAAATGATCCGGGTTCGATTCCCGTGACAGACAAATTCCGCATGGAATTTTTCTAGCGATTATATCGCATTGGTAACGTCCTTAGTTCACTCAAGCTTCATAATTTGGGTAGTTGCGGTGTGTTTGGTGGCTGCAACGATGTACACACTGAATGAATCGTATGACGTAACCCAAATACGATGAATTTGTGTACATATGTCTAGCCTACATTAAGGCGAGATATCAATTTCGCACCTAACTTTCCTCAGAGAGTAATTACATACTTCGAGGCGTGGTTCGGAAGTCACGTAAAGCCGGTGGTCCAGACTGAACTTGTTATTGGCTGTAAAAGGCTGTTAGAACGGTCTCAAAACCAACAAATAAATAACAGATTGTTTGAAGTGTCAACTTGAAGAAAAAAAAAATGGTTTTTATCAAGTTGACATTTCAAACAATCTGTAATGAGTATGTTCAATAAATAGCATCTATTTGTCAAAATTTGTGTGTCAGCCGCCCTCGTGTGTGTCTTAACCTGTTCTTTCAGAACCTTGGTTTTTTGTCGGTAAGTTCAGATGAGAGTTCCAATAAAGCTCACAGAAATGTTCGCGTTTACTGCCCAATTAATCTGCAAAACCTCTCAAAATATCTTGTTCTTACACACCTGTATTGTCAACACTAATTAAAAATAACCGACGTCACTTTTATGGAAGTTTCCCAATGTATCGTCGAACGTTATCAACCCAATCACACCTTACAACAGTTTTATGTTCTACAATTCATTTCACTATGTTTGTCGATATAAACTCTACATTAATGTCGAGTTGCCCATGAGTGTATCTGATACGATTAGCGATTAGTCAAAGCACAATTTATTGTTTCATTCCAATTGTATAACACTTGACGTATAACACTCATAGTCTCATTGGAAAATTTTGATACTGTAACAACTATGGCTTGTTTCCTAAACCCCTCTCGCCTAGTGTAGAACGTAATTTATGAATTAAGCACTATGGCGGTCGGCGGTGGCTCGTCAGAATCTTGCTAGTGAGATGCGCCATCTGCAGGAAAATTGCAGGAAAAGCAGTTTACACCGCATTTATGAACGTACTCTTAAGATAGCAAAAAATAGAGTATATATGGTCTTAAGTCAAGTATACAACGAGTCGGTGAAATGAAATTTTGACAGATGTTATTTGCCATCTGTCAAAATTTTCAGCTTATGTGGGAAAATTTCACCGACTGGTTAAGTGTACTTTAGGAATGAGCTCACAGTTCGTGAAAAATGTCAGAAAAACGTTGACAGAAAATGTACGAGCCATCTGTCAATTATTTTTATGGTTGATCTAAAGGCTCATTCTTCAGCCATTTTGCATGATATTAGAAAGGGATAGCCTCAACACACAATGATGTGAAGAGCACCGAATGCGATATTGACGTTTATTTTCTATTGTTCTCTGACAATAGATCATTGTCAATGTCGTTTGAGCTGTCAAAAAGTTGTCATTTTCACAAAGCTTACCTCGAAGAGAACGAAAAAAGTATTGGATCGTGAGACGCCAGACAGATTTTCATATACTTCAAGGGGCGGCTCTGTGAACGAAACATCTTTTCTTTTGAGGTTAGCTTTGTGAAATTGACATCTTATTTGACAATTTTGATCTATTGCAAAATGACTATGCAAAATTTTGAAATCTGTCAAATTTTAGTCATGTGTGGGGTAAACCTGACGTAAACTCGGAAATTTCATACTTTTCAAGACGTTTTTCACGACTTGTGTATTCGTCTTAAGTATAAGAAGTCAAACTTTCAACAGCACTTTTTGCGACAAAAAGACGAAATTTTTACCTCGACAGTTTATCAGTGTCGTCCATTCACGCAATCACATGTTTTCCTCCTATTTAACAGATAATAACTTACACGTCGATGACCCTATTCTACAAATTTTACTACTGTACTAACAACACAGTTCCTACTACCGACACTTTGGCATGCCAACAACCTGATCGAAAGACTCGGTTTAAACTGAAACCAATCTTATGTTTTACCGCTAGAACTTGGCGATTCGATTGACTAAACTAGTTCATATCGAAACGTCGAAAATGGTTTCGTGTAGGTAAAACATGCCCAAATAGATAAGAAACTAATGATTTTATTTTCCACTGATTATCGCCGTTGTATAATCAGTATCAATGCTATGACTAACCCAGACAAGATAAGTGCTAATTTCCTCCTTAAAAACAATTACGACACCTCGGACTACAATACTACCTATCACACGATTAACCCATTGATAAATCGATGCCGTAGTCGTTCAAAAAAAAACAGAAGATCTGATTGCTATACATTGAACAATAATGTGAACGAACGAAATGAATGTTTCCACACTGAAAGCAGAGGAGCCAACTTTTCATCAGCTCGTATGGGGCAAAATTTTGGTAAACAAAAGAAATACGTAAAACCGTATAGGGCAACGTATAGGGCGACCGGAAGTCGTATGGGGCATCTGCCCCATACGCCGTATAGATCTCGGCGCCCCTGACTGAAAGATAAAGCATTCCAATACGATACGACCAATGATTAGACAGATTAGTTGATGAGTAACATAAACAAGACAGAGACAGCTGCTTTGCAACATAATCTCAAGCAGAAACTCGACGATAAGTCTTCGCAAAGACCGAAAAATTTGCTTAGTAAAAAGAAGCGAATACATAGAGGTATTTTTACCCCTCCATGAATGGGCAGTTGACCACACTGTGCTCACTGGTATGAATCGTTTTCGGCTTAAACAGCATAAACCCAAACGCGCTGGTATGGGTTAAAAACAATCGGTATCGGTTAATGATTGACGTTCCTGGTCAGGATTCTTTCTTTCGAATTAATGTTTTTACGACTTCGTTACGGTCGGTGGGACTCATTAGCTTACACTAATAGTCACTCTAATCATTTCTAGATCAGGTAAAAACGTTTAAATACTTTCGACGCCGGAGATTGAACCCGGGACATATTGGATATGAGTCCATTGCTCTATCGATTGAGCTACCTTAGACGCCTTAGACCTATCCATAATACACTATTTTTAGTGTTGACAAAATCGGTTTACTTTAATTTAAACTTCAAACTGATGTTATACATAGTAGTGTAGGTAATCGATTGACGATTTTCAATAGAATCCAAGTTCGTTTTTATTGTTTAGTGAAATCGGTTTCCTGTTGTTTGTTTATAGATCAACGTTATAATTCAAAACTAAAAATCACAGGACAAAGCTTGACATTACATAATCTAGAAACGTATTGACTGTGCCAACTATCATGGTAATTCAGATTGTTCTGAACATGTATTAGTAAGATAAGGTAGATTTTAAGGTTAGGTTCATAGGGCATGGGACGCAGTAGTAGTTTTTGTCAAAATCGATCAAAATGTAATGGAACGCGCCATACTTTCCATTGTTCAGTTCAGTATAAAAAGCGAATTTTGTATGGAGAATAATGGATTTTTGCTTATACAAAATTCCAATTTGCTATTTATAATTAGAAAATTAGTTTATATTACATCGTGTGTAATGAGTAATTCTCAAAAAATACCATTTCTTCGAACAAAAGTTGCCGTTTTTACTGAAATAAATGTACGTAAACGTCGCCCTCTAGTCTTACATTTTGTGAACTAAATGCATGTGAGCATGTGTTTGTATGGTTTTCTTGGCATCATAATTGGTTGAAAGATTAGAAATGTTTCAAATTAAATATTTCTGTCGTTCAATTAAGTTCCAAACAATTTTTTTTTCCAAAGAAAGTTAAAACTTTTTTTATAAATCATTTTGAAAGTCACTAAAAACACGAAAATTCGAATAGAAATATATGTCATCAAAAATTTTTGTATTTTGATTCAAATTTTCGTGTTTTTAGTGACTTTCAAAATGATTTATAAAAAAAGTTTTAACTTTTTTTGGCATATGATACGAGACCAAGTGTCTTATAATTAGGTTCTCCATCGATAAAAAATATAAAAATTTTTTGTTTGGAACTCAATTAGTTGAATGAAACGTACAGTGCCGCATCTTCATAGATAACAATTTGACAATGGTCCAGGGCGCTGGAATATGATCGATGGTAAAGGGAAAATACAATTTTTACCACAAAAAAATTGCTTACTGGTCTAGAAAAAGAGGCGACAGAGACCTGAATGGTACTCGGTGCTGTGTATGCTGAATGGGCACTGGCATCATCCGGTGATATTGTACAATTTCTTTGAAAATGGTTCAATTTTTGTGTGTCACGAACCGTTAAGTATAGTTTCCACTTAAAAAGAGCACTCCGTTTAGCCTCCGTTTACATGACAGTTATAACATAGAACAAATTCAATTTCCACTCCGTTTGCGTGACAGTTCTTTTGTTCTATTTTACAACTGTCATGTAGACGGGGGCTAAACGGAGTGCTCTTTTTAAGTGGAAACTATACTTTAAGTGGAAACTATACTTTAACGTCGAAACTATATGACCAAGAATACGTCAAAATGTAGAATTCATATTGCATTTGACGTATTGAATCAACGCACTGCAAACCAAGTTGTGATCGCAGATTGTTACCACCAATGCTATTAATAACAACGTCATTACCGGTACTAATGGTATTAAATAGAATTGTTCTTAATCATATTTTTGTCCCGAGACCACAATTGCAAATGTAGCCAGCTTATTGATTGTGTCACTTATTTTCCCTGGTTTGTTTTTACCAAGATTTGAAACGTCATGGTAATTCTGTTGTATCGTGAGTTATCGAATTCGAGTGAGTTTTATTGATAATCGAGTCTTTACTTGCTGTGTAACTCTATGGTTTTATTTTAGAAATAAACACAAACTTAACACCTCCGTTCAAGAGCAACAAGTCACCAGAGAAAATGAAACTTGCTACTTTTTCCGACACATCGTTTTTCACAACAATGGCTTCAGAAGTTTCAGCTGAGGTGAGAAAATGCCTATTTTCTCGGCTGCGTTGTTCATTACATAACTAGAAATAAAAATGAAAAGTCTCGTTATCGTGTCGGATCAACAAAATTCACACGAGAAATCTACTATACAGCGGTATGCGCCGTTTGCATGAGCGTTGCTGTAATCTACTAATAACAAACAGAGAACTGAATGAATACAAAGTAGCGACACTGATAATCGCGTTCTGATTTTATTGATTTGTTTGACTGCATCATCATTTTAGAGGTCGTCAATCTTTGAAGAAAATTGTGTCAAGTCAAAGCACCTAGCAGGGTAATAGAGGTTTTTACACGTCAAATAGAGTAGTTTGCTTTGGTCAAGTGCAATTTTACCCAATTTAACTGAAACAAAAATTTCGGTTTTTGATGTTTAGCTGTCAAAACCTCTGAGATGCTTGCGTTGATTTTCCTGACCGTGTATCAGGTGAGAAAATTCAATTTTTTGCGCTTCGCTTTATATGCCACTCGTGCTAACCGGGGAAGTGAACTAACAACACGATTTTATGTTTGCATCGCTTTAAATTTGGCTGTAAGTTCAACTCGACGGAATACGGGCCATAAATTCAATTCGCACAGAAGGCAAGCAGAACCAACTGCTTTCAGGCAATATTGAAAAACGCTGTGACAACATTTTCAACAGCGGCTGACCCCTTGCACGACACTCAAACGTGTTCTGTTATTTCTATTAGTTTCTAGACTGCGAGTGCACAAGATTTGTTAGAAAAACTGTGATTCGAAGGTTCTTCATATCAGTTCATTGAAGTTATCGCGAAAGGAAAGACGTTCTAGGTTCTAACAATGAAAATCGAAAGCAATTTTCTGTACGTTGTTCTCAGTGTTTGCGCATTTTCATCTGGCATAACTTTGGCCACTCGCAGATCGTATGGAGAAGAATGTAACCGAATCAATAAATGCGACAAGGCGGCATGGCTTTCATGTCGAGATGGAAAATGTGATTGTTCCAAGCCAGACGAGATGTTGTACGATGAAGGGAAGGGCAAATGTGTGACAAAATCAGGGGAACGGTGCAAGTACGGTGCATTAAGCGAAGAAACACTTGTGGAAATCACCGACTGTGTAAAGAACTCGATTTGCAGTGCTGACGGCGTGTGTGAATGCGATTCGAAATACCATGAAACGTACAACGGTACATGCAGACTGTCGGTACTATTCGGGGAAAATTGTTCCGAAGAAGATCAATGCTCGAAATTCGTTGGGTTGCAATGTGTGGATGGGAAATGCGAATGTAAAGATGGGATTTACTCCAGAGAAAGAGGACTTTGTGTTGGACGAAGTCAAGGCAGTTGTTTGCGAAACGAATGCGTCGACGGTGCCATATGTGTTCAAGACAAATGTCTTTGTGACTCGGACCACTTCCACTCGATCGACAAAACTTGTCTGCCGAGGAAGAAAATATTGGATAATTGTACCCGAGATGTGGAATGCTTGCAAACGGATACCTTAAATCTCCGATGCATTTCGGGCATATGTAACTGCCAGGATAAGTTTGAATACTTGTCTGTGCAAAAGTACGAATACAGGGACTATAGTAGGTTTCCAACAGATAATGGCTTCAAACCTTTTGCAATCGGATTTACAGGACCAGTTGTGGAAATGTGTGCTCCCAGACTTGGGGAGAAATGTCCAGAGGGTTACTGCATGAATAATGCATTTTGTGATGCGGAAGTTCAATATTCGGATTCGTACACAGAACCGATATATGATTCATGTCGATGCATAAACCAGCAATACTCACCCAACAAAAATTTCGAATATTGTGCTGGGACCTATGACCAAGATTGCACTGACGACTCAGATTGCATTGATGATCTGGTGTGTTCGGCTGGAAAGTGTAACTGCCCATCGCCCTGGCATCAATTCTTTGACTATTCTACAAACACCTGCGTTACGAAAGTCGGTGGTCATTGCACGAGTTCGTCGACCTGCGTTCCAAATTCAAATTGTGTGCATGCGTCAACTACTAACAAAAGTGGGCACTGTCGCTGCAATCCGAATTTTGTAGCGAATATAGATAGAAACTGCGACCTAGCTTACGGAGCAGATTGTACCGAGGAAAATGTAAAATGCGACAGCTTTGCCGGACTGTTGTGCATTAATAACAAGTGTTCTTGTCCAGACGCAATGTACGAATATAATGCGAGATTTCGACAATGTTTGGGGCTTGTGGGTGCTACTTGTACTAAATCACAAGAAGGCGACGGACATGATTGTGTTGACAACGCGTACTGCAAAGAGACACAGCCTCTTTTCGAATGCGATTGTGTGGATGGATACGTGGAAGCAGATGATCACACGTGCATGTCGATCGCAGGTAAAACAAAAGCTTCTGTGCCTGCAAAAACTGGAAACAGTTGCATTCATTTTCAGCAATGGAATCACAGCGTGGACAAAATGGAGACATCGATCGTTCGGATCGTAGTAACGATAAAAACGTTACCAAAGCACCAGAAATAACTTACGATAACAGCACCTGCAATCTGCACATCTGCAACAACGGGCAGTGCATACGTAACGAATGGGTTTGTGATGGCATCGTACAGTGTGATGACAATTCCGATGAAATGAACTGCCCCGAAATGAACACAGGTTACGGAAGTGTAAATATGGAAGCAGTAAGTCAGCGCTTTGTTTCCTTGTGGGAGGTGGTAAATTGTTTCTCATCATTGCCATTTTCAAGATTTTCATTGAATTTCATAAATGATAAAACTCGGGATAAAGAATTCAACAATTATTGGAATGTAATAGTAATTTGTAAGTGCCTAAGGCCCGTCATTGGGAAACGACAGGACAGTTTCCCGAAAATGTATGGAAAATTTTCTCACAAAAGTTCACCGAAAAAATTCAAAGAAACTCACATTCCATTGTATACGGGCATAGTCTCTTTAGGTCGCCAAGGCACTAAACACTTTTTACTCGATGCAAAAACAAAAAGTTTTTTTTTGTTTTGTCGCGACAAAAACATAGAAAATATTTCGACACAACTGTGACACTCCGCTACTATAAGTACTAGAATCAATGTTTGCTGTGTTCACTTCGGCGGTAAAATATTTTCATTCAAAAAAGTGTCGGACATTTAAAAACAATCTAGAAATATTTTCTGTGTTTTTGTCGCGACAAAACAGAAAAAAACCTTTTTGTTTTTGCATCGAGTAAAAAGTGTTTACTGTTCAAATATGCCTTGGCGACCTAAAGAGACTATGCCCGTATACAATGGAATGTGAGTTTCTTTGAATTTTTTCGGTGATTTTTTGTGATACAATTTTCCATACATTTTCGGGAAATTCATTTAAAATGTTGTCGACAGGCTCTTCTTCAATATTCATTAATTACGCGTCACTATTTTGCTCAGAAAGAAATACTAAATAATGTTGGAAGATATCAGTTCTAGTAACAGTTGAAATACTGGCTTCAAGAAAGGGCATTAAGTCCGCGACGCAGCGTTCGAAAGGCACTCAAACTCAAGCTGTCCAAAAAGCCCTTATTTAATGAAAATCGGTTTCGTATTGATGGTGTGAGATGAAGTCAAAGTTTAGGAAATTTCCGAGTCATTTGGGAAGATTCCCATATCAACGCCATTTTGTTTCACAATAAAATAGATTTTCCACTAAATTTTGGTATAGGTTCCAAGGCCGTTCAAAATGTCAATCGTCATCCACAGATGACTCAACCTCACTTTGAAGTTTTAGTGAACGAATTTTTTTTTGAGTTGCGGTTATGAACCTGTCACAGACGGCAAGCATATTAACAATTTTACTATTCAAACTATTACTTCATTTGATAGAAGATTTTCAGAATTTGATTTCAGAAATCTTTTATTTCATTTGTTTTGAACATGTCTTTTGCTATATAAGACCTCATCGGTCAAAGCTTGTCGTTAATTATTGCTGTCGTTGTCGATAACAGATGACAGCCGTCTGTAACAGGTTAACTTCTGTGGATGACGGTCGGTTGTTTTCGGCCGGTCAAAATTCATTTTTACTGTACGATGGAAGAAACCTATTGAATCAGGCCTTTAAGTGAAAAAAGAATTTTTGAATTGACTTTTCACATTCGGTACTGTGCAATGAAAGTATAAACCA
This sequence comes from Bradysia coprophila, assembly GCF_014529535.1. Lineage (NCBI taxonomy): Eukaryota > Metazoa > Arthropoda > Insecta > Diptera > Sciaridae > Bradysia > Bradysia coprophila. The sequence continues at coordinate 791,118 of NW_023503496.1, read as the reverse complement.
GGTATGGTCTGTTCATACAAACCGGAGGACATAGCGATTTCATATAAACAAACTCACCTTTCATGAGAGGTGAGTTTGTTTATATGAAATCGCTATGTCCTCCGCTTCATACAAAGTTTGACATTCGACCATACCTTGTGTTGATGTTCGTTGGTACTATGTACATAGATATTTGACTTTTTTTTCTCAAATAAACCGCTTTTCTCCAAAATAGTTTCGCTGCTTCGCAGTTTTTCATGCTCAATCACATAAAATAAAATCGGATTCACACAAGGGGCTGGACCAGGGACTAACCTAAGGAACATCGTGGGTGGGAATTTTCCCACCCGCGCCTTTTGAATTCCCATCCACGAATTCAATTTTGACCACACTATAAATTTTTACAAAAACGTAAAAAGTACTTTTGATTTTATTCCAAGTTTTGTGGCAGCGAAACCATGTCCTCAGCATTGACAAGAAAATTAACCATCTGAACATATTGATCAAAGCTCAATTTAAATTCTTCAATAAGGAAAGGTGGAACGACCGACTTTCACAGTTGAAAAATTACTCTAACCAACTGTGGAAAATTACTAGGCTGGTTAGCAATTGCAAAAGCAGTCTTCATTCCTTAAGGATACATCAGGTGCTAGCAACTACAGACCAATTAGCCTGCCAAACTCCATCAGCAAAATCTTAGGTAATCATATCCAACAAGCTCTAAATAAGAAAAACTCTGCAGGATTGTTCACATTTGACATAGAGAAGGCCTCTGATAGTGCATGGCATAAGAGTCTAATACACAAAATGTTCCTTCGAAAGTTTCCTTTCTATCTTATTAAAATTGTTCAATCATTTCCACAAAAACGGTCTTTGTACCAAATTGTCAGAAATCTAGGATATCTAGCTCATATCCTAGCAGTAGTCCCACAAGGAAGCGTGCTGAGTGCTACCCTTTATTACATATTCACTTCAGATTTGATTGTAACGTAAGTCACGTTCTTTGTGAAAAGATGATTACTGCAAATCTGTTTTGCCAAATGGCAAAATTATCAAGAAATTGCATGCCATTGGTAAGATCTCAAATTATTCTGCAAAATAGGAAATCAAATTAAATGACAACAAAACAAACGCGGGCTTTTTCACCAGAAGAAGGGCTCAGAAGTGGAAGGAAAATGTGTTTCAAATCTCCCTAGGAAAAATTCGACTTTTTTTAATCATTGTTTTTGGCGCCTCTAAGTAAGAATTAGGAAGTCATTTTTGCGCCTTTTCGTCGAAATCCCACCCACGGGAAAATCCTTACGTTAGTCCCTGGGCTGGACTAGTTCGTCTTAGGATAATAAATGTGAAATTGTTTTGTCCTCCGGTCCTGTATGGATGTACCATATTTGGCACAAACTTTCATTGGTATTTTTATTGAGGTTCTGAAAGACTAGGTTAAGACACATACGGTGGGTGGCATCAAAATTGTTAGACGCACTCATTAGATATAGGTTTGTTCCAATTAACTGTAAACCCGAACGTTGACAGCACGAACGACAACGATTTCATCCACAAAAATTAACATAACCTAAAAGTCTACAAATTTCTTCGTAAATTTTTCGTTAAAATTTTCGTCAACCTGAAAGTTGAGGTTAAGTTGCCTTCTGTGGATGATATTTGACATTTCGAAATGACCTTGGAACAAACCTATTGTGTCAAAAGTCAACTTGCAGAAATATTTTTTTTGTTAAGTTGAAATCGCCATATAGACTTTCTCAAACATAGTTGGCGCCACAGAGAAATTTTGATGCCACCGCCGACGTGATCAACTCAGCAGAATTATTTTTATAAGAAAAATATAACTTGACAAAAATACATACTTTTCGTCAAGTTGGATTTTCTTGTAAATAAACCAAGCGTCCTAGAACTTCTAGAACAGAAGTTGACATTTCCACGAAGTGCTATATAATTGCAAAACTATTTAGTGTCACCCGTTGGACCAGTTTACGTGTGCTAGCGGTGAATGCATTGAAAGCAGTCGTTTTTGTGATGGAAACATCGATTGTGATGATGACTCAGATGAACCTGATTATTGTTAACAAACAGTAAGTACTGGTTATACTGTAGCAGAAGGGCAAATTCAATTTTTGTTTATTTTTAAAGCAGAAAGAATGCAGCAATTACTTCCAATGTTTTAGTGGCAGTTGTCTTCGATACCAACTATGTGATTAGAAGATGGTTTTGATGAAACAATATGCAACATGTAATTAATGAATACGCGAGAGGAGGAAGGGGGTCAAAAATCAATGACAAATTCAAGAATTTTGAATCAAAATGCCATTTCAAACAAATTTCATATAAGTAATCCTTTGAGAAACGAGTTACGCTCACTCATTCACTCATTCTATAGATCATTGTCAATGTCGTTTGAGATGTCAAATGAGCTGTCATTTCCACAATGTTACAAAAATTTATATGAAGCTGTCACTGTTTGAGGTTATCTTTGTGAAATTGACAACTCATTTGACACCATTTTGAGAGAAGAAACCGTTATTTGACACTGATCTATTAACGTCAAAATAGCCTCCAAATTTCAAAGATGTATGTGTGTACGATTGCATGTGTTGTACGTTTTTATTGACACTAACAAATCACGGCTCCTGTCTTTACGAAAGAAATACAACGCCTCTTAAAATAGCATTAGCCTCCAAATATTTCTTATGTTCATGCTGTGGCCCAAGGCATGAAAATTACTTATGTTGACAACTCTCTCCATTTATTTAATCTCACTTAAATTCACCTATAACCAGCATAATTCACTTGTTTACTCGTGTAACTCGTTAAATTTGCTTATCCATCCCGCACTATTTACTGAGAGAACGTTTACTATGATCCAAGGCTGTATACTTTGGGGAGGTCACGCAGACCGCCATCTCATTAGATACTTCTGATGATTTTACATGTAAGATAATTCACCACATCATCAAGACGACGAGAATCATCAGAGTAGGTGAATTTTTGTATGAAATCGGCCATTTTATCATCAACTGTGGTGTGTAACCCGCGTATCTGTATCTGCGTGACCTCCCCAAAGTATACAGCCTTGACTATGATCAACTCAATCAAAATTCGAAGAAAGATAGAGTGATTGATTCTAATCGAAATTCGTAGAAAAACACTCGTTTTCCCGCATGGGAAAAACGTTGTGGGATCTAGGAAAACGAGCGATTCGCGGACGTGATTTAATTTACTTTTGGCCCGACCAAACCTGACCTGATGAGCCGATCTGTTTAAATTAACTTTATGTCAGCCAATAATGCAATATAATAGAGAACGTCAGATTTTTTTAACGCTAAATGCCACACACTAACGCTAACGCTAAATCCGTACGCTAATGGCAAATGCCGACGATAAAGGCAACATTAATGAGTTAGTCGACGCCATGTTGCTTTTAAATTTAACATCTGTGAGGCCACAAATATCAGGCACTTTTTCATCTCTGAATATATCAGCAATCGGTGTTTGAAATTTAAAAATTAATTCATTGCCATAATTCTAAGGTCCATTAATATGAGATTCGTCATTTATTTGCAAGAAATTTACAAAAATTAAAAATTTATTTTTGAAATATGGATACATGGCCGGCCATTTTGATGTAAGATTAATGAATTCAAATGCAGCGCAAAATGGAATAGAATCAATTCGAATTGGAATCAAAAATGGCCGACCATGTATCCACATTTCATAAATAAATTTTTAATTTTCGTCAATTTCTTGCAAATAAATGACGAATCTCATATGAATGGACCTTAGAATTATGGCAATGAATAAATTTTTAAATTTCAAACACCGATTGCAGTTATATTCAGAGATGAAAAAGTGCCTGATTTTTTAGTGGCCTCACAGTTCTCACAGATGTTAAATTTAAAAGCAACATGGCGTCGACTAACTCATTAATGGTGCCTTTATCGTCGGCATTTGCCATTAGCGTACGGATTTAGCGTTAGCGTTAGTGTGTGGCATTTAGCGTTAAAAAAATCTGACGTTCTCCAATATTAGAGAACGTCAGATTTTTTTAACGCTAAATGCCACACACTAACGCTAACGCTAAATCCATACGCTAATGGCAAATCCCGACGATAAAGGCAAGATTAATAAGTTAGTCGACGCCATGTTGCTTTTTAAGGTTAACATCTGTGAGGCCGCCAATATCAAACACTTTTTCATCTCTGAATATATCATCAATCGCTGTTTGAAATTTAAAAATTAATTCATTGCCATAATTCTAAGGTACAAAACTTAAAAATTTATTTATGAAATATGGATACATGGTCCGCCATTTTGATGTAAGATTAAAGAATTCAAATGCAGTGCAATTGGAATAGAATCAATTCGAATTGGAATCAAAAATGGCCGACTATGTATCCGTATTTCATAAATAAATTTTTAACTTTCGTAAATTTCTTGCAATTAAATGACGAATCTCATATTTGATATTGGCGGCCTCAGATGTTAACATTAAAAACAACATGGCGTCGACTAACTCATTAATCTTGCCTTTATCGTCGGCATTTGCCATTAGCGTATGGATTTAGCGTTAGCGTTAGTGTGTGGCATTTAGCGTTAAAAAAATCTGACGTTCTCTATTTTGTCATTGTCATTTAACAATGAGGGATGTGACCCACCAACAGCTAAAGGTGTTACCGTAAAGTTCCTCAAAAGTGGATGCTTTCGCACTAATTTATTTCACCGGAAACGTGCACACATTTAAACTAAACCGTTTCCGCTAAAACGTAGTTTTTAAGATTACCGCCGTCATTTTATTTCTACTGGGTCATCGGTCATCTCTTCTGCAACTCACATCACACCAAGCGACAATATTGTTGTTTGTTTACATGACTGGAAATAATAAATTTTTCATCATTTTCTTCGACCAATTCGACGCAAAACGTTATTCTAAGCTAGAAATTGTTCTACGGTATGCCTCTAAAATTCACAGTTTTTTTTTAATAAAATTAATTTAGTTTACAAAGTACGATCCTAAATTGACCCAATTTTGTCAGCCGCCTAAAATGTGCCGGAGGCCGTTTCCAGTCTCAAGAACTAAATGGGTATAGACAATTCGGATCAAAAGAATTTCTAAAAACAGTGTAAAATCAAAAATATAGGGCCGCCATTTTGTAATTTTCTTACGGGCGGCTGTAGGTACGTTTCGAAGTTTAGACGAACTTATAAAAGATCAGTGCGTTTTAGAGACATACCGTTGAACAATTTTTTGTTTAGAATAATATTTTAGGTCGATTAAAAATAAGTTATGAAACTTCAATACCCAATTAAGAAAATCGGGTTGGGAGCGTTTTGTTCACCTACTGGGAATCTGGCCTTAACTCTGAAACATCAACCCAAAGTGAAGTCCTCCGAGGTAACATTAGCTCTAAAAAGTTGAACCGTGTGTCTTTCGCGAAAAATGTCAGCTGGTTGGAAAAGTGTTTCAATTTTGTGGTTTCAGGTTATTTATGAAACTTTGACAGGTAGATTACTGGTTTCTTCGGCAAAGACTCACAGTTTTGATGGTAGAAGGGTGTGGCATTCGCAAAAAATGTCGGAAGTTTATGGTTTTAGGTTATTTGTGGGACTGTGACAGCTTGGTTTCAATTGATATCAATACTCTTGTAAGTAAATGACTTGCGTCTCATCTCCTCTTCTAAGAGGTTTTTGTTTGTAGATTTGTACCGAAAAAGAACCAGAAAAACTGCTGCGTTTAATTTTGTACTTTTATTTATATATTTAATTTTTTTAATATAATTTTTCACTTTCTTCGGTATTGACTTTATAGACAGAGATAAAATTACAGTGGAGAGTAGTTAGATACATTTTTGTTTGTTTTTATTTGATATTTTCAATTTGCAAAATTTTCTTTTTTTTTAATTTTTTTGCTTTTGTTTTTGGTTTTTATTTCTTTTCTTTACGCGAAAACTGTCTGCTGTTTTACATTTTACATTTACTTTAATTTAAACTTTTAACTGATCTTTTACACCATTTGTGACGTAGTGTAATCGATTGATGATTTTCTTTTTATTTCAATAGAATCGAAAATTCATTTTTATTGGTAAGATAAGGTAGATTTTAAGGTTAGGTTCATTGTGTTTGTCTGTTTTTCTCTGCATCATATTGGCTGAAAGATTGGAAATGTTTCGGATTAAATATTTTTGTCGTTAAATTAGTTTTTGAATGAATGCAGTGCCGCATCTTCATAGAGACTAATTGGACCATGGTCCATGGCGCCGGAATATGATCGATGGTAATGGGATAAGACAATTTTTGCCACAAAAAACTTGCGTACTGGTCTAGAAAAAGAGTCGCTGGAGACCTGAATGACCATGGGTGCTGAATATGCTAGGCACTAGAAACATGGGACGATTTTGTATATTTTCTGTGAAACTGGTAATATTTCTGTGTGGTACGAACCGTCCAACGTCGAAACTAGAAACTATATTACAGAGAGAGAATACGCCAAAATGTAGAATTCATGTTGCATTTGACGTATTGAATCAACGCACCAGAACACGTCAGAGTAAAATAGACTAGGCAGGAGCGGTTCATTTTTGAAATTTCAAATAAGTGACCTGATACACTGTACGAAAATGAACTCAAATGAACACTGACATGAGTCCAATTAGTTTTATTCCCAAAAAATGGGGCTAGTAGATAATTCAGGTCCCTAGTCAAATCAAGCGCTACTGCCTGGTTCACTTTACTTTGCCATGACTTGATTAGGCCGGTTATTTTGTGTAAAATTCCGACATTGACAGTAGCGAGGACAGTGGGAGAGGTGGGAGAACAGAGAAATGGTGTGGCACTTCTACGAGATAATACCATGCAATAGAGGAAATGTCTGTAAATATTCAAAACCTCATGGAAATTTTGTCACACAATCTTAAGTGATCAGTGACTACCGCTTGAAGCATATTTAAATTCTGTTCTGATGCTTGACGCGTTGTGATCGCAGATTGTTACCAGCAACGGTATTAATAACAATATCATTAACGGTACTAATGGTATTAATAGAGTTATTTCTTGATCATATTTTTGTTCCCAGACCTCAATTGCTGTCAGATTATTCAGCGGATGCACAAACGTTTTTTTTTTTTGACAGTTGTTAAAGTTGTTCGATCTGACAATTGTGTCAATTGTTTTCTCTGGTTTGTTTTTATCTCGATTTGAAACGTCACTGGTAATTCTATTGTATTGTGTATTGTGAATTATCGAATTAGAGTAAATTTTAGTTTTATTTTAGAAACAAAAAAACACAAACTTAACACCTCCGTTCGTCATTTGGGCCCATTATTATTATTTTTATACTGAAACCGATTTAAATTTCTCTTATTTATAATCAAAAAACATTTTGTCTCTCCTAAATTTTGTTTTGGTTTTTCTTTTGATTTTTTTAGTATTAGAAATCTTTGGATTGTCGTATGGGATTTTAATTAAAAAAGAAAAGAATTTTCGTCTTAATTTGACGAAACATTCAGGAGCTATGCTGATGATATTTTCATATATTTTGAAGAGTTGAATTTTAAATTACGGATTATGTTATGAGCCAATCACTAGCAGGCTGAAAATACAGCCTAAATTCGAGCGCTGAAATAATGGTTTCTACATGCAAATGTGTCGAAAACCGTACTTTTCATGTTTCAAGCACTACTTTCGACCGGATAAAAGTGAAAAGTCTTGTTATCGTGTGTTTATTGACTTCGGCTTCGCCTTGGATTAACAAAAATCACCCGAAAACTCTGCTTTCCCATGTTATGTGAATGACTATTGTTCAAACTCCTTTTTTGTAAAGGTTGGTGGAGGGCTAATTTGCATCCGTCGACACAAACATACTTGTCACAAATCGCAGCAATCTGTCAAAGGAACTGTCAAAAATAGTACGAAAGAATAGATCAGTGTCAAATAGCGGTTTCTTCGATCAAAAAGTCCCTTGCCGCCCCTTGAAATGTGTGAAAATTTGTGTGGCGTCTCACCATTCAATACTTTTTTTGTTCGATTTGAGGTTACAGTGAACGACATCTCAAATGTCTCACTGTCATTTTTTTCAGAGAATGTCATTGTGAATTTGCAATGACACAATAAAATTCTCAGAAAAATTTGACAGTGAGACATTTGAGATGATTTGTGAAAATGACAGCTTATTTGACAGCTCAAACGACATTGACAATGATCAATTCGTTTGTTGTATTTTTTGCCAGTTGTTTCTTCTGGCCCTCAAGCACATGAAAGAAGATCGTAAGTAACTTAGGCTGCGTTTCAGTTTACTATTGATGGCTCTTCTTACTAAGAAACATTTATTAGAAATATTTTTTTTCCCGTTCTGAATAGACTACCGAACGGATTTCATTTTTTATGCTTCAGATTTCAGATTCTTTTCTTCTTGTCATTTAATTTCCTAGAAACAACTACTGGGTTATGCATTTAATGGTGTTGTTTATAATTTATAATTTAATTTTTTTTTCATATTGTTGCTTAACTGTTTATCAATATAATACGATACGTATAAGGCACTTGACTGTTTTTTCTTTTTCTATTCTTTTAAAACGTAAAATGTTTAAGACTTTTACTAATGTACAATCATATTGACGAGACTCGTTTTGATATTTATTCTAAGTGTGCAAAGGTAGGCAGTAGGAATCTGCAGAGAATCTTTGGATCTAACCCTTTCCACGTTGTAGATCTAAGCCTGGAACCCGATTCAATATTCCTTCAACTAAAAACGTAAATTTTAATGTTCCTGACCCGAAAAATTGCCCTAGCAACACAATATGACAAAATGAGTGAAAAATGAGATGCCAAATTGGGTGCATCTCCAGTGCCGATTTTTAAAAGGCCACTTAACGAAATATGTTCAAGGCGAACCACTAGTATAGATCATTTTCATTATACGGTACTCGTCAACGTAACCCCACTTAATTTTTCGTCAAGTGGTCCCTAACCTCAATCAATTGATGTTTAACTGCGTTCAATTTGCTGATTTTTAGATGAAAATCATTCGTTCAATTCATTCGATATTTTTCGGCGTGTCTGACAGCTGGTATCGTGTCTGACGTTTGGAAGGTCATCAAAATGATCTATGCAAAAATTCAGTTTTACTTTGCAAGAGGGTCACATTCCAGATTTGGGTTGCGATGAGCCAAAAATGCAAACCGTCGGCTGACGTAAATGCAATTAAGTTTTTCAATTAGAATTGTTTCCATCCTACTGAATTTTTTGAGAAGACATATGTCAAGCACGCCAGAGAGTTGATAATCTCTCGACTGGGACGTCGCTTTGACAGATAGAGGTAAGTTGTAGTAGAGTGCTACACAAAACTGAATCATATGCGACCAATAGAAACCAACATAACCACACATTTGAAATTATTTTCTACACATTTTTTAGCAATGAATCGCTAAAATAATCAGTGTTTGTGCATAAATTCTTGTTTGAAAAATGCCCTTTTGGAGACAAATTTTTCAATACGTATTTCCGTCGAAGCGACGTCACAGTCACCAAATTTTATCATCGCTCTGAACTTGACATACACAAAATTTTCTTGTAAAAAAGTTGACAGCTTAGAGGAACGCCCTGGAGATGTGAAGGAAAGTCCATCTATCACATAATAGTCAATACATTTTGTTGGTTTGTTTGGTTTATCGAACTAGCAGCGTCCTAGACATGATATACAGAAAGTGGTAAAAACTGAATAACGGTACTCAAACGAAGTCGTTTCCATTGATAGATCACTAAAATGACCGCTGGCGTGACGATCGACGGTTCGGTTTTGTGTGCAAACTAATGACAACCAACTTTGCTTCTAAGGGAATTCCCCGTATTTAGTTCATTTGCATTCATTTCAAAGAATTGGACGCACTCACTTATTCATTACTATGTGAAATTGTGAAGTTGGTTTCGATTAGTTTGCACACTTTTCCCCACCATTCCTCACGTTTCCGTCATCAGTTTCACCAAACGAAGAGATCTATAGGCCCAGGTGTTTGTATCGGGAAACTAAAAATGGAACTGGGTGTGGATTTTGAAATAGATCCACCCTAATGTTGAGGGTCCAATTTTTATGAATAATTCAAGTTTCTGTTTAAAAGTCAAATTAATCGAAAGCAATACCCTCTCTAGCAAACAAACTTCGTTTTGACGCCGTCAAAATACCACCTTATTCCTTTGTTTGTAGAATCATACACTGTTGACTAATTTCTAATTTTTATTGTAAAATGCAAAGGCTACGTTGCATTTTTACCACGTTAACGAATATAGTTAGGTTGCTAGATAGGGTATTGTCGAAAGGTAAGAATTCCATCCCTATAGTTAGGACTTAGTTTTGTCAGAAAATGTTCTTAGTAACCAGAAGCCAATGCAATACAGTCAGAGGCAGTGAAATGTCAGCATGAATTCGCTTCAGCGGGTTTTCAGCTGATTCACACACACAATCAAAACTATTTGTACTTGTTTATACTGCTGAAGCTGCTACACACAAACACTCGTGGTAGTGGAAAAACCGTATAAACAGTTTTTATTGTGTGGATCAGCTGAAAAACAGCTGAAGCAACTTCATGCTGAAATTTCTTTGTCTTTAACTCTAAGTTTCGGTCGTAGATTGACATTGTAAATCTTTCGTCTAAATTTCTTAATTATTTTTTTTTAATTAAAATTTTTGATTTTTCCATACCCATTATACGATTAGATCCATTCAATTTTCCAATATTTTTCTTATGTCCACATTTCGAAGCTAAAATTTGTACATAATTCAACATTTTCATTTAATTTAATTTAATTTTTTTTTGTTTAATTAATTTTACATTTACAGTCGAGGAAATTTAGTTTTCGGGTTTTCCAAAGGTATTAATCTTATTTAACCCACACTTTATCCCACAACAATGGAATCCACAAATTTAAATTTAGTTAACTCAGCGGTCGCAATGACGGCGCTGCAGTCACGATTTCAAAATGTGATATAGGGTGGATAAACTAAATTTTGGTTTTAGCTACATTTTTTCTTGGTTTTTAATTATTATATTAGGCTTCTAAATTAAAAGTACCTTTATGCAATATAAACCGTTTGAGTTTGAAAAAAGATGTTTTGTATCAGTGAACGATATAGGAAAGCGTTCAGTACGTCTCAACATACAAAAGAACGTAAAATTTAATTGTACATTTAGCCACCCTACGTCCGTCATCGCTTCTATTGTCTTCAAAAACATATTGTGTGCTTGTCATGATATGTATCAGACGTTTGTTTATTTATGTGTCTCATCTAAAATGCTGGCCAGCAAAATTCTGATCATTAAATTCAACGGCCAAATTGATCTAAATGTTAAAATAATTGTGAATTGTGAATTGTGAAGTTAATGTGGTTTTGTTTTCTCTTCATAAAGGAATTTGCATCAGTTCGATGTAAAGTGCGGAGCACCATTAGAAAAAAAAACTTGTCGCTGAAGAATGATCAAAAAGTTGCTGGACGCAGTAGCTACAATTAATGCTTTGCAGGATATAGAATAAAAATTAGAGAAACACCAAGAGCCGTCCATTTGAAATCTTCATCATCATTTCAACTAAAGGTTTTTTTTAACGAAACGGAAGTTCGCTCGCAGATTCGGATCGGAACATCTCATTCGTTTTCGCTAAAGCTCGTAGCCGTCATTAATCATGATTCCCATGAAGAATCGCCAAAAATAAAAAATTGGCAAGGGATGAAGAAACGCCGGCAAAAACAAAGAATGATAAATTTGTTTTTGTTGCGTTTCTTCACACTTTGGCGATTCTTCGTGGTGATTAAACAAATCCTTGGAAATTTATCCTTTTACGAAATTTATCTAAAAGGCGTTATTTGTTCGAAGCTAGTGAATCTATCCTTTTATAAAAGTTACGAAATGCTGCCTGGTTCGATCCTAAGGAAACTCTTATTTTACGTCAGGTAACGGCATCTTGTTCGATCCTAGGGAATTCATACTTTAACGAAAGATCCCGAGGACACTATCATTTTACGAAAGATAATGTAGAGACATTTCAAAAACGTATTTTTACACTTTGGCGTTTCCTCACACTCTGGCGATTTTTCTCTTCACACTCTATCGATTTTTCTTGACAATTCATCATTATGGTTGATTTGTTAAATCAACAAGAAAAATCGCCATAATGTGAAGAAAAACCAAGAAATATCGCCAAAGAGTAAAGAAACTCCAAGGATCATAGAGAATTGAAAATTTGTCTTTATGGCGTTTCTTCACACTTCTGAGACTTTTCTTGATGATTTAACAAATCAACTAAATATGATGAATTGTCAAGAAAAATCGCCAAAGTGTGAAGAAACTCCAAAATATGACAAATCGCCAAATAATACAATATTGTCGATTTGACTATAACTTTTAATTTAGAAAAAGATTGTACGGGACAGCAATGAAAGTAAATAGATAGATATGGCCAAACGTTCAAATTTGTTCTAGCTGGAGCACATACGGACTTGCATGGCGCCACCTCAAACAAACTCATTTCTAGTACAAATTTCCACTAGAAATGAGTTAGTTTGAGGTGGCGCCATGCAAATCCGTATGTGCTCCGACTTGTATGGACTGGCCATACCTACTTATCTACTTTCATTGCGGGACAGTATGTACTGCATATCATATAATTCCTCTCTCTTGTGTTTATCTGTGTTCTACGAAGCCAAAATATAATTTCGGACTACAAGTAAACCGTCTCGACCAGTAGTTATTTTCCTAAGTTCCTAATGAGTGCAAAAAGGCTATTTCAACATTAGTTAGGAAAGCATAATTTTTATGTGAATGTTTCTGAGGTTTTCAATCTTAATATTTTCATGAAGTTACAAATAATCCACAAGTTTCAAACAGAAGTTTGGAAAAACGATACGATCAAGTGGGAGCAAACGGTTTGCCAAACTCCTGTCACGTAGCAAATATTGGTTCGATTGAAAAACTGATTACTGTTCCGGAGTCCTGAGGTCATTTGCTATACGCTAACACTTTATTCGACTAAAATCCTCCGAGAAATTTTTTATAATTTTTCTCTTGATATTACTAACATTGGATCTGATATATTCGTGACATATCGAAGCGTTTTTCTATTGATAAGGTAAAAGAATAGTAGACGATAAAGAATGACTGCCATAGTACCGTTCCAGATGCTGTTCCAGCTGTAGAGCCCCCGGAAAGAAGAAAAAAATCTGCATTTTGGCACCAACTTTTTTCCAACACTTCTGTAGGCTTGCAGCACAAAAGTACTGGGCTCATTTATGTGTGGAACGATAGTGGGTGAGGCCAGCTACAACACCCCATACTTAGTTCCGTGGAACAACGAAGCTGCAGAGAAGCAGTACTCTCCGAACATTCACTATATTTTAAGTCATAGCTCTCGTGGATCAACTAGCACCAAGCGGTGCGTATACTCTATCTGTAGGTCTTTCCAAGGCCGACAATCGTACAACATTACAACAATTTAAAATAATTTTTTCTTGAGTTATTGCCGAAAAAGTGTTTTCAGTACCCTCTGACATGTGATCACTTTTGAACACTTTTCACAGAAAACAAATTTTTTTTAGAAAAAGTAAAAGATTTACGTGTTTCCTAGAATTGAAAGACGAATCCAACGAGCTATCACTCATTAAAATTGGAGTCGGCTTGTTCCCCAATCACCTGAAGTCTTGGCGATATGACTCTTAATATTTTCATGAAGTTACAAATAATCCACAGAAAATTTTATTACCCTAGAACGAGGTCGGAAATACATCAAATAAATCAAATAGAAAACAGACTTGGAAATTGTTATTTTGTCTAAAAGTTGATATTAAAATTCTTTGGAAATCGTAAATCGCATAATTGCATGAGCAGGCATCTCAGGATTATAAATCAGGAACTTTGAAGTTCGTCATATATTCATATTCTTATCTTATTCCTGACCAGATTCTGTTTTCATGATTGAGCTCAATCATGAGCTTCACTTATACAAAGAGTTGAATTTATTTCCTATGCCAAATTGTAATTTGGCGAAAATAATGTTCCGAATCTGCGTTTCGTTTAAAAAAAAAGCCTTTAGTTGAAATGATGATTGTGAAGATTTCAAATGGATGGCTCTTGGGGTTTCTCTAATTTTTATTCTATATCCTGCAAAGCATTAATTGTAGCTACTGCGTCCAGCAACTTTTTGATCATTCTTCAGCGACAAGTTTTTTTTTCTAATGGTGTTCCGCACTTTACATCGAACTGATGCAAATTCCTTTATGAAGAGAAAACAAAACCACATTAACTTCACTATTATTCACAATTATTTTAACATTTAGATCAATTTGGCCGTTGAATTTAATGATCAAAATTTTGCTGGCCAGTATTTTAGATGAGACACATAAATAAACAAACGTCTGATACGTATCATGACAAGCACACAATATGTTTTTGAAGACAATAGAAGCGATGACGGACGTAGGGTGGCTAAATGTACAATTATATTTTACGTTCTTTTGTATGTTGAGACGTACTGAACGCTTTCCTATATCGTTCACTGATACAAAACATCTTTTTTCAAACTCAAACGGTTTATATTGCATAAATTTACTCTTAATTTAGAAGCCTGATGTAATAATTAAAAACCAAGAGAAAATGTAACCAAAACCAAAATTTAGTTTATCCACCCTATATCACATTTTGAAATCGTGACTGCAGCGCCGTCATTGCGACCGCTGAGTTAACTAAATTTAAATTTGTGGATTCCATTGTTGTGGGATAAAGTGTGGGTTAAATAAGATTAATACCTTTGGAAAACCCGAAAACTAAATTTCTTCGACTGTAATAATCATTTTTTGTGTTTTTGTAATTTTTCCATAATTTTCTTAAATTTAGTTTTGTTTTTAAATATTTTTTTTTTGGTTAAAAAAATGGCACAAAGATGTATAATTCAAAAAACGTTTACTTTCCTTTTTTCTTAAACAAATTTTTATTTTTATTCATTTTCTCTTCATTCTTTTTACTTTTGATTTTCTCTAACATTGTCGATCGTTTTTACTATTTAGTTAAACTTTATGGATTTTGTTTTGAGTATATTTTTCTATTTTATACACTTTACCGTCCCGTTGGACGTTTCTCATTTCTAATTTTCTTTTTTCAAATTGTGTCTCACAATCTCAAATATAATTTTTCTAAAAAAAACGCATTCGTTCATATTTGTTGTTTAACTTAATAAGTTCATTTGCAATCCTTTCTTTGGCATCAGTAATAGAACAATAAGTTTTTTTTTCCACTTCGCAACAGTTGCCTACATGTTCACCAGATAAACAAATGATCTGCGAATCACTTTTAATTAAAAATTTTTGTTGATATCAACCGGAACCGAATATTACTCCAAATCAATCAGTCAGAGAGTTTGTCGAAATTAAAAACCGATCGGCGTCTCGTTAAAATTATTAGTTATGAAACGTGAAACGTCATATCACATAAGCCTAGTATATGGGACAAGTGGGTTGGCCTGTAGAGGCGCCACATTTTTTTCATAGTACTTCGTTCTCTGCGGCTTATTTTCATGTGAACCAACTTCACTTTTGTCATTACAGAACAAATGTCAACAATATGAAGTTGGTTCACATAAAAATAAGCGCAGTGACAGCAGTAATTTTATGACTGAATGTACCAAAGGGTACCAAAAATCTATTACATTTCTTCTTAGTTTCTAAACATCATTCTCCTATAGCGAAGCGAAAAGATGACATATAATGTATAACCTCTCTGTCATTTTTTTCGCTTCGACGTACTAGATCAGCGATATGAAAATTACTCTTCGCTTGGGATGTACATATGTACCTGGGTATACTTAAAACTTAAAAATCGTAAACACCTTAGTAATGTCACTTACCGTTTTACACAGGACTTTAAATTTAGTGCTTAAATGGCAGCTCTTTTTTGACATAAAAGTTTGGGTTAAATCCGTTAAATCAAACACAACGAAGATAATCTGAGGTTACGTTTGAAATTACCGTACCTTGAAGATGATCTATTCTAACAGACACATATGCGACGCGGCTATTTATAACACTTTAGTACTTACAAGTAGGGGTGGTCCAGATCAACAAATAAAGTAGAGCAATGAAATGACGTTAAGCGGATGCCACATTCGTTTACACGATATTGTAAATAAATCATCGTCAAGATACGGTACTTTCAAACGTCACCTTACTTAACGTTCGTTAAAAATTTCGTCTCTTGCTTCATTCATTTGTATGGCGTATTGGCGTATTTTTAACGTATGTGGCATTTCAAACGTCCTTGAAGCTGATTAATATATTTTCACTTTTCGTAGTATCTGCTCCACACTTTATCAAATCAAATCGTATTCGTACGTGACTTTCGATTGGAATTCATCCCTTGCCTTCGGCACGAAATGCAACCTTCCCACACCTCAACAAAAAAATTCACAGCAAGACAGTATGGGACTTGTTTTGAGCGAGACGGTAATGAGTCGCTTTCTGGTCGCACGACAAAACCAAATTTGCGATATACTGTAGACAGCACTCATATTGTGTGGCACACGGGTCTAAATGGTATTTATTGAAATATCACAAACCATACGCTGGCAATGTCCCCATTGTGGACTGAGAACGACACAGTTTAGATGAAACTGTGTCGTCCCACTTTGCATAATAGTGACGTTGAGTGTGAAAACGTTACGTATGACTATTAAACAATGTTTACGACAGCTTTTTCCAATATTGTCTGACATTTTTGATTTAAGTATAGTTTCCACTTAAAAAGAGCACTCCGTTTAGCCTCCGTTTACATGACAGTTGTAAAATTGAACAAAAGAACTGTCACGCAAACGGAGTGGAAATTGAATTTATTTCAATTTTTTACTCTGGAGTGCTCTTTTTAAGTGGAAACTATACTTTACGAGATTTAATTTTATTTCAACACTTGACTTGTTTATCAAGTTGGAAGAAATAAGGTCGGAACAGAACTATACGCGTTAGATTGATCAGGGTAGGACGTTCAATTTACAGAACTTGAAACCTGATGATCCTTTGTTTCTTTCACTGTCATCATTTAAATCATAGGAATCTTCCTGTCGTCACCAGGACAGATGCCAAAGCAGTAACTTCGGAAGGTTGCTCCTCATAAGGTCTTAGTTGAATAAACTTGGAACGTTCACATACAACGTGTATACCCGTCTCTACTTCTAATCTGCAAGAACACCAAGTGGTCCATCGAAATAAGTTGCTAGTATAGAACGTGCATTTGAGCGATATTTCTCAAAAATGGGAATAATTGACGTAGACAAAATAAAAATAAATTTCCCAAATTCAAATAAGAAAATCAAGTCCAGAACGTTTTGCTCTCCTACTTGCAATCTGCCTTTACCTCTGTAACACGAGCCCAATGTTATACCTTCTAGGACATATGGAACAAGTACCGTACAGTAATGCTTTGTCATCGCAATCATAATCTTGGCGATTCAGAACAATTATACACTCTGCTGCCGTCGTATGCGCACACTGAATCACGTTCGATTCGTCATCCTTATTGATAAGGTGAATTACTGAGCATTAACGGCAGACAGTAGCGTACAATTTGTTGATATCTACCTCGCTAGTGAACCGGACTATGCATCGAGAATTGAACTCGATTGTCGTTCATTTACTTATTAAATGGAAACGAACGTGCTGCTTTCCGCTTCCAATTCTTATCCCCTAAATCGAATTTACTGGAAACTCAGATCCAATTAGGGGTTTATGTACAAAAGTTATGGAGATCACTGGAAGTTAATCGCTGGACGGTGCAAAGCGCAAACATTAGCGAGCCACAGTGCAGAATGAAGTTCTACTTAATCTGGAACCTTGAACTTGGTCAAGGTCTTATATCAACAGGTAGCGCAGTTTACCATTTCCTTACGGATGCGCTTTAATAAAACTACCTGCTGCGCCACTGGATGAATGATTATGCTTATCAAACATCGATATCTTTCGGTTTTTTCTTTCGAATATTAACTTTGGTGATATGAGCCATTGCCATTGTTTGGTATGCCACATAGTGTCTGTCGCGTTCTCATTTGCTACGATTTTCGTTTGAATTTTTATTGGCAAACTCAGTTTAGCATCCAAAATGAGTAACGTTCCATCAGATCAATCAAATCAACAACCAGCATAGACAAGGTAAGCAAAATTGCGAGAACTAATTCAAACGGTTTTGGGTGTTCGTGCAGAAACAACAGAAAACAAAACAATAATTGGAATGGCTGGGTTTGTCATATACAATGTCAGCTGTGGTTAACATCTACAACCATTCAATCAACGGAATCGATAGCGACAAAATGTTTGCGAAATATAATCAAATCGAATTTTTTTCCAATTAACGCATATGCCACCACAAACCATCCACCCCACAATTATTACCGAGTGTCTAAACGATTTCCGTGCACATTTCATTACACAGGACCGCCAATCATCCAACCAGCCATCACAAATCAACCAATAATTGTACAACCACCTCGACAGCAACAACAACAACAGCAAGTCGTTAATACAATTCAAATCGTACACACCGGCAATCACTGCACTTGCAGACATAGCTTCCGCTCGGAATTTACCTGCTGTGGCATATGTTGTGCCATATTCCTATTCCCGGTGGGTTTGATTTGCTGCTTTTGCATGCGAAAGCAACGGTGCAGGCATTGTAATCTGTACGCGTAAGAGGACGACGATGTAGAGATATAAGCGAGAAATGAGAACAATTTATTTTGGTTAAGAGTTTGTCAGTCAATAATTTGAAAATGTTTTTCTGGTTGTTAATTGACTGAGTGCCGCTGTATTTGCCCCCAGTATGTTATCGATTTGTGTAAATTGCAATAAATAAATTTGGTTAAAATGTCGGAAAAGGGAAACTGATGATTCGGTTACGAGGAGACTCGTACATTTCGAGTGTCATTCCAACAGAATTACGGTTTCATTCCACTCCGGAATCTACAATGAAACGACCAGTTTGCCGTCTCAGAATAGACTGATTTTATTTAGAACAAATACGGCGTATTTATATGTTTTACAAACTTATCTAGGCTTACTATATTCTTCTTATTTAGACTGACTACTACGTTCATTCACTTTATAGAGTTATTCAATTGTAACTTCCAACACTCCCACTCAATTGGATAATTCTATAAGTGTACTTCGACTCCCACTTAAATCGTATTGCGGACCATTTCCATAGACCTCCTGATTCGATAATTCAACTGAGCCATTCGACCATCGACCTTGTGTACATTCGACCATTCGTTCAATCATGACCCACTCAATTAAATTATTCGTGCAAATTCGATTTGACCTCGTACAAATTATTCGACCATGCCATTCGTCCTTGCCATTCGTCCTTGCCATTGACTTTCGGTACTTCCGAACTTGCCATTCGTCCTTGCCAATCGACCTTGTCGTTTACCTTCAATACTGCCGTTCAACTTTCACAATCGACCTTGTCGTCTGCCCTTTACTTGAACATTCATCAATTGTGATGCAGCGACTTTCCTTTATGTCCAATTGCAACTAATCCGTAGTTGCCACGAATAGCATTTAGCTATTTCCATGACTAAAATCCGTAGTCATCACACCCATCGTGTGTCATCTTGACCATCGTGCGTCATCTTGACCATTGTGTGTCATCTTGACCATCGTGTGTCATCTTGACCACTGTTGCCATCTTGACCACTGTTGCCATCTTGACCACTGTTGCCATCTTGACCACTGTTGCCATCTTGACCACCGTTGTCATCTTGACCACTGTTGCCATCTTGACCACCGTTGTCATCTTGACCACTGTTGCCATCTTGACCACCATTGTCATCTTGACCACTGTTGCCATCTTGATTGATGCTGAACCGTTTGTGAGATTGCACTGCTCACCCAGTATTACGCCTACCGACCGTCATCGACGTGACCATTTGTCATCTGCCATGACTCGACCAATTCTGTCGTCTGTCATTGACTTGACCATCGACCATCATCGACGCGACCATCTGCCATGTGACTACCTCCTCAGACGAAACGATGCCATACCAACCGCCATACTTGTAGTTTACCGCCACCACTTTGTGACTACCTCCTCAGACGAAACGATGCCATACCAACCGCCATACTTGGAGTTACCGCCACCACTGCCATAGCGCGAACCAGCGTCGAAACTTTCCGCAGAACACACAACAACCACAATTTAATCATACAGCGAGTGTTATTGACACCCCTTCCAGTACAAACTGGCGCTGCAGATTAATTGCCACAGTTCAATGTGTCTGGGCCCATAACCTGTTGGAATTACGGTTTCATTCCACTCCGGAATCTACAATGAAACGACCAGTTTGCCGTCTCAGAATAGACTGATTTTATTTAGAACAAATACGGCGTATTTATATGTTTTACAAACTTATCTAGGCTTACTATATTCTTCTTATTTAGACTGACTACTACGTTCATTCACTTTATAGAGTTATTCAATTGTAACTTCCAACAGTATGTCCAGGTCGGACCTGCTAAAATCCAAAAAATTCAGATAGCCCTGAGGAAATAAATTTCTAGGACAGAATCTAGAGCTCGGAAGTTAATGGACTAATGAGGAATGATGAACTTTCCTTAGATTTTAGAAGTGAGAAAACGATGGAACAACAGGAAAGGCTGTTACTCCAATCAACAGTATATTGGGCTAATAGTCATCATCATAAAAAGGACTTGGCATTGAATCCGTGTATATTACAAAATGTTGGTACAATAAAACCACTGATAATGAAGTTCTCACAAATTTTGCTGTTGGCTGGCATCCACATCGTCCAAGGATCTATGATTCTTTTCTAAAATGTTTATGGCAGGTTATTCCACAAAATTAATATTAATCTCCAGTCACTTCACACCAGAATGAGGCTCTGAATAATATTGGAAAATTTCAGTTCTAGAAGCCGTTAACATCCTAGCCAATGTCTCAACATCCAGGCAACGGTGCAAACGGCGCAAAGCCCGCTACAGTACTGACATCAGCTTTCCAAAAAACCGTAATTCAATGAAATCGGTTTGTCAGTCTGAGGTAGGTACAAAATTTAAGAAGATACACTTTCCGGGAAAGTCCTAATATCGACGCCATTTTGTTTCATTCAAAAGTAAACGTTGACGGTCATTGACGGTCCATGAAATGTTGTCAATTGATCAGGGTTTCAAGAAAAGAAAAAAAGTTTTTTTCGACCGGAAAAGTGATTTTGCATGTTTAGTTCCCCCAGTTTTTCATAGTCAATCATATGATATAACGAAAAAAATATTGAAAAACGTAAAGCGAGCGAACCGACTTTTTCTGACACAGAGCGTCAGACTATTGACACTTGAGCTGCACTGGAGATGGCGTCACTTTTCCATTCAAAAATCAAGGTACATATTGTGTGGAGGTAATGCCGTTCAGACGCGCAGCCTAGCACATAATGGTTGACGACGACATACTCGAGCTTCACAAAATATTTTCACTATTTCACAACAGATGGCCCGACTTTCTCTCGTATTTTTTGCTTTTAACGAAGGGATGAGATGGCGTTTGTATCGGACTTTCGTGCCACCGCACATCTGATTCGGTTATATATGGCATTACCTCCACACTATAATTTACCTAGGAAAAATCAGTAAGAGCAAGGATCACGAGCTGTCATCTCACTGTTTCATATATTTTGACGTATAGTGGTCTTTGCTAAATGGTGTTGCGAGCTTGTATCTCAGCGCGAATGTTTTTTTTACACCAACATCACTATTGCGAATTTCAATCGAACAATAAATGAAATTGATTGGCACTTTCGCTGCAAGCTGGCAACACCATTTAGCAAAGATCACGATACGTCAAAAATATATGGAAAAGTGAGATGACAACTCGTGATCCTTGCTAAGACTATCTTTTTTCATATAGAAAAGTAACTAGCCCGAGGGGTGACGCACTCGGGATTAAATGGATTTAAATCCATTTAATCCCATGTATTTCTTGGATTAAATGTATTAAATGGATTAAATTTGAAGGAGTGCGTGACCCCTCGAACTAGCCCTACCAGCTCAAGTGCCAATATTAAATGACGCATTCGCGATTTTCACGTTCAACAGATGACACTACTTTCTATGTTGACCAAATTTGAATATTGGACACAAGTATGTTCGATTTATTTCCGCTACGCGTCGCACCCTTTGTTGCAAATCGGCAATTTCGTTTTATTTGTAAATATAACTTCGCTGGCAACATTTCTTAGAGCTCGTATGTTCTGTGACAGCATTGCCCATATAATTTTATATTGGTAGACTTGACAAATTAACAGGTTCAACTTAACGATGATTTACTGTACGAGCTCTCACAACGGTATAAAATAACATTGGACAAGAACTCTCTGACTTTTTCTATTTGAATGCAGTTATAGATAACGAACGCTCACGGTAACGGGGTATCGAATGAAATTATTATTTTTTTGTTCGGTTAAATATCTTTTAACGAATTCTATGAATCTTAACGAAGAAATTCTGTAAAATTTTGTAAATGCCGAAATGCTAAGTAATTTTCAAAAAATTTATAAATCCCGAAAAGGCACAACAACAATTAAAGTTTTTTCCATTTCAACTTGCAAAATTTTTTTTGGTTTTTGTTTTCCTTTAATAAAGCCCCGATCAACAAATCAATAAACGTTCATTCGAATACGTGCATTGTGTGTGCATCGGATACGACCCACGCGACACATTGACACTGTGAGTTTTGTCTTCGACGATAAAAACGATAAAGAAAATTTTCATTTTCATAACGAACACTTAATGTTACACAAATTGGCTACCATTTTTCTGTTTTTTCGCTAAACCGTTTTTGTTGATGACAACAATTAGAAATCATTGCATCGAATTTCACTAAAATAACTACTACTCGCCGGCGAATCCGTTGACGCATAACTTTCAGCATAAATCGGCTGAACGGTAGCACCAATTTGCAAATTAATATGCGGCCCCTCCAACGAGTCGCCGGTTTCCCATGCTTGTGGACTCAATGTGTCCGCTTCCGATTCGAACACCAATTCGAACGGACTTTCCGGTGCGTTGAAGAATACTTCCGAAAATCGGCCGATTTCGGTCGAACCGAAAGCTTGCTGGAAACCAGGCAGTGGAGTAATGTTCTGGAAGAGAAACGAGTGTGGTTGAAGGAGTTATCATATTGTCGTTCGGTCAGAGTGAGTACCTGTAACTCTTCTCGACTGCTGAGCGAGTCTTCATTGTCCGTTTTGTTCTTTCGACGTTTCTTACTCGGTATGAAGTCGGATTCAAGGACGCCACTCTGGTAATGTAGAAATTTAATGATTTTATTGAGGAAATGGTATTGAGGTCATGTCGGGATAGAACTGAAAACCTCAAGCTGGTGGAGAAAATCAAAAAATGATCTCGGAAATTTCAAAGCTTTAAGAAAATCTCAGCGACGATTGTTTGGAAAACATTTTCTTGATTTTTTTAAAACTTTCTTACATTTTCCTAGACTTTTCCATAGTTTTTCTAATTTGACAAAAATGTAGGAAAATGTGGAAAACTTGAGGAAACTAAGGGAAAATGTTTTTCCAAAAATAGTCACAGTACAACTCCGAAACATCCGGCGTTATAAATAACTTCGTTCCACGTCGTTTATAAATGTAGTTTGTTTGCTAGATAGAGAGGTTATGCCTTTGTCTATAGAAAACGCATTAACTGTCACAAATGTCACAAAAAAATCCTCAAAAATCGTAAAGTATTTTCCGGGGAAATTCGGATTTGCCCTTTTATCAATTTGAAAAAAATCATTTTCCTTATAATTCGCTAATACCACACGTACAATGTGAGAATGCTTACCTGATGCACTACAAAAACCAAAATCTGTAAAATTCAACAATCTTACCGCAATTTTCTGATAATCCTTTGTGGTGCTGGGCTGGCTGGGCGGGCGAATCGATGGAAGCATTGGTGATACCTGCGGTTCGGGCGTCAAATGCCTCTTGCGATGATGAGGTCTCGAACCGTACGGCCCATTCATCCAATTGTACGTTGGATTTGGTTGTTCAGTGGAATGCCAATTTGGAATGGTATTGGAAGGCGAAGATTCGTCGTGGAAGCGTGATGAATTTGTTGGATTAAAATTGTTCGGATTGTGCTCGGGAAGATGATTTTGATAAAGATTCGGTATGAATGGCGTTGTACCAATGCCACCAATGCGATCGATTTCGTTAATCTGAAAATTTGTGGAAAATCAGAGGTGCTGGCAGCAGGATCAATTGTTACGTGGCCCTTATTTGGAAGTAGATTTAACCTCAAAACAAACGAGGCACCGAAAACGTGTTTTGATCGAAATTCTCTTTCGTTGAGCATTAAAGAATAAAGAAAATTTAGGTCGAAACACGTGTTCTATGCATCGTGTGTTTTGAGCAGAGAAATGGAACATAGAAGGAACATTAAAATGACAGTTGGCTTCTATTTGCACGTAATTATCTCACCTTCTTTCCCATAGGAGCTGGTTCTCTGGTTTTGAGCTTAAAATTACCGAAAATTGTCGAAATTCATCGCGTTACCAAAAAATTCTTTCGTTAAATTTCTTGAAATTTTTGGTAAATTTCGGTCAATGAAAGTCAAGGACAGTTATGGTCGATCGCCGAATTCGTCTTAAACGCACTCACATTTTATGTCAAAATAATATGAAAATGAGTGCTTTTGAGTACGAAAATCAAATACCTGTTTTACACTTTCATTGATTTCGGTGGCCCTTGCTTCTATAATAGTAGGTAGTTCGATGAAATGATGATGATTCGAATTGGTCGGATCGATTTAACGTTAGCATCACTTTTGTGTTACAATAATGCTAATGAGTCCCAATTGAACATCGTCAATGTTATTTAACGAAAATCAATTTCCACTTCACGACGTGGCTGTCGTTGAGATAAAAAAGAAATCGTCCCAAAACTGTGCCAATTGAAACAGAAAAAGATGAACACTCTCTGGCGCCAGAATTTATATCCACTTCAGTGCCCATTCAACAAGTGGAAATTCTTCGCTTGTTTATTTGTGTTGTACATTTTCTTCATTCCTGATAGCTGATAGCATCGCAGAGTAATGGGGTAGTGGGGGGACTATATATACACACAAAGCTATATATATACACTTCGCAAGCATTACTACATCAATGTTCCTATAGGCGATGTTTTACACATCAAATTATACAAAATAGCAAAATTTTCGTTTTCCCATTCGCAGATATATATATGCGTGTATACCGTACCACCCATACAATTCGAATGAATAATAATTCTCGTCAAGAGATTCTATTACCATTCGCATATATGAACCCTGCAAATGAATGATTCAGTACATTAATAACGAGCAATTTGAGTTTCGCTTCGTATTATGTGCTTAACTCAGACATTTCATTGAGCACACTCGAAATGGAATAATATTACAAATTGGGCTAGCATGCAGCAGCAAAAAATAGCAAAAAAAGAATCGGGACAATTAGTGGGTGGGTGCATGAGTAGTGCTAATGAAAACTAGTAAAATTATTATTTTTTATTTGATTGATTCAACGTTGAGGGTACACTACAGCGGGATGAATTTTTCACTGTTGCGGGTTTTCCGACGCGTGGTAACCAACGCCATGTAATTTATCAAGTTCTTCACTAGTAAGGAGATGAATTCTAGTGCAAAGAGATGAGTTTCACCCGATTGAAGAGTTCTAACGCTATAAAATTGATCAGGCTCATCGCTAGGAATTTTATGATGTTGTTCTAGTACAACGAAATGACTTTACCAATGTTTTAGGGTTCTGATGCAGTAAAATTGATCAGGTTCATCACCAGAAATCTTATGGAGTTATTCTAGTACAACGGGACAAATGTCACCCGATTGTGGGGGTCTAACGCCATGAATTTTATCGGTTTCATCGCCAGATAGTTTATCAGTAATTTCACCCGTTTGTGGGGTTTCAAAGCCATTAAATTGATCAGGCTCATCGGTCGGAATTTTATGATGTTATTCTAGTACAAAGGGATACATTTCACGTGGTTATGTAGTTCAAACGCGACAGGATGGCTCAGTGGTTCCGTACTAGCTTTCAATCAAAATGAAACGGGTTCGATTCCAGTGTCAGACAATTCGACATGGATTTTTTTTAGTTATTATAATCGCATAAGTAGCGTCCTTAAGTTCAATCAAGCTTCATAATTTGGGTAGTTGCAGTGTATTTGGTGACTGTGAAATACGATTAATTTGTGGGCATAGTGTCTAGCCTACATTTAGGCGAGATATCAATTAAGCATCTAACTTTACTCAGAGAGTATTTGCATATTTCGACGCGTGGTTCAGAAGCCACATTGAGCCGGTGGTCCAGACTGAACTTGTTATTGGCCGTAAAAGGCTGTTAATACGAAAAAATCAAAAATTGATCAAGGTCATAGCTAGGAATGCTAAGAGGTTCGTTTAGTACAAAGAGATGAATTTCGCCCGATTGTCGGGTTCCAACTTCCAACACAATAAAATTGATCAGGCTCATCGCTAGGAATTGTATACTAGTACTATGGGTGATTTTCACGCGGTTGTGAGGTTCTCACACGATGAATTTTATCGGGTTCGTCGTCAGAAATTTAGAGATGTTATTCTGGTACAACTGCATAGTACGTCATGAAACCTACTAGTACTTAGGGATGAATTTGACACGATTGTAAGGTTTCAGAACAATCAACACTCGGTATGAAATTCAATCCAATAAATTTTCAACTAGACCCTCACTGTTAGTCTAAATCGGTTCACATCGAAGACATTAGTCAAGGAAAATTGATTTCTATAATCAACAAAAAAGGTCGATCAATTGAATGTTAATGACAAACATCCAACCGACCAACAACGTAATAAATATAACTCCGAACATAAAGAGAAAATTCATTAAAACGGACACACTACAATATTTTGGCGCTCTATTTCTGGGAACCAATTCATTTTCCTTCCACTTGTTGCGCACACAGAACACACATAAAATGTAATGTAATAACTCCATTATTAACGGCACCGTATAATGCTCGTTGATTTAGACATACAAATAAATGACATTCAGTGTGTGTTCGGCTG
Source organism: Bradysia coprophila (assembly GCF_014529535.1). Classification (NCBI taxonomy): domain Eukaryota; kingdom Metazoa; phylum Arthropoda; class Insecta; order Diptera; family Sciaridae; genus Bradysia; species Bradysia coprophila. The sequence goes on along the minus strand of NW_023503496.1, from coordinate 764,009 downwards.
TGTGTGCGTGCATATATGGAGCAATAAAACAAGTTGTGTATAATGATGCCCACATCATTCACAAAACCATTTAGGCTATAAAGTATCCCATCAAAAGGGAATGATAATAAAATAGAATTTTCATTTGTCTTTAACATCATAAAAAACGCTCGACATGGCCACATTTCCATAATTTTTCTTCTCGTTTTTTGACTTTGAGGATAACAGCGCAGAGAATGACAGAAAAAAAAATTAATTTAATTTCAGAGCCCCACAACCCTCCGTTCAATAACTCATTTATTTTGTGTGGCTTAAAAGCTTGCTGCTGATGCGAAGAAAATTCCACATACAACAGCAACGTCATATGTGAATCCATACCACATTTACGACTCCAAAAAAAAGCACAGGAGACAATTGATTATACGATATTGATGTGTGTTATGTTTCTCCGAATCCCCCAACCCTCCTACAGGGCAAATGCCGACGAGCTATGTAACATACATTAAATAACAAAGTAAATGAAATATCGTTACATGTGAGTGAGGTGGTATATAGAGAACGAATAGCTTGCGGCACACTATATACACATCGTTCATCGGTGTAACCGAAACGTAGCACAGAAATTTTGTACATATACACATGCGAAGAGTAAATAAATGTTACTCCATCACCCCTTTCCCATCATGCATTTTCAACATTTTCATTCTCCGAAAAAGTAAATGCTTTTTTCCCTCATCCTCCCCCAAAGCACACACTACAACGGATTTTGTCTTACATAACTTTCTGACGACATGATGACAAAATATTGAATTTCTATTTTTGGCTATAAACAGTATACCATGGAATACCACATGCAGCTCCGTAAATGAGAATTGTGTTTTTTTTTCATTTTGTGTCTCTCCCCTATTCGCTTTTGTTTGTGAGCAAACGAACGGTTTTATTTCGTTGAAATGGAGAGAGCTTTTCGTATGAACATTGACCTGCGGCGTGAAAATATATACTGAGAGAAGAATTCCGTTAGTAAATAACCAGCGTTCAGAGTACATAATACACTAAAGACCGAGAGAAAATTTGGCGCCACTCGAACCGGCGCATGTCTCCCCGTTTCTCATTTCGATTTTTATCAATGCCCGTTTCACACCGGAGCTTTATGTAACCCGCTTTGTTATGTATACACAGAGAGAGATTGTCGCTTTGCATGAGCATATCTAGGGGAAAAATGTAATTCAATATGGTAATCAGCGGAAAAGGGATGAACAAGTTCATTGAGCGATCGACCCGAAATGTTGAAAATACGAACAGAAAATAGCAACAACAACAACAAAAAAAACTGACGAAAACTTGAAGAAGAAGTTTTGCAATTGTTCGCATAAAAGGGTGGCTGAATGTCAGTTGAATAGCTGATGGATGGCAATGTATAATATACATTGTATATATGTACTACATGGATTGATGTATTATGTACAAACGAAAATACTTTCCTAGGAGGTATGAGTTGAGCCGGAATAGTCGTTGGGATAGAAAAAAAAGCAGCAGCACCAGAAAAACGTCAATACTTTCGCAGGAAAAAATATGGTGTGATGAAAAACGCGATATATATAGTCAAAGACCGGGTGTTGAAGTTGTAAGTTGGAATTGAAAAAGACAGGTTTTTGTTGCCTGTTAATCATAATACATATGCATGGTGTTATCGTTGATGTTTATGCGGATAAGTTCGATTGTAAGTCGGATTAGGCGTTTTTTTTTCAGTTTTATTTTTTTTATTTCCGATATGGCATTGTGCATTGAACAGTCACCTAGGATAGGTCTTCTGTGACGATCCCATTGTAACGATTGCATATTTATTTGAGCAGTCAGTGAAAGGCAAACTTTTATACACAACGAGTTCTTGGTGTAACATTTTTTGTTTCATTTCGCTTATAATTCTCTAAATGTTCACGTTAGACGAACATATATACTGTTAATCATATGTTGGTGGTTTTTACTCACAGCACCCCACAGAAGCGATTCACGATACCCGATGGCATTTGTGGTAATTTTCAGTTCTGTTGTTCTGTAACTGATCATAGCAAGAACTATAATCTCAATCAAGACCGTATCTAATATTATACCAAGTGCCTACCACTGTTAACATTTGCATTGAAGTAAGTATAACAGTATTGAAACGGTGGTGTGTGCTTGCAGGTTCGAACAAGCATGATTGGAAATCGGGCGGTGCCCGAAAGACTGTGGGTACAGAGTTAAAGCTAGAGTAACATCATTGATTGTTGCACATCGGTTCTACAGTTGTCATTGTGATTAAATTTAGTCTTACACAAATCGTGAAGAGAACAACATTTTATTGGAGTTTTATCATCTCTCTCTCTCTCTCTTCTGATCCTACATGGGGGCTCAACCGTTCAGCAATCGAGTATCAAAGCCAGTCGGGACAAAGCAAATCGGAATGCTGAAACGTTGAAAAGTATGAGACAGGTCAATTGAAAGCCGACAGTTCGAGAAGAATTTTTGTTGAAATCACATGGCGTAAACAATCGGATTAAAACAATGAAAACGTGTAGCGGTACATCTTGGGTATAAAGAATGGTTTTGATGGAAGAACTTTGATTTCGATGGCAAAGTCGAACGGCGAACGATTTATCGAAAGACGAAGAAACGAATGGTTTTGATGGAAGAAGGATGGAAGAAGAAGAGAGGGGGCTGTGTGGGTACAGAGTAGTAGTAACATTATTGATTGTTGCACATCGTTCGTCAATTGTGATTAGATCAAGTCTTAGGCGGAACGTGAAGTGAACAAAATTTTATTTGAATCAGCTCTTTAGAATCAGTAAAAACATTGTTGCCTTCATGGATTCAGTGGAATTTTATCATCTCTACTTCTCTTCTGCTCCTACAGGACTTCTTGATTTTACGTCCCAGTCCTGCCCTGTGTGCTCGAAAATGTTTGTTCGTATCGACAATCTGATTCCGTCCAATTCGATTGAACAACTTTAGCTCTTGTAATTAAAATTTTGAAACGAACATTGTTGCCGTCCGCATCATTTTCTCGATTACATCCTTTTTGAGAGGATGTCTAAAACAGCAAAAGCCGCCTCACCTCAAAACATTTCTTTGAAACTTATTTTAAGAATGTACATTCCGTGAACATATTCTAAAATTGCCATAGGCAAATCAGCCACAACAGTCGGAAAGAAATTAATATCGTCATCATCGTCAGCAGCAGCAGCATCCGTAGTTGAGGCTCGAGTGAATGTATATATATCCTAGCACTTGAACATAAACAACACATCTCGGCTTGTAATATTTCCCGTATAACTATAGGAATGTCGTGCATTTTACGGGGGCATTTTCTTTCTTTTTTTGCTTCCGACCGTAGCAATTCACTTTCGTATAATGTTGTATTATTACACACCCTACGAGTACTGTATAGAACAACGCTTCGTATAAAATGGATATTATTACGAAAGCTGTGTGTCAGCAAGATTTCTGCATTAATACACAGAATTTTCCTTTTATCTTTTTTCTATTACATTGCTCTCGTTACATGTATACACAAAAAAAAAACAAGACGAAGAAGCAGCAAAGGAAAACCGGCAAAGACTAGCACGTTTCCAGTCGATAATGCTCGCCATAACGGATGAAATATTATTTATTCAGAAAAGTTTCTCTCTGTAACTATATGCCATTGACTAGGGGGTGTATTGTCGAGCGCGCTATAATAAAATGTGAAAAATGGCAAAGCAACAGTGCACCCTTTACCATAAAAATTGTCGTAAAATACCATCATCGATTTTAGGCAATTGCCCGAAGACAATTAAAAGTTACTATAGCAGAAAATCGTTGTTGCCGAAAACTATAACATTACCGACAATACCACAAACATGTACCGAAATATTTTTTGAACCGGTGGGTGGCGAATTAAAGTCGCATTTGCGTCTAGTTCTCCAATTAATTTAATTAAAATTTGATATTATTTTTAAAAAAAACCTTGGAACGAGCCGAACAATTCGTATGATCTGGAATTTCCAATTGTATCACAGAAATCGGTTAAATTTGCATTTAAAATGTTTGTCGATTTATTTGACTGGATCTGCGTTGGGTAATCAAAATTCCAGATCATAAGAATTGTTCGGCTCGTTCCAAGTTTTTTTTTACAATAAGAATCAGATTTTAATTAAATTAATTGGAGAACTAGACGCAAATGCGACTTTAATTCGCCACCCACCGGTTCAAAAAATATTTCGGTACATGTTGTGGTATTGTCGGTAATGAGCTGACATTCAGAAGATTAAAAAACGAGTCGATGTTTTCGAACAACATTTAACAGGGCTGGTACAAAAATCAAAAATGTTCTAAGGGCGACAATAAAAATTGTTCTAAGTTACACCCCTGTGAACAATGTTGCATAGTGATTGGGATTTGCGACATTACAGCAAAAGATTTATCCATAAATTTTGCATTCGAAATTGATTTATCGCTGAGATGCTCTGATTTCACATTCGCATTGTATTCCACAACAGAGAAATGCGAACATCGTTTACTACACGGCTCAAAATATTTTTTATTTTGTGCTGCAACTCGCCCATCCACCCACTTCGTTTATGGCAGCCTCGTTTTTATGCGAATTCTTTTTCTGGGAAACATTTTCAAATGTAGGGCGATGCATTAATGGAGAGCGATTCCATGTCCTTGATTGTCCACTTCTCTATAGACTCTGTTTTAAGATGGGGGATGCGTTCACTTTTGAAATATTTTTTTTATGCAAAATGATGACATTGTCCATACGGTTCATCAAGTCTTTTTACCCAACTCAAACAGTCTATAGTCCCTGCGATTCAACTCGCTCAATATCAAATGTAGACCGGAAGGTCATAGATCGCGGGTACTAGATGGATATCGTTCTGTTTAGAGACCAGTACACGGTCAGAGCTTAAAATCTGTGCCAAATTGTTAGATTACCTATACGAAAGATATCTGTTCGAAGGCTTTTGTTAGTTCTAGTATATATCGGCAACCGCAAATTGTATAAAATCCAAGTTGGTGTCAAAATGAAGGTATTGAAGCCAAATGAAGAATGGAATTGAAAAGTAAAATTTTTGTTCGCGGGTTTGACTCGTCTGACATGTTCAAAATTCGTCAATTTGACTTGTAAGACGCGACGATTTTTTTTTTTCAATTCCATTCTTCGTTTGGCTTCAACTTGGATTTTTGTACGATTTGCGTTTGCCGAGATAAACACGAGGGCTAACTTCGTTCTATCCCTTCTAGGGCTAGATAACAAAAGTCTTGGAACAAATGGCTTTCAGGTAAAGTAACGATTTGGCCTAGGTTTCAAGCTGTGGCCTTATCAGGGTGTGCCACCCGTCTATTATGATTTGCAAGGCCTGTACTAATAATGTTTACTCTTAAATGTCGGCAAATCAGTCCAGCATTCTGAACAACTCGTCACATTTGTATCCAAGGTTGGATGGTAAATTTTGGGATGATAAATGATTCCTCTGGCACTACCTAACTTTCATCGGATTTTCTGATGGATTTGGGTTATTTTCGACATGAGTGAGGTGTTCCATGGTTGGTTCCTAAATTTTCGATATGAGTGAGGTAGTCCAAGATTGGTTTCTAGATTTTGGGATTCAGACTGATTTCTCTAGAATTTTTTTTTATTTCCATGAGGTTTTTTGATGTTGACGAAATGACATACTTACAAAAGTGGTGATATCAGTCAAAAAACCCTTAAAGGGTAAATGTGACGCAAGTCCTTTATCTCACTTACAAAAATTGACAGACAAAATTTTTGACAGAAAATTTTTCAAAAAGATATTTGCGTCACAAGTGAGGAACCTATTGTTAGTAAAATGGTTAAAAAATGTACTGAAAGAATTTAAACGGAAGAAAACCGAATCATCTGTCACTTGTGACGCAAATTTATTTATTTTTTTAATTTTCTTTCACAAATTTTTTGGGTCAATTTTTTGGGTCAATTTTTTGGGTCAATTTTTTGTTGTAAAACTGATGCGTATGGCGCACAATGCGTCACCCTCAGCGATATCAGTTTTTTTTGTAAGTACATAAAGGACTTGCGTCACGTTTACACTTTAAAAGTTCTTTTTTGACTGATTCTGAACAACATGTCGCATTTGAATATTACCTTCTGAGAGCTTTGAAAGCTTTGAGCATGGATTCCAATGAATTGTAGCAATTAGTGGAATCTGCAGAAAGCTTAAAGCTTTCCAGAATTAACATACAAAACTGACAATTTGATTCGACCTAACTTTACTAGCAGGATTGACTGCAGCAGGCATTTTATTTTGTACATTCTGCTTCCAAAAAACCTTTAATTCACTTACCATGTTAGATGAAGACTCCAGACGTCTGCTCATAGCTGCAAGCTTTGACAGATTCTTATCTCGTTGATGCTTCCTTGGCTTGGAGTCCTTTGCAGTGACCGGTGAAAATGCTGAAATTTATCACCAAAATAAGAAAAATGGAAAATTTTGTTGACGAAGGCATCGACATTATTGTTTACGATTTTCAATCATTCTTCCATGCACCACACACATTCCTATTGTTCGCTAGACTCGCATAAAGATTACGGCGCTTGGATATATAGCACAGCACGTATTTCTGTTTGGGATATGAAAACGAAGAGAAACTCTGCTTTAAACTATGGGAATTATAGTGAAAATATGATATTTCGGGTTCGAAAAAATGTTGTTTCTTATTCAGATCACGTCAGTGAGTTTATCTTTTGATGGTCCCATTTAATTCTATAAATGTTCGAGGAAAAAGAAATCTTTTCTATTCTTCGCATTAAAAGTGGCATGAACGGAATGTTTGCCAATGAAATATAAGCGAAATATTATGAGGACTAAGACGATGAATTTAGATAAAACTAATGGCCCTTTCCTGTTACGTACGGTTTCTTGTGGTGTCACAACGTAAGATGGTATTACAGTGCGAACTTCACTGACATTTATCCTCACCGCAAATAATCCTTCTATTAGAATATCATCTATCCAATAGCTGGTTTTAAAGATACTCCTGGACGTAGGCAGGTGCTAATACTTATGTTCAAAAATTCACAAGATCGATTCGCACTTGTCATGAACTATAAAACGTTTCGTTTAATTCGATTGGATAAGCTCATCAGACACTAAAGATAACTTTTTCCGATACGCTGGTGTAGGCGGTTCTAGAGGTGGTGCTGTTTGTGTCGGTTGCTGCGTTGTTGTTGGTTGTGACGGCGATGGTGTTGGTGGTTCCAGAGGTGGTTCGGTGGAAGTAGAAGTCGGTTCTGTTGGAATTGGCGGTCCAATAGAAGTTGAGTCAGTAGTAGTCGGTGGCGGCGGTCCAGTTGGAGTCGGAGGTCCCAAAGTAGTTGTTGATGGTGCAGTGGGAGTTGGTGGAATGGTCGTGGGTGAAGGTGTTATTGGTGTGGTAGACGTTGTTGGTGGTAAAGTAGTTGTTTGGGTTGTCGTCGTTGGTTGTGTCGGAATCGTACTAGTTGTCTTATCCAAATCGCAGTTTGCGTATCGGGGCCAATTGCACTTTAAAAGCTCTTGGTGCCAGTGTAATGTCCTTGGACATCGTCTGTGAATCCATTCGCCATTGCTGCATTGATAGTATGCATTGCAGTCATAAGGATCACCAGAATATTCACCGTAGGCACAGCGCGCCGTTTCAACGAATTTATTCGTTAATGAAAATAGTATCAATGCAAGTGATAGCAGCCGTATGAACATGCTTGCTGAACGAAAGAAGCGTCTTGACTCTTTTCACGTATTGTCGATGGTGAATTCGGTCTTTGTTAAGATTATCTGCTACTTTTATTAATAACAAAAGATAAGATTAACGAATTGGCGTCCACGTTAGATACATCGTAAACCCATTCAAGGTGGCATTGTGATGCAAGTCTAAAGCTTACTTCCATAAAAAACCAAAGAGCTTTACTGGCGTAGTGATAATATGGAAAGTATTCTATGAGTGAGTTGTTTTGACTCTGAAAATTCCAATTTACACGACAACGAAACCTTTAGAAGTTGACTTGTCGATTTGCGTTACATTTATATTGGTTTCTGAAGTAGTTTGTGTCTATTTCCAGTTGAGTAAATACTTCCAGTTTATATCCGATTACTTCTGGTTCGTTTTATGCCACTTTACGCTCATTTTAGACCACATCCGGTTCGTTTTATGTCACTTCCGGTCTGTTTTAGGTAACTTCCGGTTCGTATTGGGTCACATCCGCTTCGTTTTAGGTCATTTCCGGTTTGTTTTGTAACAACTCCAGTTCGTTTTAGGTCACTTCCGGTTAGTTTTAAGTCACTTCAGGCCATTTACAGTTCGCTTTAGGCTACTTTCGGCTCATTTTATACCACTTCCGGTCTGTTTTACGTAACTTCCGGTTCGTTTTGGGTCACATCCGCTTCGTTTTAGGTCATTTCCGGTTTGTTTTGTGACATCTTCAGTTCGTTTTAGGTCACTTCCGGTTAGTTTTAAGTCACTTCCGGTTTGTTTTGTGACATCTCCAGTTCGTTTTAGGTCACTTCCGGTTAGTTTTAAGTCACTTCAGGCCATTTCCAGTTCGCTTTAGGCTACTTTCGGCTCATTTTATACCACTTCCAGTCTGTTTTACGTAACTTCCGGTTCGTTTTTGGTCACATCCGCTTCGTTTTAGGCTATTTCCTGTTTATTTTGGACCATCTGCCGTTCGTTTTAGGCCGCTTCTGTTTCGTTTAAATTCACTTCAGGCCACTTCCGGTTTGTTTTGGGCCACTTCCGGTTTGTTTCGTGTAAAAATGATGATGAAACGCTTACTGCAAAATTTCTATGGCAGCACTAAGTACCAGATTCAGAAGTTGTAACATTCTTTCCACGTCCAGGTTTAAAGTGGATTGGCTGAAAAACTAGCAAAATAATTGCACCGGCCAATGAGATACAAGAATTTCTCGTTAAGTTGCTTTCATTGAATCGTTGAATCGTTGGCTTAATTTAATGAAACTTTCTTGTCTCTCATTGGTCGGTTCAATTATTTGTTTTTCGCGAATATAATTGACATGTAAGTCGAGTTTTCCAGTAAACTCACAAATGACTTGCGTCACATCGACTGTACCATTGCGGGTTCATGATCAACTGAGATATGGACAAATACAACTGAAATTTAATCTTCTCATTTTCAAATTAGTTTTATCAATTTCGAGAGGTCTGCTATCATCATTTGAAAGTTTACAAATGTTTTGAAGTGTTGCCTTAAAACCGGAAACCGTCACAGTGCACTGCGAAAAAAAAGATCACCTGTCGACGCAACATTTAAACGCCTGCAACACCCATAATCGAAACATGTAATTAATTCCGAATGGATAGCATTTCGGGTACGTTATTACACGTGCAATAAAAGCCGTTCATATCAGTGTTGTTACCACAGGCTTAACTACCAATCAATGCGATAAATTTAATTTATTAAGAAATTAGGATGATTACCCGTAATGTCGTAAAAGGGAATGGCAATTTAATGTTATCATTAATGAAGCTTTTTATGTCTCACGAATGTCAGTCGGAAAAATATCAACAAACTCGTTCAGCCATACGAAATTAATGTTTTCGTTGGCAGGTAAGAGAGTCTCGTTGTGTAGTGGATTGAACATGCCAGTGCATTACGACGATATACATTTTACGATATCATTAAAATGTAATCAGTAAAGTTGACTCCCTTTCGTTTAAAGAAGAAGAAAGTTTGGTAATTCCTTCGGAACGTTGTTCCGTTCACTCAACGGTAAACTTGTCAATCATCTGGAGTAACTTTTGGAGCAATGTCACAACAGGCATGAACGCCGACGGAGAAACCTCGGCGGCGGCTAGCCGAAAAAAATTTCTCGGCGGCGGCGAAAAAGTCGGCTTGAGCCGGCTTAAAACGGCTCGGCTGGAGGTTCCCTTTAACTTTTTTTCAAAATAAAAACGTTTAGATAAATTCATGGAAAATGAACTAGTAAGCATGAAAATGAAATTGTACGGAAAGCGAAAATGTAGGTAGATTAGGTTGTTCAAAGTGCAAGTGGAACTGGTCTTGTTACAAGCAAGTCTCTAAGTCTAAGGTTCACTAACACGTCAAGTTTTATTGCCTCAAAACTTGAACTAAATGAAAATCATGCTCCGGTACACTCATTTAACTCATTAAGAAAATTGTTTTTCGATAAGAAATCGAAAGCTCACGAAAATCAAGTAAAATTGAAAAGAAAAAAAAAATCGAGAAAATTCGCAAAGATCGATAAAGGGTTCTCAAATTTGTGAATTAACTGATTGTGCGTCTTCAGCTCGTTCCGCAAAGGTCATACTTGCCAAAACAACAAACTTAGAAGCGAGGACGTAATATACCATTCTGGAAAATTCATGAAAATTCAAAAAAAATTTCAAAATTTTCTTAATTTTGTAAAAAAAATTCAAAAAGTACTTGAGCTGCTTAGGATCAACAGGAATCTCGGTTTTCAAAATTATTTCACCCATTCACCTTTCGAAATCTTTATTTCATTTTCCAACCGTTTCAAGCCGGCTTGAGCCGTGTTTTTGGCACCGGCTCGGCTGCGGCGCGGCTTGCTCAAAAATGGCCGGCGGCGGCTTAATCGGCGGCTTATTTTCGGCGGCGCTCATGCCTGTGTCACAAAATCAATGAACATACCCGTCACACTTTAAGAGAAAAACACACGGGCAATTCGAATTTGCTGAGATCGACAATTATGTTTCCTTTTCCATTGTTTAACGTATGCTACACTTTTAGTTACAATGGAAACTGTAGCGTAATTGTCCATCTTAGCAACACAAAATTGCTCATGGGTTTTCGGGCTTTAAGTGACAGACATACATTGCAACATCCTTCGATTTCGGATCCAGACTTTCAGGTGAATTAATTTTTGTAATGTTCTTATCGTCATGTTTTCTTGTGGCTAATGTTGTTACACCTGCTAAGTTTGTGTGGAATCACTAATAACCGCAACTTGACGACGCAAACGAATTCAATATATGTGCAACATATCGAAATTAAATTCATCTGAAAGTAGGGATCCGTGTGCAACTGCGCATTACCTTCAGTTTCGAGCGTTAGAGCGCTCAAATAGCGTGAGAGGTCAAGGTTGTACGAGGTAAAAAAAACCTGAATTGTGCTCAACGGAGGGGAGAAAATGACTATTTTCCCGCCGGCGTTGTGAGAAAGTAATTCATAACATGAGGTAACAGTCGATAGAAGCGCACACACAGGAGTAACCGCATTTCGACAAGTGTATATCCGAGGATCCCAGCCGAAGACGCGGTTTTACAACTACATTTTTCGAAAAGTAAGGCTCGAAACAGGTCAGATTTACCTAAACCTGATCTGAAAATACCTGAACCTGTTTCGACCTGAATCTGATTCAATCAACTTTGACTTGACCTGGTTTTACCTGAAAACTGATTAGAAGTATCAGGTCTGACCTGACCTGAAACCTGACAGGTTGACCTGAAAATTTGTATGAAGAATTCAGGTCAACCTGAAACCTGACCTGACAGGTTTCATAAATTCAGGTTCAGTCACTTTTTTGACCGCGGTCGACCGATTCCGAGCCTAATCGAAAAGACAGCTATCAAAACTTGTTGCTCAGAAACACATGAGTGAGTTTGCGAGTATCACAAGGTAGTGCTCTAATTAATGAATTACGTGGCAAGAGCCAATGTATTTTGGATTATTTCCTGCTCGAAGCGAAAACTGAATATCACAAAGGAATTCACGTAAAATGGTAAAATGAACCGACATTTTTTTTCATGTAATGGAACGCTTTCGCAGGGGGCAAACTGCTATGTAATGGTCAACTTTCGGATGGGGTAAACAATAAAGTTAATTTTTGCCTTTTTTTTCCTTTTTAATAGATTCTATAAGGTGCACTAACAGTCACGCGTGTTTTCTCGACGACTAGGTGTACATATACTAGTTATGCCGATCGTGGCTACTTTGGTTCATCTAAAGTCAACTGAGTTTTATATTCGCAAATTCGATCAAAGAAATTCACATTTTCCCTAAATGCTTAACTCCGAAGAATTTTGTTCGTTCATCTCGGCTTTAAAACCATTAAAGAAAAACCAAATTTCCCTACCACACACGCACTCGAATAGATTTCGCCACCGCAACAACAAAAACCAAAACTTATTTCCCATCCATACGAAAGCTTTCTCAATTAACCAACAAAACTTACCTGTTGCATTCGAATTTGATGTGAAACCATTCGACCCATTTGCGAATTGGCTGGCTGACATAGCTGGATACTCTCCGTATATTGATTCAGTCGCATGATGTGCACCCGCTGTATCGACATTGTTTGGCAAATTGTGATGAGATGTTTGGTAGAATTCTCTTGGCACACCACCGCTATGATGATGGTATGGATATTCTCCGACATTTCTTGTCGCCAAATATGGATATGTTGATGGTAGCGTATCTCGCATAACGTATCCGCTGCGAGAACTGCCATACATAACATCGGGATTGTAGTGTTCGCGACTGTTGTGATGATGATGGTGATATGGATATGCAGGTGCTATACGAAAACTATCATACGGATGGTGATGGCCATAAAAACTATTATCACGAGCATTCGTTTGGTTGTACGCAAACATACTGCCATTGTAATTTGGGTTGTACGACGACGGCTGATAGCCGAAACGGTCGTAACTGTCGTAGATATTTGGCGGTCGTACACCTCCGTTGTGAAATATTGCGGCTTGTGGATATCTCATTGCACTTTGTTGATTGTATGGATGATAGGGTGATAACACCCCACCACCAGCTGAATGTCTGTAGTCTGGGTAGTTACCACAACAATCCATTGCGTTTATTCGCAAGCATTTAGTTCTAACGAATTTTATTTATTTTTCCGAATTCAAAGTGTCTGCGTAGTCAGTTCAGGTGTTGATCTGTGTTGTGGATTATTACGATTACGATTTTGTGATTGAATTGGATTTCGGACAAGAGTCAGTCATTACATTCGGCTACATATCATAATGGCAACTGACTCGATCCACTTATTCTAAAAGCTACTCGGGTACCTGATAGGGTTGTCATTAAAGCCCAAATCCAATGCTCTCTCTAGCAACCAAACTACTTTTATTAAGGTGGTGACAGAATCAAGTACAGCCTTTGGAACTTGCACGCACATCACAGCGTAGTCAGTCAAAATGTAGAATAGCAAAGAATACAAAGAAATAAGGTGTGAATTTGGCACATAGAGCTGAGAATTCGTTTGCTAGAGATAGTATTGCCAAATCACAACCAGGCGGTGAAATGAAATTCTGACACAAAATCTATAGGCCATCTGTCAAAATTTGCACGCTCACACGTAGCGGCCACGAATATTCATAAAACTTAACTTTCCCGAGAAATGATAAACTTCAAGAAGTTTACGCGATTTCTTAAAGCTTCTACACATGTCAAACTGACAACAGAAAATTTGTGCTAAAGGCTTTTATAACCCTTGATAGCCCTAAATAACATACGCAACAGAAAACAGTCTTAATTTGACAAATACACACAAAGTTTAATGAGAACAGAGAAAAGTAACCCAGGCAGGAGTTGAGGACGTACATACAATCAAAGGAGTGACCTGAATCCCGTTGCACTGGTTTACGTATTCGTTTCATGTATTTGTATTAGTAAGCGTTTTGCATCAAAATCAAAATCCTACTTTTGCATTCAGGTCCCTCGTCCAATCGACTGCTCTTGCCTGGTTAACTTTACTTTTAACCATTAGGCCAAAGTATGTATATTGGCAGTCGAGCTGCACTGTAGAGGGCGTTACTTTTCTATGAAGAAATGAGTATCCCAACAAAAATCTCTTCGAGAAAAGTGTGACGCAGTCTTTGAAATACAATTTCTAAAATGAATGATATCGCTAGAGTTGACGCTTTCAGCTTCGTTACGCAAAAATTAAATTTTACACCCAATTTTAGTTCAAACAAGCTGGCTTAGGTTTTCTCATCATCTGCCAAATAATTTTTACCAAAAAAAAATTTGACTGGAAACAACCAAAATTTTACCAAAAAAATCTGCGTCGCAAAGTGGCAGATGTTCAGGAACAGACCTGCAAGAAAATTTATCTGCCACATGCGAAATTTGACGAAATTCGAAAATTTGACGAAATTTGACAAAATTCGAAAATTTGACTAAATTTGACGAAATTCGAAAATTTGACGAAATTCGAAAATTTGACGAAATTTGAAAATTTGACGAAATTCGAAAATTTGACGAAATTCGAAAATTTGACGAAATTTTAAAATTTGACAAAATTTGACGAAATTCGAAAATTTGACGAAATTTGACGAAATTCGAAAATTTGACGAAATTTGACGAAATTTGACAAAATTTGACGAAATTCGAAAATTTGACGAAATTCGAAATTCGAAAATTTGACGAAATTTGAAAATTTTACGAAATTCGAAAATTTGACGAAATTTGAAAATTTGATGAAATTCGAAAATTTGACGAAATTTGACGAAATTCGAAAATTTGACGAAAGTAATTCTCTATCTGCCACCATTCAAGAAATATCTCCAAAACCCCAATGGACCCACCCATTTCCAACTTTCGACATTTTTCACATATGCCCCTCTGTTCTACTCGTAAAACTCTGAGACTTTGCCGAAGAAAGTAACTCTCTATCTTTCATAACCCAAAAAAATATTAGTCCTTTCATCCTACGCTCGAGTAGCTCAAAATTTGGTCACTCTAATCACTCTAGCTCAAACGAACCTGCCCCGATTTTTTTAAATATTTTTTTGTTCGAATCGTGTTACGAATACCTTTCATTTGATGGGTCGCACACCTCTGTAGGTTTCAATACAGCTAAGCTACAGCCGAAAACGCGTTCCCGACCCTCGAAAACCACACTCAGAAACCACTTCGAGGCCAATAAAACAAAATTCTGGTTTTTCCTGGGGTAATGGCGTATCACATTTTCATTTTTATGCCCACCCTGAGGTTCCTGCAAAATTTCATGGAGATTGGCTGACTAGTTTCCGAGATCGACCGTCGATAGATAGACAGATAGATAGACAGATAGATAGATAGATAGATAGATAGACAGATAGATAGAAACATACAGAGTAAGTTGAAAGATTTTGATTGTTTGGAAAACGTTAATTTGGTGCATTTTCTATCAAAATGACCAATTTCAAAACGATGTATCTCCGGTAATTTTAAAGCTACATAGTCGAGTGATAGCTCGTTTTGCTCGTATTTGAATAAGATAGAATAGGATTTGTGGTGATACAGGCCAAAGGAAAGAAACTTAAATTCTCGCCTATATATAGTTGCCGCGTCTCAAAAAAATTTCTTCGTTCTTTTTTTGGAAGTTAGACTGCGTCAAGTCCTCCGCTATCGCTCCGGACATGATGAGGAAAGATCCAAGGTAAATATAGTGTGGAGGTAATGTCATATATAACCGAATCAGATGTGCGGTGGCATGAAAGTTTGATACGAACGCCATCTCATCCCTTCGTTAAAAGCAAAAAAATGGAATAGAAAGTGGGGCCATCTGTTGTGAGATAGCGAAAATATTTTGTGAAGCTCAAGTAAATCGTAGTCAACCATTTAAAAAAAAAGATGTCACTGGCATCGAACTTATGTAAGCGGCGCGTCTGAATGGCATCATCTCCACACTATATCTACCTTGGAAAGGTCACTCACGAGTTGTCATGTCTCTCATTTTCCATCTATCTTCGACGTATCTTTGCTAAATAGTGTTGCCAGCTTGCACTTCAAGTGTCAATTGACACTTCTCATAGACTGTAGATGGCGTCAATGTTCTATGAAAATATATTCTAATTTTTCCATATATTTTTGTCGCATCGTGACCTTTGCTAATAATGTTGCCAGCTTGCACCTAAAGTGCCAATAAACACAAAAAATTTCTATAGAACTGATGGAGTCCGTTGAATATGATAGCCTGGATGTTGGAAAAGTATTTCACCACTAGAAAAGTCCTGTTGATATCGTTAGCTCCACAATTATGAGCGAGTAGTTTCGAAAACCAATGACCCAACACCCATTGAAAGTTAAACTCGTCCCGACCCGAAATACATTTTTGAAACCCGACAACCCAAAACCTGTGGTGAGTATGGTGAATACAATTGAAATTGCAGCCTAATTGGTGATGGTATCAATCTGTGTGATAATTATCGATCCCATCAACGCAAAATTGCTCGTGCGTTTCCGGCTTAAAGCTCCGAATATCACTCGGAAAAGTTATTCTTGTAACCTGTAAGTTCAGTACCCGACTTTGTTGAATTTTCAAAAATTTTCGGTAACTTAACAGATTAAGAATAAAATATCTCTCAACGAAGCGATGTGTTACACAGATTCATCATCATATATTCAATCTTCTCAGATCAGATGCAACACCATTCTGCACTGCAACACTCTAGTGACAAATACCTAGCCAATTTCGAGAGCAATATTTTTGATATAACAACACCTCGACATTGTATGTATACTGTACATAGATAACACACTAGATATGTACCTTAAATAAATCTTATCCAACAGCAGAAAACCCTATTATTTATCGATTTCACATTCCCTTTTCCACAATTTATTTTTTCTATACATACACCACACCATATACTCATCATGGGTACCACGGCTGGTTGTGTGTATGTGTAAGTGTTGAACATTTGTATGGTTTCCATTTGAACAAGAAAAAAGCAAAAAAAAAAAATTCCCCACGCCCATGACGTAATCGATATGCTTTTTGCGCTCACCCATTTAAAAATCAATGCAGCTAGTTCATCTTGGTGAAGTGTACATAAAATACGAAATTCCCACCCAGAGCCAGAGTAGTGGAGGTATTATATTCAGTTAGAGCATTGCACAAAGTGCCACATTGTTTTTTGGCGGTATGAGCGATCGATACGGTTGGATTAGAATTTAGTGCGGTGTGTAAGTTTTCGTTTTGCTATATCGTAGTTTTGTGATGGATATGGAAACTATTATACATTTATGTATCGGCATGTGGCATGTAAGTATATGCTTAAGACAGGAAATTTCATGAATGTAGAGACAGCACGACCGTGTGAGCCCTTATAAGCTGCTGAAAATACGGAACAAAACTTTCATCCAAACCGTAAAACTTCGGGAATTTGTTTCCTTTCAATGCCTCAAACTTAGTTTCGATTTGGTAACATGTACGGGCGAACGAGGATAATAACCTCGGCGTTTACGTATTATTTTAAGGAAACAGTGAGGAGGGATGCTTCTCGGGATTAGTTACAATTAATTTATGGGAGTCAACGTTGTCGGACTGGTTTTGAGGCATTGATCTGATTTGATACTTGGCCCATGAATACATGATACATGAATTGAGCTCAAGTATGTTGCTCGTTTTCCAGTTCTGTTAAATAGTTAAATGCAGAAAAGAGACGTGTCAAATTAGGAAATCATAAGAAAAATGAAATTTCATTCGTTTAGGTCCGTTTCGAATTGTAAGACTATTAGAAACGTAAATTATATTTCATTTTTCTTATGACTCACTAATGTGACACGTCCCATCTTTACATTTATTTTAGTCCATTGATTTTGGTGATTTTCAAGAAAACCATTGTAACACAGTTGAGAGAAGGGACATAACTTATGACAGAATTAAAGGGAAGTAGAGTGTCACAGGGAATGGGTCTGATTGATCTGAAGTTATCGCATAAGTAACTACCTTTCATTCATGTATGTTAGTATGTTCAATAGATCGGTGGAAAATTTTTTACTTCATTTATTTAACTATGACTGGAAGTAGCACAAGAAGAAATGTTGACCAAAGATTTCCCGATTGACATTTCATGCAATCGTCGTTAAATTCATCTCTTTTCGTCAACTTTTTCTTTTGTTTACGAATAATGCTGTCCTATTCGTCAACATTCACAAGCGAATTTTTGACAGTTTTAACAAGGCTACCCATGCCGCAGACATTGGAGCTCGTTCAGGAACTAAAAATTCGTTACACAAAGTGAAGATTTTGACATATTTTATATGAAAGAAGTGTCATAATCGTCACCAGTGAAACTTAACGAAGAGTTGCTGAACGAACTCTTGACAGAGTAGAGAGACGGATTGTGAACTTTGACAGTTGTCACTTAACGAAAAACAATTGCTGTACGCGCTCTAAGTTTTCAACCCGTCGGTAAAATGAAATTTCGACAGATAAAGTATGGGTCATCTGTCAAAATTTTCAGCTCGTGTGGAAAAATGTATGAGAATCTCACTGACTGGTTGCATACTTGACTATAAGTGTGAGGCCACAAGGAGTGCTATAAAAGTAAGAAGGACAGTTCACCAAATATGATTAAAACGAGGTTTGGCTTTATATGAAATTCCTATATACTGGAGCCCAATTGTAGCGTAAATTTATCTGTTTTAGTTGCGCTGCAGGTTTTCAGAACTCAGTGACATTTATAAAAAACCAATTGTCGTTAAATGTATCTGTCTTTCGTCAACTGTATTCATCGTAAGTGCGGGCAAAATTCATAATGGAAAGTCCGAAATTCTTTCTTAAGCAGCTACTTTTCCAGCCAAATTCTACAAAAAGTTAATGCTCAAAACAAACGAGGCATTGAAAACGTGTTTTGGTCCTATTTTTCATGACGAAATTTTCGAAACTGTCAAATGAAGTTAGAACTTTTTCTATTCAAAATCGCGATTGCTGCATCTGTCAATGAAAACTAGGACCAAAACACGTTTTCAATGCCTCGTTTGTTTTGAGCATAATGGACACCCAATAAGCATTACAAAAGGAGATCTAGGAGTTTCGGTTTTTTTTTCGAAATATTTTTCTACCTGGATAGCCGTCTTTCGGGCGTAGCTTGGCATTTTTCTTTCGAGTCCATTCATTCTGATACTGACAAGATTGTCAATTAATAAATGTTAATGATTGAAACGTTAGGGTTTCTCCACATTTTTAGACATTAAATCAAAGGTTGGAGGTGAATTGTTTGCCTAAATTCGTCGGTTAACCGAAAATGTTCGCTCCATAAAAATTGGCTTTTTCTTCTATTAATAGGACGAGAAATTGTAGGTCGAGAGTGATCAATACCACCCAACAAACCTATGATTAAAGGTAAACAAAACAAAAATAATTAATGATTTTCTTCCGACTAGGCATCGACTTCCCCCCCGTGAACAAAATTCGAAAATTACAAAACCGTAATCGGGCAACATAACCTACCAACCAAAATTCATTGTTCAACGTGTTTCATTTATTCAGGTTAATCCTTTGGCCATTGATTATTTTTACTTTTTCTTCTTTTTTATTCGGCACATCATCATCATAACAATATACACAACAAATGGAATTTCCACGCAATTTTCGCATAGGAAAAACCACTCACTCGTTTTTCGTTTTTCTTGTTCTTCTTTTTTTTTTATTTTGTAAACAACCCTACCACATCACCATTCACGGAAAATATTCCGAAGTAATTTTCTAATGTGCCGTTTATTAACTTACACCGAAATTTTTCTCTCACTCTGTGCTTTTCTTATCAAACTGTGTAGTGTGTGTGTATGTTTGTGTCTATGTATACGAATCATTAGAACAAACTGAGGTTTTTCTTCTTGCGAAAATAGTTTTCTTTTTCGTATGTGTGTGTCGCACATTGACATGCAATTCAAATTTTATGGAAACGTATAAAAATTTCATCGAACACTTTGCAACGACATTAAGTCATCGACGACACAACGGTAACAATTTTTTTTTCGTGTGTCCAGTGCACTTAACATATTTATTGGAAAAAGGATAACAAGTCAATTTTTATATCGGCATGACACACCCGACCGACTTGTCCGGCTGGAGACTAAACGAAGACTGTGATAATGCATAAGCTAAGAAGCTACGGAATAACGTTATGCTCTACATTTCATATACGAAAACAAACTCGCAATATAATATGGGGCCACCTTTGCTGTACATAACCGTTTCGGCTCCATGTAAAATGCAAAAGCCAGGACTATAGCATGGAAAAAAGGAGAATGTGAGCGGCAAAGGAGCTTTTATATTGACTCTCTCTCTCCTATTTCTCTCGTGTGAACTGTGCTCATTGGCAAAATATTGCGAAAATTGGTAACAGAAGAATGAAAAGTTTTTCTTTTTTTCGGTGTGTGAATATATATAGTGGGGTGTGAGTGGGGCGAGGCTGGCAAGGCCGTCGATCGAATTCCATCAGAGAAATAATATGTAAAAAAAATCGAGTCATACACAACTCTATTTACATTATAGGAAAAAAAGAGCCGCGCGCAGTAATACCAATTATGATTTAAGCATTCATTGGGAAACTGTCTCAGTTCGTGCGTTTTTTCAGTTTGTGCGCTTACAAGCTCGTGTGTTCGTTCTGTACAATTTGTTTATATGTGATGTTGATGATGGGCCCTATGTGAGTATAGCGGAGGATTTTCCATGATAATTACAACTATATTGCACCATGTTATGTATATAACAATATCATTTCCTCGACTCGTGTACGTACATTTATTTATACGGTGTGTGTAGTATATTAGATGACTGAAGGATGGCTCGATGTTATGTGTATGCATTTACAATTGATTATGTACGGAAAATGTTGTGTTATATTTTCCATTTACGGTTAAAGACAGAAAGAACGAAAAATCGTGTGCTTATGAGGTGGTGTAATCGATTTGTGTATTATTATGTTTGTGTTGTATGGACATGGAATCGAATGGTGTGTTTTCGTCTTCTCTGTGGCGGGTTTTTCTCTTCTTCTTCTTATTCTGGTTCGTACAAATAAAATATTCGATTTAAGGTTTACTTCGGGGGACGATAAATTTGTGGGAACAAATGTTTGCCTGTTTGTATGTCGCATGTAATATTAATAGGTGGTTGACGGAAGATGTGTGAATTTAGGGCGGTTTTTTCGGAGTGTGAAATATGTTTTATTGCAGCATATGGTCCCACATTTTTACGAGATTCGAAATTGTTTATTGGATGTGCACCGTTTTGAATTTCGTTCGGACCGTTTTGAATTTCGTTCGAACGTTTTCGTAACAATCACACCGAATATATACACCAGTGCTGAGCAGTTACAACGTTGTTGTTTCTTAACACTTTGCTTATTTTTGTGGCATATTTAACGATATATGAATAAGACGCGTCGATGAAAAGTTAGCTCAGATTTTCATTTCTTTATCATTTTCGATTCGTTTTCTGCAACTGCATAAGTACGGAATTGTTGGTATAATGTTGTTCGTCAATTCTTGCGCTCAGGGTGTGTTGATTAGAGGTTATCGCCCAAAAACCGCTTACAGTGGAAGTGTGACGCAAGCCCTTTTATCCACTTACAAGAGGTCTGACATTGGTGGGAGCTTTGACAAGCAAAAAGAAATGTGTCACAATTGGCATTTTGTTTTCTCTTTTAAAGTATTTTCAAAGGTGTTGAAAGATGAGCCAAATTGGTCGAATTCGAAAAATTCGTTCTGAAGGAGTTTTCACCGATACACTCACATTATGCTTACGTAGAAAATATACAACACTCGCTGTCGCTCGTTCGTATGTTCGTTACAATTGTTAAAAGTTTGCTATGTGCAGAACAAGCACCAGCTGAATATCACTACTAACACACACTTACCGTATGAAAAACAATCAAAACACATTCTGAACAATTTGTTTACTTCAATTTTTATTTTATTTTTATTCGTTTAACGATCAACAAACAGGCCGAAGCCCAATAACATGTCAATCAAAAATTAGAAAAAAAACATAGCTAACGCCGACCCGTACGAAACACCTATTCGCATCAAAAGCCTTTAATGTGAAACTCTTCATTTCTCTTACTTCATTTTCTTCTCTGCTGAAAAACTATTCTCCCTTTAAAATCACTTACATTATCCACTCTTTGCCTTGTTATCATATACAACTAAATTGCCGGAGGCAATATAGACAGCCCCGTACGAAGACAAATTTCATAGATTCCTATTTCCGCTATATTTACCTATATTTTGCTATAAATAAACATTTCCCAGATGAATATGCTATTATATAGCTCTATATGCCTGTATATAGCTCAATATAGCTGTATATAGGTATATATAGATGTCCGTATATGGAATCCCTGAAACCCCACACACATAACAAATTATTTCCATGTTAACAGAAACTCTCTAAGTACCATTTTTCCCAAGATATTTCTATTTTACTAAAATCCAATATGGCCGCCGGCAGCCATTTTGTTAGGAGACCGGAAATAGTACCGACGCTTTACATTCGTTAATACCTTTCAAACAAAAAAAAAATCATGAAATTCGGTCAAAATTTACTCGAGATATTGTCAAAATACACCACGTTCACTGTACTTCCGAGTAGCCAGATAAGAGCTCACTCCAAGAGACCTAGCTCACGCTCCGGAGAACATAATTTCATAAAAAAAAATTTCCCTGATTGGTACGGTCAATACCTAACTAATAAAGCTAAAACAGACGAAATATGTTCAAATGTGGCCGACCTACAAGCAAAAACTGCTTGCCGCCCTGTGCCTGTTCCACACCAAGGGGTCTAACTCACGAGTCGGTCATCCGATTTCCATAAACTTTTTTTTTTGTCGATCGGTATTGTAAATACCTTTTATTTGACGTATCACTTACAAGTTTCACTTTTAAATGTCCGGAGATATCTTCGAAAAACCGTAAAGCACTTATTGGGCCACAGCTCGGGAGGGGTCGATCCAAAATCACTCATCTTCGAACTTAGCCTGTCTTTTGACATTACCAAACGGAAAAAAAAAGAATTTTCAAAATCGGATGCGTTTTACTCAAGTTATCGTGCAGACAGACAGACGGACAGACGGACATTTTTTTTTTCGCGGATTTGGCATCTCTAGACAACCACAATAGGTTTCCCCTTACTCAGGGAGTCCAATTCGACGTGTTACAAACGTATGCGTAAACCTATAAGACCCCAGTACTTCGTACGGGTCTAAAAAGAATATTCAAATCCGAATCACATAACAAAAATAGTTCAAAACCAGAAATTCCAAAAACTAATACGTATGATGAGACTTGACAAGCTCCTTATACACTGAAAACCTGCCATCAAAAATATCCAACTCTGAGAAGAACATGTCGTGATGCTCCTGCAGCCGATAAATAGGACAATTTCTCTGGATGTTAGTTTTGAATTTCGGCAGATAGAATACGGTTCTTCGTCGTGTCGACTTATTCCGGTGATCAAATGCGAGCTGATTGCGTAGATTGGAGTCGATACGGTAATGGATCAACTTGTAGAGAGCCAATTCATCATTCTCAAATCGTCTCTAAGTCGCTGGTCGTACGATATTCGTTCCATGTTAAATTTGAAGTACAGCATTCTGGAAAATTCCTTTTGCACACGTTCGATTTGACTGATAGAATTGTGATAAAACGGACTCCAAACTGATGAGCAATATTCAAGTCTACTTCGGACGAGAGCGTTGTAAAGTGACATAAAACTTGATTGATTTTCCGCAGCGAAAAATGAAACCCAGAAGCTTGTACGATTTTCTTGTGATGAAGTCAACGTGTTCGTTAAATGATAATTTATCATCAATGATGACTCCTAGATCGGTTATCGACCGAAATATATGGAAACTCGCGTCATGTTATGACGTCTGAGTTATTTGTCTAGACAGATAAATCGGCTGTCTAGATGGATAAATGGAAATTATTGACAAGTGCAACTGGTTTTGTCTTGTTTTCGCTCATATGATAAAATGGGATATCGATACATGAGAGGTCATCTCGCCAAGCCTCGATTGTTCGTCTCATGTATCGATAATCTCATATTCTATACTCTATCTGCGGCAGGTAATTTATTGAAAACTGGCTCTCACCAGTAATGTTTCAAACAAAAAAAACTACTTTGCATTCGGTGGTCTCTCGATCCGTAGACCTCCTGATCATAAGTTTAGCGCTTTGTCGCTGAATCACTCGGTACGTGACATTCTATAGAGCTTTATAGTGAATATAAACTAAACATTACCCGTCACCAGTGAATAAGATACATTGTCAGTGAAACTGAACAATTTAAATCCGGTTTTTTAAAACAGATCGAACGGGTATTAAGCACAACTGGAAAGTTCAATTAGATAATGGAAATGTGAAGCGATTACCACATGATTACGTTGATTTCATTCGACTGGGACGGTCAAATTGCCTATTGACATGGACGGTAACGTTATCTCAAGTTATTTACACTTGCATTCACCGTTATGCAGGCGAACGTATAACATTTTTTAAGCGCAGCGTTCAGATGTTTCGAATCCAAGTTAGGCAACGCACTTCAAGTACTTCAAGTACATGTGGTAAATACATCTGTCAGTTAGGGTGCTGTCATCAAAAATAAATCTTAAATAACTCATGAAATACGCGCTATGTTAAGTCAAAACTTTGTTTTATCTCACATTTAAGAGGGTGCTGCACTTAGCATCAACGTACAGTCAGAGGCAGTGATACTTCAGGATGAATTTGCTTCAGCTGATTCACACAAACATTCAAATTTCCGTCTTTACACGCATTTACCACAACCACGCGCGAGCGTGCAGCAGCTTCAACGGTATATATAATTTTGAATGTATTTGTGGATCAGCTGAAACAAATTAATGCTGAAATTTCTCTGCCTCTGACTGTACAGTCGACGTCAACGAAATTTGTACACGACTTTGCTTCAGCTGTTTCACATCTGGTCGACGCATACAAACGAAATTCGTGCTAGTATAAAGACGTTTCAGCAGTATATGGGTGTGAGTGGACCAGCTAAAAAAGAGCTGAATGGACGACACGCCTAACTTTCACTGACGTTTACTGTACCATCTGAATTGAATTTTTTTGATTTTTTTTGTGGGTTGTGGGTGCAGGGAATTTTTGAAATAATTTTGCTCTACACACCTTTCAGTCGATAATTGAAATTTGGTTTAAGCAGTAGAATTCTCAAGTTCGTTAAGTAAAATTTGAAAATGTCACCTGGAAGTGTAGAAAAGTTCATATCCTTCCGTGCACTCACGATTTATTTTCGCGAGTAGAAAGACTGTCCCGCAACTAAACTGTTACAATAAAATTCCATTCATTCCATTGACCTGGCCATGAACATGTCTATTAGATGACTATTTTCTGGTATTCTTATTTACTGTTAACCGTTGAGTGTTCATGACCGCACGTATGATCCAGTACATGAAACATTCAAATTTAAGGAATCAACAAACTTCCCATTTGTTTGCAATTAATTTGATATTTAAAATATGAACGAACCGAACATCTGAACTGGTTTTCATTTACTCGCAGTGTCGGATTAAGCGTTAAAACACCCGTCGATCTTTAGGATCTACAGACACTCTGCTTCTCAAGTAATCGATATTTATTGCAAGGTTACATTGTGATGAAAATCGTCATTCCTCAAACTTGAAATAGATGTAGAGATCCTAGGTTAATTCATTACAGACGATCAGGCATATTTTCAGCCGGCACTGCTTACAAACCAGTTTCAATATATCGAAGAAAAGAAAATAATTTTTTTAACTCAGAATCATCAGTTGCGCTTAGACTCTAACACAATCGGTTGAGTGTAACATGGGCACAGCGTTAATAGTGGTTGTCTTCGCATTCCTAATTCCATTCGGTGTAAAATGTGGAGAGAAACCGCCCAAAGTGATTTCGAACTGTTACGTTCGATATTTCAATAACATCCGTTGCACTGGCGATTTCAATGTGAGTCACATTTTATTCGAACAACGGCAGCTGCGCGATCGGAATGACGATACCTATTGGCATCGAACGTTTCGCAGTCTGGAAATATTCGATTCGAACATCGAGGAGATCGGCGATCAATTTTTCGAATTCCACGGCTTCAAATTCGAAACGATTCTCATCGAAAATGCGCCAAAGTTGACGACCATATCGCCGAAAGCACTGATTGAACTGAAGGATGACCTGACGGATTTTCGGGCCATCAACACTGGCCTGCCGCAGTACAACGATTTCGGCAACGATCCGCACAAGATGCAGAATCCATTTGATGGATTTACAGAACTGCACGAAGTGTACATAGGCCGGCAGAGTCATTGTCCCTCCGATGAGAACTTATTGTTTCCTTGTACGTGTGAATTTGGTGAATTACCACGTACAATCCCATCAAAATTGTACGGTTGGAGCTCTGGCACATCGAATACGTTCGGTAATACTACGCAAGTCACTTGTAACACAGACGGACTGGCGGGCGAGCAGCTCAAACAACTATTTGTAAATCTTTCGCGCAGTGATCACGAACCAAAACATTTTGACGTTCTTACAATACAAGGAGTGATGAGTTTGACTGACATACCAATGGATGTATTCTCCAACGTGTCGATAACTGCTATTTGGATGAATGACGTGTCCAATTTGAAATCGATCCATCCGAAAGCATTTGCTAGTGCAACCAGCGACCATACTGCAAGATCGATTCAGGTACTGGATATAAATACAGCAAACTTTACAGCCGCCACGACGAGTGAAGTGGAGGCTTTATTCCAAGCTTTTTCGTCACTGACGAACATCCGAGTACTTCGACTCAGTGAGTGCGGAATTCCTTATATTCCGTCCCATGCATTTGTCCCGGAAGACCACCAAAAACTACTGAACAACTTACGTTATCTTTCTCTTTCATTCGACCGGAGACGTTACAAAAGTGGCATAAAGTCCGTCGGTAGTTACGCATTTTCAGGCGCACCAAAACTGGTGGAGCTGGGAATCTCAAAAAATTTCATCGAAAAATTCGATTCATTTGCCTTCGCCTTCAACGAAACGTCGACCAAACCGTTGACCACACACATCGGAGGAAATCCATTTAACGATACGTACGGATTGAAGGAGAACGCATTTTCCGGTTCCCAGCGGCCCGTTCACATCAAATTCGAAATCGATAGCTTTGCGGCATCGGACCCAGCCAATGCTCCGTCTATCGATTTTATGCCAGAAAATGTATTCCGGCCGTTCATCGAGGAGAATCCGGAGAATTACTTTGAAGTTGACTATTTCAATCTGGACGTGTGGTGTGACTGCAAAAGCAGATGGATGTTTGACGACATTGGCCGCTTGAAACGAAGCGTACAAAATGGATTGCGCATCAAACGGGTCATGAATAACGTAATCGAAAGTGATCCACAGTCTGTGCAATGCAAAGTCAACAGTTCGTTCGAGTGTTTGCCGAATTGTCTATCATTCCGCTCGGCTGGATTGATTCACTGTGGTGGCAATAAGGAGTTTGATGTCAGAGCAACTTTTCTTCGGTTGAGCGAATCTAGTGGAACGGAAGGATTTAGTAGGCTGCTGTTTTCGTCGAAGGAAATCGAAGAGCTTCCGATGGACTCATTTGGTAGCTTTGAGTTTGATATCGTTGACCTGACAGGTAAAGTTCTCCGTGCTTTTCTCTTCCATTTAAAAAACCTTTAACTATTTTGCCAAATACACACGAGATGTGTAATGCATACCGAGTGTGAAGCTGCTTCATTGTCATGTGTAAGTAATTTTGGGATGACCGAAAGTCGAGAAAAATTCTATTTGTTTAGCTTCATGTCACTAGCACAAGCAATCAAGTGGCTGGCCAAAAGTTCAAGTTTTTCACCACTGAATGAATTTCAACACTTGATGAATCTCATTGTATGAAATTAACCACTGAATCAAACTCAACACATCATTAAATTCACCACTTCATGAAATTCACCACTTCATGAAATTCACCACTTTATGAAATTTACCACTTCATGAAATTCACCACTTCATGAATTTCACTACGAAATAAATTTTACCACTTCATGAAACTCACCACATCATTAAATTCACCACTTCATGAAATTCACCACTTTATGAAATTTACCACTTCATGAAATTCACCACTTCATGAATTTCTCTACGGAATGAATTTTACCACTTCATGAAACTCACCACTGTATGAATTACACCACTGAATGAATCTCACAATTGAATGAAATTCACCACTGAAACTCACGACTTTGCTAATTTTTGGGCCAGCTTCTCATTCAGTCTGTGTTTAGTGTGATATTTGGTTATGTATTTGTTCGAACTCTTGAAAATCTCAAAGAGCAGGAAGTTTCAAGAAGTTGACTAGAATGTGTTCACTCCATTATTGCTCCATTACTATGATCCCATGTACTATATTCAATATGCAGACGACCTTTCAAAATTCGATTTTTTCGTGGCAGGCTGTAGGAACTTATCATCAATCCATCCGAATGCATTTGGAGCGTCAACTGCCACAATCAAACAATTTTCAGCGAAAAACACAAATCTGACGTACTACCCAAACTTCGCATCATTTCCGAATCTGCAAACAATTCAACTGGACGACTACCACACTTTCCGCCTAAACAGCTCGAATTTCGATTTCTCCGCGTCAACCGTTCATCCGGACGAAATAAACGTTTTCGTCGGCAATGACGGAATTATCGAGCCGAACACTTTTACCGCATTGAACAACGCGACGGCTGTGAATTTGCACATCGGCGAACGGGAAAATTGCGAGACGATAGGCTGCCTGCTGAAGTGTAAACCGATTACCTATTTGCTGGACAAGCAAACTGTAACGAATTTCCTGGATGCCAATCCGAAAAATAAAATTCAAACAAATTGCTACTTCGAATGCTCGTGCGATCTAAAGTGGATGTACGAGAGCTGGAACGATGTAGAGTCTCGTGTTGGTGTCTGGATACAAGAATATTTCGGTAGTAGATTCTATTGTGTGCCGAAAGGTGTAAGTCTGGAAACGGAAGACAATTTCTTCGGGATTGATGTGACGAATTTTGATTTTGGCGACTATTTCAAACAAAACTGTTGAACCTAACAGTCCACAATAAAGAGCTGAGAACATTACTGATGTATTTATTGATCTAACACTCACTACAGAAAACAGCGTTGTATGACCAAATGTGCGAGCGTTTGAACAAATGAAGTAAAATATTTCGAATTAGTAAACGTTTTGATAACACTGCTGAACAGAGAAATGTCATCTTTTCTACCCCTCCAAGTCGGAGCTTGAGCTGCCGTTATTGTTTCTCTGTTTTTGAATGGTTAATATTTGAGTTACAATGTGTTGCAGAACACATTGTTCTTCGTATACGAAAAGTACTACTTCATACACGTCCCCCTAATCGCATGATAAGAACTTTCGCTTTGACAGTTACGTATATATTGTGTACTCGTACACACCAAGTAGGAGTTCACATTTCAGTGTAGAGCAGACAGATGGGGAAGTGCAAAGAGTCTATACATGCGGTTGATTTACCCATTACACGCAGTCACTTGATGTACTTGCATTATAAGCCCAGACACAAAAATCTGGTTAAAGCTCTCACAAAAAAATATCCTTCAAATGGATATTATAAGCCCACCAACCCTCCATGCACGACACACTAATTATTACCAACCAATTAAAAGTAAAGCTCTTGAAGTCATCACATGACAATTTTGTTTTCCATTGCCGTCATCATAAATATGGCTGGGATGTTTGTTGTTGTTGTTGTTTTTATTTTCGGAAGTTGAAGAACAATTTTTTTGCGTTCATGGTTTTGTGCACACGTGCACTGGCATTATGAACGGTAAAATGAACTTTTTAATTATCAAGCATTTTGAAAACGAACAAAAAATCGCTGAAATTCGCCTAGAAGTCACGTTCATTTGGTTTGCAGTGTGGAAAGGGGAAAAACAGGAAAACCCAAAACGGGATTTAAGAGACACATTCAACAAACGTCAGTTGCAATTGACATTCTAACGATATCTACAATGGCGGCAGCTCCCTCGAGTTGTATACAGTTTCGATATTCTTTTGGAACCGACAATTGAATTGTCCGTTGCCTTCGATACTATGCATTTAACTGTCATTTTCACAAAGCTAACATCTAAAAAAATAAAATTTCATTTAAATTTTTCAAAGTTTGAGGTTAGCTTTATGAAAATGACAACTAATTTGACATATCAAATGATCTCTAGATTATGGAATATTTTCATTTATTGTTCGTTTGAAAAGTGGATCGCCACCAATTTCGAGCAAAATATATAAACATTGGAGCTCGTTACCCAAAGTGAAGATTTTGACATATTTTATATGAAAGAAATGTCAAAATCGTCACCAGTGAAATTTAACGAAGAGTTCCTGAACGAGCACCTGAAAATAACGCGGATCAAAGAATTTACGAATTCAGACTTTGAGGTGAATCAATTTTTGTAGATCGTCATATTTTCTTGTGACTAATATTGTTGCTTGTTGCACCTCTTAATTTTTTATAAAGTCGAATTCACTTCACCACTAGCTGCCAAGGCTGTATACTTTGGGGAGGTCACGCAGATCGCCATTTTATTAGATACGCGGGAACACACCTTTTCCATAGAAACAAATTCACCAAAATTGAATTTGTATGGCGTGGTGAATTTTTTGTATGAAACGTGTGTGTGTCTGCGTGACCTCCCCAAAGTATACAGCCTTGCTAGCTGCAACTCGACGCAAAAGAATTCAATATGTGTGCAACATGACGAAATTAAATTCACTTGAAAGTTGATTTATCTAAAACATATTCATGTTAAAATAATATAATACGAAAATGGGTGCGTTTGAATGCGTCCTTAAAATCGTAATTTCCTCCGTGCGTAACTCGGCGTAACTGTGCATTTGCATTACCTTCAGTGTTAATCTTCCGTATCTTCGAGTGGATTTTGAACTTGGTTTGTTAGGAAGATGTTGTTACATCTTGCTGACAAATCAAGACACAGAGAAATGACAGCTGGTTTTTTTGAGAGAGAATTCAATACATTTTCTCTCGATCAAATTCAAAATCATTCGACATATTCCCTCCATCCGTTGAAACGACGAGAGAATTCTATCAATTTCAATTACACCTTTTACACATTGCGCAATTTTCTTGCATGCAAATCAATATGTCATTCCACGGAAATATCCCATCATTTTGTCAATGAACGTCAACACAAGGTATGGTCGAATGTCAAACTTTGTTTGTAGCGGAGGACATAGCGATTTCAAATAAACAAACTCATCTCTCATGAGATCGATATGTCCTCCGATTTGTATGAACAGACCATACCTGGTTTGTACATTCATTGTTACACACCACAGTTGATGATAAAATGGCCGATTTCATACAAAAATTCACCTACTCTGATGATTCTCGTCGTCTTGATGATGTGGTGAATTATTTTACATGTAAAATCATCAGAAGTGGTGTGTTCCCGCGTATCTATTGAAATGGCGGTCTTGGACATTATTCCGTAATAGTTGTACTAGGGAGCACAAATTAAAAAAATCTGAAAAAAATGACAGTGAGACATTTGAGATGTCGTTCACTGTATGACCTTGGTCATATATTTGACATTTGCAATATAGAAACTTAAATTTAAAACCCTCTCTGTGGTTCCACCATCTAGATAAAAAACACATTGAGATGTACCTCAAAGTGTACCTGTCGGGATGATTATCGTTACGTGCTGATGTGGTCGTGGTGATTTTTTTGTAAGTACACTCATCAGAAGTGTTGTGTTCCCACGCTTAAAAAGAAGTGGCAGTTGACAAGCGAACTGAAATTACAGTGGACGAATTTAGGCATATGCATTTCAGCTTATCCATGCAACCAAAACTGCTCATACGTTTTTATTAGATTTTATCCAACGATATAAAATAGGGTAGATAAGTAATGTCAAAGTAACTTTATGCGGAAAGATGTATGGGTAACGTAACTTACGTTTTGAGAAAGCGCGCGAAATAATGTCATACAATTGAAAATAATTGAAACTCTGCATTTCTCAATTTCCTTTTTCTCTTCGTTTTGTGTTGCGATTCGTATTTTTTGCACTTGTATGTGTGCTATATTTCCGAAATTTCGTTCTTCGGGTCTCATTATCTCCGAAATTTCGTTCTCCGTGTCTCATTATCTACAGTATATTATATCGATGGTTTTACCACGACCATGCGCATGCGTGTAGCTATTTCACGCATGAACCACAATTATGCACTTTTGCTTGTATGAGTGGAGCAGCTGAAAGACAGCTGAAGCAAATTCAGGTCTAAATTTCACTGTAGTCCATTGCATCATAGCACTGAACAAAGCAGTAGAACAGAATTTTCGAGCGGGCCTTCTCGACGCAGTAGTCTAAATTTCTCATATAAAAATAAATAAATTAATTGGAACGCAGTAGCATATTTGAAGGGCCAAGTGACCGTTAAAAAAATCTGTTCTAGTGCTTTGTTCAGTGCTATGATTGCATGTACACAAATTACAGCGAATCTTACGGAATTTTTTGCGATTACAATTCGTAACCTCCGCTAACAAGACCTTGAAAGCAATTCGCTAAAATGATCGTAATGTAAATTTACGCGAATTTTCCCTTAATTTAAAACGAAAAGCGGATATAATCTCTACCAAACGTAAAACATCTTGTGTTCGATTCGTCCGTAACAAAAACCATCACATCGTTCATGCAAATTTGTAAAACCAATTTCCAAATCAGTTTACTTTCAAACATACAACGTTCAAAATTTCATTTCCATTTCCTGCCTGCGTAAATAGAAAATTTTGTTTTCCGCTAGCAATCAATTTCATGCAGGTTAAATTCAATAAAACGAGAAATAGAGAGAAAATTTGAAAAAATACAACCGTTCATGTAGTCGTCATACTGTAGCCGAATATCATTGCGGGGTATATCGATGAATGATGAGTGTGGATGGTAGAATGAAAAGCATTTGAGTCGTATAACAGGCACTTTCAGAAGTGTAAACGAAAAGTTAACACAATTTTCAATCTCCTGGCTGTACAACACCAACATTGGGAATGTACGAACGAACATTAAATTCAATTTGGCTTTTCCGTGTACGCTGGCAATTCGAATGTATATTTTCATATAATTTAGTAACCCCAACATTTACGGTTCTATCGTTCAACATCCTCTTTGAAATTAAAATTCAATGCAAACAATAAAAGCTTATAACAGGACGAGAAGTTCTTTACGAATAAAGTCAATTCTACTATTTGGAACTGACGGGAACTGAAGGTAGTTTATAAAAACAATAATCTACAGAATGAAATGCCGTTCCACACAAGGCTGTAAACTTGGGGAGGTCACGCAGATCGCCATTTTATTAGATACGCGGGAACACACCACGTCTGATGATTTTACATACAAAAAAAAAATCACCACATCATCACGGGGGTGACAATCATCATAGTAGGTGAATTTTTGTATGAAATCGGCCATTTTATCATCAACTGTGGTGTGTCACCCGCGTATCTGTATCTGCGTGACCTCCACAAAGTTTATAGCCTTGGTCTCCACATTGGTCTGCCGTGTTAAGACAAACCACAGTATCACATTTGTGTCTGCTTTTGAAGAGCTTTTCGAGAGCTTTAAGCTTCTTTAAGCTTCTTCTGGAGAGAAACGCATCTTGAAAATCTACTCAAAAGAAACCATGAGCGTGAAGTTAGTTTAAAGTCCAAAGTATGTATCTATTGCTAACCCAAAGTTCTAATTTTCTAACACGAATGGTGAATTATCAACAATGGTTCGAGTCTTTGCTAAATTCACCACTAAAAGTGTCCTTGCTAAACTTTGGACAAATACTATGACCTGATTGGTTCAAACTATCTACTATCAGGCAAATTGAGTCATTCGATTTGCTATCTGCACTTGCCTTATTTAACCCATCAGGTCCAGGGTCTCTAAAAACCCGAAACGTGTAAAAAAATACTTACGGACGGGACATTTGGTGCTCTAAGACCATTTAGTTCAAAGAGGCAGCAGTGCGGTGAAATTCTAAATTTTCAGTCCAACAATGCAATTGAATTCAATTACGTACTCCCTTCAGTAAACTTAATTACTCCACCGTATAACTACCGTCAACACCAATTTTATCGTTCATAATATTCACCCATACCCACATTGTTATCTGAGGTTTAACATCAGACCTCAACTGGTATACAGAACTGTGTTGACGAAATGCCCTAAATAATCATGTTCTACACTTTAACAAATCACTTCCCAACGAAAACATGCTGCTTGTTCCGGTGTATGAACCGATTTCTACAACATTATAAAATATAGATACAAGTGGAAGTGTGAAGTGGCATCGTAGTTTGCACAATGTATCAAAAATCGTCGTGGTATGGGGAACGTGTTGAAAGTTCAAAATACCAACAAAATTTGCTGTTAACATGTTTGGGGCTGGGATTATCGTCCTCGTAAATGTGTGAGGAATTTACAACGGTTATGTCGCCGGTTTAAATAATTAATTTGAATTGAACCAGTCGTTGTCAGGTCTCAGCCGAAAAACCGATGAATTTATTTGAATGAAATAAATTTGCCGAATGTACCGTTGTTGTGGGTGAACATTTATTGCAAGTACTCGTTTGATAAGCGGTATCAATCTTTCTAGATGTCTCTATCCAAATGCTGCGAACGTTTTTGTTTTTCTTTACAATTTTATTGAAACATGACTTTTCTATAACTCATGCGGGGCAGGGGTGAAAAATCTTCTTTTCCCAATAAAATGCAAGTCTACCGGCTAAGTCTGGAGTACTAAGAATCTTGTCGGTTTTTATTCAGTTTATTCAGTCTCAATTGGATGCATCTGTCTCGTGGGTGCCTGACATAAATAGACATGAAAATGTCAAACACCTATTAAGTTGAGTTGAAAATTTGTGCGAAACGATCTGTGGAACCTATGCATATAAAACGCTTGGTCTGCGTAGCCTGCCTGTGATGCTTCCAGAGACTGTGTGACCGTGGTAGGCCAAAACAACGTATCGCTTTGTATTCGTGCTTTGACGAGCTTTCCCAGAGCTCTGGGCTTCTGTCATATTTCATTGGAAAAGTGGAACTTGTCAGTGGAATACAAGAAGCCTAAAGGCCCCAAAAGCTCTTTAATAGCAAAGACACAAATGCGATACGTTGATTTGACTAAACACGACAGGATAGGGGATCGCAGTGTCGTCATAGACTTTGAGTTTGAGCTTGAAAAAGTAGTGAAAACTGCGCTCGCGGTAAAACTTTCAACAGCAGCATTTTCCCGAAGTCGTCTATATACGTATAAAGCCACTCTACTCAGCTTTGTAACCACATTAGTTCTCTTCGTCTATTTCTGTTAATAATTTTATTAAAACCGCCTTCAAGCAAATTTTGTTGCAAGGATACCATAATCGAGTTATACTGTTGCATAAGATACTCACCACACATTTACAACAACAAACGTCTCGAAACAGCATCGCAAATAAATGATTTGGAAAACTAAATGCGCGTACTAATAATAAGCCGTACGATACATGAGACGATATACACACATCTCCATAGTTGTGTCGTATAAATATGCCCTGCATATAATCCGAATCGATCGATCG
The DNA here is from genome assembly GCF_014529535.1 of Bradysia coprophila. Lineage (NCBI taxonomy): Eukaryota > Metazoa > Arthropoda > Insecta > Diptera > Sciaridae > Bradysia > Bradysia coprophila. The sequence goes on along the minus strand of NW_023503496.1, from coordinate 728,618 downwards.
CCCGTTTATTATGTAGATTTTCCTCTCGAAGTGCTCACTTTGTAGAGCTTAGTAGAGGTCCTTAGCATAAAAATAGTTCACTTTATAGTAGAATGGTGCGCTTTGGACCAGTGATTAATATTGGTAGCCTGAGTCCAAAAAGATTAACACCCCTCAAAAAACCCCACCCCACCACTCACAACCCCTCACCAAAGATTTTAGTGTAAGGGTCACTTCAATGAATTATTGTGAAGCGTCTGTCAATGCTAGACTGTCGATATGGGGCTTAAACGAAAGGTAAAGGTTCATACTTTTTTTATATGACCAAACGCTTTTCAATTTCTCCATTTTCCTCATCAATTTTCCGAGTTTTCCATTAAAATCTATGAAATCTCAAATATGAAGGGTAGTGAATACGTTAAAAAACTTTATGTGTCTACATCCTTCTGCAATATGGTTATCCAGTGACTTCTTCGCTAATTTGACGAAAAAAATTTAAATAATGTGTCATAGACTAGTAGATACGCTCGGTTTTCCACCACCGGAAAATTTCATTGAAACACTTTTTTACATAGAACTGATTAAATATACGAGCTATGTCATTGAATTTGCGAGATTATCATAGGAGACTTTACTGACGCATTTATTGAACTCTAGGAGAAACCCATACACCATTAACATCAGATCACCCACCACCCACTCTTCCTCTATTGAACAAATTGAAGAAAAATTTTAAAATAGAAAGCAGACTATTTTTGAACTGACAAATTTACGCTGTAAATGTTTGGAATATTGCCTGCAATACCTTTTTCAATGGGACAGTGGAAATAATTAAGAGTAAGTACGTAAAATACTACATTTTCAAATGAATATCGTTGTACAATTACGCTGCAAAAATGGTGCAGAGGCAGTTTCTGTCTACGGAGTAAAAATGATTCAAATGTCCCACGTTCAGCAATTCTTCACTCACATCCCACATTATGTGGTTTAATTATTTGGATATTTTTTATGAATCAATATATTACGATCATTTTTGATCGATGCACACAGATCTTGTGATCCATTGTACTACCCTGTCACCATAAAAATTTTGTATCCGTTGGACATTGGATAGTGAGATTATGGAAGAGTGTTTGATCAAAAGCAGTTAAGTCCATCATTCTCTCAACTCTTCTAGCGTTGGAAGAGGAAATATAGTTGTCTCTTTCTGTCTCACGTTCTATATGGGCAGCGGACTTAACTGCTTTTGAAAATGGTAGATGCTTGAAGATGATTATGTTGAAATAGTAATAGACCGCCATAGCCGCAACAGACCAATAAACAAAACAAGCCATGGAGATGATTCCATCAAACTTTCTATGAACGAAATAATCTCCTCGCATCTCCAAACATCTGGTGTACCACTAGTAACCATACTCTTCATTTCATCTCCAACTAACACCATTGCCTTACTCCAGGATAGCAAATGGGTGCGTATGACTAGTTAATCTCTAGGACCTAGAAACACACCTCGCAGTCCTATGGCGATGGCTGACGGCTTAGGTCTTCGCTAATGATAGCTGATAAGACAACATTATTGCTCTTATCACTGTCCCTATCATATCATTGAAATGGCGTAAGGTAATCTGGCACACCATACAAATTGATGGTGTGCCAGATTCACCTCTAAGGGTCGAATATGGCACTATCATGACTTTTCGTTACATGTAGTAAAAGGGCGCATACTATGATCGCGTGTGCCAGACTCCCCGATGCCCATTGAAATTGTCACAGCCTGTAACATTTAGTCCAGGCTTATATTTCACAAAACTAGCCTGTCCGAACGTAACGTTTCTTTGCATTGAATCAACATCACAGCCGAGGCCTGGCACAAAAACCACTGGCGAACTAGCCACCTTCGAGACCATGACCTTCGGTGCCAAAAATAAGTGACAGATTGTTTTTTCTGACGTATTTGTTATCATAATATCATAATGTAGATACATTTATTACGGTATCAGACGAGTATTTTTGATGGTAGAGCAAATCGAGCAAATCAGATAGTTTCGAGCTTCTCAATGGTAATGCCCAGTGAAAAAATTTTTGCAATGAGATATCTCACAGTCTGAATCTGTCGAAATCAGATATCTCAAGTCTCAAAATCGTTTGTCTGAGATATCTGATTTCGACAGATTCAGACATTTGTGAGAACTTTTTTTACCTGGGAATGTTCCAATACGTCGTTATTAAATAAAATAAAGAGGATGTAGTGATACCAGAAGCTTCATTCATAAAAAATATCCAAATAATTAAACCACATAATGTGGGATGTGAGTGAAGAATTGCTGAACGTGGGACATTTGAATCATTTTTACTCCGTAGACAGAAACTGCCTCTGCACCATTTTTGCAGCGTAATTGTACAACGATATTCATTTGAAAATGTAGTATTTTACGTACTTACTCTTAATTATTTCCACTGTCCCATTGAAAAAGGTATTGCAGGCAATATTCCAAACATTTACAGCGTAAATTTGTCAGTTCAAAAATAGTCTGCTTTCTATTTTAAAATTTTTCTTCAATTTGTTCAATAGAGGAAGAGTGGGTGGTGGGTGATCTGATGTTAATGGTGTATGGGTTTCTCCTAGAGTTCAATAAATGCGTCAGTAAAGTCTCCTATGATAATCTCGCAAATTCAATGACATAGCTCGTATATTTAATCAGTTCTATGTAAAAAAGTGTTTCAATGAAATTTTCCGGTGGTGGAAAACCGAGCGTATCTACTAGTCTATGACACATTATTTAAATTTTTTTCGTCAAATTAGCGAAGAAGTCACTGGATAACCATATTGCAGAAGGATGTAGACACATAAAGTTTTTTAACGTATTCACTACCCTTCATATTTGAGATTTCATAGATTTTAATGGAAAACTCGGAAAATTGATGAGGAAAATGGAGAAATTGAAAAGCGTTTGGTCATATAAAAAAAGTATGAACCTTTACCTTTCGTTTAAGCCCCATATCGACAGTCTAGCATTGACAGACGCTTCACAATAATTCATTGAAGTGACCCTTACACTAAAATCTTTGGTGAGGGGTTGTGAGTGGTGGGGTGGGGTTTTTTGAGGGGTGTTAATCTTTTTGGACTCAGGCTACCAATATTAATCACTGGTCCAAAGCGCACCATTCTACTATAAAGTGAACTATTTTTATGACTTTTGTTCTACAAGAACCTCTACTAGCTTTTGTCATTTTCATAAATCTGGCACACAAAGCTAATGGATTTTACATGGAGAAAACTACAAAAGCAAATGTTGTAATGGAAAATCTATTTTAATCCCAAGCCACTCACATAAATTTGTCGATTATATAGCAATAAGCCTTGAAACATACCGAATGGTTTATGGATACATAATGTGTGTTTGGTTAGGTCAGTTAATGTTTATAAAATCCTTTATCTGGTGTACATACATGTATTTTGCGGTGCAGATAAGTTACAGTCTACGTACTGAAGACAACTTCAGCCTATTGTAGAAAATGTATTTAGAAACTTAACTTAAGTGTTTAACTCAGTCAAAAACCCTTATAGTCCGAGCCCTTCTGTCAGATATTATGCCTCTGTTCGCCAAAAATGTACTCAAAAAATCGAAACAAAATTGGTTTCATGACTTTTGATTCCCAATCATGTATGATAACTGAAAAGCTCGAAAAACGTAAAGCGAGCGGATTGACACAAGGGATCCGACTATTAAAAGAGTAAAAAGTGACGCAGTCCCTACGAATACTTCCAAAATAACTGATATCGTTGTAGGTGACACATTCTGCGCTCGAACCCGACATCTCTCTCGTGATTAGCCAAAACAATATTTCGTATTTCCAGTGGAATAAAACAGCAGTTCAAGCTTTTGAAAGCCCGTCAAAGCACAAATATGTACATTGCGATACGTTGTTTTACCCAAGTACCACAGCAGTTTAGGCTGACTTCGAACTTCTTCCGCAACGTGTCATATAATAAAATATGATGCTCAAAACAAACGAGGCATTGAAAACGTGTTTTGGTCCTAGTTTTCATTGACAGATGCAGCAATCGCGATTTTGAATAGAAAAAGTTCTAACTTCACTTGACAGTTTCGAAAATTTCGTCATAAAAAATAGGACCAAAACACGTTTTCAATGCCTCGTTTGTTTTGAGCATGAGAGTGCTGGTCAAGATAGGGTACTGGATAGGGCGGAACATTTTCCGACTATATGTACTGGGAACTATTATTGGGAAATAATTCTCTAGGAAAATGTGAAAATATTCAAGAAAATTTGGGAAAATGTTTTACCAAAACAAGCTCCAGAACTATCACAAATCCACGGAGAATGACTCTGCTGTGAAAGTAATTCGACCCGAAATTTTACCGCCCGAACAACGTCACTCCGAAATAGATAAACTGACGCTACAATTGCGCTACAGTTTAACGTAATATTTCTCAAAGCCGTGTATACATCAAATTCTCGCACATACAAAGCCAATCAACATCTTACTTTGTCTTTTTTGAGCAGCCCGATGCATATGCTTATATATGTAGAATCGAATCACAGATTTGTTTGTGCATTGTCTGCCATGTGGCAGTAAAGAAATCACCCAAACAAATTGCATCCATTTTTTAAACTTGAATACGGAAAAGATATGAAGCTGCCATGTTCACTTGTGAGATGGGGAACATTTTTCCATGTTTCACCTTTGTCTTCCACGATATGTCGAATTATAATAGAAATTTCATGAAACATTGAAATCAGCTCAGAATACGAGTCTATATCGGAGCCGTATATATATGCATGTACGTTGTCTAATAATGCCAATAAAGTCTGAAGGGACTTTCATACACATATAACATAAGATGAGGGGATTGAAGTACATGATGCCAAGCATCCAACAACTTTGATACACAAGAAAAAAAATGCCTTCAGTCGGTCGTTTTTCTTGTTGTAGTTCTTATTTCCCCGATAGCATGTAAATGATGTATGTGCTCTCGAACGAAATGTCCCCGGAATTGCGTAATTGAAAATCCAACTCCCCAACACAGAAAGTACATTTATGGATTATGACTCCCCTTGACTATATCGTTTTAAGTTCCAATACCACAAACTTACATGATTTACAAATCTCATAAGGAATGGCATTTATCATGATATATAACGCTATCGGAACGAATGTACACAGCTTAATAAGCTCCCAGCGGATTACAGAAATATCTACAAGTTTATTGATGAAATTACACCAGCAGCGCTTTGACTTCCAGCCAGTATAATACATATGACTTCGGTGTTCAGTTCCGTGTTGTATTTTGGCAATTCGGTGATGTTTACATTGCGAGTCATTGCTGAATGTGTGCCTGGCTAAAATGTTGTTAGATTTGGTGTCGAGGGATTTGTGAAATGGTGGCAAAGTTGGAATTAGTTTTGACATGTTGGCTGGAAATTATCAGCGGAAATGATGGACTGGTGAGTCTATTTTCGTATAATTAGTAAAGCTCACATTCACCTGGTGGCATAAAGTGTACATACAAGCTTCTGGATGTAGCAGGAACTTTCAGTTAATTCGCACAGAGGGTATCATAATTGAATCATTGTTGACTCTCCTCGTAAGTTATTACGAATTTCTCTTATACATAATCGCAACTGTAATTTAACTCTCTTTGGTGTAGTAGCAGTGCTGCAGAGCAGTAACAATTACATTCGTACCGATTCGTAATTCGGTATAAAAGATCAAATTGGCTTAATGAGTGAGTGAGTTTGAATGTGTGAATATGTCAATGTGAACTCGTTTCGTTTTGAGCGCGAGTACGACTTTTCTCCTCCATGAGCCCATGAACCTATCTAAAACATTGCAAATTCATCTAGCAGCAAAAGGACACTATTCAATTTTGCACATGAAAACGTTTAGCGAATCGTAATTCAAATGAAATGTCGATTTGTCAATTTGAAATTACGTCGTTGGTAGTAGATGATTTACAAAGCTCCGACAACGTGATGCATGGTAGATGCACGATTGAACACAAATTAAAGAGAAGAAGATAAAAATCACCTGTCATCACTTCGACCGGGGCCAGCATAAAGAGTTAACAAAACAAAACAAAAAATGTTTGATCTAATCCATACATGCCGTAAAAAACAAGTAGCTCGTTAAAAGCCCATTGATGAATTCGATAGAAAGAAAACGTTAAAAAAAACGAAGAAATACGAAAGTACCATCTTCACGTCCATCAATGCCAATTATTATTGTAGAAGCTAAGCTCAGTTATGCAGACAATTTCGTTTTCAAACACAAAAATAATCTTTTTTTGCATATTTTATGAACTTAATGAAAATGGTTGGATTTTGGTGATTCGAACGGTTATTAAGTTACATGATCATTGATCATCGAAAAAGTGTATGTTTAAGATTGTGCAATCAATCTGTAAAAAATGTGTCGACTAATTGTATTGATATGAGTGAATGAACATGACTGACTGTGGAGTGTAAGACGAAAAAAGGATTAATCGTTCACAGACGAACAGTTGCTTTTATCGTTCTTTTGGACGATGTTGTCATCCAAACACGATAGGGTAAAGTTAACCAGGCAGTAACGCTTGTTTGACTAGGGACCTGAATAATCTAGTAGCAGCCCTTGATATTTTGCGAATAAAATTTTTCAATTTATGTCAGTGTTCATTTGAGTTCATTTTCATACAGTGTCTTAGGTCCCTTATTTAACGTTTCGAAAATGAACCGCTCCTGCCTGGTTTATTTTACTCTGCCGTGATCCAAATCTACATTATCGTCCAGTACAGTTATTGTGCCGATCGCTTAGGACGGTATTGTCATTTCGGGTGATAATATCATCAATTTCTTTAGACTATATTATAGTCCTGGGAGAAAATTTTCCAAATACAATATAATGTCACTAACGTCGTCACTAACAAACTAGAAGACACAATAATCCAAAGGAAGTAATAGATTCGACGCGACGGTCATACCACGATGGTATAAAAACATCCGCGTTGAAAATTTGCAAAGTGTACGTTGTTACCATTATCGTACTGCCGTGTCAAGTTTAACCACCGCATCTCATTGTCTGTGTACTTCTTTTAAATTCCATTGGAACAATGGAATGTGCCAGAAGATCAAAGCTCTTTAACAACCAAGACACAAAAAATGCGAGGCGACTTAACGCGACATCGTAGGTTCTCGTTCAGTTATGCTAATACATACAATGTATGTAACATGTCATGTTATCACGCCGTTATACAAAATAACCTTGGCGCCAATTGAAAATTTAATGGGAAAGGCGACAAACATCCTGACAGCATTGATGAACAAAGGGAAAACAAGCGAAAGCAACACTCATCAAATTAAAAACTCCATAAATTAATGGCTCATCCATGTAAACCGTCTGATTTACAATATTGACACTGGAACAGAAGAAAGTGTCGGGATTATTTTTCAACCTTAAACTCAAGTAACATTTACATGGGAGGCCTTAAGTAAGGAGTTCTCATTATTTGGCTAAAATTTTCAGTGCTATTGCGGGAAAACTATATGGAACAAATGTTACGGCTAAATAGAGTAGTGAAACTGGATAGTGTGTTATACAGCTGGTGAAACACTGTGTGAGCGATTGTGACAATACATATCATGTGCCTAAAAAAGCATTTATCATCGAGTTATATACAACTTTTTTCGCACCCGAAATTCATTGAAAAATAATATCACACGCACCACTAACACGAAAACGTCAACTTTGCTTTGCTTTGACGTTATGAGTCCCTTTCCTTTTGACATTTACCGTGGATTTACATAGCAACGTAAAAGTGACAGATGCAATGTTTTTTAAATACTGCAACCCGAAATTTCATTCATAAAATTAAAATTATGAATGAAATTTCGAGTTGCCGTATGAGAAAATTTTTGCATCTGTCACTTTTACGTTGCTATGTAAATCCACAGTAACTGTCCCTTTTTACTGTCTGTACAAAATATAGTACTCTATTTGGCAGCTGTCACTAGAAGCACTTTTGCTTAAAATGCGTTGCTTTCACATGAGTATGAGGGCCTCATACAATGAGACAAATAAGTGAATGTGAAGAACCCCTAGTGTCGAAAAGAAACATTCAACACAGCAACTACAGCCGCCGTGTTAAGCCAAAATAACGTATCGCAGTTGTGTTTCTGGTTTTGATGAGCTTTCGCAAACTTTCAGCTTTCATTGTTTTCCAATGAAATCTTCCTTTTTCCTATGGAATCCCAAAGAAGCTCAAAGCTTTCGAAACTCTCCAAAGCAGCACGGGCTTAACACGGTAGAATAAATGAAGGCATTGGTTCTCGTATTGTTCAGTTGATAAGTGGAACGTAACTGAATCTAAGCAGATGGTTATTAGAACATTGCCTGACCCGAAGGAGAGGGCGGTATTGTCTCTCGTCAAAATAAAAGTTCGAACCACGGCAGTAATCTCCTTGATGTGATTAAGCATTTTGCTGTATGCAAAAGTGTATAGGTTTTTTCCAAGGTCATTTCGAAATGTCAAATTTCATCCACAGCAGGCAACTTAACCTCAAATTTCAGGTTGACGAAAATTTTAACGAAAAATTTACAAAGAAATTTGTTGACGTTTAGGTTATGTTCCGCTCTGTGGATGAAATCGTTGTCGTTCGTGTTGTCACAGTTCGGGCTTACAGTTAATTGGAGCAAATCTATTGATGTGACAGAAAGTATTTTCCCATCACTTCCGCTATATGTGCACCAACACACTCTCGCCTAAGCCTTTGCAATATGAAACATGTTTTTCATGCCTTTGGACAAAATTACAGAATTTCTCCAGTAATTTGGTCACTCGGCATGAAAAGTTGTTTTGGACGGTAGATCTTAGGAACTTTCGCTTGGCGCTCTCACTTTGTTTGGGCAACAACTCTGTCCAAAACAGTATCGTAACTAACTATTATATTCTGAGGGCAGCATGTAAAGAAATGGTACACAAAGCCTACATAGCCCTACATGGCCTGCTAATATACGTAACGTGTAACAAACGCTGCTATCCGTCAAAATTACTCTTTTCATAATCAACCACAATTTTGCTCGATTAAATAACTAAAATTAAGCTACGTTGAAAGCGATGTGATGACATTTATAATTTCGCTCATATTGACAACCTTACATCTAGTGCAAAAATATAAACCGAGAGGGCCAATAACTTCAAAATAATCCCGTACAGTCCTTAGAGCGATTTACCCCTCGCAAAAACCAACTTCATTTCATTATTTGTATCGAAAAAAAACCTATTGTGACCCTTCCATCTACGAATGATTCGACACCGAATTTTTGTTTTAAACAAAACAACGTCATCGTTATTATACCGACGAAATTTTGTGCCTTTAAAATTTGGTTGGTAAATTCAAGTATATGTGGTGGATGGATGTAAACCGTTTTGAATTTCGTTCGAACGTTTTCGTAACAATCACGCCGAATATATACACCAGTGCTGAGCAGTTACAACGTTGTTGTTTCTTAACAGCGCAGCACATGTACATACATCACCATGTCTGAAAAATTGTAAACAAACGAGACTGACTACACCATATAATTCATTGAAATGTTGCTCTTTCAGTTTGCATTCGCGCTGATGTATGTTCATTTATTGCTTTCGGTTCCAAGAAACTTTATTTTTATTTTGATAAAATTGGTGGACTTGCATAGTGACCGAAAATTTTGTGTTGTTCAATATCAGTGCCGTGTCAAGTGTTTAGTGATTCGGTTGTTTGTTGGTGATCGTTAGTTTCGTAGAACTTTTTAAATTGGGATAAGGATTTGCTGAAAAAAAAAGTTGTTGATGGACTGGTTCATCGGCTGTATCGCTACTATTGTGATCAATTAAGTGAATTTTTTTAATAAAAAATCTTGCGGTGACGGCATGCAAAGTTAACCATTTTAATAACGAATAAAAATAAAACAATTGAAAGTGAGTGAATCGTCCACTTTCGCCTGAAACCTTCTCCACATGTAAATAATTTGTCAGTAATCCCAAGTACTCGCGCTGAACGTTTCTCCTTTAAATAAAAGGTAATTGCTGTTGACACCGATTTCATTTTTCGATTTTATGAATTTTTTGGGACGGATGCAAAATTCATTTTAGATTCAAATTCGATGTAAACTCTCAGTATCGATGTGTTACTATATTTTAGACAGTAACTCACATAAATTTCCCGTCCAATATTATCCACAGTTCCAGTTCAATATCATCCACATTTTCCCCTTTACTAACATCCAGTTCAATATTCTGTCGTGTTCAACCTGAATAACGTATCGCATTTGTGTTCCTGCTTTTAAAAAGCTTTCGCGAGCTTTTTTTGTGTTGCAATGAAATCTTCCACTTTTCCCATGAAATCCAAAAAAAGCTCAAAGCTTTCGAAACACTTCAAAGCAACACTCAACGCATACAATACGTTATTTTGGCTTAACACGGCAGTATCGTGAAGTACAATATCATTCGCCACCTGCCAGCACCATCTATACGAACAATTTTTTGAAAAGAATGTGGCAGTTAATGTACGTTGTGTGGATATTATTCGACTGGGGCGTTTAGGTCTGTTGAAAGCTCCGTTGGCTTTCTTGTTTATCATGCAACCTTATCGTACATAGGATGTTGTTTTGTCGTGTTTCTATCTTCTGAACAGTAAGTTTTGTTTAGAATTTATTGTATTAAAACATCTGGTAAATTCTTGTAGTTTTGACCTACATTCGCTTAGAATTTTAAGCCTAGTGCTTGCTCAACCAAAAAAGAAGAATTAGAAGTCATAAGGAAGAGACTATTGGCACCCGGTGCCAATAGTCTCTTTATTATACTGTGGCTAATGGCACCAGGTGCCAATAGTCTCTTTATTATACCAATGCTAATCGCACCCGGTGCCATTAGCCACAGTATAATAAAGAGACTATTGCAGGCCTCCCACGCTTTAAAAATCCTCCTATTTTAGGAGTTTTAGGAGGTTTTTAGTGTCAGGTCTTAGGAGATTTTTAAGAGCTTTCGTGATAAATTCATCATTGTAGAAATGCTGATAAGCCCTTATTTCTTGTTAAAAATTCATATTTTTTCATTTACAATGGCTATTTCTAAGAAGTCTCTATTACTTGTAACATCCTTCGATTTCCTACGTGCAAAGTCTCATCATACAGGATCGGAAATGGATCTATCACGAAAAATTCTAGTCTCACCCAAAGTTACCAAAAAGCGCTCAGTTTTGGACATAGGTTGTAAAAGAGACGAAAAAGTTGGATTGTCTGATTTGAGATGTTTGTCTCGCCATACAAAAGTTTAAACTTTGACAAATTGTGACTAAGTGGGTATTATATATTACAATTTGATCGAGCTATCGTCACTGTGTACTCATCGAAGATTTTTAGAACTAAATAAAACCAATGAAACTGCAATCATACGTAGAGTAGACTTACATTGAATAAAACGAATTCTTAATATAAAAATGAGTGAGACTCTTCCAAATTGTTTTTTTTTTTTTGTAAAGAAAATTATGTCACAAAAATCATGTGTATCTGAATCCAGGATAAACCAACACTAACATTTACTGAATTTCCAAAAACGATTGCTTTATTGTGATCTAAAGAGGAGATTCTTTTGAAAAACAGGCAGCCGAAATCGGACGCCTTTTCTAGTGGACTTTTTGATATGTGCCTAGATAGGTATTGGTCCTTAGAAGCCAAAACCACTTACAAAAAAAAAATCTTCTAAGCTTGTGTGGCTAGTGAGAGTTGACCAAAATCCGAAAACATGCACTTTTTTTATTGAAATTTCTCGTAGGCTACGTAACCTACAAGCTCGTGTGGGGTGTCATTAGAAAGGCAATTGCATGTTCTTTCGGGACAGTGAGTTATGAGCAGTTGAAAGTATGGGTAAAAAAGGAATAATTTCGGCGAACTTCTAACGGTTCCCGTGCATCCGAAAAGAAACAGAAACACAAAAAAAAGGATTTCTTCAACTGATACGGTTTTGGAATGAAAATTTGATGCTCAGTATCTCTACTCAAAAAATATTTTTTTGCATCAACTTTTAGCTGCTGGTTCACTTTTTCGAAATAATTCTATCTTGACCAAAGAATTCTAGGGCACATATTAAAAAATTCAATAGAAAATGCGTCCGATTTCGGCAGGTCGTATTTTAAAAGAATTCTGCAGAAGTGAAAAGCGCCGCAGGCGAAACTTTTAAGTTATTTTACTCATCCATTGATTGGATTGATGTTGATCCTGATTTATAAAAGTTTATTGAAATTTTCGAAGTCTCATTTTAGGAGTTCTAGGAGATTAAGGAGGTTTTAGGAGGATTTTTGAAATTTTAGGAGTTTTAGGAGGTGCTATTGGCACCCGGAAAAATTTAAATTTTCATAACAAATCCGGATATTTTGAAAATTAAACTTATTTTTAACACAATCCTAGGGAATCCATCTTTTTACGAAATGTGACGTAAAGGCGGATTGTTCGATCCTGAGGAATTCATCCTTTTACGAAATGTAACGTAAAGGTATCGAACAATCCGCCTTTACGTTACATTTATCAATAGGATGAATAAAATCGAACAAGCAACCTTCACGTTACATTTCGTAAAAGGATTAATTACTTAGGATCGAACAACCCGTTTTTACGTTACATTTCGTAAAAGGACGAATTCCATAAGATCGAACAAGCAACCTTCACGTTACATTTCGTAAAAGGATGAATTCCATAAGATCGAACAAGCAACCTTCACGTTACATTTCGTAAAAGGATTAATTCCCTAGTATCGAACAACCCGTCTTTACGTTACATTTCGTAAAAGGACGAATTCCATAAGATCGAACAAGCAACCTTCACGTTACATTTCGTAAAAGGATGAATTCCTCAGGATCGAACAACCCGTCTTTACGTTACATTTCGTAAAAGGACGAATTCCATAAGATCGAACAAACTACCTTTACGTTACATTTCGTAAAAGGATGAATTCCTCAGGATCGAACAATCCGCCTTTACGTTAAATTTCGTAAAAATATAGATTTCCTAGTATTGTGTACAAAACAAGTTTAATTTTCAAAATATCCGGATTTTTTATTAAAATTTTATTTTTTCCGGGTGCCAATAGTCTCTTTATAATACTGTGGCTAATGACACCGGGTGCGATTTACATTAGTATAATAAAGACACTATTGGCACCTGGTGAAGTTAGAAATTAGAAGTCACTTCGTTCGCGCCACAACCACAACACTCAAAACCCCCTTTTTCGGTCCGACATATCAAAATGACTATTTTTCACAATAGGCCGAATCAAGTGATGGCAAAAAATGATGCAACTAAAGAGTCCCGCTATTTTGATTGTTTTAATTTAATTGCATTGTAAAAACTTAGTTCACTTCCACTAAACCAGTCAAATTTTGACATCAATACTCGAAAGTTATTCAACAGCCAATTTTATTTTAGAGATTCATTTTTTTAAATTTTTTGCAAATATGTCGGATTTGGAGTCAGTTCGAATAACAGTAACATTTAAGACGACAGAAAACCCGTCAATGAAAACAGAAAGGTCAATCGGGATGAAAAGTGTTGAAAACGACAGATACTTAAATTTACAAGTTTTCGACGAACATGGAAGTGAAATAACTCGGACATCATTTGACTTAATGCAAGCAGAAGCTATATCCATTAACATATTGGACCAATTCGGTGTAAAAGATGGGATCCTAGTCCAGGATGTTTCAAAAACGATCAAGGTTCATCATAATCGGACACAAGATTCTAGTGTATGCCAATACACCAATACCAGAATAACACAAGATACCTTCGACGGTTCTGAAGTTGGACCATTGGTGCGGGGTACCTTCCGTATGATTCTCGGACGTTTTTATTATTGCCATGATATTTTTCCAGTTTTTGATGCGCATAGTGCTGCGATACCAGCACGCAACATAAAAATTAAAATGTTTATTTCAAAATTTTTGTTAAGTAAAAAATTGTAAATTTTCCCTCACGAGCTTAATGCGGCTAATTTTTTACAAATCTAAAAAATACTTTACACTCACTCTCGGAAATCTGAATACATTTTCAAATGTTGGCAATGTTTGTTGTCGTTAAGTTTCCATTCCACTCAACAAAAAGTACTCTGTGAGAGAGCCGTGAGAGGGCAAGCTGTCAAATAAACAAAGCAAAAATTGAAAAAATTCAATTCTGTCTCACACACGGAGAACTTTTTTGGTAGTTGGAAATTAAGAATGAATTTGTGAAAACTTCATCCAGCTTATGTGAAAATGAAATTCAAGCCACGTCCGATTCGAATGATCGATGGCTCTATAGAATCGCTAGTCGCCTTGACAATTTTGTGGAACAACGTTTTTTGGTTGTCTTTTTATTTTTGGCAGTAAAGTTGTAAACGTGAGCTGTGTCGCAGCTCATAATGTCATAATATTCACTTAGTGTCACTTTTAGAATCAAAATGGGCGAGATTTAAACACGTCATTAACAGAGCGTACGTTCATTAACTTAAAATTTCGATAGATGGTCATTTGCGCACGGATAACTTCGATAATTTCACATTTATTCACGGAAAACTTCGATAATTTCACTTAAAATTGACAAATTCTTGACAGTGTACTAGATGTGTGTTTTATTTGTGGGGAATATGAATGAGTGACGGTGTCCAATGTATATAAACACTGAAGGTAATGCAGACCCTCAACGGATCAGAGAAATTACGGATCCAAACTTTCAGGTGAATTCATTTTCGTATGTTGTCTAACTTAGACTTGTGCAACATGACGGCCCTAAATACTTCCAATTCACCACTAAATACAACTTGACGCAATCGAATTTTATATGTGTGCAGCATGAAGCCGCTAAATCGCTCCACATTCACCACTAGACGCAACTTGACGCAAACGAATTCAATACGTGTGCAACATGACGGAGCTAAAATTCACCTGAAAGTTTGGATCCGTGTGTAACTGCGGATTTGCATTACCTTCAGTGTTTATATACTTTGAAGGTGTCATGGCGTGCTTATGTTTCAGTCTGATTTATTAAATTTGTTTTTTATGGTGATTATGACATTACAGGAGATAGAACCTTGTTCCTAACACGGTTGTAAATGGGGGTTTTGCGCACACGATGTGTTGCCGAACTCGCTTCGCTCGTATCGGCACACATCTCACATCTAGTGCGCAAAACAATCCCATTTACTACCGTGTTAGGAACAAGGTTTTATCTCCTGTAATGTCATAATCACCATAAAAAACAAATTTAATAAATCAGACTGAAGCACGCCATGACACCGTCAAAGTATATAAACACTGAAGGTAATGCAAATCCGCAGTTACACACGGATCCAAACTTTCAGGTGAATTTTAGCTCCGTCATGTTGCACACGTATTGAATTCGTTTGCGTCAAGTTGCGTCTAGTGGTGAATGTGGAACGCTGCGATACATACCCAAAAAAGGTCGAAAGGTCCGTGTGTGGAAGCGCTAGACATTGAAAATCAGTATATTGTTTTCGGTTTCGGAATCTCTTGGACGGCAGCGACAAACAAGTTTGACAATGCATAGTAGAGAGTAGTCCACCAGGAGTCCAACGATACTACGGAAGCCGTTGGCCGCTGTCCAAGGTTGTGACAGGAAATTGAGAAAATTTGACTACGTCGGAGAACTTCTAGGGGCTCCTATGCCGCCATAAAGCCACTAAAAAAACGAAAAACCTATCAAACCTCGTTACTATGGGTCTCTACTTTCCAACGATACCAGCGTGGGTAGAGGCTCGACGAATGTATTTTTTATTAGTAAATGTGATACACAGTAGATACGTCTATGAGAAGAGGACAAAAAATGCCAAAAAATTCATCCCGACAGTCTCAATCCTCTTTCTTCGCATTGAACGTTTGCGTTGCTATACACAGCGTAGAGTAAGTTTGCGTGTTTTGGCATACAGAAACAGTTCATTTCGTCACAGTATTGCATGGAAAGTTGTATGCAACTGCAACACGAAAATCGCACGCTGGTATATTATATCGCACAAGATGTCGATTGTGAGCCCGAGGAGCACAGGGGTGTAACTTAGAACAATTTGGATTTTTGTACCAGCCCTGTTGAATGTTGTTCAAAAACATCGAATCGTTTTTTAATTTTCTTTCAGCTCATTACCGACAATACCACAACCGAAATATTTTTTGAACCGGTGGGTGGCGAATTAAAGTCGCATTTGCGTCTAGTTCTCCAATTAATTTAATTAAAATCTGATTCTTATTGTAAAAAAAAAACTTGGAACGAGCCGAACAATTCTTATGATCTGGAATTTTGATTACCCAACGCAAACCCAGTCAAATAAATCGACAAACATTTTAAATGCAAATTTAACCGATTTCTGTGATACAATTGGAAATTCCAGATCATACGAATTGTTCGGCTCGTTCCAAGGTTTTTTTTAAAAATAATATCAAATTTTAATTAATTTAATTAAAGAAATAGTGCCTTTTTCATGTAGTTCGTTAATGTTTATAGTTTTCGGCAACAACGATTTTCTGTTATAGTAACTTTTAATTGTCTTCGGCAATTGCCTAACATCGATGGTATTTTACGACAATTTTTATGGTAAAGTGGTACACCCGTGCCGAGGAGAAAGCATAAGTAATGCCGTTGCGTTTTATTTCTGGTAGACTTTCCGGCTCCACAACAAAATGCACCAACCTGCGCACTATAATGTTGTTCAGCGAATAATACACTGACCAAAAGAGTTCAATTTTCTCGCAAAACACAGCATAAATCTGAGCAAATATTGACCGTTCAAATCAAACAAAATTGAAATTAATTTGTGAATTCCGGTGAATTTTTACCTGGTAAACATACATGGCTTATGTGGCGCAAAAAACAAGACATTCTGTCAGTAATGGCACAAGACGACACATTACGAAAATGAACAGTTCTGATTGTTATGTAATGGATTGTTTGGTGCAATAAAATGTGTGAAAATTCAATAATTATATCGAGCGACCGATGTGTTAATTTAATCAAATCATACACTCTCGGTTCACATTGGCATTTCCCTGAGTAAATATTCCCATGGAAATTTAATGCATTTTGTTTTATTGTCTGGTGAGAAGTTCATCGCATTCGTTGGATTTTACTTTGTATTGTTCATGAAGCACAAACCAGTGAATGCATCTCTTCTACCTTTCAATCATTTAATTAGTGTAGCAACAGCGATGCAGTGTATAGTGCAATGTGTATTTAACTCATTGAAATTATGATTTGAATGAAACAAAATTTGTGAATTAGGTTGTCAGTTGTTGGTGTTGTCTAACCGCAACATCGTAAAATTGTGAAGAGAGCTAAACAATGCAAACTGAAATCTTAACACGTCTTAAACATTAAACTTAAAAACAAACGAAAAGATTTATCGTTCCCTTTTGAAATCGTTCGAGTTTAGAGTTAAAAAAATGGATGAACGCTCTGTCGAGATGCGGTTTCTGTTTTAATTTATTCACTCACATCGACACTCTGAAACCACTAATCGTTTGTGGTCTAATTGCGTCAAGATGATGATCGACTTGCATAACATCCTACGCCTGTCCTACATGGAACATTTTTGAAATTAATTGCCTGAAATGTGAATGTGATTCGAATTGTGTTTTAGTGTTCGTTAGTACTTAGATTCACTTGGTTTTGGCTCTGTCAAAGTTAACTGTGAAGTTAATTTTCATTTACTCGGCGCGCTCACTGAGCGACGAAAAAATAGATTTTCTGTACGAGCTCTAAGGATAAATATCGGTTGATTCGGAGTGTCAGTGTGGTACGAAGTGTGAGTGTGGTAAGAAGTGTCAGTGTAATAAAAAGTGTGGTAGGATGTGTCAGTGTGATAAAGAGTGTTAGTGTGATATGGAGCGACAGGAATGTCACATCTTCCAATTCTTTCCTTAATTTTTGATTGAATTTGGAAATATCTAGGAAAATCTGAGGAAAATATTTTCCCAAAAATATTCCCCGACTTGTCCTAACTTCCTTCTCTAGTTGTAGCTTGAACTTGTCCAATTTTACGAGAAAAAAGCTTTTGACCTTTCTGTTGGCCTTTAAGGAATCCTTTCTTTCAATATCTCAATCCCTAAACGTTAACACATTAACCATCAGAGAAATGTTAGGATGAGTCCCAAAGCTGGGGTAGGTTCCGCAGGACCTATTTTTTAAAATTTTATTTGCTAAAATTCCCAAGCGTCTTAATAGAATTTGGAAAAAATATGTCCGAGAATGCGTATCTCGTTAAACAGTAAACATGGTGCACATTCTAGCTCAGGCTTCGAATGGCCATACAGACTAATCGGGTAAATCCCGATTTATTTACTTACCATTCTGACGCCTCTTCTGAGTGGAATTTGCTCCCTTTACTAAGTTAAATAAGCAGTACTAAGCAGACGCGTCTTTCTGTGACTGTTCTAGCCAAACGATTTTAAGATGAGATACTGTACAATGCAAGCTCATAACGCCTCAATCGTTTTAAAGAATTATTTTTGCCAACATCTCATCAGCCCATGGCGACAGTGGCAAGGAAACAACTAACCAAACGTGGCTAGTCATACTCTGTTGCATGTGCAAGTCTAGCGAATCATAAGCAAAATGAAAATATGCTTACATTCCACATCATCCCTAGCCATGCAGTCACATGCGGGACATCGAAAATTTACTCTTCCTACGAGAAATCAATTTCTGAAAAATGGTCCCTGGTTCCAAGTGCAAGAAACTTGTTCCATAAATATCTATCGCTCTTTGACTCGTCTGTGCACATACATCTAACACCTAATCTCTCTCGAATTGATAACAATTCGGGTGTTTGATTTCTTCTTATCAACAAATAACGATTTCAAGTACATCTGAATGATGAGCTAGTTCCATCCAAATTTCATACGCAACAATTTGGGCAGGGTCGCAAGGTCAGAATTTTTGTTTAAAAACTAACCGAACTCTCGGAAGTAAATAAGACGTTGATTCAATTGAACAAATTATACGGGCAAAATATACCGACGCAACCGACTACTCATACTCTATACTTTTGAGAAATTAAATTTTTTTTTATTTATTATTATGCTGTTCCATTGACCAGACCAGTCACTATTTATATTCAACGCACATAAATATCGCCATATGAATTAACGGAATTTTTATTTTTGGGTATTTCAGTAGTCGTGCGATTAAGCTACCATGAACATGTCGTCTGGAAACAATAATAATAATAATGGTTCGTCAAACGGTATGCCTGAAATAGGAATCATCGGTGCTGGGTCAGTGAAAGTGATTTTTTGTTTGTTCGTCTAATTGCCTTATCTAATGAACCAATCAATTGATTTAGTATGTCGGGCCTGTGTGCTGCCGTTCAACTACAGAAAAAGCTGGCCATCACATCATTTACGATATTTGAGAAGAACGCCGACGTTGGTGGAACGTGGTTGAGCAACACGTATCCAGGTAATTTTTATGGAATTGATATTACCAGAGATTAGAACCTTTGGCTGTATGTGAAGACTGTGTCTGGAGTCTCTCCTAGCTAGACTTGATCACTTGATGAGTGTAAAAATCTCAGATCTGAAATCGTACACTCTGCATGTATACCACAAAATTTCAGGCGCGGGAAACCGTTGCTTGCTTTGAGATCAGTCCAGTCAAGGTCTCAATTTTTTTCACTGACTGGGATAATATTGCAAAAATTCTTGTTTCTAAATAAGGAACCATCCAGAAAGGACGTCCACAACGAAGGTGGGAAGAGAGCGAGACAAAGTGTGTTATAGGGAAATGGGGGAATGAGACGATCATGACATGACATGACAACAATGAATATTGTATTCAAGGATTGTAATGACTACCAGACTATTCGGGGCGCCATCTGTCAAGTATTTTTCAAGCAATTTCAAAAAGTTTTGGTGTCCTAGATTCCCTATGAGCTTACCTGTTCAGGCATATCTCACACAACTGTGACACTGTTTTATTGAAGTCATGGTCTGTAAACGTGACTGACGTACACTGTCCGAATGTAGACCTCGACCTTAAACATGTTAGTGGCATTTTAAAACGACATTGTTCCGCTACTAACTTTAGTCGATGACTAATGATTGCACCTCACACGCGTCAGAGAAATCATTCAGCGATATATGCAACCTCACTCAACTACCCCGAAAATCAACAATCGCTCTTGAGGAATGTGAAAAGCAAATAAAAAAAAAAGTTTTTTCCATGAAAGACTCTTTGGACCATTCTAAAATGTTAAACTCGAATCAAGCATAATCCTGACCGTGTGTGCGCCTTCCATTTCAAAACATAACGCATATCGGGACATTTTCACGCACAGTTTTTGACATTTGTTGAAGAGAGCGGTTCGTTCAACTGTCAACTGTCAATTGAAAATATTTAAATTTTTGGCGTGAATTTGAATGATCCCACAGGTCTTTTGTCGTAGGTACGGCATAGTTTGAAAGTTTAACGAAACACATGCCTTCGACTCAGATTTCCCAATACTGATATTTAAGAGCCACTGTTCATAACCTGCAGTTGCAAACAAACTTGAATCATCATATCAGAGTCGGGAATTTTTAAATTTATTTTTCTTCTAAATAGACTTCTCTGCAAAGTCATTAACCATCAGTAATTATTCAACAACACCAGACCATACATTCAGGTGCTGTTGATTTCAATATACGATTAAGCACGTGCTTGTCATCCAAATTAAGTGTGCGCATCAACATTCCAACCCAAATTGAAATTTTAATTTTTAGACCCGTACGAAGTACTGGGGTCTTATGCGTTTACGCATACGTCCGTAACACGTCGAATTGGACTCCCTGAGTAAGGGGAAACCTATTGTGGTTGTCTAGAGATGCCAAATCCGCGAAAAAAAATGTCCGTCTGTCCGTCTGCACGATAACTTGAGTAAAACGCATCCGATTTTGAAAATTCTTTTTTTTCCCGTTTGGTAATGTCAAAAGACAGGCTAAGTTCGAAGATGAGTGATTTTGGATCGACCCTTCCCGAGCTGTGGCCCAATTTTCGAAGATATCTCCGGACATTTAAACGTTAAATTTGTAACTGATGTGTCAAATAAAAGGTATTTGCAATACCGATCGACAAAAAAAAAGTTTATGGAAATCGGATGACCGACTCGTGAGTTAGACCCCTTGGTGTGAAACAGGCACAGGGCGGCAAGCAGTTTTTGCTTGTAGGTCGGCCACATTTCAACATATTTCGTCTGTTTTAGCTTTATTAGATAGGTATTGACCGTACCAATCAGGGACCAACCAGATTTTGAAATTATGTTCTCCGGAGCGTGAGCTAGGTCTCTTGGAGTGAGCTCTTATCTGGCTACTCGGCCGTACAGTGAACGTGGAGTATTTTGTCAATATCTCGAGTAAATTTTGACCGAATTTCATGAATTTTTTTTGTTTGAAAGGTATTAACGAATGTAAACCGTCGGTACTATTTCCGGTCTCCTAACAAAATGGCTGCCGGCGGCCATATTGGATTTTAGTAAAAGTGATATATCTTGAGAAAAATGGTACTTCGAGAGTTTCTGTTAACATGGAAATAATTTGTTATGTGTGTGGGGTGTTTCAGGCATTCCATATATGGACATCTATATATATCTATATTCACCTATATTGAGCTATATACAGGCATATATAGCTATATAATAGCATATTCATCTGTGAAATGTTTATTTATAGGAAAATATAGGTAAATATAGCGGTATATAGCTGTTTAAATAGGAATTTATGAAAGTTGACTTCGTACGGGGCTGTCTATATTGCCTCCGGCAATTTATTTGTATATGCTAACAAGGCAAAGAGTGGATAATGTAAGTGATTTTAAAGGGAGAATAGTTTTTCAGCAGAGAAGAAAATGAAGTAAGAGAAATGAAGAGTTTCACATTAAAGGCTTTTGATACGAATAGGTGTTTCGTACGGGTCGGCGTTAGCTATGTTTTTCTTTTGGATTTGAATAGATCAATATTCTGCATGTCATTAAAAAGACCATGCAATATTAGTTTGCCACACAGTGTCGTGCAGGGCAATAACTCTTTGAACTTAATTTATCAATCATATCAAAGAAGACTATGTTACTACATACATGGTGTACAGGTTGTGTGTGCGCCATAAATAAATTGGGTTTTG
This sequence comes from Bradysia coprophila, assembly GCF_014529535.1. Taxonomy (NCBI): domain Eukaryota; kingdom Metazoa; phylum Arthropoda; class Insecta; order Diptera; family Sciaridae; genus Bradysia; species Bradysia coprophila. The sequence continues at coordinate 706,472 of NW_023503496.1, read as the reverse complement.
TTATGTTGTCTGATCGTTGTCTGCTACTCATCAGTTATACATACCTGTTGATCTGGTATACATTTCCGATAAATAATTTTCATATGAAATGTGTAGGTAAAGCGTCGTATCTGTCTGAGAAAAACGAATAACCTCGCAATGCCACTACTGTTGAGGCATCCCGTGGACTAAATGCACTAAATTGTAGTCAAACAATGTTGGTCCTGGCACTTTTGTTTTTGAGTATTATGGCAGCTATGGGAGCTCAGAATGTGCACACCATAGAGAAACTAAACTAGCGTCGAAATGAAGCTATTGGCGGCCCATGCGGAATTGAATTTCAAAAATAAAATTTTCCATTGAAGAATTTGTTGTGCTGAGACCAGTTGATCATTCGAATATTTAATTTGTCAGGTACGAAAACAGGGCCGGACTGGCTACCAAAAGGTACAAAAAAATTCGAAAAGTTCCTAGGAGTGAAAATTTCATACAAAAATTGAAAAAAAATCAATCGAGAGATGACTAATATGGCCGGTCCGAGCCTGTACGAAATTACCTGACCTTCAAATTAACATTAATTTCAATACGTTCCTGAAGTGCCAGATGAGCAAACATTGTCTGTCGCAGCAATGACACAGCCGAGGTGTTATGACAGCGAGACACTCTTTATATATATGCACTTGGGCCGTTGGTCTGTACCAAGTCAAAGCAATTGAACTCACATTGTCATTCGACTCATTATTCAGTGGAATTACGCACGGGTGTGTTTAAGACGGCGCTTATTGCTCATATACCCATATAATGTAAATTGCAAATAAATCGACATTCAGTGGTGACGAAAATTACAAATATTTACATTTGTACAGAAATGGAAAGTGCTGCATCTACGGTCTACCACTTGACAATCTTAAGCTGTGATTAACTACTTGAATTTGTTTGTGTCTTCAATTAGCATGAACTTTTAGTGCGTCTTGAGGTAGTCATTAATTCAGTAGTTTTGTTGTTAGTGTTTACCAGAGGCAATAACAAGTGAATCGTTTCGCTGTCCGACATTTGAGTGTCATCTAAATGTTAAGCACTAGATAAAATACCAGCCTTAAGGGATCGAACTGCTGAGGAGTGTCAAATTTCTTTACAATTAGAATCGCCTGATTACCACACAACTCTTGAACATTAAACGTCCTCGAAGACTAAGGACTCACAAGAATAAAATCTTTCGAGATGTTTAGTCTATCGACGACTTCATCCTTTCTAAGAATCAAATGTCTCAGACTCAAATAAATCTGCTGAGAGAAACATTCATGTACCTAAAAATGTAGGAGAGTTCAGTTTTAAGGAGACTCTTGCAAGTATAGAACTGCTTGAACTTCAGTGAAGCTTAAACTTTAGGGGAGCTTTAACTTTCTAGGGCCTCTAGGGCCTCTTGAATGTCCGAGAAGTTGAAACTTTCAAAGAGTTCTATTTTGCATCGATTTACAACGTAAAAGTGAAAAAAAACTGGCGAGAGCGATAATGGTAGATTACGTTAGATGCAGCGAAAGCAAGTCATTACATGAGGTAACAATTTTGTGATCAAAGCAAATTTACTCTTGTGTTTTTCGAGCAACAAGCTTCGGTAACTGCCTTTTCGGCAAGTGTAGAGTTTTTATAGGCGAGCCGAAGACGAGGCATACAATTACATTTGTCGAAAAACAGTTACCGAAGCAAGTAGCTCAAAAACACACTAGCGAGTTTTCGAGCATCAAAAGGTTATTTTGGAATTAATAAATTTCGAAATAGCATCCAATGTATTCTGATTTATTACCTGTCTCATGCAAAAGTTGACTGTCACAAAGAAATCCACGTATAATGAACCGAAAGTATTCTTCAAGTAATGGGTCATTTTCGCAGGGGAAAACTGCTCTGTAATGAACAACTTTCCAATGGTGTAGGCAATAAAAGTGTTTGATTGGGTTAATTGAAAGTAAAAGTTCAGTGGCTTGATTTGACTGGGACAACAGAGAGTAATGTTCCGAGTGTCCCATAGATCATCGGATATCACATGCTTCCAACATTTCCCTCAAATAAAAATTAGCTTCTAGAACACGCATTCGATAACAATGGACGATGTTTACATACAAGCAGACGAAAACAAAAAATATTTCATAAAATGCAATGATGAGCCAACGTTGACTGAATGCAAACACAATGAATAAATAAACGTAAGAGAGTCAATTGAAAACAACATTTTCGGTTAATACAAAAACTATGTTTGTCCGTCGATATTATATCACGCAGCAGTGACCGCATATCAAATTTATTAACAAATTTTTGCGTATGCTGAATGTTTATCTACTAATAATAAAGGTAAATACAGCGACATCGGAGACATGTTTTGTTTTAGTTACATTAAAAGTGGGTAAATAAAACGAAATTTTTGTTTTTGATAATTCATTTGTAGATGAACGGTATATTAGACGCACTGATAAAAAAATTTACGTCCAGTATGTATGAAATGGCTGGCAGACAGCTTCATTTCTGCCTTACTTCGGATATGTATATTCCAACGTCTGACATGTATATCCAACGTCTGACATGTATATCGTACATGTCCGACGTATAGTCATACGTACTGCTCGTGACTATTCGTGTCACTCGTATGTTTGTACGTGGAACATGTACGATATACTTGCCAGACGTTAGAATATACATATACGAAGTAAGGCAGAAATGAAGCTGTCTGCCAGCCATTTCATACATACTGGATGTATGTTGACGAAATTTTTTTATCAGTGCGGGGACCATATTTCTTCTAATAACTATCGGTTAACGCTATTTGCACCATTTAGTGCGAATATCGACTTCATAATATACGTTATGTGCATTAGCCAAATTCACGCCGTAAGTGCGCCTAAAATTTGAATTTTAAGTGAACTATTCGATGAAAAAGTGAACCGAAAAATACATTTCAACGCTTCATTGTCTCATACCATTTGTATGAAAATGACGCTACGTTAGAAAGACCTCCGCACTTTCCATTTTGAATTTCGACCGCACTTATGGCGTGAATTATGTCAAAAATTCATCGAACAAACAAACAAATGAACAACAGAAATGAACTCTATTGTTCTACTGTTCGTAAGTATATTGTATGTTCGACAACTTTTTGACATCACTTCATTATGAAGCTTCTTCTTCGCTATTCGCAATGTCCGAGTAGTCCCTTTTTCGCTATTTGCACATTGTACGCGCATCATTTTCGAAATGTATTTGGATTTTTGAAGAAGATTTTGATGCCCTGTAATTGCTTCCTCGTCATGGTTGACGAACCCATAGATGGTATACACAGATAGGAGTATGGACCAGGACTTATATTTGAATCTTTTAGGAATTGACAGTATGTGACCAAATCTTTCGCATAATTAAAATTTAATTCCCTCTGGGATTACTGTCATTTCACCTCAGACAGATTACTTTTTGATCTGTTGAAACTTTAGTTCAAAATCCAATTATTTTTTAGATCATCTGTTCTTGTTTACCTGACAAGAAGCCGGCATCTCCAGCCGACGATCTTGTCACTGCTACATTTCGTTCGTAAGAAATGTTTTAATTCCACGCGGAATTAAAATTCATTTTTGTAGAAAGTTTTTCAAAGAATTTTTTTTGTTTCCAAATTCAAAGAACATATACGAGTTCATGCTTCCGTCACAATAATCATTTGAAATCGATCGACGACGACGTCAAGCGAACATTCGAATCAATAACGAATTGCCGTTTGAACGATGAGAAATGGTCCAAGGTTTCAATGCCAATTCGCTTTGGAGGAATGGGAATTAGAAAATGTGAGGACATTGCACTTCCTGCATTTTTGAGCTCAATTAATTCAGTTATTAATCTCGTCACACTCATGTTGCCAAATATATCCGATGAGACAATGATAGCCGATTATACCGACGCTCTAAATGAATGGTCGCTAGTGTCCGATTCACTTCCAGATAGAAAGATTTATCAAAATGAATGGGATGATTTACTTATGTTAGACAAAATGGAATCATTCAATTTTCAATCCAATAAAGACAAGGCAAGACACCTAGCATCTTTACTTAACGAGTCAAATGCATGGCTGTCAGCTTTACCTTCCAAATTCGTTGGCACGTTTTTGGACAACAACACGTTCCGAATCTCTACAGCTCTTCGTATCGGTTCCGATATTTGTAAAACACACAAATGTATTTGTGGTGATATAGTATCAACCGATGGAACACACGGACTAAGCTGTTCAAAAAGGGCAGGCCGTCTACCTCTTCATGCAGATCTGAACACAATCATTCAAAACGCTCTTCATTCAACTATCATTCCTTCGAGAAAAGAACCACCAGGAATGTTTCGTGATGATGGGAAGAGAGTTGACGGAGTAACCCTTGTGCCATGGAGTCGTGGTCAAATGCTCGTTTGGGATGCGACATGTTCCGACACACTTGCACCATCTTATTTGAATCTATCATCTTCCAAAAGTGGGTCGGTCGCAGAATTAGCAGCAAAACATAAACATCGAAAATACAAAGGACTACTGGAGCAGAACTTCTTGATCCGTCCATTTGCTGTGGAAACTTTGGGTGTTTGGTGTTTAGAAGCGATAGATTTCATCGACAAACTCGGCAAAAAAATATCACCAGCAACGGGAGAAAGAAAATCAAAGGCGTATCTAAAACAACGGATAAGTTTAGCCATTCAAAGAAGCAATGCTGCGAGCGTAATGACTACATTCGATACGTCCGAAAATATGAACGAGATATTTTAAACGCTTTATTTCTTGTAAAAAAAAAACGTTTTGTATTAAAGGACATATTTTCCCGAACAAATGTGACCAATTCACGCCCCGTAAGTGCGCCATGAAGTGCGCTCTATAATTTGAATTTAAAGTGAACGAGTGTGACCGAAAAATGAACGAAAAAAGTTATTTTAGCGCTTCCTTACTATGAGAATGACACGATTTAACGCTGCTTTTAAAGTACCTTCTTACTTTCCTTTTTGACTTGTCAGAGCACTTACGGCTTGAATAACAATTGACCTTTTCTTCTCAAAACTTTCTAAGGTCTGAATGCCTGAAAATCTAAAAAAGCTCACTTTTAATTTTTGGAGCAATACCCTCAAGAGAAAGGGTGGTCTATCCATATCATTTCAAAAGTTTCTGTTTTCCTATAAATTTACATAAATTACGTAACGTTTTTTCAGTGCTGTCATCAAAATTAAATCTTAAATAAATCGAGAAATATGCGGTCTACAAAGTTCAAACTAATGATCTAACCACCCAATGAGAAAGAGCATAGTTTTTACATAATTCTTGATTTATTTAAGATTAAATTTTGATGAGAGCACTGAAAAAGCGATACGGAATTTATGAATGTTCTTTAATCATTAAATCCTAATATCGTTGTTTAGTTCTAATCCCTGTAGGAATTATATTTCTTTATTCAAAAACGTGAGGTAAAGTCAACTTTACTGCACGGATTCAAAAGTTTACCTCAAGTTTTTGAATAAAATACCTTACTTGGCAGAGCAGTAAATGATGGAAATTGTACTTCTTGTGTGTTTACCTCAGCTACTCCTCGATCGGTAAATTTCACACAAAAAGTATGAAGAAGTACAAATGTAATCCCTGAAAAATCTCAATTAGAAAGTATTCCCCTTGGACCTTAAAATTTTAATCTCATTTTTCCATCTGTGTCACTAGCTCTTTTCACAAATATCGGTCGACCCGACACATGGTCACTTCTAAGAGATACAACCATGTGAGTTGAATTTTTAATTCTTTGCGTTCTTCAGACCAGCAAATGATCGAGTGCTACTTTTTGACTGCCTGACTCGGAGGCTTATTGGCGGTTCGAGTAGGACACTTAAATGAATTAGAATTCAGCCAAGTGTTTTTTTGCGGTGTAGATAACACTTTCTGTCAATTAGCAAATTATTATTTTTGTATATATTACGTCCACTTCCGATGATGTGCACACACGAAACTATATTGTCGTTCAGTCTTTCATTAATAATGCAGGAAATCGTACTTTTTCCGTTGATTCTTTTCATTGCCAAAAGTCTTTTTTATCTTAAAAATTTTGAATATTTTGTATTTACACTTCACTTAACCGTTTGATTGTTTTGTTTTCTACAAAGGTTGTGCGTGCGACGTTGCTAGCCATCTGTACAGTTTTTCGTTCGAACTAAATCCAAGTAAGTATGTGACCGTTTCAGTGTACCTATGTGTGCTGCATGCGCTCGTGCATTTAGATATACGTTCATGCTCCATCTTCCCTCTACATATCCAGCTCATTGAAAATCCACTAACTTATCCTGACGTAAATCACCATTTCCTGCTCCTCATTTGTATTTGTCTTGACTCAAAAAATCATGACTTGACATCACTCTGTTTCCACAAATACCTTCTTAGCTTGGTCCGAAAACTACTCAGCCCAGCCGGAGATATTGGACTATGTCAAAGACGTCGCAAGAAAGCACAGAATCTACGAGCACATCAAGTTTCAGCACGAAGTCAAAACGCTCACTTGGAATGATCAGCTGAAAAAATGGATTGTCCGGTATGTCAATGCTTCCATCGCAAAAGCTGATGACGAGACGCAGATGTTCGACATTATGTAAGTCGTTGTCTGGGACTTAACTCTATGCTTTTCGCAATGATCTCCCATTTGTGCGATTTTAGAGTCATGGCACCAGGAGGCCTTCGCATTCCACACATTCCGAGCGAATTGAAAGCTTTCACTGGACCTGCAATGCATACGGCCGAGTGGAATCACCAAATCGATTTGAAAAATAAAAGAGTCGCTGTTATTGGCAGTGGAGCGTCGGCCGTTCAGGTTATTCCCAGCATCGTTGACGATGTTCATACGCTGCATTGCTACCAGCGGAAACCGCCGTACATTTTCCCCAGGGCTCAGTTTACATTCCCGAATTTCATGAAGAAAATTTTCTTTTACATACCGTTCATAATGTGGCTGTACCGGTGCATGATCTATGTACGGCACGAGCTATTGCACAAAGCATTTTATGCAGGCAGCCTGTTCAACAAATTAGGTGAGTTCGATCACAGTTATACAGCGAGTTCGTTCAGTCACACGAATCGGATGTCGTTTTCAGCCCACACATTGACCAAGAAATATCGTCGAAACGAATTGAGGGCGCACAAACACTTGCTGGACGATCTGACTCCCAAATACGGTTTCGGATGCAAACGAGTAATTTTGTCCGAACAATACTACGGCGCAATGACACGGCCCAATCTTCATGTACATACGAGCCACATTGACAAAATTGTCGATCGGACGATCTACACCAAGGATGGAACAAAAGAGGAAATCGATGTGAGTGATGGGGCTACGGGAAGGAATGGCAACTGCTATAAACTTCCAATTATCAATTAGCTGCAGGAGCATAAGATCCATTGCTAATTACGGATTTGCGATTACAGGTTCTGATACTGGCCACTGGCTTCAAAGTTCATGATTACTGCAGCCCCATGCAAATATTCGGAAAAGATGGCCAGAATGTGCTCCAAGCTTGGGTCGATAAAGAGCCCCGAAGCTATTACGGAATCGTCTTCAGTTCATCGCCAAACCTCTTCGCTCTCCTTGGGCCCAATACGGTAAGTGCCAATCCGAAGCTGATTTTCCATTTTGTGCACTGACATCCTCTTCTCGTCGTTTTCCGAACAGGCACTCGGTCACAGCTCCGTCATTTTCATGATCGAATGTCAGGTCAATTTTATGATCAATGCCGTCCGGGAAATGATGCGACGAAACGCTAGGGTGATCAATCTGAAAGTTGAGGCTGAAGACGAGTTTATGGACAAGTTGAAAGCGGATTTGAAGAACACCGTGTGGAACAGTGAAGATTGTGGTTCGTGGTATGTTAACGGAAGAGGTGTCATAACGACTCTGTGGGGTGACAATTGCACCAACTACTGGAGACAGACTAGAACCACCGACTGGTCTAAATTTGAAATTAAATGAAGAAAGAAATTTGTGTGCTGGCTGGACTAGTTGCCCAAAATTAAACCAAAGCTTTCGTGTACTGTGTGTCATGGCAAATAAAGCAAAATTTTGTGATTTTAAACGTTGTTGTCTCATATTTCGTGGGCAAACAATATCCCTATTCCGAGCACAAGTCTGGAGAAGTCAATCTCTCACCAAAGGATTCTGTAATCGAGAAAGAATTTGTTCTCCCAAAGTATATAAACCACTGAAGTTTCGGTGAATTCGAGTGCTACACTACGTCATTGTAGCACTCAATTGTTCAATAGATAGCAGTGACGTATCCCTGAAGTCAAAATGCCAAGATTTTTTTTGCGATTGGTCATATTTTGGCGATTTGTCATATTTTGGCGTTTCTTCACATTCTGGCGATTTTTCTTAGTGATTTAAACCGAAAATGATGAATTACCATGAAGTGAGTGTAAAGAAACGCCAAGAACAATCAAACGGCAAAGTGTTACCTTTCGTCAAAGGATAGTTTCCTTAGGATTGAATATAACACCTTTTCCACCTTTTGTAAAAGGATAAATTTCCTAGGATCGAACCAAATCATCGTCATTTTTAGCCCCGTACGAAGTACTGGGGGCTTATAAGATTAATATGCCGTTTGTAACATGTTGAATTAGAAGCAGACGGTGAGGGCAAAGCATTTGTCTATGTTCATAGAAAACGAATCCGCAATAAAAAAAATGTCCGTCTGTCCGTGACCCCTCTAGCTTGAGTAAATCACAACCTTTTTCAAAATTCTTTTTTTCCCCGATTGGTATCGACAAAAGTAAGGTCAAGTTCGAAATTGGGCATGGTAGGGTCGGCCCTTCCAGAGCTAGGGCCCTATAGGTGTTTTTCAGTCTTTCGACGATATCTACCGAAATACGCACGCAATAGCTGCTTGTGATATATCAAATGAAAGGTATTGACGAGTAGAACAAAGTTGCTGAACATCGTTTTTGAGTAAGATGCAACGCGGGCTTGTTGGGAGGGCTCAAAGTTCGTTACTCGGCCCTAAGCGTATTTTGCACATAAATCGAGTAAATCTCATCCGATTTTGCGAGATTTAGTTTTTTATGGAAGGTAATTGAATACCGAAAAGAACGTGGCAAAAAAAGTTTCAAATTAGGGCCCTTGGACTAAGGCCGGTACTCGGCCCTAAGTATTTTTTGCACATAAATCGAGTAAATCTCATCCGATTTTGCTAGTTTTTGTTTCATTTGAGAGATAATTGAATGCCGAATAGAATTATGGCAAAAAAAGTTTTAAACTTGGGCCCTTGGACTAAGGCCGCTACTCGGCCCTAAGTGTTTTTTGCACGTAAATCGAGTAAATATCATCCGATTTTGCTAATTTTTGTTTTATTTGAGAGGTAATTGAATACCCAATGGATAGTTGGCAAAAAATTTTGGGTTTCTAAAATAATGTCGTAAATTGTTGATTTTATTTGAGAGGTACTTCGTACGGGCTTTCGTAATTGCGCTATGCGCAATTTTAAAAATGAACACTTTCAGTAAATTTGACCATGCCCAACTTGACTTGCATTTTGGTAACAGACGCATTAGAGGGTTGTACACGTATTAGGGTTCCGGACGTATTACGGCTACGGACGTATTATGGTTACGGACGAAATAGGATTACGGGTCGTACGGGGCTAAGTCGCAGCAAACGCTCCGACTGTTCTGATGCCTTGTTTTTTATTTGTTTAATCACCACGAAAAATCGCCAGAACGTGAAGAAACGCAATAAAGAGAAATTTACCATTCTTTGTGTTTCTGGGCGTCTCTTCACGGGAACTCTTCGGAAAGACAAGCTATTATACGAGATTGTTTAGACTAAAGCAAAGAACACTGAAGGTTAATGCGCAGTTACGCACGGATCCCGACTTTCAAGTGAATTCAGTTTCGTCATGTTGTACACATGTATTAAATTCGTTCGCGTCGAGTTGTAGCTAGTGGTGAGGTGAATTCAGAATTCGATTCCATACAAACTTAGAACACGCAGCAACACTCACAATAAATTATGACGATGATGACGAAAATGAATTCACCGCAAAGTCTGGATCCGTAATTTCTCTGATCCGCTGGGGGTTTGCATTCAGGGGTCAGTGTTTGGCGTTATAATGTTGTTGGACTGCGTCTGTTAGTACTGAGTTTTGACATGTGTTGTAATGAGGGCCAATTTTAGGGAAATAAAATTTCCGAAAATTCATCACAATTTCAAAAATACCATTTCTCATCAGGCCATAGCGACAGTAGTACTTGATACAATGCACTAGGAAGACAATATCAATTTGCACCCGAACAATTATAGCGAATCGTAATCGAAATGAAGTTCCAATTCATCACTATCCTTGCAGACTACTGACGGTCTTATGGTTGAGCCACCACAAAAAGCTTGTGGTGGCGATCATAGATTGCCTTTAAATTGTAATTAACAGAGTAACCTCCGAGCTTAGTTATAAATACCCTGTACGACTGTGAAATAAATTCATTCCAGTTTTGGATATAGACGAGTGAACAATGCGTTTCTCTTCCTCCACAAATTGGTGACCCCGACTTTGAACGTTTACTTGTAAACCTCGAGTCAGCAACAAATTGTTAAAAACTTTGATTTGATTTTTACAATTCAATCAAACTTTTAACACAAAAGTTTTTGTCTTACTGTCCAGATCAAATATCTGTGGAGACAAAAACCAAAAACCCTTCAAATCCAACTGTTGAGTTTACCACTTAATAATGGCTGAAGGTAATGATGCTGGTAATGACATTCCATTAGAAGAGGTAGATGGAATTATACCACCTGGACCAGCAAATAACATAAGGGGTGCAATAAACACCATCCAGATAAAAATACCACCTTTCTGGAAAGCAGACCCCGAACTTTGGTTTCTGCAGGTTGTAGCCCAGTTTCTCTCTGCTGGCATAAGAGCTGATAATACAAAATATAACCACCTTGTTGGAAAGCTAGACAGTGATACCCTTACGGCTGTCAGTAATATAGTCAAAAATCCACCCGACAATGGTAAATATCAGACTCTTAAAAATCGATTAGTTGAAGTATTTAAAGAATCAGATCGCCAAAAGATTAAAACACTTTTTTCCGATCTTTCTATAAATGATGAAAAACCTTCCACCTTACTACGTAAGATGCAAGACAACTCATGTAATAAAGTTAGCAACGAACTCCTACATGAGTTATGGTCTAATCGATTGCCACAACAAATTCAGTCCATTTTGGCTTGTTCCACCGAACCGTTGGAACGCCAAGTAATCATGGCTGATAAAATATACGAAACCTTAGACAAAACATCGATCCAAGCCTTTTCTTATGGTAAGAAGTCTGAAATCGATTTCGAAAAGCAGTTCTGCAAGCTGGAAGATAAGATCGATTCTCTACAAAAGAAACTCGGTTATTCTAGATCTCGCTCCAGTTCTGATAAACGATATCGTTCTCCCTCTCGTTCGAACAGTCAAACGAGACGAAATCCCAATCATTGTTGGTATCATCAGACTCATAAGAATAAAGCAAAACGTTGCACCAATGATGAACCCAAAAATAAAGATAATCCGCCTTGTACTTTCACGAGAGACTACAAGTCAAAAAACTAAATAGCCATTCAAATAAGGCGCAATTTGATAGAGGCAAAACAATAAGTCGCCTATACGTACAAGAAAAGAATTCAAAAAGAAATTTCCTTATAGATACTGGTGCAGATATTTCCGTTATTCCACCAACATCGAAAGAGAAAAGTCATGCTCCATGTACTTTTACTTTGCATGCCGCTAATGGTTCGCAAATTAAAACTTATGGAAGCAAATCCGTCACCCTCAATTTGGGCCTCCGACGTAACATTCGTTGGATATTTGTTATTGCAGACGTGCAACAACCAATCATCGGATCTGACCTTCTCGAAAAATTTGATCTCTTAGTTGACATCAAAAACAAAAAACTCATCGACAACTTAACTTCACTTACTGTTAATGGAATTGAAGTCCAAAGTACAACAAGTCAATCAGTTACAACAGTATCTAACATATCTGTCTATCACCAAATTGCAAATGAATTCCCGGATATTCTCGACATGAATTCATTCAAAACAACAAACAAAAGGCATAACGTCAAACACCGGATTGTAACTAATTGTCCTCCTTTATTTGCAAAAGCACGACGATTAAATCCGGAAAAATTACAAGTAGCAAAAGCGGAATTTGATGAAATGTTACGTCTCGGTATTTGCAGACCATCAAATAGCCCATGGGCCACTCCATTACACATAACACCTAAACCAACAGGTGGTTGGAGACCATGCGGCGATTATCGCAGACTAAATGCTCACACCTTACCTGATCGTTACCCGATACCAAACATGCAAGACTTTAATTATTTTTTGCACGGTAAAAAGATTTTTAGTAAGGTTGACCTAGTTCGAGCCTATCATCAAATTCCTATGCATGAAGATGATGTACAAAAAACTGCCATAATTACACCATTCGGTCTTTTTGAATTCCCATTTATGACCTTTGGTTTATGTAACGCAGCACAGACTTTTCAACGTTTTATTCACGAAATTCTTCAAGGACTAGATTTTTGTTTTATTTACCTTGACGATATTTTAATAGCTTCTGAAAACGAAGAAGAACATAAAGAACATTTACGAAAACTCTTCGCTCGTTTAAACGAATATGGCTTAGTCATCAACTTAAACAAATCTATATTTGGTCAAAAAGAAATCGAATTCCTTGGGTTTCATATCGATAACCACGGAACAAAACCAATTAAGTCTCGAGTTGATACAATTTTGAACTACCCGTTACCACAAAAAGTTCACGAATTAAAACAATTCCTCGGCTTAATAAATTTCTTCCGTCGTTTTATGCCTCATGCAGCAGAAACACAAATACCACTCTTCTCCTGCATGAAAAGAAACGTAAAAAAAGACCAAACGCCAATTAATTGGACAAAAAATATGATAGACGCGTTCGAAAAATGTAAAACAGATTTAGCCAATGCAACATTACTTGCACACCCAGATCCAAAAGCTAAAATCTCTTTACACGTCGACGCTTCCGATTTCGCTTTAGGAGGTGTGATTCTTCAATGGAATAACAATGAATGGCAACCATTAGCATTCTACTCACAAAAATTGTCAGAAGCTCAAACAAGTTACTCAACTTATGACAAAGAATTGCTTGCCATTTATGAAGGAATAAAACACTTCCGCTCAACACTAGAAGGAACTGATTTTACCATATTTACAGATCACAAACCCCTAACACATGCCTTCAACTCAAAATCCGATAAAGCGACACCACGACAAATACGACAATTGAATTATATTTCTCAATTTTCCACTGATATTCGTCATGTCCCTGGAAAAAAGAACATAGTCGCAGATACTCTATCACGTATCGCCACTATTAACTCGATCTATGCAATATCTTTCGAGAGTTCAATCGATTATAAAAAATTGTCACAAGCACAACAAAACGACAAAAAGTTTTGCGAAAACCTTAATTCTAGTCTCCACGTAATTAAAACAGACTACAAAGGCGCCAAATTATATTGTGACATTTCCACAGGAAAACTACGACCGGTTATCCCTCCTAGTTTTCGTAAAATAATTTTTGACAATGTCCACAAATTTTCTCATCCTGGAATAAAGGCTTCAACAGACTCAATCAAAAGAGATTTCGTTTGGCCTACAATGTCCAAAGATATAAAAAAATTTTGTCAGAGTTGTATTCCATGTCAAAAATGTAAAATCACTCGTCACAATTCAAGCCCAATTCAACCAATTGAGGTTCCTAATGAACGATTCAATCACATTCATTTAGACATAGTAGGACCGCTTAACGTTTCCGAAGGATACCGCTATTGTATAACAATAATCGACCGTTTCACCCGTTGGCCAGAAGCCATTCCAATAAAAGATGCCTCGGCTGAGACAGTTGCAAAACATCTTCTGTACCATTGGATCTCTCGTTTTGGAGTACCAGAAATCATAACGACAGATCAAGGTAAACAGTTCGAATCCGATCTCTTTGATCAACTTAACAAACTCCTCGGAACTAAACGGATTCGAACGACTTCATACCATCCTCAAGCAAATGGAATTGTAGAACGATGGCACACAACATTAAAAAATTCTATAAAATGCCATAACAATTCCAATTGGGTTGAAATCCTTCCGTTAATATTGCTAGGATTACGATCAATTATCCTACCAAATTTAAACGCTTCAGTCTCAGAAATGGTCTACGGTTCAACAATACGATTGCCCTACCATTTCTTCAATAACGCTGAAGCAAATCCTACAAAAGATCCTTTTCTTTTTGTAGAAAAATTAAAAAGACATATGAACGATATTCAACCCACAGAGAGCTCAAATCATCATAAACAAAAAATCTTTGTTTACAAAAATCTTAAAGATTGTTCACATGTGTTCGTTCGTAAGGATGGGTATAAAAAACCTCTCCAACCAAATTACGAAGGACCATTTGAAGTAGTAAAACGAGACAAAAAACACTTCACTTTGAAAATCAAAGGAACTGAAAAAGTCATAAGTATTGACCGTCTCAAACCGTGTTTTCAACTTTCGGAAGAAAAAGTAATCCAAGAAATAAAAGTTAAAAAGCACGTAACTTTCAATTTAGAAAACTTAGTTATCGAGGATTCCAACTAACTTTCCTATAAATACGCAAGAAATAAACAAAATTTTCACATTAAACAGCTGTTCTTCAATCGAACAACAACTGCGAAATAATTCCTCTACTACTAAAAATGCTAACAACATTGAGAGACGAATTTACTCAAATTAAAATAACAATTGATCCACAAAGTTCAGTCTCTGTTTTTCCGGAATTTATTTTCGAAAACCAGCCGACTCAACTATCATTATACACTCCGAACAGAATTTTCCCACTATATCGGTTGTGTGATAAAACTATTAAAATACGTGGAACTATCTTTACGTGGCAATTCTACACGTCAGATACTTCACACATAATTCTAGGTTCCGATTTTCTTCAAAGATTCGGATATATTAACTAAGGAACTACAAAGTACACTGAATAATCACTGTACGAATAAATCACTCTACTAGTTTGTTCATACGAACTACTAGATTTGAATTAAATTCGATCAACCCTTCACTGACTTGGCCTATAAATACGGCATACGCCCTACAAAATTTTATCAGTCTAATAACGATCTTTATTCCTTAAACATCGTAAAAAATAAAAAAAGTAAAATGACTTCAGTTCAACAACTTTTGCAACAAATTGCAAACGGTATTACTGAACTCAAACAAGATGTTACCGCCATCCAGCGAACTTTAGTTCGTATGGAAGCCGGCACTATGCAGCCGCCCTGCCGTACAAGACGTCGTTCCGCATCTCGAGCCACGCAGACTTGGCCTGGACAACAACAACAACCAAATCAACAGGCCCACCGCTTTGCCCCGTATCAAAGTGGCCCTTCAAATCAGCCAGTACCATCGTCGTCTCGAAATTCATCCTCCGTCGCAATGCAAGCTCAGCCAGTACCATCGTCGTCTCGAAATTCATCATCCGTTGCAATACAAGCTGCTGGTCCCGCCGAAATTCGTCTATCCAATATGCGCCGTGTTTTGAACAAGGCAGCCGACACACCAATACCCAGAACCATTTGCATAAACCACAAAAGGTTTGGAAAGGCAACAGACATCCAGCGATGCCCCGATTGGTGCACTATGCGCAATCCAGCTCCCGCAAATCCACCGATGGACAATGAACTGGACATATCTGATGCGGAAAACTTACCACCACCATTGTTACCCGAACCGATGGAACGAAATGCCATTCCAACTGCCGAAGAAATGAGTTTGGAACTCGAAAATGAACTATTAAATCTTTCAGAATAGGAGGGGAGGTATTGTGGTGGCGATCATAGATTGCCTTTAAATTGTAATTAACAGAGTAACCTCCGAACTTAGTTATAAATACCCTGTACGACTGTGAAATAAATTCATTCCAGTTTTGGATATAGACGAGTGAACAACGCGTTTCTCTTCCTCCACAAGCTAAACAAAGTAGGGTTCCAAAGTAGGGTTCCAAAGTAGGGTCGAGAGGTCCGTGTGTGGAAGCTCTAGACATCGAAAATCAGTATTGTATATGGTTTTCGGTTTCCGAATCTCTTGGACAGCAGCGACAAAACCAGTTTGACAATGGATAGTAGAGAGTAGTCTATCAGGAGTTCAACGATACTACGGATGCCATTGGTCGTCGCTGTCCAAGATTGTGACACGAAATTGAGAAAATTTGACTACGTGGGAGAACTTCTAAGGGCTCCTCTGCCGCCATAAAGCCATTAAAAAAGGAAAAACCTATCAGACCTCGTTACTACGGGTCTCTACTTTCCAACGATACCAAACACGCGTGGGTAGAGACTCGACGAATGTATTTTTTACATAGACGTACTGTGTGTTTACTAATAAAACGATTCTATAGAGCCATCGATCGTTCGGATCGGATGTGGCTTGAATTTCATTTTCATATAAGCTGGATGAAGTTTTCGCAAATTCATTCTTAAATAGCAAAATTTTGTGAAAATTTGAATTCTTGCTGTATTTGAATGGCTGGTGTACGAAAACCGAATGTAGTTCATTGTAGGCTCTAAAACTCTGTTGAGTCATAGGAATGTTTATTCAAGTGGGCGAGCATTAGCCCTACTCACGTTAAAAAAAATTGGTTCAGATCTTTCGGAGGAATGTCGATTTCGTTTCTTTATCGAATCCTAAACAATTCTCTAGAACATCAAAATTGACAAAAAATTGTTTCCGAGTCGCGCAACGCATTTGAAATTTACATGAAAACGCATAGAAACGCATGGTAACGCAGAGAAACGCATGCATTTTCGATTGCGTTGCGCGACTCGGAAACAATTTTTTGTCAATTATGATGTTCTAGAGAATTGTTTAGGATTCGATAAAGAAACGAAATCGACATTCCTCCGAAGGATCTGAACCAATTTTTTTTAACGTGAGTAGGGCTAGCGAGCATCTTTTACACGAAGCGTTCAATTTTATTGGTGAATTATATTTCAACGAATGGTCTTGTGTTTTAGTATAGTCGTACAGTTTAACTATCTTAAACATGTCGTCTAGTAATTGTTGGTCAAATGGTGTGCCTGAAATTGGAATCGTCGGCGCTGGGTTAGTGAAACTGAATTTTTGTTTGTTCGTCTAATTGGTCAAGCTAATCAATCAATACCCGATATAGTATGTCGGGTCTGTGTGCTGCCGTTCAATTACGGAAAAAGTTGGCAATCACATCATTTACGATATTTGAGAAAAATACGGACGTAGGTGGAACATGGTTGAATAACACTTACCCAGGTAATCCGGTCATATGTACATGTGCAAACCACTACAAGCAAAAGTGATCATAGTCGACAGCTGCCGAATAGAGCAAAGTATAGAAACATACTGAAGGTAATGCAAATGCTTAGCGGATCACAAATTTAACGGAACCCTAGTTTCGTGTGAATATAAGACTTGTTATGTTGCTTTTGTGACGTTTGGCGTACAATTTGTTGTGTTAAGTATTAAAAATATAACCTAACAAAGTGAATTTAAGCAGTTGTCAACATTGTAAAAAGTATATTCACCCGAAAGTAGGGTTCCGTGAGTTTTTGTTGATTTACATTACCTTCAGTAAGTTTATATCGCCCAAAACCACTTACAGTGTAGGTGTGACGCAAGTCCTGTTATCCACTTACAAAAGAACTGATATCGGTGTAGGTGACGCTTACAGAATCGACACGCAAAAAGATATGCGTCACAAATGGCAGCTGATGTGGAATATACGCGAAAGTTTTGTCAACAAAAATTTTACCCGAAAAATTTTAGAAAGAAAATTATAACAAAAAAAAATTGCGTCAAAAAGTGGCAGATGATTCGGCTTTCTTCCGTTTGAATTCCATTTTTTAAAGCAATATATTTCACAATTTGTTATAATTTCCTTCCTCAACATCTGTCACTTTTTGACGCAATTTTTTTTAAAATAATTTTCTTCCTAAAAATTTTCTGGTAAAATTTTTGTTGACAAAAGTTTCGCTCACTTTCCTCATCAGCTGCCATTTGTGACGCATATCTTTTTGCGTGTCGACTCTGTAAGTGTCACCTACACCGATATCAGTTCTTTTGTAAGTGAATAACAGGACTTGCGTCACATCTCCACTGTAAGTGGTTTTGGGCGATATCAGCTCTTTTGCAAGTTGATAACAGGACTTGCGTCACACCTCCACTGTAAGGGGTTTTGGGCGGTATCAGCTCTTTTGTAAGTTTTGATTTTTTAGAATTTGGTTGCAGATAATAGACAATCATATTGTGCAGTTTGAACGAAAATATTCTTCTTACAAAACTGTTTAACTTTCTCTTTGATCTGAACCTTCGAGCTTTCATTTGACGAAAATTGAAAATTTTACGAAATTCGAAAATTTTACGAAAATAAAAAAATTTACGAAAATCGAAAATTTGACGCACTTAAAACGTTCATAGCTCTCAAATAAGCGGAAACCATGAAACACGCATCGACTAGAATCTAAAACTCTATAACTTTGTCTTTTAAACGAAGTCTCTATCTGCCGTATTTTCCGAGTTATGGCTGACATAGATCGCACTTAAAACGCTCATAGCTCCCAAAGAAGCGACTTTTTAGTGAAACCATGAACCACTTGTCGACTAGCATCTAAAACTATAAATTTATCTTTTAAACGAACTTTCTATCTGCCATATTTTCTGAGCTATGGGTCCTATAGCTCAATAGCTTAACACGCTCATAGCTCCGAAATTATAAGCTTTTATAACAATTCCTTCAAATTAGTTTCTTAGAATTACGTCCTTAACATACCCTGAAAATTTCAGCCAAATCCACCGGTAATTTCAAAAGTTTCGTTGTAACAAAGTGACAAAGTAACAGAGTAACAAAGGTTGGTAAAATATATCAATTTCAAAATCCATTTCTTCATACAAATTTCCAAGTTTTGAAATTTAATATCTCGGCCAAATCTTAACCTTATGCGGCGTGTCGCGTGTGATAGCTCGTTGAACTCGTATGGACGCCCAGATTACGAATAAAATACTTTGGGGGTAGTAGGAGCGAAGGGGGAAAAGTCAAAAAGTTCGTGTATACATGTTCCTCAATCCTTCTGAAAAAATTTTGTCAAATTTTTCAGTGTGAACGGACTTACGTCACGGCCCTTCACTAACGTAGGGCCATGATACTTTTAAATAGATAACTATTTTGTGTGAAATGGGTTTTACGGTGTTTTTCAGTTGTGTGACACACTGCCAAGTTTCACGCCGCACAGTGTTACAAAACGTTACTGTCACATTCATAAATCTATTTTTGACATCAGTACGTCACTTTGCGACCCCTTTATGTCCGGAATTACCCTACAGTAACAGTAGACTTTCGAAAAACCAAGAAAAAATTTTGTTGGTTTTTTGGGTTTTGGAGCCCATTTTCCCCGTGAGGGGTATGTAAATTTTCCATGTTAAATATAAAAATCCTAAGGACGTTGCAACTTGCATTGAGACACCTCAAGCATACTCCTTATTGTATTTTCTATGTTCCCGAACCTACCTGCTCACCACTCGCTGTAAAACAGATCTCTTATTCCACATTTTCATCAATAACCAAAAAAATTCAAAAAAGCCTCATGAAATAAAATCGTTGTCTTTAACATTTCTGCAGTAGTAAGTGAAGGCGAGAGGCAGAGGAACATAGAAAATACCATAAGAAGTGTGCTTGAGGTGTCTCAATGCAAGTTGCAACGTCCTTAAGATTTTTATATTTAACAAGGAAAATTTACAAACCCCTCACGGGGAAAATGGGCTCCAAAACCCAAAAAACCAAGAAATTTTTTTCTTGGTTTTTCGAAAATCTACTGTTACTGTAGGGTAATTCGGTACAAAAAGGGGTCGCAAAGTGACGTATTGATGTCAAAAATAGATTTATGAATGTGGCAGTAACGTTTTGGATCACTGTGCGCCGTAAGTGCAGTCGAAATTCAAAATGGAAAGTGCAGAGGTATTTTTAACGTAGCGTCATTTTCATACAGGGAAGCGTTGAAATGTATTTTTTGGTTCACTTTTTCATCGAATCTTTCACTTCAAATTCAAATTTTAGACACACTTACAGCGTGAATTTAGAGTTACACTCAAGTGTGTTGACATGTAGCTTTTGCCGATCACTCGAAAAGGATATCTACAATCTTCATCTACCTCCGTTTGTCAAAGTACAATATATGAACGAAAAAAAGTCCATAATCTGAAGAGTTCGGCAATGTTTGACGTATTTACGAACCTGCAGCATCCACTCGCACTATTTAAACACGAAAATGCTCTCTCTCTCTCTCTCTCTTTCCATTGTGATAGAAAATATAGCCTCAAATAACACACATTCCACAGATAATACCGCCGGAATTTCAAAATTTCATAATCAAAAATGAAGGACATCTTCCTTACATCACTTTTTGGATTGGATCACGGGAGGTCCACCTCAGTTTAGGTTTAGGAAACGCTCTCTTTCATATTAGCAAAATATCAACAAAACGGATAAACCTTTTTTTAAGGGAGGTGATGTACTACGATTCAGGCTGTCTTAAAGTTAAAGATCGAGAGAGAGAGAGAGAGTCTTATATTTCTTTTAAATGTTTTTATTTAACTCATTCGTTCACTACCATATTTACTCAATTCAGGATGTGAAGTCGACGTTCCTGGGCATTTCTACAGCTATTCTTTCGAACCAAATCCAAGTAAGTGTTGAAAGTGCCACGATGACACTGCAAGAACAGGACTGTAAACTTATGACATGCATCATATATGGTGTTTCGCCGGAGCTTCATGATTTCCCCAAGACCTCTCCAATTTTACAGTCTTGCGGTACATTAAACAGCGTTACCAGCCATAGAGGTAGACTGCAAGTAAAACCGAAACTAAAAGATGTTACCAGCCTTAAGACGGAATCTTGTACTTCATCGTACGCTTTTGATTTTGTTCCCACAAATTTTTAAGATTGGTCCGTCAACTACCCTCCTCAGCGGGAAATACTGGAATATATAAAAGGCGTCGCCAGAAAGCACCAAATCTACGAGCACATAAAGTTTCAGCAGGAAGTCAAAACGATTTCTTGGAATGTACATCTCAAGAAATGGATTGTCCGTTACATAACCGCCGCAAAAAGTGATTTCGAGACACAGATGTTCGATATAATGTGAGTTATCGTCGGAATTTTTCCGCTAATTTTGACTTCTCTCAATTGCGAAATTGCTACACCGAGATTTTAGAATCATGGCTCTTGGCGCCTTTCGTATTCCGCACATTCCGGACGAATGCAAAGCGTTCACTGGACCTACAATTCACACGGGCGAGTGGAATCACGGAGTCGCGTTGAAAAATAAAAAGGTCGCCGTGATCGGTAGTGGAGCGTCGGCCATTCAAGTTATTCCCAGCATCGTAGACGATGTTCAAACGTTGCATTGCTACCAGCGGAAGCCAGCATATATTTATCCCAGATTACAATTTGCCTTCCCGTCTGTTCTGAAAACATTTTTCCGTTACATTCCGTTGCTGATGTGGCTGTACCGGTGCATCGTTTTTATGCGGTTCGAGCTATTCCACGCGGCATTTTATAGCGGAAGTCTTCTGAACAAAATATGTAAGTTGATGAAATGGAATTGGTTATTAGCACTGGTACGATAACCCGAATACCGTTCGGTTTACGCAGTGCATGCAATTACGAAAAACTATCGCCGAAGGGAATTAAATTCACACAAACACTTGTGGAACGCTCTGACCCCCAAATACGGTTTCGGATGCAAACGAGTGCTCACATCGGAACAGTACTATGCTGTAATGACACGACCAAACGTGCGTCTGCATTCGAGTCACATTGACAAAATTGTCGGTCGAACGATCTACACCAAAAACGGGACGAAACAGGAAGTCGATGTGAGTACAGATGCAAAACATTTAGAACTCGTCATTCGTTCAACTCTCTATATCTATTAGTATGCAGCTCAGGGCACCGATTCTCGAAACATTCGGAACTTTAGGAATTCATAACTTGAGACTTCTTATGGGATTTTACACACGCAACTGTCAAAAGCTATATGACTGTCACTGCGAATATTCGTAATTTGACAGTTGCATGTACAAAATTCCATAAGAACTGTCAAGTTACGAATTCTTAAAGTTACAAATGTTTCGAGAATCGACAACCTGGATGCAGTTTCTCGTGTATTTAAGAATTCTTAACTTGACAGCTGTCACCTTAAAGCTGAGAGTGGTCCATGCGCGATTCGTAACTTTTAAAGTGTCAACTGTCAAGTTACGAAAACTTAAATTCATGAGAATCGGCACCCAGGGTTTCTGACCCGATTTTTTGAAGTAAAGAGAGCTGTAAAGTCGATTGTTTCTTCTTGAATCAATGTCATTAGGGTACGATTTTTTTTTACAATAGGGTACGATAGTAAGTGCTTCCACCTTCCCACCCACCAATTTATTTCGAAGCATCAGGGAAACAATTTAACCATTACAGGTTCTTGTACTGGCCACAGGCTTCAAAGTTCACGAATACTGCAGCCCAATGCAAATATTCGGAAAAGACGGTCAGAATGTGCTGCAAACTTGGGCCGAGAAAGATCCGCGGAGCTATTACGGAATTGTGTACAGTTCTGCGCCAAATCTCTTCTCACTTCTCGGACCTAATACGGTGAGCTCGGAAAGAAAATTACGGTTCGACGAACTGAGAGAATTTCTTCCATCTTTTACCAGGGACTTAGTCACAGCTCGGTCCTTTTCATGGCCGAATGTCAGGTTGATTTTATGATAAATGCCGTCCGGGAAATGATGCGACGAAACGCTATGATGATCAATGTGAAAGTAGCGGCTGAAGATGAATTTATGGACAAGTTGAGAGCGGACATGAAGAACAAGGTGTGGAACAGGGAAAATTGTGGTTCGTGGTTTGCTAACTCAAGAGGTGTCATAACGACTCTGTGGGGTGACAATTGTATCAACTACTGGAGACAGACTAGGAGCATTGACTGGTCCAAATTTGAAATTGAATGAAAAAATGTACTGGCTGGTGGGTGGATGTGGTATTGTGGATTAATAAATTATATTTAATGACAACTTGTTCCACAGCATTTTGTAATCACTTTGTGATCAATTTTTGAATAAGGAAGGGACGGATCGATTTTTTTCACGATTTTTTGTCACAGATCAGCAGAAACACGAAAAATAAGAAACTCGTATATCGGGCATTCTCAAAATATTGTCTCATTTAAAAGATTTTACAAAAAGAAAATCTATGAAAATAGCGCTTCCCACTCAATTTCACACCCAAATCACATCCACTCTGAACTTAGTCAAATATGTTTAACGAAGAAAATCGTCGTTAATCGTAACATGAGTACAGGTCCCCCAAAAAAGATAAATTTATCGAAAATGTAACGAAATATAACGAATGTAATTTAATCAGAGATGAATCGAGGGGCAAAAATGTTTTCCTAAGTAGGCTATGAGACGAAATTGCAAAATTATTTAGTTGTCTATTACGTTTTCCACCATGTATAAGAGAAAGTGGCTTGATTTCGAGAAAAAACAAATTATAGTCAATATTTTTGAGTTATTACGCGATATTCAAGTAAACGAGCCATCAGAACAGTCGGAGCGTTTGCTGCGACTGAGCCCCGTACAAACCCGTATATCTATTGCGTACGTGACCCTAGTGCGTCTGTCACCCTACTTTGACCGTAAGCCTTGCCGTAAGCCGGTTAAAGTAGTTAAAGTAAAATTATTATGTAATATGTACATCTTACAAATTGCGCATAGCGCAATTACGAAGCCCCGTACGACGTTCCTTTCAAATGAAACAAAAATTTCAAATCTCCCTAAAATTTTATTTTTTGAAGGGCCTAGTATCGGCCTCAGTCCGAGAACCCAAATTTAAAAATTTTTTCAACTACATTCTATTCGGCCTTTGATTACCTTCCAAATGAAACAAAAATTACGAAAAACGGATGAAATTTGCTCGAGTTATATGTAAAATACACATAGGGCCCTAGTATCGGCCTCAGTCCGAGGACCCAAATTTAATTTTTTTTTTTCAACTACATTCTATTCGGCCTTTGATTACCTCCCAAATGAAACAAAAATTACGAAAAACGGATGAAATTTGCTCGAGTTATATGTAAAATACACATAGGGCCCTAGTAGTGGCCTTAGTCCAAGGACCCAAATTTAATTTTTTTTCAACAACATTCTATTCGGCCTTTGATTACCTTCCAAATGAAACAAAAATTACGAAAAACGGATGAAATTTACTCGAGTTATATGTGAAATACACATAGGGCCCTACACTCACAGAAAAAAGGCAATTGGTCATGGAAATAAACGACTCTTGGCGTATTGACAATATATTAATTTTGGCTGGGACAGTTTTTTGTTGGTAGACATGTGACATCCGATGAATAATATACATCTATTGGACAATTTCTTTATCTTCGAGTTGGGCTGTATCCCGCGCCGAAGGCAAGGAATGTAGTCCTCCGAGAGATTCAATAAATTTTCCTGTAGGAACGTAATGTATTCTGAGTGTTGATGCAAAAATAAAACTTTTTCAGAGCAAACAGAGACATAAGAACTTTGCGATTTCTATACCTGTAGTTAGAGTCATAAAACAGTTGGACCACAACCAACATTTGGTGTGAAGCTTCTATCACGCAGAAAATGCGGACATTATTTTAAGTTTTTACGACGAAATCTTGAAATTTTGATGGAAATGTTCTTCTATTTCTGATGTGATTGGGTAATAAATTATTTGGATGAATATTGTTAGTGGATACATTTGGACCTGTTATAAACATGAATTGAAAAACAAATCTTTCTCTTGCAGCAATGCATTTATATTTCGAAGTAAATGTGCCAAAACCAAACTTTTCGATTAAAATTCAAAAGAATCTAAGATCGAAATCATCTTAAAATTTGGCTCCTGTTGAAGTTCGATTTTGTAAAAAATTTGATTCAGAAACATCCAAAAAATTTTGCATTGAGGCGGGAATGGAATGTTAAACATAACAAAAAACTTAAATGCTGAATCGACAGCATCAATTAGCGATTCGCACTCATATACCGCTTCACATATAGCAACAAAATAAGCGGATGGGTCTGCATTTCCTACTTCAAAAACAATTGGATGGTCCGGAATATCGCGATCAGCAAAGGTGACTTTCTGCTTTTTCATCTCCGTGGGAATAGCATTTAAGTTTTTAACAATTTTAATGAAGGCTCCAACTGAATCAGGAATCGTTGGAGTCCAAGTTTTTTTGTTGACGCTTGTTTTCGTCGGAATAACATAATGTAAGTTGTGAAAAGCCTTCATAATTTCTCGATCTCTTATATTGAAGTCTGAAACCATTGACATGTTTAAGTACCATCTAAACCGTACTAATTGACGGTTGAGCAATATGCCACTCAGCATCGTAGTATGCAAAATTTGCAAACTTTAGATGCTTCGCTGGCATAAAACGTTGCATGCAACTCGTTGCAAAGTACGTTATTAGGCTCATGATGTGTATTATGACATACGGCCTGCGGCCTTATGTCATAATTACACAACTAGAGCCTAATAAAGTAGATACTTTGCACCTAGATTGCATAAATAACTAAGAAAAGAACTGCATAAAATAATCACCGTTTTCAGACTGCAAACGAAGAAAACTTCGTTTGACCACAGAGTTTTTTATTCCCTCAGAAATCACCAGCGAGTTCTTGAATATGAAATCATTCCATTTGGAATTCATGGAATTGCCAATGTCTCGACCAAACCTTGTCCGAAAGTCATCTTTTATCTGCATAATTTAAACGACACTTTTGTAAGAAAGTAAATTCAACTGGAAATGTGGTGGATGTGTAAGATGTTTAACTCATATAGTAGTATACATATCAAGAGTTTGTTTATTAGAATGTGGAAAGCGCATAAGTTTTAATTAGGACATTCGAAATTTCTAACATTGCGATTTGACAACGGATTATTAGAATATTATATGAGTGAGTGTTACATTGAAGCGAATGAAAAAAAGTGTAAGTTTTAAGATTCTTTTTTTCATAAAACATTAGACCATAAAATCTGTCACAAATCCCATCAGTACAAAATCAGAGATTTCGTAGATGATGAAGGGCAAGAATTGGAAAGGACGAAAGAGCTGTACAGGAAAAACAGACTTGGCAAACAACCCATCCTCCCACCGTAATTTTTGTCATCTTTATATATACCACCTCCTTCCTCTCCTATCAGACGGGACCTTCTACCTACTTTTGGTTCTAACTTAATCTGACAAAAATTTCAATTGGCACTAACCAATGGCAATGCATCTTTTTCCTGAAGAGCTGGCCAAGTTTGTAAAGCATCTTCCGCTACATATACTTTGGAGTAGCGATATGAAAAAGTAGCTTGCCAGTGTTCAAAAAGTAAATCAGTTTTACTAAGATCAGTGAAATTTTCTCGATCGTTGACAAAATTAATACTTTGTTGCTCGTCATCTAAATTTTGTAAAAAATTAGGAGGCTGCAATATTATTGTGAAAGGTAAACCTGTTAACAAATAAGGAGTATCTTCTTTAGGTGTACGGGCTGTTGACTGAGTTCTTCTGGATTGAGAATATCGCACATAAAGCAAACCAGTAGGGTCCCGACCAAGTTTTTTTTCGTAATAAACTCTCTGTAAAAATATTTCGATTTTCATGTTTAAAAGTTTGTGAAACATTTAGTGACACAAAGGTAACTTTCCATAGAAATTACTTTGCTTTTTTACTAAATAAAATACCTTTTCTTCCCCGGGAAATACATCACAAATTTGATCAGCTACATTGTTCATCATTGGTCTGGAGAGTACTGGTTTCGCTTTAATGATTATACCGACCAGCTGTTCTCTCAACGGATCTGTCAGATGTACATTTTCTTTAAAGAACTTCATAATTTCAGTCGCCTTTTCCCCTCCGTTGCTCAAAATAGCTTTTAGGTCGACGATTGTTGATTGAGTTTTTGAACCGATCTAACAATAATAGAAGAACATCCGTTTAAATCGATAGTACCTTACTCCACAATCAGAATTAAATCTTTCTCAGAGACCACACACTAACTTTTAATGAATTAATAATGAACATACCATTTTGCTCTTCCACTCCCGGTGGTGGTTTCTGAAATTGACCATCTCGGTATAACTCAATAGCTTATCTTGGACCAATAGCACGTAGTCCGATTCTTCCGTGGACCTTATGGTTTCGTACGTCACCCCTCGACCTTTCGAAATAACTCTTAAATTGGTACTTTTAGAAATTGTACTACAGAAATTACTGATGAATCCTTCATATAAAGACGAACATCCCCACATATCTAAAAGAGACTTCAACTGTTCATCTTCGTTTTCTGGATCATAAATAATAATGTCTTCGATGTCGGTAATATCTGAAGCAAAACGAGACTCATTTGAGTTAAAAGGTAATGGTTAAGAGCCGTAGCTAGTCTCATCGTGTTCCTAAACCATAATTTATCATCACAAAGCACCCGTCACGTCACGGCACAATATAAAATGCTTGAATCGAACATTAAATAGGAATTAAACTAGTCACATGGAAAGTGGAAAAACATTTTGTAGTAGAGTCGACTTTTAGCACAGATTGTATTCTAAAACTCTGTTTTTTAACTGAAATTACCTAATTTTTGTCGTTTTCCTTCCATTTTAAGTTTACGATTTAAAATTCACTTAAAGTTTACGACAGAATCGAAAGGAGTGACAACAAACTCGGCTAATGTTACTACTCAGTTTTCATTAGAAATTTTTCTTTATTCCACTACCATGGCTACTTTAACAAAATACGTGACCAGTGGCTAGTGAACTGAATCTAGCTGATCAATTTTTATCTGAGAGTAAACAAGAGTTATTAAAATAGTTGTGCAAATAGTCGTTCTTGGG
This sequence comes from Bradysia coprophila, assembly GCF_014529535.1. Classification (NCBI taxonomy): domain Eukaryota; kingdom Metazoa; phylum Arthropoda; class Insecta; order Diptera; family Sciaridae; genus Bradysia; species Bradysia coprophila. Next base: position 678,460 of record NW_023503496.1, on the reverse strand, counting down.
TGTTACTTAAACGTCGTGCAAATAGTATCCGTTAAGTCCTATTTTCACGACATGCAAATAGTCGCCCTTGAGTCCTCTTCGTATAGCGTGCAAATAGCACCCAAGGGCGTCTATTGTTGCGGTTATGAAGTATGAATGGACCATAAAATAAATTAGAAAAATGCGTAGAAGTGCATCGAAATTTTAAATTTCGACAGAGTTGACTTACAAAGTCGATTTTGTGTTCATTTTGAGAGGAAGAATCACAAGCAAGATAGTCATCCAGAAATCACGGATTGATTCTGAGAATCTTCAGAGTGACTCGAATCATTAGAATCACGAGAACCATTGGAATCATTTAAGAATCACTCGTTAAATCAAAACACTCGTAGATTTACTGCGATTTATATTTCTTAGCTTCGTAATATTGTAAAGTTTTACAGGTTAGCTACCTTTAAATTTCATTTTTGTGATTTTACAACTAATTCATTGATTACCGTGATATTATTGATTCTCGAAATAAATCAGCAATTAAGTTGATTTTTGAAATCAATCCATGATTTTTCATATAATTCCGTGATTCTATCTACGCTTCGCAAGTCACTGGTGTCGACAACCAATCAAAAGAAATTTTCTCGAACGCAAGTGACATTGAAAGGCATTGAAAAAATCAAAAAGAGGGATTCTTTTGAAAAACAGCCTACCGAAATCGGACGCATTTTCCAGTGGACTTTTTTATATGTGCCTAGAAAGGACTTCTACCCTAGAACCCAAAACCACTTTCAAAAAAATTCTTCGAAGCTTTTGTGACTGGTGAAAGGTGATCAAAAACCGAAAATTTCTCCAGGTATACGAGCCGTGTGGGTCGTGTGGGGTGTCATTAGAAAGGTAATCACATGTACTATTGAGCCGAATAGAGACTCATTGGTTTTAAAATTAATCCACACTGAAATATGTGCAGTTGAAGTTTTCAACCGAAAACTTGCACTTTTCTTACCAATATTTCTCCAGTTACACGAGCCGTACATGGTAGTGTGGGGTATCATTTGAAAGGTAATTTTATGTGCTTTCGGGCCAAATAGGGTCTTATGGGGTTTGGATGCATATGCGATGAAATATGAGAAGTTGAAATGTGTAAGTGCCCACATTTCATCGCATATGCATCCAAACCCCATAAGACCCTATTTGGCCCAAAAGCACATAAAATTACCTTTCAAATTATGCCCCACACCACCATGTACGGCTCGTGTAACTAGAGAAATATTGGTAAGAAAAGTGCAAGTTTTCGGTTGAAAACTTCAACTTCGGTAGGCTGTTTTTCAAAAGAATCCCTCAAAGTGTCCTCATTAAATCACTGAAATCATTCCTGTAATTCACTCGGAATCAAACAGAATCATTGAAATTATACATCATCCGGAAATCTTTGTAATGATTCCGAAACCGCTAAAATGATTCCGTGATCACGAGAATCAGAATCATGTCACAGGGAGTCGTTTCCACCTCGGGTTCAAGTTTTTTACCAAAGGGATTATTTATTTATTATTTATTAAAAATTCTTACAACGAAAGTAGAATTTGTTTTGAATATGGTGAATTTTGATTGGATATAAATGTTGGGACAAAAATTCACTAATATTTATAATTGTTGTATCGGTTTGCAACGACTCCATTTTTACTCTATAACTTCTATAATGATCATCAAATTCTACGGCATACGTTTTGCATATGGCGAACATTTTAGAAATTTGGTTCATTTGGACAATTACAATATCGATTACTTCATGAATTTTCTTGTTTTTCAGGTCCTCAAAATTTGGTAGCCATAATTCCAAAGAAAAAATTATTCCATTCAAAACGACTTCATTTGCAAAACAACATTCATCAATCGATATTTCTGTCAAATGATTAGAGGGTTGTAACTTCTCGTAATACACCTGTCCATTTTTATAAATAATTTTGATCAGCCGATAGTGCATTGTGGATATATGTTACAAACCTTATCCTGTATACGACCCTTAGTATATTTGGGTATGTGAATCCTGTCTTCAAGCCCTTCACGTTTAAGCAGCCGAAAAGCGAACTTGTATTGAATTTTTTTTGCCAAAGAATACGCCAGATTGATTCTGTTATTAGTGTTTTTTGCGTAACTTTTCATTTCCTTGTGTTTTCCTTCAAACCTAATAAAATTAGGTAAATTAAGTTCTGTATCGGTATAGAGAACATTTGTGAGCGTATATTGGTTCAGAATCCAGTTAAATCGGGTCTATTAAATAGGCATAAGTTGGTGATAATTTTCGCATAGATTCAAATTTAAAATTGTGAAAATCTGAAAGACTCTTCTACAATATTAAAACTAAACTGAAAGCTTTATTTATTGCTTTCAGACTTCTAATATTTTCAGAAGCTCATATCATATGCCTATTACGCCTTCGACAGTTAAGAAACTGGTATTCTTAGAGGTCATCTATAAATCAATTTTCAGACGGGCCGCTTCCACTGTCCTTACAAAAAGATAATTTGTATGGAGCGTGGAATACCCAACTTTTTTGAAGGGTGATAGGATTTATGGGTGACCCCTTAGAGTAGCGCCTTAAATGTAATGATCTCTACACGCTATGACAGACAAAACCACAAAGTATATTTGCTTATCGAGCTCTTTGTTATTAAATAGAAAATGCGTATACCTGATTGTTTGCAAGTAACGCAAAGGTCCAAAATCTAGTGTCAATTCGCTGTAGTGTGTGCTCAAATGGGATTTATGTTTAAGGTCTACGTCAAATATGTCCATTAATCCTCGATTCAAAATTTCGCACTGGGTATTTAACTCTTCGATTTCGTCCTCATCGTAACTGTGTTGATAGCAAAGATCAAAGAATGTTATCGCTGTCAAAACTAATTGCCACACTGGATCTTCATCAGGGACACGATCTCCGACTATAAGTGTTATGTGGTGAGAAAAAAAAAACATTTCCGACGCGGTCATTTTTAGTGTTTTATCTTTTTTTGTTAGTCTATCCATCGTGATGTCGACCGGCCGATTTCCATTTTCCATTGCCCCGAAATTCATTGTTCGAATTCTATTATTCAAATACTCAAGATCGAAATACCCTTTCTTTATGAAGTAAGTCAATGTTTTTCTGAAAATTATGTGGTGAGTTCCTTCGGTGAGGTCATGTGCTAGATCGACACTAGAGCTTTCAGTGACGTGAAAGAATGGAATACGGTTGAAAATTGAGTATTCATTAATGCCAGTAACACTAGGTTTTGCTGTAGCTACATCGATGTCTAATTGTCTCTATTCCTTCGAACTGCCTGCTCCGAGCTCTCGCTTGTTCTTATATCAGCAATGAACATTTTACAGTAACGACAAGGATAGTTAGCACTATGACTCCCTACATAACCCAATCTTTGGTTTTGTTCTTTATTGTCACCTAGAAGATTGAATAAGACAAGTTGGAGTTTCAGTTCTTATCTTCTACGTAGATAATAAAGTGTGGTTTAATGTTATGTTACTTTCAATACGTGTCTACGAAACAAATTCAAAAAATTGAATCAGATCAGTAGAATTTTAAGAAATTAACTACACAATGTTTAGTTGTTATTGAATTCTCGAGATACGCCGGTTCGTCGTTAATATTCATATAGTTGATTCCGAGTTATTTAGTAAGAATGGCTAAAAATTCGAAGACAAAGAACTGTCTATTTTCCCAAAGCTTATTTTATTGAGAAAATTCTACTGATCTTACTCTTTCGCGTAAGGCAATACCATTTGTTATTGATAGAAACGGAAAACGGCAGCAATGTACACTAACTAAGGGAAACTTATAAAGCAAAATAGATGTTAAAGTAATTGAAGTAGTAGATTTTAAATTTTAAACTGTCTCAAATACTTCATGACAATTAACAATAATTATAAGATCCTAATTATAGTTTCAGCTTGAAAATCTAGATTGAATAAAACATATAAAAAAGAGAAATCTAATGAAAATAGCACTTCGTACATTACTGTGAAGAGTAACATCAAGATGCATACGAGTCTGTATCATTAAAACATAGAAAGAATGCAGTCACTTCAGATATAGTACTGTGCAGCCTAGACAAAATTCCTTAACTTAACGGAATAATAAATAAATAACTTATACACTCCCTTAACTTTAAGGGGTCATTCAAATAGTGCGTACGTTAAGATAACGGTTTTTAGAGCCACTCCCCCTGCACGCAAAATATACTTGAATTTTTTTAAATACATGAAGCTCACGCTCTGGTTTAACCCCTCCTACCTTCAAAACAGCGTGCACACTATTTGAAAGACTTAGAGTTACTTAGAGTTAGTACTGTCGAGTATCTTCTAACTCGTCTTTTCTACTAAAACACAAGTTGATATTACCTATGAAACAACAACACACGAAAAAAACTTGAATATTTTCTCCATCAATATTTAGAGATATACCATCTTCAGCTAAGGCAGTGAATATGTCGACGATATTATTATATATGTGTTCATTGGTAAAATTCTTATGGTATTTCGCTGAAAATTAAATATGTTTTTCTTCAATTTAAGCATAAACACGTTCAGCATAAAAAGTGTGGAACGAATAGGTCGTCAAAGTCGCCAAGCATGGTGACGTCCTATTCGTTAGCGGTTCGGTAAAAATATGTGAAAAGAAAAAGATCCCAACCTGGGTATATTTGCGCTACCAACATATTTTCCAATCTAGATGAGTCTTCACTCGGCATCGTGGGAAAGGAAAGGTAATTGAATTGTTGCTCCCCCGACTTAGTATGAGGCCCTAAAGGATTGTTTATCTGGGCTCCGTCCCCGTAGAAATGGAAAGGTATAACGACCTAAATTTTAAAAAAATGTAATAGAGCTAGCAAATACAATTTACTTTCATGAACGACCTGATCGGGTCTGTAATTTTTCAATTTCTTCTTCCACAACCTTCCCTTGATAAGATGATCCAGTTTTGCCCCTTTTTGAATATTAGAGGTGTATAACATCACTCTTTCGAACACATTTGGCAGTTCAAAAATTTTTTTTATTTGGAATGCAATTGGCAATATGATTACTGTACCTATTAGAAAGCAGTTAAATCATCTTTACATGAATCGGATAATTAAATGAATTGATTTTGTAGGAAACGAAAAAGGTCATCTCAAACAATAAAATATTTTAATTTTCTAGAGAACCTTACCCTTTTCAATACTGATCACTTCATCACCTGTGTCTTCGCCATCTACTTCAAATTCAGTTTCTTCTCTGTTTTCGTTATCTTCATTATCTTCGCTGTATTCATTTTCGCTACTATCTTCACTATCATCACTTTTCCTCATTCGTTTTCCATAACCCAGCTGTTTACTACCGTCAACGTCGGTATCATCCCTCAACTCTATTCGTCGCTTTTTTTTCTTTGGTTGTTGCCTATTAACGATATTGCACTCCAATGAAGGATGAATCAAGTCCTTGTCGTTTAAAACCCGGTCAAGTCTACTCTCGGTCTTAATATCTTCAATTGCTGACGTAATGACCTCAATAAAATTGTACACCATATCTTCTTTCCCTGGACGAACATTTGGAATGAAAGTCTTCTCCATGCCTTGAAAGAGGAAAATCATTTGTCAAGCTTAAAAAACGAATTTTTTATCAAATTTTCTTTTCGGACAACTACAACAAATCTCATCTCATATCAAATAAGTTCATCATGCCCGCACGTTATTAAGCGGACGTGACGTAAGTCGGGACGGTTTATAATATGTAAGAAATTTCTAGAAGAAGGATGAATACGGCTTATTTCAGGGTTTATTTTTTAAATTCCCGAAAATTCCTTAACTTTTCAGACGGTTTTTGATTTTTTCACTTCCAAGGCGAATGAATTCCAATTCACTGAATTCATAACGTATTGGAAGACTTGTGTTTATCGTTCTTATGAATTCCAGTTTTGTATGCAACATTCGAATTTACAAGAGCGATAAGTTCAAATCGCAAACTCTCTAATTTTTCTCTGACTCAAATCTTGTCTCACGTAGCGCGCAATAGTTACTGAAGTTGACATCAAAGTCGATTTTCCAATACGTTTAGTGAATGTTACGTAAATCGAATTTATTTGAATTTAAAAGAAGCGAAACTAAAGTAATAAGCCAATTCTTCTTGAAAACTACCTCAATTAGTGGAATATGTGAAATGAAACTAATTTAAAATTGTCGATAGTGGCTGGGTTTGAGATGTTGAAAACTGTAAGCCAATATATAAACAACCTGAACCACATCTTACCTGATAATATGACTGAAATAAAGATATTTTGGACTTCGTTGATTGTGGTGAACACATCTTGCCGTGGCCAATTCATTTTGGCGGAAAGAATACATGACAATTTTAAGGCTGCGTCTCGGATAGAAGTTTCAAAGTTGTCTATTTCTGGTTCAACGGCATAGACATATAATTCGGGATCGGCTCGGACATCCTCATCTTCAATATCATCGTCAATAGAAGCAAAACATTTGTCTTGAAGGTTGAAAAGTTTGAAAACGTCTTTCTGCACAGCATGCATTGAACTGTGCAATTTTTTCCACAAATTTTTTGAACATCTTTTATGTGTCGAAACAAAGTTTCTGGATCAGCAACTTCTTTCTTGCACTTAAAACAGGTCAGCATTTTTACGTCGATGTTTATGTTTACGTCGGAAAAGAGTAGTGGAAAAGAGTGAATTTTTATTTTATGTTCAGTTTTGTCACAGAAAAAACTTAAATGCTACGATTGAAAAAATGAATAATAGTTATTTGTGTATCTGTTTTGGACGTTTGATCTTAGGCAATTTTGCGAAAGTGCCTAAAATCAAACGTCCAAAACAGATACTCAAAAAAAATTTCATGTAAGGGGTCGAAAACCCGAGAAAAATCTCGAAACTCCCTCATTTTCGGCCCCGACACATGAAAATATTTAAAAACTGTCATAATAAATCATTTTCGTCATAATTCACTGATCTACTTGGGGTGTTACATGTAAAAACCTTCGTACGTTCAAACAAAATATTTATTGGGAAAATCTCACTGATCTGAATTCAAAAATACGTAGAGTCTCTCTTTTTCTGTAAAGAAATCTCTGATCTTTCTCCAAGTGCGATGCATTTCATAGCGTCGATAAATTGATTGAGAAAATTCCACTGATCTTTGTCCAAATGCGATAATATGCGAAACCCTGGAGACGCGTGTGATTTTAGACTTTCGATTGAGAAAATTCCACTGATCTTTGTTCAATTATGTTGCATTTTTTGGCTTCGCTGTTTTGATTGAAAAATTTAACTAACTTTTGTCCAAATGCGATGCTCTAACAACCCTTTCAGTCTGGATATTTTGATTAATAAAATTCCACTGATCTTTCTCCAAATGTATTTTCGAGCCAACATAATTTTACTGAAATTTATTCACGTGCGTGAATTACACTTCGAAGCTTAAGTAATCTAGACTACTACGATTCGATTCCATGTAGTACCTAATATCTTCAAATAATCAAGGCTGTATAGGTCTGTTTCACGTGCAAGAGTAATTTTAGTGCATCTAAATGTCAAATTTCACCCATAACCTCAACGTAAAAATCAAACGTGTTATCGTTTACATTTGAAATGAAACGTTTTACCGTTTACATTAAGAATAGACGAATACAAGGACAAACAATGCTGATTTCGGCGTATCACGTCACATCAGTACCGCTATATGTCTTGCCAGGACAATGTCAGTGCGACACAAACTGGAGTAACATACAATCACATCGGTTGCATCGGCAACATACACTTTTCGCCATCTGTTCAAAAACTCGTTTTTTGGCTTTTTGCTTTATCTGCCACATATAGCGTTGTTGGATCTCTCACATCCAACGATTGCGAAGTACTGCGCGAGAATTTCGTTTTTTTTGCTACGTCTCTCATTCATAGACTTTCTTGTTGGGTCTCTCACTCCCAACAATGTGAGAAACTTTAAAATTCTTGCACGCCAAGTGCAGATAAACGAAAACTTGTTTAGTGACATGACAGCTGCTATTCTGCCCTAATTTGGAAGAAAAACAAGTTTTTTTTCAAAAATTATTTCTGGCCGATTTTGTAGGAGATTGTTTTTTATCCAAATTAATTTCGTAGATTGATTTTGTGGCTGATTTTTTCGACGTACCTTGTTTTTCTTCCAAATTAGGGCAGTATTGACATAGCAACTGCGGTGTTTTTGTTTTTCTAAAACACCGAAACCGGTGTTATTTTATAATTGTTGTATTGCTGGTCTGGTAATATTAAATTACAAAGTGTTATTGTTAAAACGCATTCAAAACATACTGAAACGTATTAAAACGTATAAAAACGTACTGAAACATATTAAATCATAGCAAAACTTATTGAATAAATGCATCCTGAAAGTTGTTTTATTCGTAGTTGTGCCACTCCAAGAAAAAAGTATGTGTGGGCAAGTCGGTCACTTCTGTCACTTCACCGAACAATTTTTTTATGAAACGTATTCATATACTCGAGAGGTGGCATGGTGGCGCTGTCGATCAAAGGAAACCACAAAAATATATGGGAAACATAAATAATGACAGCGCCACCTTGGCACCTCTCGAGTGTAACTCTATGAACGTATTAAAATGTACTGAAAACTCGTATTATAATCGTATTGAAACATAACAAACTCAACAAATGCAGACACATTGCACATCGTGTCTGCAGAAGAATCAAACTACTCATGTAAGAGCATTTTACTTGTATACAGGTCTGTTGTGTATGTGTTTACACATCGTTCTGATGTGCTTTTACTCCGCAGTATATCAAAGAGTATCAACACGTACTAAAACGTACTGAAACGTATTAAAACGTGCTGAAACGTATTAAAACGTGCTGAAACGTATTAAAACGTGCTGAAACGTATTAAAAACTACTGAAACGTAATAAAAAGTACTGAAACGTATTAAAACGTACTGAAACGTAATAAAACGTACTGAAACGTATTAAAACGTACTGAAACGTATTAAAACGTACTGAAACGTAATAAAACGTACTGAAACGTAATAAAACGTACTGAAACGTATTAAAACGTACTGAAACGTAATAAAACGTATGTGTGGGCAAGTCGGTCACTTCTGTCAATTCACAGAACAATTTTTTCATGAAACGTATTAAAATGTACTGAAACATTTCAAAACTATTAAATTGTATTAATCGTATTGAAACATAAGAAATTCAACAAATGCAGACTCATTGCACATCGTGTCTGTAGAAGAATCAAACTACTCCTGTATGAGCATTTTACTTGTTTACAGGTCTGTTGTGATGTGCTTTTTCTGCGCAGTATATCAAAGAGTATCAACACGTACTAAAATGTACTGAAACGTATTAAAACGTACTGAAACGTATTAAATCGTACTGAAACATAATACAACGTACTGGAACGTATTAAAACGTAATAAAACGTACTCAAACGTAATAAAACGTATTACAACTGACTGAAACGTATTAAAACGTACTGAAACATAATAAAACTTATTGAAACATAATAAAACTTATTGAAACGTAATAAAACGTATTAAAACGAACTAAAACGTACTAAAACGTATTAAAACGTACTAAAACGTAATTAAAACGTACTAAAACGTAAAAAACGTACTGAAACGTAATAAAACATACAAAAACGTACTGAAACGTAATAAAACATACGGAAACGTACTGAAACGTAATAAAACGTACTAAAACGTAAAAAACGTACTGTAACGTACTGAAACGTATTAAATTGTACTGAAACGTAATAAAACATACGGAAACGTACTGAAACGTATTAAAAGGTATTAAAACGTATTGAAACGTATTAAAACGTACTGAAACGTATTAAAACGTACTGAAATGTATTAAAACGTACTGAAACGTAATAAAACGTATTAACAAATACTAAAACGTATGTGTGGGCAAGTTGGTCACTTCTGTCAATTCACCAAACAATTTTTTCATGAAACGTATTAAAATGTACTGAAACATTTCAAAACTATTAAATTGTATTAGTCGTATTGAAACATAACAAATTCAACAAATGCAGACTCATTGCACATCGTGTCTGTAGAAGAATCAAACTACTCCTGTATGAGCATTTGACTTGTTTACAGGTCTGTTGTGTATGTGTTTACACATCGTTCTGATGTGCTTTTTCTTCGTAGTATATCAAAGAGTATCAACACGTACTAAAACGTACTGAAACGTATTAAAACGTACTGGAACATATTAAATCGTACTGGAACGTATTAAAACCTACTGGAACGTATTAAAACGTACTGGAACGTATTAAAACGTAATAAAACGTACTGAAACGTAATAAAACGTATTAAAACTGACTGAAACATATTAAAACGTACTGAAACATAATAAAACGTATTGAAACGTAATAAAACGTACTGAACGTACTGAAACGTACTAAAACGTAATAAAACATACTGAAACGTAATAAAACGTACTGAAACGTATTAAAACGTACTGAAACGTATTAAAACGTACTGTAACGTACTGATACGTATTAAATTGTACTGAAACGTAATAAAACATACTGAAACGTATTAAAACGTATTAAAACGTTTTGAAACGTATTAAAACGTACTGAAACGTATTAAAACGTACTGAAACGTATTAAAACGTACTGAAACGTATTAAAACGTATTAAAACGTATTAAAATGTATTAAAACGTACTGAAACGTAATAAAACGTAATAAAACGTATTAAAAAATACTGAAACGTATGTGTGGGCAAGTCGGTCACTTCTGTCAATTCACCGAACAATTTTTTCATGAAACGTATTAAAATGTACTGAAACATTTCAAAACTATTAAATTGTATTAATCGTATACATAACATAACATAAACATAACAAATTCAACAAATGCAGACACATTGCACATCGTATCTGTAGAAGAATCAAACTACTCATGTATGAGCATTTTACTTGTTTACAGGTCTGTTGTGTATATGTTTACACATCGTCCTGATGTGCTTTTTCTGCGCAGTATATCAAAGAGTATCAACACGTACTGAAACGTATTAAAACGTACTGAAACGTAATAAAACGTACTGAAATGTAATAAAACGTATTGAAACGTATTAAAACGTCCTGAAACGTAATGAAACGTACTGAAATGTACTGAAACGTATTGAAACGTACTGAAACGTATCAAAACGTATTGCAACGTACTAAACGAACTGAAACGTATTAAAACGTATTGCAACATATTAAATTGGACTCACTTAGTAGTTTCCGGTGTGCCTAAAGTTGACAAGTCGCAATAACAGGCAACGTGTTAAATCTGGCTAAAACGTACTGAAACGTTTTAAACATATTTAAATAGGATTTAATACGTTTTGAAACGTTTTAGTAAGTAAGTATGTTTTAATACTGCAACGTTCTGAAACGTATGAAAACATACTGAAACGTATTGCAACATTTTAAGTCCAACTAAAACGTACTGAAACATATTAAAACGTATTAAAACGTTTCAAAACGTATTAAATCGTAATTAAAACGTTTTGAAACGTTTTAGTACGTTTTAATACGTTTTAATATGTTTCAGTACGTTTTAGTTGGACTTAATATGTTGCAATACGTTTCAGTACGTTTTAATACGTTTCAATACGTTGCAATACGATTTAATACGTTTCAGTACGTTTCAACGTATTAAAACATACTGAAACGTATTAAAACGTGTCGCAACATATTCAATCGGACTAAAACGTACTAAAACGTACTGAAACGTATTAAAACGTATTGAAACGTATTGAAACGTACTGAAACATATTAAAACGTACTGAAACATATTACGTGAAAATTCTTGAGTTGGACTAAAATTTCAACGCTTCCTTGTAGGAAAATGGCGCTGCGTTAGTAAGACTTCCGCACATTCCACTTTGAATTTCGACCACACTTACGGCGTGAATTCCATCGTGAAATTTCCACACATACCTTACACATTACACTACCTTAGAGGAATTATGACCCGAAATTCGTTGAAAAATTATATCCCACACACCACTAACTTTGCTTCATTTAACGTTTTGAGTCCCTTTACTTTTGACATTAAGAGTCCCTTTTTACTGTCTGTACACGAAGCTGTCACACATATATTTAAATATATGATTTTTCATTTTAATTTGTCAGTTTGTTCTATTGAGAGGACCCTTGTTTCCACGTTTTCTTTTCAACACAATTTTAATGAAGCAGTGAACTTACGGTCCAAAAACGTTTGCTAGAGATCAGTAAACAAAACTTTTTCGCATCACAAATTCGGCAATCCTTCTGGGGAAGGGGCTGACAAAAACACGAAATTTTCCGCGTACGTACTATATGGATGGCCCCAATACCGATTGTGAATATACCGGATTGCCTATCCTGAAATGTGGCACCGATATTTTTCTGATTGGGATTTCTATTTAAAGAAAAAGTGACCGTTTGGACACGGTAAGTGCGTGTTTATCTATCAAAGCGGTTATACAGCTTTTTCACCTGAAAACGTCTTGTCGAAACATTGCATATTATTTTCTTGCGAAGTTGCTGCAACCCGAGAAAATTTTATTTAAAAAATCTCGTAAACCAGATAACAGAACAAAACATTTTAGGCGTAACGAAATGTTTGTAAACGGCCTTAGACGTTCTTTTGAAACATCGTCACTAGACAAAGATGAGTAGACCTGTTTTTAAAAAGAGTTTACTTTTATCAGTGACTGAATTTTATTTCTCTGCTATTTTTTATTAATTAACACAAGAGGTATTCGATTATATTTTAATATGAAAAGAATGTTGAGGACTTCGGAAAATAGAAAAAGTGCAATGAAGACGGATTTCGTTTATTATGGTGACGCTAAGAAATGCAAATTGTATAACGACTCAGACGTTGTAAGTTATTTTGTTGGTTGCCACTCACCCAAGTACACTTTTCATTCAATATTTCAAATTAAGTAGTAGACTGAGAGTCCACTTCTTCTTGAATAACTTAAATAATTTCACAAAATGGAAACAAAAAATCACGTAAGGTCCTTGTCTAACTTCCAGTTTGTGAAGGGACAATTTACAAAGGCTGATGTCTCCAAAAATAAGACAAAAAGCGGCGTAATATCTAAAAACGAATTGCAAAATGAAAATAAGGAGTTAAAGGCTTTGGTTGACAAGTTGAAGGACGAGATCAAAGACCTCTTGTAAGTAAACTGATGGAATGTTACGAATCAAAATACAAAATTTGGTATTTTCTTCAGGAGTAATCCTCCGGCTAATTTCGTTCAAAATATGAAGGTTCATACTGATGTGAGTACCCAAACGGTACATGTAAATGGACAGAGTGTCGCTTCCCAAACTGATTCAGAAATTGAATGTGCAAATTGCTCTAAGTAAGTATTCATAATGTGCCACAAATTTTCGAAAGAAACAACCGGAATTTAAAGTAAACGTTTCTCGACTGTTTACTTGAAGTTTCGCTCATTATCATTCCCTTGGCATCGTAATGCTCAAGTATCGGACGAGCGGAACAAATGTACAATAGAAAATTTCGAGAAATGAGATTGCGATACTGGTTTCCAATTTTACGAGATCGTTTTTTCAATTTTTGTATCAAAAATAAATTCAACCCGAGGGGCGGTGGGGTTGAACAAGACTTAAATAGAGTCGTGACACAACCTCTGATTTATTTCATGTTCAGGTTGAGGGACTCGAGTACTACACGAAACTTGGCCGGTTCTATAATACACAGGTAGACCCTTCTTGCAACAAAACAATAATGCCTGATGAGCCTGAAGTCTGAGGTTTACAACGATACCAAACTTGCCATACCATACTCAAGACAAGTTCCTATCTTGTCATTTTGTTTGCAGCAAGGTTATTCTACGATCAAATTTTCAGTTTATTATCTATCTTCAATTCTCTGTTCGTTTAGCATGAGTGGAATTGTTATACATTCTTCGGAAATAAATGGTTTAAGTTGTTTCTTTCTGCATTTCTTACCATTTATATGAGCTGCTAGAGTCGATTAAAGCTGATTTCCAAATATTTTTGGGGTAAATTTCCTCTAACAGCTTACAAAATCAGCTCTAGCCGACTTCAGATACACGCAATAATTGAAAAAAATGCAGAAAGAAACAACTTCAACCATTTATTTATGAAGAATGGATAACAATTTTACTCATTCTAAAGAAACGGGCACTTGAAGATACATAATAATTGAAAATTTTGTCGTAGAGTGACCTTGCTGCAAAACAAATGTAGTGGTAGACACTTGTTGTGAGTCTAATATGGCAAAATTGGCATCGTTGTAAAGCTTAGAGTTCAGGCTGGTCAGGCATTATTGTTTTGTTGCAAGAAGGGTCTACCTGTGTATTACAGAACCGTCCAAGTTTCGTGAAGGATGGTTAAAATAAATTTTTCAAATATTGAACAAGTCAGATGATTTTTATAAAATCCATTCACAGTGTTTAGTAGAGCAGTAGAGCATACAATCCTCTATCAATACCGCCATTCAAAGAGTTTCAAACTCTCTTCGTCTTGGACATATCACCATTCAAAAATGTCGGATTTTCGACTTTAGCTGGCTGTAGCTACATCGAGGAAACCCATTTTAACACGATTTAGCTTAGAATTATTCCCTCTAGTTTCGCGTAGTACTCCAATATTTCAACCAGAACATGAAGAAAAATCAGAGTGGGTGTCACGACTCTATTTAAGTTTTGTTCAACCCCATCGTGGAGGACTATGTGGAAATTTTCTTTTTGATTTTTTTCCAAATTTCTAAACCATTTTCCAAAATAGTCTCTCCGTTTAGCTCCAAAGAAGCCATTATTATATTCGCTAATTAGTTGTTAATGATCTTTGAAGAAGAAATGGTCAATTATTTCAAACAACGTCAACTTTTCCTCAAACGGAAAATCAAGAGCATTTCACCGCACAAACTGAAATCTATGAAACGAATGATAACATTAGCGAAGCACTGGTCGAATGGAATTCTAACGCCCAAATTGAGGGTGGCGACGCGGATGCAAATAACTCTAATTGTAATTCGGTTGTGTTGCGGGAACGTTCGGAGTGCTTCAGGTGTGTAAAAACATTGTCTACGTCCTTACAATAATAGTATACTCAAGCGACACCGATTCGTATAGAAATGTCAACGAAGATGGAGAAAATGAGAATAATACCGATCTGCCGTCTTTCAAATTCCCAAATCTCTCCGTGCCCGAACTCAAGTTATTCCACGAGATCCTTGCGGAAAAACGATACTTCTCCTACTACGTAATAAGACAATATTTCTAAATTTCTATTGCATTTCAACCAAATTTCTTTATTAGCGAAATATATACAAGCAATACCAAGCACCCACGAATAATGAAACGGTCAAAGAAATATGTCAGCATTTGGTTTCTGACAAAGTTCTGAAAGATTTTTCTTATTTGGGACAGAAAGGAAAACTTCGATTCAAGGAATACGACAACATAAAACATTTGATTGTAAAGTCGGCAATCGACTCTATCATAAGAAGAACAGAGGAGGAACAAGACGAATCTGAAGAAGAGGTTGAAATGGACGATGCAAAGAAAATAATTAAAGCTAAAGAGAAAAAGAAAATGTTCAAGTCGGTTGAAAAAACAGTTGAAGAATATTTCACAACTACTTATATCAAGGGGGCACCGAGCAGAGCAGCTCGGGCTGAAAAAAAAAGTTCGGAAAAAAAATAAAATTCGCTGTAAAACTCGTTTGTTCTTACTTATAAAAAATATTAAATTTAATTTAAACGCCACTTTCTTGCCTATATTTTGCATTTAGCTACTGAAAGGAAAGACTTTTCATCCTTGGCATAACAACTTGACCATTAATCATAAAGGAACTTTGGTTCGGACTTTTGTTCAAATAAAAGAGTTTCTCCACTCTTTCTGTACTCTTTACGAGATTATTGATACATCAGCCAACGTCTTCTACTTACTTACTTTACAACCTCCTCCACAACAATTTTCCAATAATAAACTTTCCGACTTCAGTGTAGAAATTGATTGATGGCGAATCTTTACATATTTTACTGACCATCTATTAAGATCATTTTTAAGCACTCGGTGGAGGCCATCCTTAAATGGAACAGGTGAAGAACGTATTTATCGCGGCATAGCTACCAACATAAAAATGAAATATTGCCTGTCCCAGTAGAAATTTTAAAATTGTCAATGTGCAACTAGTCGTTTATTACCAGAACCGATTGCTTTTATTTTGTGAGTGTAGTAGTGGCCTTAGGCCAAGGACCCAAATTTAATTTTTTTTCAACAACATTCTATTCGGCATTCGATTACCTTCCAAATCAAACAAAAATTACGAAAAACGAATGAAATTTACTCGAGTTCTATGTAAAATACACATAGGGCCCTAGTAGCATTTCACTTCTAAGGCCCTAACTTTTTTTTCCTGGATTGGTATTGACAATACCTATCATTTGCCGTGTCATTTACATTTCCATCGTTTATTTTGCCATAAATATCACCAAAAGACCTTAAATCACTTAGGTGGCCCTAACTCACGAAGGGCCGACCCGAATATGCCCATCTTCGAACTTAGCCTCACTATTTCGACTATCTTTCAGGGAAAAAAAAATTTTTGAAATCGGATTTGATTTACTCAAGATATCGACGTGACAGACGGACAGACGGACAGACAAAATTTTTATTGCAGATTCGTCATCTATGAACATAGGCAAACACTTTGCCCTTACCGTCTGCTTCGAATTCCATCAATTACACACGGCATCGTAATCCTATAAGCCCCTTTGTACTTCGTACGGGGCTAACAAAATCAACTTATTCGATAGTACGGATAGTGATTTAAAACGAGCCGTCAGAACAGTCGGAGCGTTTGCTGCGACTGAGCCCCATACAAACCCGTACATCTATTGCGCACGTGACCCTACTTCGTCCGTCGCCCTACTCTTACCGTAAGCCTATTGCGCCCGTAAACGTCGTAAAATTCTTATGCAATGTGTACGTCTTAAAAATTGCGCATAGCGCAATTACGAAGCCCCGTACGATGTTCCTTTCAAAAGTAACACAAACTACACTTCCCACTGATCAGTGATTTTGGAATTATCATTTTCACCTATTTATATTGATTTTACAAAAATCCAAAATGGCGGCCGACGGCCATTTTGTTAGGAGGTGGAAAGTACAACGGCTGCTTTACATTCGTTAGTGCCTTTCAAACAAAAAAAAATTCATGAAATTCGGTTAAATTTTACTCGAGATATTAACAAAAAACACCACCTTCACTGTGCGGCCGAGTAGCCACATATAAGCTCACTCCCAGAGACCTAGCTCACGCTCCGGTAAACCGAATTTCATAAACTTTTTTTTCCCTGATTGGTACGGTCAATACCTATCTAATAAATCAAAATCCATCTAAATCCGTTCAAATTTGACTAACCTACAAGCAAAAACGGATTGCCGCCCTGTACCTAGTTCACACCAAGGGGTCTAACTCACGAGTCGGTCGTCCAATTTCCATAAACTTTTTTTTTTGTGGATAGGTATTGTAAATACCTTTCATTTGATGTATCACTTACAAGTGTAGCCTTTAAATGGCCAGAGAAATCTTTGGAAAACGTTAAAGCACTTATGGGGCCCCAGCTCTGGAGGGGTCGACCCAAAATCGCCCACCTTCGAACTTAGCCTCACTATTTCAACTACCTATCAGGGAAAAAAAATGTTTGAAATCGGATTTGATTTACTCAAGATATCGACGTGACAGACGGACAGACGGACAGACGGACAGACAAAATTTTTATTGCGGATTCGTTATCTACGAACATAGGCAAACACTTTGCCCTTACCGTCTGCTTCGAATTCCATCAATTACACACGGCATCGTAATTCTATAAGCCCCTTCGTACTTCGTACGGGGCTAAAAACTCGTTGCTTCCGCTGCGTTTGTAAGCAAATCAACGGTGGATAAAGTGTTGCGAGAAAAAACATTGAGCTCCGCTAATCGGATGGAAGTGAAATATGATAAAACTGAGACTGATGAAAGCAGCAATGAACCTGAAAGTGCAACGGATGACACTAAGCACGAACCCACACCTAAAAACAAACGTAGAGGCCGACCAACGAAAAGGTTCACTCAGGACAATGAGAACGCGTTACGTCGAATGATCACCGATTTTCACTCCACCGAAAATTGTCACGTTACAATGAAACGTCTCCTCGAAAAGGTTAAATCTGAGATGGGATTCGACGGTGGCCTTGAATCTCTGAGAAAAATCATCAAACGAATGGGATTTCTTTGGCGAAAAACAAAAAACAACAGGCAGATTTTGATGGAGAGAGAAGACATTCGATTGTGGAGAGTCAAATACATAAAGAAACTTCGGGCCTACAGAGCAGAAGGACGTCCAATCGTCTACATGGACGAAACATATATCAACAGTGATCATCATAAAAAAAAGGATGGTCGGACGACTCAAATGAAGGTGCCAGTCTCTAAGGGGCCACGAATCATTATTGTCAACGCTTGATATGAGAAAGGGTTCGTGTCTAATTCGTTACTCATATTTCGCCCAGAAACTAAAACCGAAGACTATCACGACAATCACGGTGGGCTTCAACGATGGCTAATTAAAAATGTAGTGTAACTCAAATTTTATTGTAGATAAATGTTAGTCGATGTCCACTGATCATAAATCAGGGCAAGTGGTCGGAAAGTGGACGGCAACTTTTTGAAATATTTTTGAAAAACTATTTTTTAACGGGTACAGCGTCTCTCCTGCACAACAGTGTCAACATTAAGGTCCTACCATACAGTTTAAATTAAAGGCTATTCAATTACCTTTCGAACGATACCACACTTTCTATATTTGTGTTTAAAAGCGTGAAGTTTGAAGAATATTTTCATATGAGTAGGTACTTTAGCGCATTTATTCAATATTGAGAGCTAAGATGGATATAAGCCGAGACTCTTTGATGTTAATTTCGTATTCTAGGAACTATTCTTGACTAAAACTGACCAAATATCTCGAATATAATTTAGTTTGTTCGATTGATTCAATGTTTTTCAATAAATTGCTTACCGCCGCGAATACTTTTGAGCATCTAGGCAACCACATGGCGCTTAGAATGGTCTTATTTTGTATCAGTTGAATTGTCCTGGATCCCAGCTTCACGACGATACCAGATTTGCTATATGTAGTGTGCCACAGCTGTGCTGTACAAGTCATTTTATAGGCGAAAGTCAGTCTACTCGAAAGTACAGAGATCGTAAGATTTTGGACTGAACTCAAAACTCTTTTCATTGCCAATGTTTAGTTTCATTTTGGTTTCTATTTACGATTATAAGCTAAAACGTTCAATAATTTTGCCATGTAGACTGATTAAAAAATCTTCGAAATCTTACGATCTCTGTACTTTCGAGTAGACTGACTTTCGCCTATAAAATGACTTGTACAGCACAGCTGTGGCACACTACATATAGCAAATCTGGTATCGTCGTGAAGCTGGGATCCAGGACAATTCAACTGATACAAAATAAGACCATTCTAAGCGCCATGTGGTTGCCTAGATGCTCAAAAGTATTCGCGGCGGTAAGCAATTTATTGAAAAACATTGAATCAATCGAACAAACTAAATTATATTCGAGATATTTGGTCAGTTTTAGTCAAGAATAGTTCCTAGAATACGAAATTAACATCAAAGAGTCTCGGCTTATATCCATCTTAGCTCTCAATATTGAATAAATGCGCTAAAGTACCTACTCATATGAAAATATTCTTCAAACTTCACGCTTTTAAACACAAATATAGAAAGTGTGGTATCGTTCGAAAGGTAATTGAATAGCCTTTAATTTAAACTGTATGGTAGGACCTTAATGTTGACACTGTTGTGCAGGAGAGACGCTGTACCCGTTAAAAAATAGTTTTTCAAAAATATTTCAAAAAGTTGCCGTCCACTTTCCGACCACTTGCCCTGATTTATGATCAGTGGACATCGACTAACATTTATCTACAATAAAATTTGAGTTACACTACATTTTTAATTAGCCATCGTTGAAGCCCACCGTGCAATATCAACGCTTGAAACTGTAAGAAGTACGTGAGCGAAATGTTGATCCCAAATCTGCCGAAGAATTCTGTCGTTGTTATCGACAATGCTCCATATCATAATGTTCAGGTGGAAAAAGTTCCGAATACATCCACTCGAAAAGATGACATCAAAGCCTGGTTGGCTCACAAAAACATTTTATTTGACAACAAAATGCTCAAGGTAGAATTGCTTGAGCTTGTAAAGAAACATAAAAAGCGTTTTGTCAAATACGACATTGACGAGATATTCAAAGCAGCTGGCCACACCATCCTTCGACTCCCAGCGTATCATCCAGATCTCAACCCAATTGAGAATATTTGGGGCATTGTGAAGCAAAGGGTCGCAGCTCGGAACGTTACGTACAACATCAACGATATAATCAAATTAACAAAAGAAGAATTTGATAATGTTACCGTTGACACATGGAGGAAAACCCAAGGCTGTATACTGTTGTGGAGGTCCCGCCGATACAGATACGCGGGTTACACACCACCTATGCAATGAAGTTAGTTTCAATATTCACTATTGCCCCTCCAATTGAATGAGATTGTGGTGAAATTAAATTGACAGTTGTAAAATAATCGCACATTATCGTTAAATGTTTATGTTTACCACATTTGGCTAAAACATTTTCTCTCAAAATGTTTGAATGTAATCAGTGCAACGCAAGTTTTGATTGTTTGTATAAATTAATCATGCATAGAAATATTCACGCTGTTACTCGCGATGAACATTCATGTCCAATGTGCGTAAACGTTTTTCAGTCTACCAAAAATTTGGAAAACCATATTCGATTGGTACATACTCGAGGTAAAGAAAATACATTTGTTTGATGAAAAACCAATAATGACGGTTCTGTGCCCAATGTTCTAGAAACTCCATTTCATTGCCAAACTTGTGGCAAGCCATTCTTGAGGCTAGACCATCATATGAATCACGCTCTGACGCACAAAAACGGTATATGATGCATGTAATTTTCCTTGACAAAAACATTATGTTATGGTCGGTTGTAGGTATGCATTGTAAGAAATGTGGTGAAGTCTTCAAGACTAAAAAAGAATTGGAAGGTCATCGTCTGTCTCACGGGGCCATAAAATCATTTAATTGTCCTCAATGTGTGAAAAAATATACCAGAAAAGAGCACCTGCAGACGCATCTCCGATCTCATTCTTCTGAATTGGAAAATTCGTGCCCATATTGTAACCAGCAGTTCTGGAGACAGGGTCACTTGAACGAACACGTTAAAATTCACAAATTTAACAATGTTACAAATGAATGTGTGTGTGCAGTTTGTGGGGTGCTTGTTGACAAAATGTTATTTAAGAAGCATATGGAGTAGGTTTCAATCTCTCTTTTCATTTTTCAAAACAAGTAGTTACCTCAATTTAATTGTTTTACAGAGACAATCATGATGGAAGTCATAGATTTCGTTGCGAGTTCTTGCTTCGGCAGAACATATACTACATGGCTCAAAAATGCAGATATTATTTACCTTCCTTCGTATAGACTTTATCGAAATGATCGACAAACCGATAACCACGGAGGTGTTGCGATTGCTATCCACAAAACCATACCTCATAAACACGTACATATCGTGACCAATATAATAGAAACTGTAACAATTGTTGTAACTGGTGATATCAATGTGTCTTCAGTCTATTTCCCTGGAACAAACGTAACAAACCAGTCAAAATTGCTGTTTAAGCGCGACATTAGAAAACTTACCACGCTACGTCAAAGTTACTTCATATGTGGAGATCTGAATTCTATACACAGACTCTGGAATAATAATAGAGCGAACGCTACAGGAAACATAATATACGATGAACTAATGAGAACACCATTTACTGTCCAACACTCTGATACGCCTACATATTTCCCCCCACAGGCAAACAGAAATCCTTCTAACATAGATATAGTGCTGACAAATGGTCTACACACCATTTCACGAGTGACTCCTAACCATGATCTTATGTCAGATCATTGCGCTATCGAGTTCGAAATCGACTGTCTGATCTCTAAAGATAATACCAAAGACAAAGTATACAGATTCGATTTAGCTAATTGGGAAAGATTTCAGAAAGAAGTGAATCAAAAAATTGATCTGAATAGTCTTTCCTTGGATACGACAACTGAAATTGATTCTGAGATTAAAAAGTTTACAGAAGACATTCTAGATGCAATGAATTCATCAGTCCCAAAGCGGACTTATAAAAGCCAGTACCTCAAGCTTACCCCGCTGATAAAAGCTTTGATTAAACGTAAAAGTGATGTCAGAAGACAGTACCAGCGTACTCGAAATGCGAACGCACTTTCCAACCACAGGGCGTTAACGAGACAAGTGAACTTTCAAGTAAAACTTCTTAGAAACAGAGCGTTCAATTCGAAATTGCAATCTTTTGATTTCGCTTCCAAACAATTTTGGAAATTCACCAAGTTAATAAAAAACAAGAAAACGAACCTTCCTCCCCTTAACTCCGGTTCGAACGAGCTCATTTACACGAACAGTGAAAAAGCTCAACTGATTGCCCGGACGATTTACAAATCTCACATATTAACGCAACAGTTCAATCATCAGCCCACAACGACTCGAGTGAATCGATCTAACGCGAGAGTTAACAGTGCTAGCCCTACTATTGAAAGTGTAGCACCGCTCCTTACCACTCCTTCAGAAGTGAGAACGTTGATCAAGAAACTTAAAAACAGAAAAGCACCTGGTGAGGATCGTGTTCAGAATTTTGTTCTTAAACGACTCCCGCACAGAGCTATAGTGGTGGTTGTAAGGATAATAAATGCTTGCCTTCTGCGGTTCTATTTTCCTACTGATTGGAAAATCGTAAAAATTATTGCAATTCAAAAACAAGGAAAAGATCCAACGGATCCAACTAGTTACAGACCTATAAGTTTACTAAGTTGTCTTAGTAAACTGCTTAAGAGAGTATTGTTAAAAAGGATCAACATGCATATTGACAACCATAAGCTTATCCCGGATTACCAATTTGGATTTAGACGATGTCATTCTACGACACATCAACTCTATAGAGTGACAAAACTAATCAGAAACGATTTTCGAAGGCTAAAGTCGACTGGAATGATTACCATCGATATAGAAAAAGCGTATGACACTACGTGGCATGATGGACTAATACACAAAATGTTGAAATCCCGATTTCCACTTCCGATAATCAAAATTGTCAAATCGTTTCTTTCAGACCGCTACTATTTTGTCCAAATTTTTGGTGAAAGTTCAGAAAGATTCTTAATACCGGCTGGACTTCCACAAGGAAGCACAATGAGCCCTAGTCTCTATAACTTTTTCACATCAGATTTGAAAACACCAAAAAACACGACTCTCGCTCAGTTCGCTGACGACACTAACATAATGGTTTCACACACACGCGCTACGCCGATTATTAATATTTTGGAAAATTCCTTTGACAAGATATGTCAATATTACTTCAAGTGGAAAATCAAGATCAATGAGAGTAAATCAAAAGCTATATTTTTTACCAGAAGACGCGCTAAACGCTTCCTACCCCATCGTCAACTTCAGATTAATAACCACATAGTTACATGGTCCAAATCCGTCAAATATTTAGGAATGGAACTCGATAAAACGCTCACTTTTTCAGAGCATGTTAATAATACCAGATTAAAAGCTCTTAAATATATTAAAATTCTGTATCCTTTTATCAATAGGAAATCAAAACTGAGTTTCACAAACAAGCTTTTACTTTACAAAAATGTTTTTCACCCTGTCATGTTGTATGCTTCACCAGTTTGGGGCACTTGTGCAAAAACACATATACAAAAACTTCAAACCACACAAAATAAAATTTTGAAGTTAATCTTAAACAAACCATACTATTACAAAGCCACTAAATTACATTCGAAACTCAATATGAAGTTTCTTCAAACAGCAATTTTAAATCGTACGAAAACATTTTTAACTAAATGCAATCAATCCGACAACCCTCTTATAACAAGTTTACTTGATTAAGACAATCAAAAAAAAGAAAAAAAAAGAAAGAAAGGAAATTGAAGGAACAAAGGTAAATCAATCAAGACGATTGAAATGCGCTAATAAAACATTAGCAATTTAGTAAAAAATGAAAAGCCAAAAATCTCAATCAAAGACGATTAGAGCAAATATAAATAAAAAGGCAACCGATGCTAAAGTCAAACGAACAAAGAAAAGAATCAACAATTTCGGAAATCTTCTAAATTCTAGTGTTTAGTCTGATAGTTACTCGAAGAGTTTTATAAGAGAAAAAAGACTAGATAAGGTTTTTGTTTTAAAAGAATTTTCCTTACAACCACGTTTAAACATAATTTGAATTATATAAATGACATTACAACACAAACAAGAAACAAAGCTGTAAAACCACGATAGGTTCAACTCTTAAATTATTATAAATTATATTATTATATTCTGTACATTACAATATTGTTAATAATAAAAGATGATGATGATGATGACCTTTCGTTGCGATCAGTGCGGAAAGAGTTACGAAGAAGGGAAATTTGGTTTTCCACATAAAAACTCACCCGAATAACGAAAATAAAGTTTAAATTTTATTGAAAGTTCACGAAATTATTTTCTTCATTTTTTTCATTTTTGAACGTGACAAGTCGTCAGTTGGTTGCTCTAAGTTTACATCCTTTTGTTGATTTGCTTCAATCGCAAGCATTGCTCTTGCTTTTCTTTTTTCTATTCTTTTCAGAATAGCTGCTTCCAGTCTTACCTTATTCAAATATCTGCACCGAGCATATATGCGAAACTTTGCGTAAAGTTTGATAACTTTGATAGGAACATGAGAGCAGGTAGACTGTAGGGATGAAATTAGATTTTTCAGAGCATCGCTCCTTTCCCCGAATTCGGTCCCATGAACATGAGTAAACTGTTTCTCCAAACCTTTGACCCAACCGAGCAGCTCATTTGTTGGTTTCGTAAGGCCACCATACGTTAGTCGATCTATCCATGAATTTGAAAGCGACCCCAAATGTCGGGCATATGTATGATCAGTCACATAACTGGGTAAATTCGGACGTCTAGATACTGAGTATTCTTCATTACACTTTCTTTTTAATTTAAAAGCTACCCATCCTGCGATATACTCTGTGAAACGTAAAAAAGATGATTCAACAAAAGTTGCAACGGATGTATCTGTTTTGATTCTCGTAACGAAAATCGTACCTATGCCATCTTCAATCGTTTTTTCGATTCGCTTAGAGGCTTGATCAAGTGGCATTTCATTGTCAAGGTCAGCTAAAAATTCATCGGTTAAAAATTCTTCGCTGGAACCGATCGAATCTTCGGTACAATATTCAAAACTGAAAGTTTCCAATCGTTCAATTTCTAGTGCTGTAAACTCCAGAAACTCTATGGGCCAATCATCACTGCCGTCCGAAAATTCGTTCGGAAGGAATTCCGAACTAGTCAAATCATCATCAAGAATTTCAACGGGCCAATCACTGCAATCAGTCGAATATAATTCGTTCGGCAATTTAACACTGTCCATCGATGTTTGTATGTCGAATTTCGATGATTGATCGGTCAGACCATCAATGTGAACAGTTTCGTGCATTTCAATGTTTTGCGTGCAATTCATTTCAGTCAGCACGTTCATAAATTTGGCAGAGACATACTCTTCTGGATCAAGTTCAATTGTATTGCTGTGGTTGTGTAACGCTACACCTGGATTCTTCCCCAACATGATAACTTTAATTCTTTGCAAGCATTCGACGGGCGTAGGATGGTCACTCGATCCAGATCTCCCACGAATCTGAGAAAAGATATTTTCTAGGCAGTCCTGATTTAGGCGATGCGTGAGAATGAATTTGAATCCAAATTTTTCATTCATTTTGGATCGAAGAAGCTTCAGCGATGTGATAGACATAAGAATTCCCTTCTGAAATATTTGAAGCGAGTTTTGAAATTCGCCAGATTTATTGAAGCATTTCATATTCTTCACGGTGTCGTACATTTCATCTGAAGAAATTAATTAGGATGTCAGTTTAGGTGAATACACAAACAGATAACCTTTTGATAAACAAACCTAGCACTTTATCTTGCTCTGTTAAATTAAGTCCGTATGGTTTCTTGAAACCATGTGAATAAAACGTATATGAGTTGCAGATGTCGAACCACTTATTGACTTGTTCAATGAACTTCGCTAACTTTTGAGTATGCTGATCGTCAGGGAAATGTCTCAATAAGTACTGGGCTACACTGTGAGAAAATAACTGAGAAGCAACTCTAACGTTTTGCCTTTCCGCTCCAGTTACTGTAATGTGATGCATGCTTATTTTAAAGATTGGACTTATTTCAGGATTGGTCTCAATTATTTCTCTGATTTTAAATTTATTTAAGATTGTTTTATCTTGCAACTGGAGGCCTCCATCAATGAACCAGTTTCTAAGAAGTTTGAGACAATGTGGAACATCGGAGAACACGTAAATATCATTTGTTGGATGTTTCATGCAAGTTTGTACATAACTAACGCCCAAATCTTTCCACAGACCAACATTTCCTCCTCCGCCACCACGTTTAAGTTAATTTCGTGCAGTTTTGTGAATAGAAGCTTCAGTAATTCTGGTGTCATTTTTTCGTCGAAGTTTACGTAAATCGGCTGTTTAAACTTTGTGAATAAGCCTCGTACAATTACGCATTGCATTTGCTCGTGTGGTCCAAAAATTTTATCCAAAGTTCTATCGTATTCATATAATGATTTCGACTTCATTTCATCAAAAGCCACAACGACCTAAACAATATCATAATTCGATGATTCTGTTAATATTTTAAAACCTAGTTCTTGCCGACCACAGTTGTTAACTGACCTGTTTCTCTCCATTTGTCAAAGTTTCACTTAATGCCTTCAGGACTATTAAACTGTCTTTCAGTACTATTCCTGGAACCACAGACATGTTTTTTGACCATGACTGTAACGTTCTCATTGATGGCAATGGATAGTGCAATGATTGTATGAGATAATTGTAGCCCCGTCTATTAAAAAAACTCAAAGTAAATCCTTTGGCGATTTCGTCGCATGTCCAATTCACTCGCTTCTTCTTCTTGGTCATTATGGCTATTTGATTTTCAGTTAACATCGGAAATTGTTTTGCAAGCGACTCATCATGATTTGAGGCTGGTTTCTTCTTTTTGTCGCAGCTCAATATTTGTAAACGTTTGATCTCATTTTCACTTATAGCTTGACAAGCTCTTAAATCGTCAATTTCATTTTGTTTGCATATTAATTGTTGTCTCAATTGATTTATTGT
Source organism: Bradysia coprophila (assembly GCF_014529535.1). Taxonomy (NCBI): domain Eukaryota; kingdom Metazoa; phylum Arthropoda; class Insecta; order Diptera; family Sciaridae; genus Bradysia; species Bradysia coprophila. The sequence continues at coordinate 651,113 of NW_023503496.1, read as the reverse complement.
CGTATTTTGATCAACCATTTTACTTGTACGTATAGAAATCAATTCAACTAAATAGTCTTTTGCCAAAATTTTAAAATCTAGCCTACTCAAAATAATTTTAACATGGATAACAGATGGCAGTGCTTTTTTCAACAATTGAGGTGTGTTCCCGCGTATCTAATTAAATGGCGATCGGCGGGACCTCCACAACAGTATACAGCCTTGGGAAAACCGTTCGACGCGCCGTGAATGAGGAAAATCGACTTCTCGCCATAGAAATCCAAATGGAAACCATTGAGGTTGATGTTGTTCCAGAATCTACCAGCAGTGATCAGGAATTCGAAGAGGTTCCAGTCGAATGTGACAGTGATACCGATGAAGTTGATTTTTAGCCAAAAACAGTGATAATCCAGGTGAAATAATTCACAAAATTAAATTCCATTGAATTTATGATAATATGCAAGCGGACAATAGCGTAATGTCAACATCTGTTATCGACAAGACGGCCGAACGAGTTTTTTTTTTTCATATAAAAAACACTTCACGGCAACTTATTGTAATAAAATTTGACGCAAATCGTTGGATCAAGCATAAGCGATGAGAATTTTGTATTAAATTGTGAAAATAAATGTAGAAAACTGGTAGAACATCGCGTTTATTATTCGTAGAAATTCAACAGAAACACACCGGTTACAACGTACACTTTAATGAGAAGTGAGGATCACATCATTGTTATGCTGTCGGTCTGTATTAACTAGTTTACCAATTCGAAATGGTCTCCGTTAAAGTTAACGAAATACAGTTGACTAAATCCAACTTTTTTCATTCAATTTGAGAAAAAAAATTGGTTCGTAGAGAATTATCAAGACAGTTCACATCCTATTTCGGCCCCGTCAACATTTGAAACACATTTGACATTAGAGTCAAAGTCTACTATAGGTTTGTTCCAAATAGCTGTAAACACGAACTTTGACAACCCGAACCACGATTATTTGATCCATAGCAACATCGCCTACGTGATGTTTCATACAAATATGGCAACGTCGCCGACGAGATTTACACACAAATATTTTTGAGGTTATGGTTCTATGGATCAAATTTGACAATTCATACAGCCTTGGAACAAACCTATACTTCTCGTGAGCAAATTTATCTTTTTTGGGGGACCTGTAAGAGTATTGTTTTTGAAACGTCAAATCACCAACACAAAAGTTAGTGTCGGTTGTGAAAAGTGTAACACGGAATTTTGAAAACCGACACATTTTCTGTTTCGCGGTTTGCTGGTTTTTTTTTTGTGAATTTTGCATGTAATTTCGGTGATTTCGATGTGATTTAATTCAGATTTTGTGCGAAAATGTGCTTCTTTTGTTTTTTTAACATGACAATCAACGGTTTACTTAAAATATTCGTCGAAGCCAACAAAATTATGAAAAATTTATTATGACCAATTATGTAAACAAACAACAATATTGTCGTTTGGTGGGATGTGAGGTTCAAAAGAGATGACCCAGTAGAAATAAAATGTCGGCTGTAAGCTTAAAAATTACGTTTTAGTGGAAATGCTGCAGTTTAAATGTTTGTACGTTTCCGGTGAAATAAATTAGTGCGAAAGCATCCACTTTTGAGGAGCTTTACGATAACACCTTAAGTTAGAGGGGTGTCACATTCCTTATTAAAACCAAAGCTGTAAACTTTGGGGAGGTCACGCAGACCGCCATTTTATTAGATACGCGGGAACACACCACGTCTGATGATTTTACATACAAAAAAAATTCACCACATCATCACGGCGATGACAATCATCACAGTAGGTGAATTATTGTATGAAATCCGACATGCTATCGTCAAGTGTGGTGTGTAACCCGCGTATCTGTATCTGCGTGACCTCCTCAAAGTTTACAGCCTTGATTAAAACTGGAACTCTTGCCACTTCAAACGAGATCGACCCGAGGCTGATACAGGATCATCTACAACCCATTCGCTATGAATTAACCCATAAGTATGATCCATAGTTGTTAGAGTTAGGATTGTTGCGTTACAATAATGGCATATTTCAAGCGCCAGCGAATCGTCTAAACTTGGTCATACATAAAGCCTGAACTGTTTGATTGCAGTATATTTAGCTTATCCTTCTGTTACCTCTCTTGACAGCTTTTAACGGTTTAGTACGTTTTCTCTCCCAGCAGCAAAAACCCTATCCCAGCAAAAAAGGAAACTTCATCGAACACCGCAAAAGCATTTGCATGTAATTTAAACACAGCCAAATCAATTGTTTATGTGTTACATTTACATTATGGAAGATGAATGTCCTATTCTTTGCTGTTGTTCTTGTTATTTAGAATAAACATTTTGCAGTGAAACGAAGTGAATTGTGTCTAACCCAGCCGCGGTTTTGAACACGGGACCTCTCGATTATTAGTCGAGAGCTCTAGTGCCAACGCCACGGGTTCAGAATGTCTAGGACCGAAGCTGACTTTGACGTCACTCAAATAGAGGACCAAACCGATCAAAGGTCAACAGGTGTGTGTTTGGCCTTATAATTGAGTGATGTCAAAGTCAGCTTCGGTGCTTGACAGTGCGTTGGTCTAACATAAGCAAAGTGTTTAGTGTTTTCAAATATAAGTGAAAAGTATGAAAATTAAAGTGATTGCCATGTGTTTTGTGATTTGTGTTTATGCTTAATTTCCTCTTACCAAAAAAGTACTCCGTGTGACAGACAAAATTGAATTTTTTCAATTTTTTTGTTTGTTTTTTTTTTAGACAGCTTGCTCTCTCGCGGCTCTCTCACGATTAGTGTCACGCAAATATCCCTCATGTAATCGACCATTTCGCAGGGGCCAAATTGATGTGTAAGAATCAATTTTCGCGTGGCGCAAGCAATGCATACATTTATCGCAAATAAACGAGAATAGAGTTGAGGTAAATTCTTCTTTACACATTCTCTCTCATATTGTTGCTCTTGTTATTAGATACACGTAACTTATTCTGCAAACCAGTCAGCCAACATACATATTCTATTGAAATGACAATTGTCAAAATGACAATGAAACCATTGATTTATAATGACAAGAAGGGACCTCCACCTCACAGAAATTTTACATTTCAATACTTTTTGTGTTCTGCTTGACTTTTTGTGTGAATAATGTTTACACGATTGATCTTAGAATTTGTCACTCTACCGATTAAAGTTTCAAACACTGGTCCAGCAACTTCCGTGGGATAGACGACTATATTCCTAGTTTTTAGAAACGGCTCAGCAGTTGTGCCTGTAACATGTGCCGTTGAATAGTGCACGACGTGTACTACACGCCTCCCCTACCTCAGCTGAGAAAAGGACTGAGATGGAAGCGGACATGTTTAAAATTTGTTCAGTCCTACCGTGTAATAAATCTAAAATTGTGCTTTTTAAAGATGAACGAACTGTATTTAACAAACCCCAAGGTTTTATTTGAGCAGGATATACATACGCAAAATTCGCGGTATGTCATATGTCATATGTCACGGACGCACACATTATGTATATAAATGGAAATTTGTCGCAATAGTTATGAAAATACAGCGTATACTTAAAATTCCAGTTTGAGCATAAGTTTGGGCAACGTTGCCCAAGTGATTTTACGATTTCATCAAATGAAAACGCATGCAAAATGAATTAATTTGCACTGATTTGACTTGAAGCACAAATTTGAAGAATCCATTATATGTCAACTCCAAAAAGTTTCTTACACGACTATAAATAATTCGATGATAATGGATGAACATAGCATCCCCAAGAATTCAGACAAAGAACTTAAGGCTGCACGCCCACTCGACTATCGAGAAACTACGAATGACTGAGTTTTCCCATTCATATGGCTAAAAAGTACCTGGTACCTCATATCTTTCTAACAAAAACGCTTCGGCTTAAGGGTATTCTCTTATTAGAATAAAAAAGGCCCATTTCACTAAATAAAAGGCCCCCAGATGTGTCCCCCCACCCGCCGAAAATTTTTTATTCTAGGCGCTGACACAACCAAATGGAGAGAATTGGTTGTATTTAGTAACTACTATCTAATAGCAAAAAAATGAAGTCAAATGGTATTAGTGTAAAATGAATGTCTTGTTACCTTGTCAATGGTAATACATTTTTTTGCGTGTATTCAACGCACATAAATATCGCCATATGAGTTAAAGGAATAATTTTTTTTGGGTATTTCAGTAGTCGCGTGATTAAGCCACCATTAACATGTCGTCTGGAAATAATAAAAATGGTTCGTCAAACGGTATGCCTGAAATAGGAATCATCGGTGCTGGGTAGGTGAAAGTGTTTTTTTTTTGTTTGTTTGTTTTAGACGTTTGGTGTGTTTGATTAATCTAATGAATCGATGTAGTATATCGGGCCTGTGTGCTGCGGTTCAACTACAGAAAAAGCTGGCAAACACATCATTTACGATATACGAAATGAACGCCGACGTTGGTGGAACGTGGCTGAGCAACACGTATCCAGGTAATTTTTATGGAATTGTTACTACAAGAGATTAGAACCTTTGGCTGTGTGAAGATTGATATAAAGTGGATGATGTGTCCGGAGCCTCTCCAAACTAGACTTGATCACTTGATGAGTGTAAAAATCTCAGGACTGAAATCGTACGCTGTCCATTCGGCCCATTTCTCCAATTTGTACGGACACAAAAACTATTGCTCAGGCGCTGTTAATTAAACGGCATCTCCATAATTCCATACAAAAAGGTGCCACAGCGGCACCGACTTATCATTTCTCTGCCTTTATCACACCTAATAAAAATGAACGCAACCATGGAAATGCCAATATATCGAGCAACACTAATGCTTCTTCCGCAAATGTACACGTGAACAAATGGCGAACAAAAAGATGTGTAATTTTAAACATTTTGATCAAATGGACATTTACGGTAGCCGTAAAGATTTCCGATAATCTTTGGATCAAGAAATATTCGCAGAAACTGGTCTGGAAGACTCCAACGACGTTGTGTCGTACGATGTTTTCACCAGAAAAAAAATGAAGAAAGACCCATGTAAATTGTCAACTTTGACATTCCCATACGTCATCGTATGGCAATTCTCCGTTTTATTTGCAGACGATGAAGATGATGTATCAGAAGTGTCAATAATTGAATGTGACGAAAATGAAGATTTGGTTAGCAGTCAATCGAACAATGGTTGTGTTTTTGCTTAGCGCTGTCATTACGTCCCTCGCAAACAATTCTCCGTTTTATCTTGCGGCTATGAATGAAAATTATAACTCTAAAATATCGATGATTGGGAAGAAACAAAGTTTGACGATAGTGAACTATCGAACGAAAAGATTTTGACCCAAATCGATTCCGACTAAGCCATTGACATTGTCAATGAAGACCATTGTCATGATGCTGCTGACAGTGCCGGACTGGCTCAAAAAAGCCCTTTGGGCGTTGTATGGAGAAATTTTTCAAAAGGTCTTCGTCATCATTTATCCATATAAAAATCAAAAGGCCCTTCGGGAATCGCCCGAACGCCCAGTGCGGCACTGGCTGCTGATGCACAAGCAAATCGACTGAGTAATAATTCAAGTGAGTTTTAATGACATTTCTTTTAAACACAAAAATCTATCCAACAATGTGCAACATAGATTTGCAGACTAGACTCATATTTACTAGTTTCTCTATTAAAGAAGTTCAGACGCTCATTCAACTTTACCTGTTCACATGTCAACAGGGCCGTAGCAAGACCCAAAGAATTGTTTTTCATTGAATGAATAATAGTTTTATTAGTCTACTATTTCCTAGCCGACTATAACAGTAAAAAGTGATCAACTTATCAACTTAAAATCAAAATGAAAAACTTATAACCAAAATCACAGATAGACAATACAAAAAATAAATAAATGATTTACAGAAAAAAAGTGAAAATCAATATGTCACAATAAGTCGAAAGCATTTGCAAAAGAAAACAACAACAAAATTCAAACATAGGTAGGTAAGCACAAAAACCCAGACTAGACTGTGCCGTAAAATCAACTATTAGCCGGTTGGCTTCGTCAAAGCAAAATAGATAACGAGGTCATTGTAACAGAAAATCTATGCGCCATAAGAACGAGGTTTAAAGTGTGAACCTCAAGGATGCCAAAACGACCAAATACAGAACCATCGAGCTCCTGGACGCTGCATCTAAATTTCTGAGACGGTAGGGTGGGATCCACGTGAGCGACCGCCATGTTAAAAAGTTGGCAAGCAAAATTGAATGGCGAATATTGGTTGTAAGTGGTCCTGCATGTATTCAAACGAATCAGTGGCGGGTTACGAAGAGCTCTCGAGCCATCATACAATGAAATCCTGTCACGTAACACCTGTGAGTTGACTTTCCCGGTGAGCACGTCATGGATAAAAAAGACAGCGGCATTCGTGCGCCGTCTTACTAATGGCTTCAGATTCAATTCCTCACATCTGTCAACATACGGTCGCAAACGATAAACTTCCGCGCTTGGGTCGACAAGGCGATCCTGGTTTGCATATAAAACGAACTGACGTTGGACGCTTTCTAGGGCCTGGATGTGGACGTCATGATGAGGCGACCAAACTGAGCAAGCAAACTCGAGATGTGAGCGAACGACCGATGAGTAAAGCATCTTCGCTGTTTCGACGTTAAACCTTCCATAGCATTGCCGTTTAATGAACGACAACATCGACTGCCCTTTCTTGGCAACTAGCTCTCCGTGATTGGTAAATGAGAAATCGTCTTTGTACGTTACACCGAGGTCCTTGGCCTCATTCACTCGTTCCAGCAGTTTGCCATTCATATAATAATCAGCCAAAATCTTGCATAATTGACATAATCTTGCATTTACCTTCATTCAACTCGAAACCGTTTCTGCAACACCAATTAAAGAAGTTATTTATGGACGCTTGGAGCAACTCTGTATCAGCGATAGACGAAATTCTGTTGTGTGTGATTTTTTTATCGTAAGCAAAATTCAGCCCCTTCGGGACAGTCAGTGTTAATTAAGTGGGAAGAAGAGGGTGTCATGACTAAAGGGCATATTCATGAGTATGTCAGGTACTATTCAACTTTATTCTATTAACTAAGAGCTTTAGTTTTTATTCAAAAAGCTAGCTTAATTTGTAGAACTTTGAAACATGTATAAAAGTCTTCCGACCAATGGAGCAACAGATATCAAGCAAAAATCGCGAAACAAGAAATTTTTTTAAACACTAAAATACGCGACTTTTAAATGACTATTTTATTATTTATGTGCTCATATGGACTCGGAAAGTGTTAGCTAAGACCTCATTCTTTCAATGTAAAACTCCACGATTTGTAGTGATCGTTACGAATCGATTTTTTACCCTATTTGCTATGGCTCAAAAATTCTTGAAAATATTACAGCTTTCAGGGTAAAAACGATTTGTCGAAATCGGTGGTGTGGTCATATGAATACGCATTTTAGCCATAAACGATGTACCCAAATTTCGTAGGTGAAACAACAAGAAAATTTCAATTGCAGCTCTTGGATTAGAAAAAAAATGGTTTGAATATTGAGGAAGGACATCACTTCAATATAATTTTCACTTAAGAACCGAATATAGATTTTGTCGTGTCGTTTTAAAAGTTTAACCGAAAATGTCATTATACTTCAGAGCAGTTTTCGTGTGTTTTTCAAACTAAATTTTGAAATGACTCAAGTTGAGTGAGTGTAATACCGTTAATAAATTGACTCCACATCTGTTGAAAATTGATTTACTTACATTTGTCGACCCAGTGGTTCAACCTTTTTGGAAATCACTTAGTACAAGTAAAAATTTGAATTCCTATTTTAATTAGTTCATCTCTCAGGGAAGTACAACAGACTCAAACGCTAACAAGATCTGGACAACGTAAATGATTTTACGATGGTTGCTGTAAGTTGACATAGCGTTTGCGTAAAATTGTGAAGTGGAGATAAAATAGGAGATTAGATTAGACACATGTGTGTCCGTAGCTTGTAGCGGCAGTAAATCATGTACAAAAAACACCCTTTTTCGACTTTAGGTGGAAGATCCCCAGCCAATAAAAGAATATTCAAGTCAAACGACTGCGGTTTTAGACTATTGGGGCCAAGGGCTATCTGGGCATGTAAACAAAGAGTCGCTAAAAATTAGCTCCGACGGAGCCTGGTCCACTTTCAAAAAAATCCCTCTGAGAAATTTGGGCTCAAGCAAAGAAAATGATTACTCACTATGGAAAGCAACAAGAAAATACAAGCGACCATCAGTACAAATCCATCCTATCAAAGACCCCAGTGGAAAATGGTTAAGGAAGGATAACGAAAAAACGGAATATTTCGCCAAACATCAGCAGAAGTGTTTCAATCACACGATATAAATTCAAATATGGATACCACAATAACCTACCATCCAGACAAAAAATTCAAAAAAATCAGACCATTTGAAGTTGCAAAGGAAATTGACAGACTGAACAGGAAAAAGGCGCAATTGGCAAAACAGGCTATCATTATAGTTACATTCCTCTACAACGCTTGAAACCAGATAAACCTTCAGAAAAAGTAACGTCTTACAGACCGATATCATTGTAAACAACAATATCAACAATATTCGAAAAACTGCTAATCAAAAAGCTGAAACCACTAGTAAAAATTCAAGACTTCCAATTTGGATTCAGGAATAATCACTCACCAAAATTGAAATAAACGTTCTAGAAGAAAGAGTACTGCGAAGCAGCATTTCTGGATGTCTCACAAGCATTTGACAAAGTGTGGCACGAAGGGCTCATTTTTAAAATGAGTAAAGTCCTTCCAGGAAACTATTGTCAACTGCTCGAAACATACATATCGGACAGAAAGTTCAGAGTTGAGGACGAAGAGACTTACTCAAGTTACTATCATATCCTCGCAGGAGTACCACAAGGAAGCGTATTGGCACCTTTTCTTTACAGTCTTTACACTATACACTGCGGACATACATGTGACAAAAAATCAACATGGTCATGTCTACGAATTACAATCATATGAATTAATTCAAATTCTGACCAGCATATGAGTGCTACTTTTTGACTGCCTGACTCGGAGGCTTATTGGCGGTTCGAGTAGGACACTTAAATGAATTAGAATTCAGCCAAAGTGTTTTTTTGCGGTGTAGATAACACTTTCTGTCGATTAGCAAATTATTATTTTTGTATATATTACTACGTCCACTTCCGATGATGTGCACACACAAAACAATATTGTCGTTTAGTCTTTCATTAATAATGCAGGAAATCGTACTTTTTCCGTTGATTCTTTTCATTGCCAAAAGTCTTTTTTGTCTTAAAAATTTTGAATATTTTGTATTTACACTTCACTTAACCGTTTGATTGTTTTGTTTTCTACAAAGGTTGTGCGTGCGACGTTGCTAGCCATCTTTACAGTTTTTCGTTCGAGCTAAATCCAAGTAAGTATGTGACCATTTCAGTGTACCTATGTGTGTTGCATGCGCTCTTGCATTTAGATTCATGCTCCATCTTCCCTATACATATCCAGCTCATTGAAAATCCACTAACTTATCCGACTCCGACTTCACAATACTCAGCGAGCGATGTGTTCCACTCGCTATGCCTCCTAGATTTCGCTAGGCCAGCCAGGTATGTAGAAAATGGACAAACACACAAAGAACTGACCCTCAGCTGGTGTATAGTTCGACTAACTACGAACTACGACATTTATGTTTAGATTGTTTTTGCAATTTCCGATCTCCGTGGGAGATTCACCATCCATCAAGTTTAGTGTCAAGCTTCCGATCTCTCCTTGCGAGATTCACCTGTCTTGAATAGTCGGGGTTAGCTGTTAAGAATTTAATAATGACGCAAAATTGTGTTATATTATTATCATTCTTCTTCGGATATATGGCCGTCGTATATGGCCTATTCATACGACTCACATATCGAATTCGTCCTCTTCAACATTTGTTAACAGATGGGTGGTTATCGATTTTGCTGCTTCTTTATGCAGCGTATCTTCCCATATGAACCACGGCCGACCCACTTTGGACTTGCTATTGGTTCGAAAGCGTCTTGCGACATGTAGAATATGATCGTGTGGTCTTCGTTCAATGTGCCGGTGCAGACTGGAGAGCCGCCAAATTTCAGCCACCGAAAAACGGCGGCTAGGCCCAAAACGACCCGCCGCCGCCGCCGGAGATTTTGGTCGGCTAATTGCAGCTAGCCGCCGTAAGCTTTAGGTCGGCTAAATCGGCGGCTGGTGTATATTTTATCCATAAAAGACAAAAAGATGACACAAACCAACAAAATTAAATTCATTTTTTGGGACAATACAGAATACAGAATGTACCCGTACTTTTAATGTCCCTTGCGATGCCTATCTTTAAGATATTTTCTACTTTGATTTTCGTAAATTTTGTAAGAAAAATTGAGAAATTCAAGAAAATTTTCAAGAATTTGTAGAAAATATTGTCGATGGACTGGACATGGTCTTTTGTTTGTGAAATCCCAAATTTTATGAAAATTGCGAAAATTCGATTCGTAAAAGATGTGAAACTCATGAAAAGCGCAAAAATTCGTTAAAAGCGCGAAAACTTGTGAACAGAGCGAAGATTCGTGAAAAGGATGAAAATTTGTAAAAAAAAAATCGTGAAAATTACAAAAATTTGTCATCCAGCCGCCACCAGCCGACCTTTTTGGTCGGCGGCTAGGCCTAGTCGCCGCCTGAACTTTTTTAACGGCTAAGCCGTACTAGACGCCGCCGGCGTTTATTTTTCGGCTCTCCACCCTGTGCCGGTGGTAGCGTATCAGTAGAACCATCACCCTTTTGACTATCGTTTTATTTTGTAGTATTATTTTGGGTTGCGTGTTGGATGGCTTATCACTCGACGTGTCAGACATGATTCGTAATATCTGACGTTCTATATTCGTAAGCGAGATTCTATTTCGGCGCGTCATCGTTGATGCTTTTAATCCATATATAGCTACTGGTGCAATAATAGTGTGATATATTTTCGTTAGTAGGTTCATCGGAAGTTTGTGTAAGCGTAAATGGTAGAAGTGAATGTGAATGTTTTATATGCCATATGCCAGGTATTTCATTTTCTTCACTACTTTAATGTTTAGTTGGACTTTGTTTGGATCTCGGATTAACAGCTCGCATTTTTCGGGGTTGATATGAAGTCCTACCTCCTGACGAATCGGTCGAGGTCATTTTTGTTTTCTGTCAGCAATATTAAATCATCGGCATTCATGCTCGGAGAAATGGAAGTGATAGATTAATTCCGCTAAGGTCGTAGTTGCCCAAGACTTCTGTAACTGTTCAACTCGATTCAGGATTTTCTTTCTAATAGGCAAACACACAATACAAGTGCTTTTTGTGAACATAGAGCATGAAAACTCCAAATGTTCACACTTGCATGTGTGGACGTTCAGTTCTATATTGAAATACCACTTATCTTCAATATTATTGGATCGGCTATCCGATGTGTTGATCAGATCAACAATATCTGTGTTTGCTTATACACAGCGTAGTGGTCGCTATGCCACTTGACCCGCATGTGTTAGCAAGTCTGGTGATGAAATGATATGAAAATTTATTTACATTTCATTTATGATTCACTAGAGTTGTACATGCAAAAAGGTATGACCTACTTCATAGAAGTTCGTCATTTCTTTGCCACTGTCGCCATGGCCTGATGAGATGTGGTTATTTTTGAACAGCATTATTAAATGCAAAGCATCGAAAGATGCTTATACGTCATCTCACAGTTCGAAACAGTGGCAGAAACCATTTTCTATTTTCTATTAGGTGTAAGCGGATTTTGTCGTCTGTTCAATGTGCTTCTAGCTGATGTTAGGAGACATGTGGTTAGGCGTTTCCATTGGTCATTAACGGAGGCTGCATCTTCTTCGCTTTTGATAAGTACGTGCATATCTTGAGCTGGTAGGCCGTATGGTAATTTGCGTCCTGTAGAATCTGTTTGTTGCGAGGTTTGTTGTTATTACTTTCTGTTGACGGTGCAGTATCAAGTGCTTGTGTTACGGGCGTTACTGGTAGAGTTTCTGCTGGTGCCTTGAGTGTGTGTGTGTTTTGAGGTGGACATCACATACAATTGAAAATCCTTTAACTTATCCTGACGTAAATTACCACTTCCTGCTCCTCATTTGAATTTGTCTTGACTAAAAAAATCATGTCTTGACATCACGCTGTTTCCACAAATTCCTTCTTAGCTTGGTCCGAAAACCACTCAGCCCAGCCGGAGATATTGGACTATGTCAAAGACGTCGCAAGAAAGCACAGAATCTACGAGCGCATCAAGTTTCAGCACGAAGTCAAAACGCTCACTTGGAATGATCAGCTGAAAAAATGGATTGTCCGGTACGTCAATGCTTCCATCGCAAAAGCTGATGACGAGACGCAGATGTTCGACATTATGTAAGTCGTTGTCTGGGACTTAACTCTATGCTTTTTGCAATGATCTCCCATTTGTGCGATTTTAGAGTCATGGCACCAGGAGGCCTTCGCATTCCACACATTCCGAGCGAATTGAAAGCTTTCACTGGACCTGCAATGCATACGGCCGAGTGGAATCACCAAATCGATTTGAAAAATAAAAGAGTCGCTGTTATTGGCAGTGGAGCGTCGGCCGTTCAGGTTATTCCCAGCATCGTTGACGATGTTCATACGCTGCATTGCTACCAGCGGAAACCGCCGTACATTTTCCCCAGGGCTCAGTTTACATTCCCGAATTTTCTGAAGAAAATTTTCTTTTACATCCCGTTCATAATGTGGCTGTACCGGTGCATGATCTACGTACGGCACGAGCTATTGCACAAAGCATTTTATGCAGGCAGCCTGTTCAACAAATTAGGTGAGTTCGGTCACAGTTATACAGCGAGTTCGTTCAGTCACACGAATCGGATGTCGTTTTCAGCCCACACATTGACCAAGAGATATCGTCGAAACGAATTGAGGGCGCACAAACACTTGCTGGACGATCTGACTCCCAAATACGGTTTCGGATGCAAACGAGTAATTTTGTCCGAACAATACTACGGTGCAATGACACGGCCCAATCTTCATGTACATACGAGCCACATTGACAAAATTGTCGATCAGACGATCTACACCAAAGATGGAACAAAAGAGGAAATCGATGTGAGTGATGGGGTTACGGGAAGGAATGGCAACTGCTATAAACTTCCAATTATCAATTAGCTGCAGGAGCATAAGATCCATTGCTAATTACGGATTTGCGATTACAGGTTCTGATACTGGCCACTGGCTTCAAAGTTCTTGATTACTTCAGCCCCATGCAAATATTCGGAAAAGATGGCCAGAATGTGCTCCAAACTTGGGTCGATAAAGAGCCCCGAAGCTATTACGGAATCGTCTTCAGCTCATCGCCAAACCTCTTCGCTCTCCTCGGGCCCAATACGGTAAGTGCCAATCCGAAGCTGATTTTCCATTTTGTGCACTGACCTCCTCTTCTCGTCGTTTTCCAAACAGTCACTCGGTCACAGCTCCGTCATTTTCATGGTCGAATGTCAGGTCAATTTTATGATCAATGCCGTCCGGGAAATGATGCGACGAAACGCTAGGGTGATCAATCTGAAAGTTGAGGCTGAAGACGAGTTTATGGACAAGTTGAAAGCGGATTTGAAGAACACCGTGTGGAACAGTGAAGATTGCGGTTCGTGGTATGTTAACGGAAGAGGTGCCGTAACGGCTCTGTGGGGTGATAATTGCACCAATTACTGGAGACAGACTAGAACCACCGACTGGTCTAAATTTGAAATTAAATAAAAAATGGTTTGCTGGCTGGACTAGTTCCCCTAAATTAAATTAAAGCTTTCATGTACTGTGTGGGTATCGCTGTAAAGCTGAGGTCCTCTAGATTTATAATAAATAATAATTTAATCAAATAGTTGCATTAGTGAGGTCACAGGCCTCGTCAAAGTTCACAGAGGTTCTGAGAAATTTCTGTAGATTTTTTTTCCGGTTGTACTCGGCCTCAGCTTTCCAACGAACCCATACACGCACATATTCTCGTCACGTTACGGAAATGAAATCCGGACTACGAATCCCCATTTTTCGACGTTTGACCGCCTACTACCAGCCAGGTATGGAAGATCAAAAATATCTGAGACTGGTTTTTGGGCCTGGGCACCAAGACCTAACTAGGCTCAAATTAAAAAGTCCCGGAAAAATAGCGTCAATTTCCGTCAGTCGATTGATGAGATTTTTTTGGTAAACATGGCTACAAGTAGGGGGGCATTTCGTTGAAACATCACGTCGTTACTACATTCGTCCAAAAACTGTGCATACGGATAAAGAAGCGACGACGTATAGAAAAAAAAATCTTATTCGGCCCATCTTGTACTTAAATTTGGGTTCTTGTACTGAGGCTGCGAGTAGGCTCGTGTTACATTTGAAAGGAACGTCATATGGGGCTTCGTAATTGCGCAATTTATAATATTTTTACTTTAACTTTTACGAGCACAATAGGCTTACTTTCAAAGTAGGGCCACAGACGAGAACTAGGGTCACATACGCAATAGATACACGCGTACGCTCCGACTGTTCTGATGGCTCGTTTTGACTACTAATAATGCTTAAAATTATCCCATCAAAGTTTTTTTTTTGTTGAACTTAATAGAAACGCAAATCACTTTTTTTGACGAAAGTCCCCTCTTATACCTTATACTATACCTTACACGAAGTATAGGGGAAGGAGTTGACATATGTTTTATACGAAATTAGAAAAGATATTGATTCCTTATAGGTTTGTTCCATCGTACGATAAAAACGATTTTAAACAAGCCGAAAACGAACGACAGCATCCACAGAACCATAACCTCAACAGTTTTGTCCAAGGTAAATATAGTGAGGAGGTAATGTCATATATAACCGAATGAGATGTGCGGTGGCACGAAAGTTCGATACAAACTCCATCTCATCCCTTCGTTGAAAGCAAAAAATGAAATAGAAAGTCGGGCCATCTGTTGTGAGATAGCGAAAATATTTTTGTGAAATACAAGTAAATCGTTGTCAACCATTTTAAAAAGAGATGTCATTGGCATCGAACTTATGTGCTAGGCCGCGCGTCTGAATGGCATTACCTCCTCACTATATTTACCTTGGTTTTGTCAACAATAATTTTTCTGTTATTGTTATATGGATGACGCTTTGACAGCTCTAGTAACATTGGAACATACCTATACGAAACAAAAGTCTTCAATTATAAGTCCACAATTATTTTGTACAATTCTGAATAATGCTTTTGTGTATTATCTTTCCTTTACTCGGGAGGGAATTCGAATCGATTGTCTGTATACAAGAAAAATTGAATTGTGTACAAAAGAAAGTGAATCATTAATCAACCTAATTAATCAATTGATACTAAAATAATCCTTAAATCGTAAATATACTGAATTTATAATCAAGCACTGACTAATAATGTGCTAGGATCATGGGAAAAGAAGCTCTTCAGTCAGCAATCAGCAAGCGATTTAGTAAGGTGCTTGGCTATGTCGTCGAAGACAAAATAGTTCTCAAGGTCTGGGTTGCTGAATAACAGATGTCGCTGTCGCAGTGAACGATGCTACCGTCAAAGAGATCCAATCAATGGAATGGAAAACTCACACACGTTCGGCTGGTTGTCTCTCACAGACAGTTGGTAAAAATGTCATCAATAGTAATAAATTAACATATAAGTTAAGATTGTACTATAGCATACCAATAAAAGTGTCAAAACATGGTTTCCATTTTTGATGTTAAAAAAAAAGATTTTTAAACGTCGGACCGCCGTTTATACAATAACAATAATTGCAGTGGATAAAACCTGAAATAAAATGAAAGCAAAATAAAATGATCGAGTCTGGTTTTTGACAATTGAAATTCAATTGTATAAACGGCGGATGTAAGGAACCAATCCGACGTTTAAAAATCGGTCAACTTTTGCCTGGTAGAGAGCCTTTGGTTTTTCACTTAATTCTCAAATATTTCAAAATTTGCTTGAAATAGGATCGCACCACACACCTCACATCACAGGTCACACATTTTTTATAAGTAATATTTTGCTGTCTAAGTCCATTGTGGGTGTTGTAGTGATCGGCAAAGTTCACCAACTGTGGAAAATTTGCGTATTTTAGCAGATTTTGATGTCTAAATATTTTGATCTTCAAATCAAAAAAGTGGTTTTATTTGGTTTTTAGAACATTCTAAGCAAACACACCAAATATCAGATTAAACGTAAAAAAAAATGGCAAAAAAAATTCCATGCAAAAGGGTTAACATTTTATTTTCTATGAAAATTTAGCATGGTTGCTCCATGTGCAAAATTCGAAATATGGTTTGTATGGAAAAAAGTCTGCAATTTCAATACTAAACAATATTACCAAGAAAAAAATAATTTTTAGAACAAATTTTAAAAATCATTTAACTTTTTAACCTTAAATTTAAAATTTCAATTTTTCCGGATTTTTTTTTCACTAAAAAACTTTGAACTTTCAGCTCTCATTCGAGCCCCATATGGCCTCCGTAGCTTCACAGAAATTCATCAAAATTACCTCTACATCGAAAACTTTAAAGGGGGGGTCAAAGGAGCAAGTGGGGAGGAAATTTTGGGCGCCATATCCAAAAATGTTCAGAATTTCAATCTTTATCGATGGTAAAATTTTCGCTCTTTTATCATCAAATGCACGCTAAAATAAGCTTTTGTATGAAGATGGACCTCCACTAGTAGGTACATTTTTTTTTTGCTCAGAAAGAAACTAAGACTCTAATAGCGAAGGGTTTCCACCACAGTTTCGACAGTAAATATGAGTACAGAGTTCGTGAAAAATGTATGCAAAATCGATCGCTGCAAAATGCTTTCAAAAAATGACAGAAAATGTATGAGCCAAGTGTCAAATATTTGGCAACATTAGGTTTACACCGAGTCCATTTTTCATGCATTTTTCACGATCTGTGTACTAGCACGGCAGAGTAAAGTTAACCAGGCAGGAGTGGACGTTTGACAAGAGACCTGAACAATCTAGTAGCCCTATATTTGTTGCGAATAAAATTTTTCAATTTATGTCAGTGTTCATTTGAGTTCATTTTCATCCAGTGTATTAGGTCCCTTATTTGACGGTTCGAAAATGAACCGCTCCTGCCTGGTTTATTTTACTCTGCCGTGGTACTAGCCTTAAGCTTTTTACATATCAGTGTGTGTGGGGTCGGTGCCAGGGGCTATTTAGTTGAATTTTTGGCGAATTTTTACTAATTTGGAGAATTTTGGCAAATTGGCGAATTTGGTGAATTTCGGCGAATTTTGACGAATTTTCACGAATTTTCTTTGTAATTAAAAAATTGTTGGATTTCAAAATCTTTTTATTTGAGGTCATTCATGTACATACAGGTTGTGTTTACAAAATTTATAAATAGAAAATCTGATTAAGGCTCGCAGATTGGGCAATCGTGCCCAAAACGCAAGAAACATTGGCTCTCTGAATGGCGAGGGAGATGCGCTGCACTAAATAACTGTGAGAACGTGGGTCGCCGCTCACTTCGTTGAGCATGGGACCGATTTTGTTTATCAAGTCTATTGCTTCGGACGACCAAGGGCCGAAAGTTTCGACGGCAAAGGCGTTCAAGATGTAATTGTTGGCTTTTACTTGCTGTGTTTTGTTCTGGCAGCGAGCTCGGCGGTGCGTCTGGCTTGTCTAGACGAGATGTCGCGATGGCTGGGAGCCAAAGTGTCCCAGCAGGTGGCGTCCCAAACGAGATAGCGCCCGTTCAACCAAGGAACCAAAGTCAATCCGTCGGGCCTCTTGCCGTCATCCCGAAACAAACCCGGTGGTTCTAGCCTGGCGTGTACATGTGCTGGAGATAGCGCTTGACATAAGATCCTATTCAACTCCGCGTGTCTTGACAACTTGCCGACGCTCTTTTGACAGCTCAAACCATGAATTCCGAGTTCATTCACTGAAGATCCGCACGAACAAATGTGAGGACGGCAAATATGAGCTCCGATTCTAAGTGCCATACATACTCTGACGGAATTATTATCGAGGAACGTACCGATGTGTTTGAATGGAATAACATTTAACCAAGCGTTTGATTCATTCCATTGTTGGATTATATTTTTTTATAATCTTATCCAAAATATCTTCGGAAAAAAAAATAAATATCTATCTTAGGTTTACGATTATTTTCAATTCCCTTCTCAAAAAATGTCTCATAAAAACCTCACAAGCATCTCCAAAATCTCAAAAAAACAGTCCAATTTAAATTTTATTTTATTTTTTATATGTAAATTTTACCCTAAATGTGCTATACATTGTATTCCGCACGGCATAGTCTAAGGAATGATAACTGAATAAATTTATTTAAAAAAAAAAAAAAAACCTCACCAACATCAAGGATATCTCAAAATGATGTCGGATAAAGCCTCACGAAAATCTCCAAGACCTCACAATCGATATAGTTATTTTCCTAAAGCATGCTAAAATGCTTTTTTAGCGAATGAGACGTTTCCAGCTCGAGCCGGAGCCGAGTACTGGAGTAAAATTCGCTAAAAATGCCTTTTAGCATAAGTTAGGAATAACGTTTTTCCTAAACGACGCGGAAAATGAGCGACGACGACGACACTAGTTAGGAAATAGTTATTTATACAACCGAGTGATAAATCCTTTTTTAGGCACTACATGTCTAGATTGTCACTCAAGGCCGCAGGCCGAGTGTGACAATACACATCTTGTGCCTAAAAAAGCATTTATCATCGAGTTGTATACAACGTTTTTCGCAATAAAGGCAACGGAAAGTCCTACTTTTCGTCACTTGTTGCGAAAAAGTACTTTTAAGTACAGAAACGTACTCTACTGAGACAAAAAAAGGCCTATATCAATCAAATTCAGAATTCTCAGCTTTATTTTTCGGGTTGCTCATTCCTCAGGTTATTGCTAAAAATGTGTTTTGACCACCCCCTGACATCACATGACAGACACATTACACCCAAAACCCAAAGTGAAATTTATTTTTTTTTAAATGGAATATTCGTGTTAGCTAGAATCGATCGACGAATCGAGTGAGCTATAACTCAATAATATCAGAGCGAGCTAGTTTTCCAATTGTCTTAGAAATTGGCGAATTGACTCCTAAGTCAAAAAACCCTTAAAGGGTGAATGTGACGCAAGTCCTTTATCTTACTTACAAAATAGCTGATATCGCTGAGGGTGACGCATTGTGCGCCGTACGCAAAAGTTTTATCAACAAAAAATTGACCAAAAAATTTGTGAAAGAAAATTTTACAAAAAGAAATTTGCGTCACAAGTGATTCGGTTTTTTCCGTAAATTCCTTCAATACAATTTTACCCATTTTCCTAACAATAGGTTTCTCAACATCTGCCACTTGTGACGCAAATTTCTTTTTATAAAATTTTCTTTTACAAATTTTTTGGGTCAATTTTTGGTTGATTAAACTTTTGCGTACGGCGCACAATGCGTCACCCTCAGCGATATCAGTTATTTTGTAAGTAAGATAAAGAACTAGCGTCACATTCACCCTTTAAGGGTTTTTTGACTGATATCACTACTTTTGTAAGTATGTCATTTCGACAACATCAAAAGACCTTATGAAATTAAAAAATTCTAGAGAAATTAGTCTAAGTCCCAAAATCTAGAAACAAATCTTGGAACACCTCACTCATGTCGAAGATAACCCAAAACCATTAAAAAATGCGATGGAAGTTAGGAAGTGCTTGAGGTATCATCTCTCATCCCAAAATTTAGGATCTAACATTGGAACACGTCACTCATGTCGAAAATAACCTAGATCCATCAAAAAATCAGATGAGAGTTAGCATGTGCCCGAGGAATCATCTGTCATCCCAAAATTTAGAAATTTAGAAATTGACATATTGCAGAGTTTCGACACTGCCAACTATTATTGTTTAGTTCAATATCCATTTTCTCCTTCGTTACTGTGACTTCCTAAATTTTGGTTGTTATTTTGGTCGCGCTAAAGCTTTAGACATTTGAACCTAAAGCCCGAACGATAACGATAGAACGGATGACAACGATCAACGTATCAGAAGTTCGATTGATGGTGAAATGAGCGACTCGGTAGACAATCCTGTCTACGTTTTTTCGATTTTATTCTGAAAATATTCGAGTAGAGCTGTTCTACTTTTCAGGTATTTTAAATGAATAGAAGTCGTTCCATTTATGGAAATAGTGAATAATATTTTCTTAAAATTAAAGATCAGAACAATATCCCACTTTAGTTTTGTCTTGAGTTTCTTTGTGAGGACAAATATACAGTCGAATTGAATATAAAAGTACTCCTTGGTAAGCTAGGAAGTCGGGTAAATTTTTGGAGAATTTTGGCGAATTTCGGTGAATTTGGCAAATTTTTGTGAATTTTGATGAATTCGGCGAATTTCGGTGAATTTGGAGAATTTTTACGAATTTGGAGAATTTAAGCGAATTAATTCAACTAAATAGCCCCTGGTCGGTGCGTTCAATGAATGTGGTGTCGATGACTTTAAGGTAAGTTAAAGCTTGTATCGGCCAACGTCCGAAGAGATTTCTTTTCCGGTATTAAGTTTGACTCAAAGCTCTTCAAGTTTTTTTTTGATACCTGACTTGTTTGGGTGACTGCACGGCATGCTTTCTGACATGTTTGTGATTTCTTTTATGATGTTTCTTCAAGTGTACCCTACAACGCTGTCCCTTTCGTGTTCTATAACACCACGATATCCTCTGATTGTATATTACTCAACGCTAGTTCACGTGAAATAAAAGGTTATATCAGTTGTGAAGAAGAGCCCGATGGAGCAACTGATGATTGTTCGATACTGCCGTCAGGCCACCATGATACTGCGAAACAGAAGTCGCACTTTTCGGGTCCTAGGTATGAAAAATGTTTTTTTCTACTTTTGCTATTGACTGACATAAAAATTTCCTTTCGATAGAACGAAATCATTATTGTTTAAATGTTTATCTTCAACGTCTTCAACTTGAAGCTTGTTATCATACTAATCCCATTAACTATAATGTTTTAGCGTTGCAAGGTGTCAATGTTTCTTTCAATGATAAAAGACCCATTCCCAAACTTCACCTCACCTCACAGTCACAACTCGGTTATTTTCATGATCGAATGTCAGGTTGATTTTATGATAAATGCCGTTTCCTGTACGCTACAATGATCCAAGGCAGTATACTTTGGGGAGGTCACGCAGATACAGATACACACCACAGTTGATGATAAAATGGCCGATTTCATACAAAAATTCACCTACTCTGATGATTCCCGTCGTATTCACGCCGTAAGTGCGGTCGAAATTTAAAATGGAAAGTGCGGAGGTCTTTTTAACATAGCGTCAGTTTCACACAATGAAGCGTTGAACGTACGGCGTGAATTGATGACGTGGTGAATTATCTTACATGTAAAATCATCAGAAGTGGTGTGTTCCCGCGAATCTAATAAAATGGCGGTCTGCGTGACCTCCTTAAAGTATACAGCCTTGGAATGTTGGACAAGTTTAGAGCGGACATGAAGAGCAAGATGTGGAACAGGAAAAATTGTGGTTCGTGGTTTCCTAACGCAAGAGGAGTCATAACCACTCTGTGGGGTGACAATTGTATCAACTGACTCCATAGGTAACTCAGGTTTAACAGTAGAACAAACGAAAAGTCTGAATTAAATCTCTTTCGCGTCGCTATGTGTAACAGCAGTTATTTTCTTTGACAATGAATGTGTCACACGCCGAACATTTTGAAATGAATTTCTAAGCGCTAAGTAAATTACTGGGTCAGCCAGTTTGCGTAATCCTTTTATTTATTGAACAAAGAACAAACAAAATGATAAGCTCAGAGGTTCAATTCGCATTCGTTCGTAACTTTGAGAATTCGTAACTTGACAGTTCTTGTGGGATTTCGTACATGAAACTGTCAAATTACGAATTCCTAATGTTACGAATACGGAGAAGTGAGGCCCAGAGCTTACTTAAAAAAAAATTCATTCCGAAAATTCAGATCAAATTCCGAAAAATAATCCGAATTTTTGTGGGAAATTTTCCGAAATAAAATCCCCAAAAATAAGCCCTCCTGTATAGGCTTACGCAAGCACTGTGCCTTGACTAAAATGTAAAGTACACGATGCCACATGTGCATCGTATTGATCCACTTCATTGATTTCTTTGTTTTATGTAGAATCATATCAACGCAGCACACACAAAAAACAATGAGGAATCCCCTTCTGTGCCATTGTTCTTTTTTACACTAATTTTGAGTCATCGAGCAGTTCACTACTATTCGATATATATACCGTTCATGCTTGAAGTGGTGTTTATGTGTGTAGGTAGAGTCATTCATACACCAAGTATCGATATATTGAAAAGAGAGCGTGGTGTAGTAAGTGCAGAGCAACAAACAATTGAATAAATTTCTTAAGAAATTCGCTTTTCCTTTCATCCACCGACCGGGGGAAATCACTTCTTCATTTTTTATTAAGTACAAAAAGCTCAAATTATTAAAAATAAAAATGGAAGCTACTCAAAGCAATTCAGGGCAAGCATAATCTATAAGATCAGCATAATATAATGACCAGATATTGGGATATCGATCAATGGTCCGTGAGAGTTCTGTAGTTCACCTGTTTTGTTGATCGATGCAACGCAAAGACTTTGTCGGTTGAAAGACATACGTTTCGAATTTCGAACCAAGAACCAGTGGACTTCCCCTCGCCGTGCATTTGAAACGAAATGGTACAAGAAGTCGCGGTATGTGTGAAAGACAATGTGCGGGGAACTTTTTCAACGCGAATTATTATTCTGAAGATGAGTTGTTGCTCACCGATCGGTATATATAAAGGAAAATTCAGTCCGAATCCTTCAGTTAAGCTTTTACTTAGCAAGTTAACAGTTGTGTTCAGTGGTTACAAAAGTAGTTGTTTTAGCCAGCCAATAAAACTCTCAAAATGAATAACACATTTTTAATGGTACTCCTCTTGACCGTCTTGATATTTGCCGTGCTGAACATCTACGGGGTAATTATTCACGATTCACTAGGCAAAGCCACTGTGACAAAGTTGGCATAGTGCGTTGGATAGGCTTTGGTGCCATGAATTCAAACCGCGCATTTACTGGTCTCAATGACGCCTGTGGTTCCGCTGGTTACTTTTTATTAATTTTTTGTGAAGTTGCTTCGCCGGAACTAGTGACGTCATTGGGACCAATGGATACGTGATTCGTACTCCGGGCATCAAGACCTATCCAACCACCATTTGTGCACAAAACTCGTTACCTATGGTGTTATTAGCATCGCTTTGTAAAAAACCAGCTGATCAAAACTGAATTTGGAACGGTTTTTCGGAGTTTTTTTTTTCGTTAAACAAAAATCTTATTTGTTTAAAGGTTGAAGCTGGATGCAATGGACTCCGCAGAGCAACGTGTCACCTTCAATGCGCTAAAAAGTTAACTTCTTGTGACGTTCACACTTGTCATTGCTACGAGAACTGATGATTTCCCGTGTTGTAATGAAGAAAAAGCTCAATTTGCAGCAATGAATTTGTAAATGCAGATTGATATCCGTATTGTAATCCCTAATCACTAATTTAATGTTTCTAATAAATTAATAAAATTTTGAAAGTGTGAAAATAACGTTTTACTACCTATACCACCACAAGATCAGTTTGGCCGCCATCACCAATAAAATGGCTGCTTTAGTTCAAAAATAAAATTAGGACTGTCAATTCGAAAATTCGTCAGACAAATTTTAAATTATTGCAATGAGACCTGCCCGATTAGAGCTCGAAATTGGTTTTCGATGAACCCATCGTGAATCATCGGTGTATCTGTCAAGGTTTTACGAGAGTAGTAAGGCTTGATTTCCACTTACGAAAACAAACCTTTCTTTTTTCCTCCGTTTAGCTAAACTACGCCTCACTTCTATTGTTTAAAGAGTAAACTAAGTGTGTTTTTTGTAAGTGGAAATCAAGCCTTGCAGATACACATAGCAACGCGAGTTTGACAAAAAACACTTTTTTTCTGGACTTTCCCAATTGTTGACGATTGACTTTGACGATTGAAATGCGTAGGGTCGATTGATTCATTAGACAGTTGGCGCAAATGACGTATAATTAATAAGTCAACTTATAAGCCGGAAATTATTAGTAACATCGCCATACAAGAAGTTAGGGAAAGTTACTTATAATGTCCTACTTATAAATTATAAGTCATTTGCGCAAACTGTCTAGTTTGACAAGTTTGACATTTTCATTTTAAAACAATTGGAAAAGGTCAGAAGACAAAAGAATTTTATGTCAAATTCGGGTTACTATGTGTATCTGCAGAGACGAATTATCTTCAACAACGCACTGCTACTAGCACGAACACTATTTTGACAAACGTCCAATTTGGAGGCTTTTGTGATGAGAGCTACCGTTTAAGATTGTTTGTATTGTGTGTTTTTAACTCATACAACGAAAACCATTCATCTATCTTTACGAAAGGTACGCAGTGCCTACTGTGACTACATCAGCATCCAAATATTTCTTGTGCTCATGCTAGAAGCAGTGCGTTGTCTTTAAGCAATCTGAGTCAACAAAAACATTCCGATTTGCTTTGACAGATCGTTTTAAACAATAGATCACTAAAATGACCGCTGGCGTGACGATCGACGGTTCGGTTTTGTGTGCAAACTAATGAGAACCAACTTTGCTTCTAAGGGAATTCCCCGTATTTAGTTCATTTACATTCATTTCAAAGAATTGGACGCACTCACTTATTCATTACTATGTGAAATTGTGAAGTTGGTTTCAATTAGTTTGCACACTTTTCCCCACCATTCCTCACGTTTCCGTCATCAGTTTCACCAAACGAAGAGATCTATAGGAAAGAGACATGGTCTACGTAAACGGAGGCAAAACGTAATTCTTGTTTTGACTGCGATTGCATCTTTAAGCATGGATCGCGTTACACTCCGTTCAGGAATCGGTGTATCCGTTTGCATGACAATTAAACAAAAGCCAGCCAAAATGAATTTTTGTTAGAAACCTGTGTAAACGGCGACAAAATTGAATCGTGTTCAATTTCTGATCGAAACAGAGGCGAATCGGAGAACTTCTTTGTAAACAGAGCCTATGCGATTCGTATTTTTGGCTTAAAATATAAACAGAGAGAAAACTGAGTACTTTTTTCGTAAGTGGAAATCAAGACTTAAGGTGGCATTACAGACATCCCTTTTCATTTCGTTTTGTCTCCGTGGACGTGACAGTTGTCGTTTAAAACAATATACTCTATATATAGGGTTGTTCCAAATAACTGTAAACCCTAACTTTGACAACACGAACTACGACGATTTCAACCATAAACGTCAAAAATCTTTGTAAATGTTTCGTTAAAATTTTCGTCAACCTGAAAGTTGAGGTAAAGTTGCCTTCTGTTGATGAAATTTGACATTTCGAAATCACTTTGGAACAAACCTATTGTATAATAAGCCAACTGTCACTTACACTGAGACAATAGTGGACCTGCTTAGGCAAAAATTCGTGCATTTTACAATAGCTCAATAAATTCTGAAGAGAATCGAAAAAAAAACCTCAGAGACCCTTCAAAATCCTTAAGTTCTAGAACTGGGAGCATGTGTAATTTTCGTGTAATTTTTAAACTCGGCTTCACATCCAGTTACTGAAATTTACATAAAACACAACTTCAAATCGATAGTCATGAATATACGCACGACAGAGTAAAGTTAACCAGGCAGGAGCGCCTGTTTGACTAGGGACCTGAATAATCTAGTAGCCCTACATATTTTGCGAATAAAATTTTTCAATTTATGTCAGTGTTCATTTGAGTTCATTTTCATACAGTGTATTAGGTCCCTTCTTTGACGTTTCGAAAATGAACCGCTCCTGCCAGGTTTACTTTTACTCTGCCGTGATATACGCTTAATTATTTATTCTAAACGAATAATAATTTCGATGTATTTTTACATGAAGAACATTGAAGAAAACATGTGGTGACTCAACTATTACTGGCATATCTCCAGAACGAACTCACCGATGTAGCCATAGTTCTTTAAATTCTCTATAATCCTTCCGAAGAAAGTATTTGCAAATTTACAGTCTTTCTATCGGTTTCAGAAATTTTCCTTTGAGAAAAAAATATTTTTCGACTTTGACCAATTTTTTCCGCCATTTTGGATTCAAATGTCAAAAAATAAATTGCATCAAAATTTTTTTTGGACATTTTTCTTTTATTTATTCCGTTGAAAGTACATTATCTCTTCTCGCTTACGAATGAAAAATCATAGGAAAAAAAGTAACATAACGACCGCTCACGGGTAAACGATTGAGCTGCCGTCATTGCCCCACATTAATAACGACCACGAATGGGTTGGCTTTCAACAGAAAATAGATTTGGTTTTAGCAGTTTGACCAGCTTCGAGAAAACTGAGCAGTTTATGAAAATTTCGTTAAACTGTTCACTTTTCTCAAACGACTACAACCAAAACTAATTTCTATTTAAGGCTAGTACACAGTTGCAAAATAACTGAAAAAATAGCATACGATCCACTGGCAGAAAAATGTTTGAAAAATGTGTGGAATTACCGTCCAAAGTTACCAATTTACATTCTAATGGTATACAAATCCTTTGGTGAAATATAATTACCAATAGAGCATTAATTGCATACCATTAGAACGTAATTGGCAACTGTGGACTGTAATTCCACATATTTTTCAACGATTTTTCAGCCAGTGGAACCAGGGCTTATTTTAGAGAATTTTAATTCTGAAAATTCCGAAAAAGTTCGGAACTTTTTCGGAATTTTTTCAGAATTTTCGGAATTTTCAGAATTAAAATTCTCTAAAGTAAGCCCTGAGTGGAACGTATGCCATGTATCAGTCATCTTTCAACCATTTTTCAGGAACTGCGTACTCATCTTTCAAAAATGTTTGAACATTTTCCAAAAAGTATTCTGATGAATCAGTGATCAGTGATATCATCAAAAATGAAACAATTTTAGTTAAGTACCGATGCCTCTTAAGAAATAATAGAGCCCCATTACCAATAACATTCGTTGCGAAGCAATTAGTCTTCGAGCTAAATATTTTATTTTTGTTTTTAAAACGATAACAAATTCGAGTATTTCGAGTTGATCAATATATTTTAATATATAAATGATGCTGCACATCGATATATTAAACCATTATTCAAGCGTCATTTAGTCACATTCAAGTTCAATATTTAAAACAAAATGAATTTCAAACTTTTCGCTATTTTCTTAATTTTTGTGCTTGCTGCTCTGGCTGGCAATTCATTCGCTGCAAATGGCCAGGAAGAAGGTAATATTCAAGAATGATAATTAAAGTTTGTGCATTGTAATTCTCCACAAATTCAAACTTATTGCAATTTTTTCGGTATTCGATTGATAACAGGCACTGGTTGCTCTAATTGCAATTGGGTCTGCGGCAGCAGAGGTGGATTTACAGGAATGTGCAACACAACTGGCTGTGTTTGTCACGATGACGATGTATAAACAAGGGCTCACACTACTTTTCGACCATCAATCAATCAATAAAGGCATTTTATAACAACAAAAATACAGATGTTTTTCACCTTACAGTTACGACAGGATGAGAATTTCAGCAAATTAGCTCCTCAACTTAGTTCTAATACAATAGCAGCCCTTATCTAAGATCGACGGCAGACTTTACATTTAACTTAAACGAGCCGTCAGAACAGTCGGAGCGTTTGCTGCGACTGAGCCCCGTACGAACCCGTACATCTATTGCGCACGTGACCCTAGTGCGTCTGTCACCCTAGTTGAAGTCAAATTATTTGAAATGTGTACATCTTACAAATTGCGCATAGCGCAATTACGAAGCCCCGTACGACGTTCCTTTCAAATGTAACACAAATTTCAAGTTGACCTAAAATTTTAATTTATTGAGAGGCCTAAGGCCTAGTTACGGCCTTAGTCCAACGACCCAAATTTAATTTTTTTTCAACATCATTATATTCGGCCTTCGATTACCTTCCAAATGAAACAAAAATTAGGAAAATCGGACGAAATTTACTCGAGATATATGCAAAATACACTTAGGGCCGAGGAGCGGCCTCAGTCCAAGGACCCAAATTTCAAACATTTTTCTCACCACATTCTATTCGGTATTCAATTACCTTTCATATTAGACAAAAACTAGCAAAATTGGATGAGATTTACTCGATTTATATGCAAAACACACTTAGGGCCGTGGAGAGGCCTTAGTCCAAGGACCCAAATTTTAAATTTTTTTTCAACATAATTATATTCGGCCTTCGATTACTTTTCAAATGAAACAAAAATTAGGAAAATCGGATCAAATTTACTCGAGTTATATGCAAAATACACTTAGGGCCGAGGAGCGGCCTCAGTCCAAGGACCTAATTTTCAAACATTTTTCTCACCACATTCTATTCGGTATTCAATTACCTTTCATATTAGACAAAAACTAGCAAAATTGGATGAGATTTCCTCGATTTATATGCAAAATACACTTAGGGTCGAGGAGCGGCCTCAGTCCAAGGACCCAAATTTAAAACGTTCTTCGCCACATTATATTCGGGCTTCGACTACCTTTCAAATGAAACAAAAATCACGAAAAAAGGATGAAATTTACTCGAGTTATATGCAAAATACACTTAGGGCCGAGTAGCCTTTCACTTCTAGGGCCCTAACTCACGGGCCATTCACCCGATTTTAATAAACTTTTTTTTCCTGGATCGGTATCAACATTACCTATCTTTTGCCGTTTCATTTACATTTCCAACGTTTTTTTTGCCGTAAATATCCCCAAAAGACCTTAAAGCACTTAGGCGGCCCTAACTCTAAAATTTTGAAATCGGATTTGATTTACTCAAGATATCGACGTGACGGACAGACGGACAGACGGACAGACAAAATTTTTATTGCGGATTCGTCATCTATGAACATAGGCAAACACTTTGCCCTTACCGTCTGCTTCGAATTCCATCAATTACACACGGCATTGTAATCCTATAAGCCCCTTCGTACTTCGTACGGGGCTAAAAACACTCAAGTACATCGCTATGATATACTATCAGCTGCTCAGCATGCACACTGTACCCACTGTACCTATAAGACATTGACCGTTTACTTCCAAAACTGACAAACCTGAACCATATTTTAAAAAGACGAAATACGGAACGACCATTGCAATTTGCAACAAAAGTGCATGCAAAAGATTACAGCTCGATTCATACAGTCAGTTTGAAGGTCAGTGTCAGGATTATGTATAAACAAAAGGGAGGACGTTCACATATTTCGAAACAGAAAAATTGTTTTTTTTTTTGGAAACTCACCCTTTGTTCCACGTGAAGATCAAAATTTTCTGAAAATTTTAGTATGTAAAATGAAAACGCCAATCACTCCCCTCTCACGGTGCCGTGGTAATTTATGAACGGTCCCAATGCAAAAACGAGTTGAGCTTCTCATTTTTATTGTGCTGAGAATTGAGCGGATTTAATCACGAAACGTTGATTGCCTTTCGTTAAACGTTTTTATAGTGTTAGTATAGCATCGAGTGCGTGAACACATAACACAGATGGCTCGTTACGAGATCGGAATCATCGGTGCTGGGTTAGTTGAAGTGGATTTTGTTTGTTAAATTTTGATTGAATATTTTGCTGATAACAAAGAAAAAATCACTAAAAAAAACACACAGCGTGTCCGGTATCTGTGCAGCCATACAATTACAGAAAAAATTTGGTTCATCGCTTTCATTCACAATATTTGAAAAGAATCGAGATGTAGGGGGAACATGGTTCAGTAACGTATATCCAGGTAAACGTAAAATCAAAACGAATATAAACAAACTTTGACTCGTTATTCGGTCATCAACATCTTATTCATGCCGATGACGGTGACGTTTTTTTTCGATTTTTCTTTACTTTTTAATGATGAATATGCTTCGTCCGAAGTAACCACCGAAGGTATTGCAAATCCGTAAAAACACACAAGACCCAAGTTTCGAGGGAATTTGAGTGCACTATTTATTTAGATTCAATTCATTGAAGGAGTTTCAATAGAATTTTTGCTCATCTTTATGCAATCATATAATGTGGTGATATTTCGTCAATTCTACAGAAATCGTTAGCTCTACTGTTACACTTAACGAAATATGACGATGCTCTTAAATTCTCCCGAAACTTGGGTACCGATTTTTTGTGATTTGCATTACCTTCAAAGTTTATACTCTGGCCTCGTCAAATCAACTCGTTCGATAGCGATAACGGTCACTTGTTATAGCGGTCAGCTCCAGAAAGTACTCTATTTTACATGAAAATATTTTTACAGTGTATGATACACTGTCCAGCGTCAGTACTCTATTTGGAGTACTACTCATGCTTGAAGTGCGTTGATTGGGATGAAAAAATATGGAAAAACAACGCAACTTTGTTACGCGAGTTGCAGTTTATTTGAACCATTGACAATAACCTCGTATTAATAGACACATTCATATGCAATCACTATAGTGACACTGAACATTTACGCGAGAAAAGTGTAAGTTAAACGACTTAACGCTGATTTGACAGCAAATTAACCAATTATCAATAATGTGAACAATCCTTAATGGCACAAATGGAAAAGAAGAAAATATAATTGCTAAACGTGTGAATTGTGATCGTAATCAACCAACTACATGATGACTAAGCGATAGTAGCGGTTGACGTATTTTTTTTTAGTAAATTAAAGATGCTTTAGTCGAGTTAAACTAATAATTTCTTGTACGATGTAGTTCCGTATTCAAGTTTATCCAGTTCAGATGGTGAGAGCAAGTTTTTTATGTGAGGAGGTTATGCTGATCATATTAGGGCCGTTAACACAAAGATCCGCTAAACTGTGCAAAATTATAGCGCAATTTCAGTTCAGTTGATGTATCGTCCTGAAATGCAGTTCGAGTTACCGATAGACGCCATGTTTCTTTTTGCGATGTAAAACCTTGTATAAAATCGTGGGTGAGAGGGTGTAACACGACAACTATTTTTTTTAGAAAAACGAAATTTTATTTCAGGAGCACTAGTAACACTAGAAACACTTCTTGCTTCTTCTCCTTCTTAAACAGTGTAGGGTTAATAAATTCATTTTTCTGGTTTCCGAAGAATTGAAACTTGAAATTGAAATTGACTACCCGTTCTTTCAGTTATCTTGAAACCGACAAAAGTTTGTTAACCACTGAAAATAATGCGAGCTTGCAGAAACACACGGAACCTAAGTCTCCGGTGAATTCTAGTACAGCGGGTACAGCGCAAGCTCACTTCATTGTATTAGCTCATACGATTTGAATTTTAGCAGTCAGCTGTGAAACGAATTCACCACATTCAATTGTATAGAAACCGTTGGCGCTACAAAATGTGATTTTGTAGCGTACGTTAAGACCGAAAACTCACGACCAACTTGGCGTTGATGGGGATCGACAATTATGCTGCATTTACCGTTGTAATCCGATATTCGCCACTGGCTAAACAATGGAAAACGCAGCATGTCAGTAACTCAAAATGGCTCGTGTGAATTCGGCTTTAAGTCTGGTTTCCACTTTAAAATTTTCGCAGTAAGAGAGCACCACTAGAAATCCTTCACGAAGCTCTCTTACGACTCACTACGAACATTTTTATGTGGAAATCAAGTCGATCTCAGGTACGCAAAATTGCTCATGTGCTTTCGGCTTTACCGGCTTTACTAGAATGAAATGGTATAAGTGGAGGTGTTATACCAGCCAGGTTTTCAGAGAGCGTTGACACTCTAAATAAAAAGTGAATTAGTATATAAATCATGTAAATCCACGTATTTTGTGACAGAAATTTGTCTCTTTCACTCTCACAACATCCCCATTGTATTGTAGCGATGGCGCTCTACAATATGCATAGTCACATTTGGTAACATGACTTACGGTATGTTTTTTCGCATCTTCTTTGATGCGTATTCGTACATCAAAAAGAGACAAAATTTGATTTGGTAACATGACTTACGCTGGAATTTCCCATATATGGACTGATCGTTACCCTTTCGTAAACACAAGATTTCACTCCGAACTCACTCTCACTCTCATTAAAGTCATTCTTTCTCTTCAGGATGTGCGTGCGATGTTGCTAGTCATTTCTACAGTTTTTCATTTGAATTGAATCCAAGTAAGTGATACCTTCAGTAGTTTCAGCACCTAGTTGCGGTAAACTGACAAAAAAAAGTTGAAAATCTTACCTGTTGCAACTTTGTCTCCAAGTACTCTATGATATCTGATACAGCTGAATGTTTATGAATGGAGAGCTGCAGCTGTGGTAGCTATTGTGGGCTTTCTGGAGACAAAGTTACCTGCGGCAGATAAAATTTTCCACTTCTATTACGTCAGTGTTCAAAAAGCAATTTCGCGCCATTTTCTCTGTTCTTGTCATCCTTAAAGACTGGTCCAAAAACTACCCATCACAACGGGAAATTCTGGACTATCTGAAGCGTCTCACTGGAAAATACAGCATCAGCGAGCACATCAAATTTCAGCACGAAGTGAAAACGATTTGCTGGAACGACGAACTGATGAAATGGATGGTCCGATATGTGGATGGTTCTGTGCCGAACGCTGGATCCGAGGAAACACGATCGTTTGATATCATGTAAGTGAAAAATAACGGACGAACGAAAAGAAACCCTGACTCCCAACAACGAACTTACAGTATAAATGCACCAGGCGCTCTTCGCATCCCACTGGTTCCAAGTGAGTTTGATGCATTTACTGGACCCAAAATGCACACGGCCGAGTGGAATAAGGAAATCGATTTGAAGAATAAGAAAGTCGCTGTGATTGGCAGCGGTGCGTCTGCGGTTCAAATTATTCCCAGAATTGCGGACAGTGTGGAGACTTTGCATTGTTACCAACGGAAACCTCCGTACATTTTACCCAGGCCACAGTTCAAATTTCCGAATTTTGTGAAAGCAATTTTCAACTGGCTCCCGTTGGTCATGTGGTTGTATCGATTTACATTTTATGTGCTGCATGAGCTCCTGTATGGTCTTTTCACACCCGATTCCGTTCTTCACACGCTCGGTAAGTATACCGGGATACGCATCATCATGACCGGGGAAATCGTTTCAGCAGGGCGTTGAGCCATGCTCTTGATTCATTTATGACGTGGCACTTACCCGATCAAAGTTCCGTCGTTCTTATACATTTTGCAACGCTTTACAGGCCACAAATTAACGAAAACATATCGTCGACGTGAACTCAAGGAACACCAACACTTACTGGACGATATGACTCCCAAATACAGTTTCGGCTGTAAGAGGGTCATTCTGTCGGAAGAGTACTACGATGCCATGGCCCGTCCGAATGTTCATCTGCATTCGAATCACATTGACAAAATTTCCGAACGAACTATCTACACCAAAGATGGATCAAAGGAAGAGGTGGATGTAAGTGCATCAAGCGAGACTTCTGATGGGAGTGCACAAATTTTTCCATCCTTTTCACTTCCATTTCACTTTACAACGGCTAGGTACTGATACTCGCCACTGGATTCCGCACGAATGATTACTTCAGTCCAATGGAAGTCATCGGAAAGGGTGGCAAAAACGTACTTCGGTCATGGACTGACGATAGACCTAGAAGTTACTATGGCGTTGCGTTCAGCGATACGCCCAATTACTTCTACCTATTCGGACCCAATACGGTGCGTCTGGGCAATTGTGTCCCGTTCGAACGTAAAATTGATTTCCGTTTTATTTCCGGACAGGTTCTCGGTCACAGTTCCGTCATCTTCATGATAGAATGTCAGGTGAATTTCATAGCGAGCGCCATCGCTGAAATGGTTAAACGAAACGCAAAAGTGATAAATGTGAAAGTGTCGGCGGAAGATGAGTTCATGGACCGGCTGGACAGGAATATGAAAGAGACGATTTGGGGCAGAGAAAGCTGTGGTTCGTGGTATGCCAATCCGAGGGGCGATATTACCATTCTGTGGTCGAGCACCACATCGAGTTACTGGTGGCAGATGAGAAACATTAGTTGGTCGAAATTTGATTTTCTGTGATTTTCGGGTGAATTTTGCGGTTGTATCAGATGCTATTATGTAAATAAATCAGGAGATTCGATGGGAAAATAAACCTACTCAGTCTGTGCAATCATGTTCACGACCCCTCCCTTCCTGGACTGACACATATCTGAATCTCTGTTTTTTTTTTGTCATTTGCCCATAATTTTAAGATAAAAGGTCTCATTCGGAAAAGCATAGCACTGCTCACAGCATTAACACTCTTATGTCAGATGTCAAAAAGTCTCCTTAAATTTTCGACGAAAAAATGTACAACTTTTCACCAGGAAGTATCTATCGATGGTGAAACTACGCGAGCAAATACTGGGACAGGATAAACACCAATGACACCAATAGATGAAAATAGCCACCCTCGGTATTTATAGACCTTGATACCATCACGCAAAGCATTTAATTCTGAACATTCGGAGAAACTCCGAATAATTCTGAAAAAGTTCAGAAAAAAATGAGAATTTTTCGGAATTTTTTCCGACATTTTCGGAGTTTTTCCCAATCTTCAAAATTAAAAAATTCTCGATGATAAGCCGTGCATCGCTTTCTCACCTTGTGCAATGTTACATGCTGCAATGCTGCATATAGTCAAACGTTTAATAATGCAAAACACATCATACCTTTCCCTAATCAACCGCCAACTTGTAATCAAATGTAAACCCGATTTCGACAACTTTTTATTTTCCATTCTTAACGATAAGTACTTGTTGTGTCTGTTCCAACTCTCCAACATTGTAGGTACGTTATTTAAAAACAAACACCTTTTCTTCCACCTAATTACACATTCTGAAACTAATTTTGACGTCTAAGCCAGGCGAATGTGGCGCCGTGGCTTAGTTGGCAAAGCGCCTGTCTAGTAAACAGGAGATCGTGAGTTCGATTCTCGCCGGGGCCTTTGAACTTTTTTTTTTTAATGAAAAACATTTTTTTTTTGTCTTTTGCGTTAAAGCATTGAACTTTTCTTTGAAATTCGCGTCTGCTTGTCACAAATCAATAAATGGAATATTTACCAGCACATCAATTTGTACTTATCTGATCTACAAACTCTACAAGCTATGATTGTGAGGACAGTGTACACACTGTAGAAAATCAACAATTCAACCAGAATACTTTTCAGCTCAAAATAGATTACCCGCTCGACTGCAAGTGCGTAATCAATTTAATGTAAAAAATTTAATTGAGATATCTACGTCTATAGATGCTGTGTGTAAATCAATATACATAAACAAGCAAACAGAGATTAGCATGAGAAACACCTACAGGTGTAGCATGCTACACTAAAGCCTTTGTAAACTGTTCGCTCAACATTATTAATCGTTGATTTATCTGTTGAAGCGAGCCGCTCGATAAACATGTTTTCGTTGTGTAGTGGTTATCACATCTGCTTAACACGCAGAAGGTCCCAGGTTCGATCCCTGGCGAAAACAATCTTTTTTTTGATGGACAACAATTGGGTTCTGAAGTAGAAGAAAAACGAAATTTTTGATTTTTAACACATTTCGAAGATTCATGGCTGCAGGATCGACTTTTGATGTGAGTGAAGTATTCGTCAAAAAATATTTTTTCAATTTCTAAAAATGAAAAAAATCTTGGAAAGAAAGCACCTTTTCAAGATTTGTTTTAAAAATTAAAAAAAAAAATTTAAAAAAATCAGAGTAGAGGTCACCACAACGCATTACATACGCGAACCTACTACAGTCCCATATTAAACCGACTCAATCAATTTAAAACCATTGAACAAAATATTATGAAATGAGGTTGAGGCCCCGAGGCTGATATATGTGTAGCAAAGACAACCAAAATATCGTACGATCTACATAACACACCTGTGACAACAAATTTTATTGATCGACTAATGTGCTTCGTGTTATTGATAAAACAAATATTAATAGAAAAGCGTTAGAACGAATAGAACGGAAAACTGAGTAGTTCTGCTACCGTCATGGGTTTTCGTTGTGTAGTGGTTATCACATCTGCTTAACACGCAGAAGGTCCCAGGTTCGATCCCTGGCGAAAACAGATTCTTTTTTATTTTCGTTAAATCCATTGAATGTAATTGAAAAGTAGTTAAGAGAGTAATTACAGTTGCTTTGATGGATCTCTCGAGCAACTTTCAGATTTTTTACACGACTCAACACAATCTACATAGGTAAGGTATAGCCGAAGAGCTTGAAGAGTAAATTACTGTGAAGTGTTTTTAACTTCGATCTACCAGCAGTTCCCGTAGTGTAGCGGTTATCACGTCTGCTTTACACGCAGAAGGCCCCCAGTTCGAACCTGGGCGGGAACAGATTTTTTTTAAATTTTTTTATTTATTGGCAGGGCAGACCAGTTTTAATTATAACTCAGCCGGGTCTTCGAATTTTAATCGACTCTTTGATGTTTGGTCGTTTTTTTTATATAATAGTGGTAAGAGACGTGTTGACACGCGTGGCGCCTATTTTTATCTTTTACTAGCGTACGTTCATTCATAGAGGTGTGACACATTTTACGAATGATCTGTGAGAGGAAATCGGTGAACAGAATTTTACTGAAATGAGATGAAGATCACAATTTGCACCAGCCGCGTGAACATTGTAGACATACGAATGTAAAATAGCCGAATTGTCCCCGTATTGCAGCGGAAAGATCTTTGATTTCTCTAATTAGAACCGTAGTCGCGTATTTTAACTGTTATCTGCTTATACAACACAGGCACAGTTTCCCCGTCGGATGTTTAGTTGCAGGATTCGTCCCAACCAGGACATTAATTATTAACTGATCTCTGGATACAGACCGGACCGTCATTATATGTGCAAATCGGGCAAATCTCGGCTCGCCGTTGTCTTTTTTACTTAACACTCCTATATTGACAGTAGAATTTCTGACCATTGAGTAGAACTCCCGACGCAATTTTCGGTAGTCATTCAAGGCTTTAGACAAGTATGTCATTCCGTTCGGAACGAGTTCGGAACCTCGGACTTCTTTTTCGCGACACCTTCTACAAAATTCGTTTTTGATTTACAAACGCTGGGAGCCGATACCAAGGATATATGGACGGCGAACACTACATTTACCTTGGCCGATACTTGTATGTTGGTCACCTTGAACTCAGATAAATGATAACAGATGGCTCTGCGCTGGACGAAAGCTACGCCAGATGTTATCATCTCACTGCTTGAACCTGGTCCAATCGGAAGATCAGTGAACTCATTCCAAAAATGTCCCGGTGTAGACTACCCGCGAAAACAGTGTTTAAAGGCTTTTCTCTACTATAGTGCATCGCTATCCAAAAACAGGCAATGTAACAGCTTTTATTTTGTGTGAAACCAACGCACTTCTAGCAAAAGTGATCGTAGTCGACAGCTGTCAAATAGAGTGGTACTATTTTGCATGCAATTTTCCTTTACAGTGTCTTATAGTTGTATGATACATTGTCTAGTTTCAGTGTCCTATTGAGAATACCACTCATGCTTGAAGTGCGTTGATGGAACACAAAAAACTGAACTTATATGAGAATTCTGGACTGGTATAGACTGGAGAGCCGCCCAAAACGACCCGCCACCGCCGCCGGAGATTTTGGTCGGCTAATTGCAGCTAGCCGCCGTAAGCCGCCGCCAGAGGTTTAGGTCGGCTAACTCGGCGGCTCGTGCATATTTTATCCATAAAAGACAAAAAGATGACACAAACCAACAAAATTAAATTAATTTTTTGGGACAATACCGTTACTTGAGAATACACCCGTACTTTTAATGTCCCTTGCGATGCCTATCTTTGAGATATTTTCTTCTTTGATTTTCGTATTTTTTTATTTTTTCTTCAAAACGACATTCCAAGCAAATTGAGAAATTTAAGAAAATTTTCAAGAATTTCTAGAAAATCTTGTCTATGGACATGGTCATTTGTTTGTGAAAATCCCAAATTTTATGAAAATCGTAACAGATGTGAAATTTCATGAAAAGCGCAAAAATTCGTTAAAACCGCGAAAACTTGTGAACAGAGCGAAAATTCGTAAAAAATCGCAAAAATTCGTGAAAATTACAAAAATTTGACATCCAGCCGCCGCCAGCCGACCTTTTTGGTCGGCGGCTAGGCCCAGTCGCCGCCTGAACTTTTTTAACGGCTAAGCCGTACTTAGCCGCCGCCGCCACCGCTTTTTTGGACGGCTAGACGCCGCCGGCGTTTATTTTTCGGCTCTCCACTCTGGACTGGTCTGTTGCGTCGCGTTGTTAAATTCTGTTAATTTGCTTGTTTTTTGGTGAATGCTTTTGGCTTTATCGTAAAATCGGCTCTGGCTTCATCTACTTTAACTGTGTAGATAGGAATTATGTAGGTTGTACAACCTGGCCTAATGTTCTGGATTCAGTTTTTAGACCTAAATCCACCCACTTAATCTTATCCAACTCGTCCAACCAACGAGTGCTTTTACACGGACGTATTTATTTAAAAAAAATATTTTTTTTCGGTGTTTCAAAAGGTGTTGTTTGCACATTCAGGTTATTTAAACATGTTTCGACAAAAACAACGTGTCTCTTCGTATACCTTGGAAAATTTTGAACTCAAATATTTGCCATCCGCTTTATGCCTTAAATAGAACAAAATTGGAAATTTGTTGCCAATCGGTAACAATCGGTAGCGAATTTTCCATCAATAAAGCGCCATGAAATTCTTGGTTGTTCTCATTTTTGGTAAACAGATTAATAACTTTTCCGAATTTTTTCTTCAGTGTTTGATGGTTCTCATGGTTCTTTACAGCCGTGTTGGGGCTATGCGAGTGTTCTGATGATGGAGTCGGAGGAGACCTTCCACCGCCAGAGCTTCAATGTCTACAATTTGTTTCGTGTGACACCTTTCCGCAGAATAAAGTTTGCGGTTTGGCCGTGGATGGCTGCTGGCGTCCTTACACTTTCAACAACGATTGCCAATTGAGTTTGTACAATTGTGAACATCCTTCGACTCGTAAGATTTCCGCCAATTTTCAGTCGGTTCGCATCAATTCACCATAAAAATGATTTTTAGCTTTCTACAAGTACTGGGAGGGTGCATGTTATCCAGATGACGAAATGGTTACCATTTCTCCGATCGAAAGAGAACCAGTGGATATCATCACGTAATAAGGGGATGCGTGGAAGAAGAAATGTTTTTTTAGAAGAAAATAAAATTCGTGGACCTTTTGGTAGAACGTAGGTAGAACATACAGATAGATCTTGAAATTGCTTTTGGTTTATGACCGAAATAAAAGAAATTAAATTTTCAATGTCCAGTGATTTGTATTGTAAGGTGGTAAGGTGTAAGGTGGTGTCGATGGTTACAAATAATTTTCAATCAACTTACCCCTGACAAGTCATCGCCCAGTTTTGTGGGTGTCGGTGAATCTCGCACACGCGAATCATAGTATCCGTCATTTTAGGACATGTAACGAAAAGTCATGATTTCGCGAGATTCACCACTTAGATGTGAGTCTCGCACACTATGAATTTGTGTGGTGTGCGAGAACTATCGAAGTTACAATTGTGTGTGTGTGTGGGTGGGTATGTATCACACATGACACATTCTCTTGAAATTGAAAGTTCTACAATGAAGTGAACTTTTGGTACTCAGTTATTTATTAACCAAGGGGAGAAAATAGGAAATTACAACTAGGGTGGAGTCACCCGTGCTGCAATTTCCTTTTTCTATCCGATGTTAATTCAACGTGACAGTTCAGGGAAAAAAATAGATATTTACATGCATTTCATTTCCCTATGGTCGCAAGTGGCTTATTACACACCTAGAAATTTGGTTTAGGTTTCAAAAGCATGTAATATATATTATGCATCTGTTGCCAAGATTGGTATTTTGACGTGTAGGACATTATTGCCCCAGCCGAAGGCGTGCGCCATAATGCCTACACGTCAAAATAACAGTCTGGCAATAGATGCATATCATATTTTATCTGTCGAGAACAGATATATCGAGATAAACAAAAACTCCCTAGAGGGATAAGCTCGAGATTATCGTTCTAGACAGATAAAATCCATTACATAACTCGGGGATAAAAGTTGAAACGTCTCGTTTTCGTGTGATCAACAAAATTCACACGAAAACTCTACTTTTCAACTTTTTATCCCTTGTTATGTAGATAACTATTTCTTTACTGAGGCAAGAAAATAGCTCTTTTGTATCCCGAACTGTCAACAGACAAAGAGTCAACAAAATTTCGTTTTCTAATGGTCTATTGTGGAGAGAAATTAAGCGGTCATGAAAAACGTTGTGTTGACCTAGAGAAAAAAGTTAGAAAATTCACTTTCTCTGGTGACTCGTTGCCCTCTTCTGGCCACAAACAGATCCCTCTAAATGAAATTTCCAACTTTTTTTTCCTTCGGTAAACAAAATACTATTGTGGGAAAATAATCGTAACTCTACGACTACTACAGTTACCTACCAGCCTACCTCATACCCGTCGTTTTAATTTAAAATTTATATTTCTTTTGCACGGACTATTCACGATGTAGTAACGACTGTATAGAATCTATCGATCGGCAATATCAAGAACGTTATCGTCTTCAGTTGTATTGCAATTTTACACGTAGACACAATGGCTCGGTACGAGATCGGAATCATTGGAGCCGGGTTAGTTATAAAGTGAACTTTCACTTGCAAATTTCAATTGAAAATCGACCAATTGAATAATCATTTTGTGAT
Organism: Bradysia coprophila; assembly: GCF_014529535.1. Classification (NCBI taxonomy): domain Eukaryota; kingdom Metazoa; phylum Arthropoda; class Insecta; order Diptera; family Sciaridae; genus Bradysia; species Bradysia coprophila. The sequence continues at coordinate 610,421 of NW_023503496.1, read as the reverse complement.
CACAAAACACTTATAGTGTCTCAGGTATCTGTGCGGCCGTTCAGTTGCAGAAGAAATTTGGTGACAGCATTTCGTTTACGATATTTGAAAAGAATGCGGATGTTGGAGGGAACTGGCTGAAGAATGTCTATCCAGGTAGGGTGTTTTGTTGAAGAAATTCGTTTCATTCTTAGGACGGTTCAGTTGTTTGCATACACCGATGTATTATTGTAACGCACTTTAAGCAAAATTGGTCCTCTAAATAGGTTACTGAAACTTGACAGTGATCCATACTGTAAAAAGAGTGGGGATACAATTTCATACAAAAAGTACTCGATTTGGCAGCTGTCATAAATAGTACTTTTTTGAGTCAAACCACATCGAAATTTTCTGTCGTGAAATGACAGTTTTGACATTGACATTTTTGACGTTGTCATTTTTGAAATATGAAAAAATTCTTCATAACCTCAATTTAAAACGTGAACTTGTCTTAAAGCAAAATTAATTTTGAATAATATTACAGTATTATCGTAAATATTACAATAAGGATACGATAACACTGTAATATTATTCAAAAGTAATTGTTTAAAGACAAGTTTTGTGTTCAGTTCACGTTTTCAATTGAGGTTATGACAAAAATTTTCAGATGTCAATAATGACAACGTCAAAAATGTCAATGTCAAAACTGTCATTTCACGACAGAAAGTTTCGATGTGGTTTGACTCTAGAGTCAAACCACATCGAAATTTTCTGTCGTGAAATGACAGTTTTGACATTGACATTTTTGACGTTGTCATTTTTGAAATATGAAAAAATTCTTCATAACCTCAATTTAAAACGTGAACTTGTCTTAAAGCAAAATTAATTTTGAATAATATTACAGTATTATCGTAAATATTACAATAAGGATACGATAACACTGTAATATTATTCAAAAGTAATTGTTTAAAGACAAGTTTTGTGTTCAGTTCACGTTTTCAATTGAGGTTATGACAAAAATTTTCAGATGTCAATAATGACAACGTCAAAAATGTCAATGTCAAAACTGTCATTTCACGACAGAAAGTTTCGATGTGGTTTGACTCTTTGCTTGAAATGCGTTGATTATACACGTCTCGACCACGAGTGTCAGTAATAGTACGTTACAGCAGACCCATGGTTGGTTAGGTAACTTACACAATGATAGTAGTTTTCGTCCATGATTTACGGTTTCCAAACGCAGCCAATTTCTCCTCCAAGTCTGTTTATTGACTGTGACCTCGAAACAAAAGTCATCCGTTTTCGACAGTAATCAATGACATCAATGTAATGAGGCTTTACAGTAACAAAATTTGCTTAATACCTAAATAGAGAGACCGAAAGAAATAAGCTAGGCTGTCACTTCCGATTAGTTCGATTGGTTTTCATTTTATTTGTTTGCAGTCTGTTTAGCGACTAACTCATGTGCACTTCAACTTTGACCCCCTAACTTGAACAACGTAGCTTCGACGAGTAAATTGCCCAATCAAAGGGGTCTAAGGGGTCAAAAGGGTTTCGCAAAGTGGGCCTGAGCCCAATATTTATCACTTCAGGTTCCGTAAATACATGCTGCATTCAGATTAAAGTGAAAGACTTAATTTAAACATTTCTGGTTAGATTGAGTCTGAACCAGATGGGAACATTCTTTGCTTATAAGTCATAACCGTTTTTTCTGCGATAAAACGCAACTGATAAACTGACAAGCGACCAGCTGCCACATCTAAACGTAAACATATCAGTCGAGTTGACGAATTTTTCTGATGCTTTTGAAATTGATTTTGCTCTCATTTTGTTGATAATTTAGTAAATGAAACTATAAGCAATCGGCTCTCTTATCGCACTCCGCTCAATAAATATAGTAAAACTCTGAATATGGTGACACTAGAGTGTTGTAGGTCTATTAAATCTGTGTTCATGGATAACAACATTTCGATGTTAATCTCTTTCAATTAAATTAAAACAACAAAAATTCTCGCTGAAACATACTGCTATCAGCTTGAACAATTTACATTTTATTTATTGAACTGGTTCGTGTACTCCAATAAAAGCGGCACGTTGCTGGTCTACTAATTTATGTGTTTTCTTTTTATCGCTGCATTTACATTCTGACGTTGCTTTGTAGGTGCGCAAATAGTGTGATAAATTTCATGGCAAAAACGAATCAATTTTTGTGTGGGGCGCCGTGGCTTAGTAGGCAAAGCGCCTGTCTAGTAAACAGGAGATCGTGAGTTCGATTCTCGCCGGGGCCTTTCAACTTTTTTTTTTAATGAAAACTTAGGCGAAAATTTGTTTTTCTTTCAATTTTTCGCTTATATTTTTGTTTACAAAAATTCAAAGACCTCGGAGAGAATCGAACACACGGAGTTTAAACATCTCAAAGTAATTTTTTATCAGAAGAAATTCTCTATAAAAATGAGAATATTTATCGTATATGAACGAATGAGAGAAACGGTGTATGTGAAAGGTATGGTACTCCGATACGAATGGTGCTGTCAACGAGAATTTAATTATAGTGAAATATCGCCAAAGTCAAATTGCCAAAATTTTCAACTTCGACAAAAAAAATCGCCAAAATAAATAGAATCGCCAAGTAGAGCGAAGTTTTTTTCAAAAAGATCTTTCCAGTTTACTCTTACTACCAATGGTATATATACGTATATAACTACTGGAGGTAATGCAAACATACAGGGGATCACCAAAAATTCGGAGCCCAAGTTTCGAGTAAATTTAAGTGCAGCATCATATTTATTTCCGTGCAGCGCTAATGACTTCCATTGAATTGATGGAAAGTGAATAGCATAATTCGTGGAAAGTATTTGAACAATTCATGCCGTAAGTGCGGTCGAAATTCAAAATGCAAAGTGCGGAGGTCTTTCTAACGTAGCGTCATTTTCATACAAGGAAGCGTTGAAATGTATTTTTCGGTTCACTTTTTCATCGAATCGTTCACTTAAAATTCAAATTTTAGGCACATTTACGGCGTCAATTTACGTACGAAATTTCAACTGAACTGAAATTGCGCTGCAATTTTGTATGAAAACTACAGCAAAGTTCAGTGGATTTTTGCGATAACGCTCCTTAGTGATAGTGATCGGCGTAACCTCTTCGCCTCATATACAACTTTGGTTAATTCATCAATTTTTCAAGAGCGACGATTTTTAGTCTGGTGTCTGGTATTAGATGAGAACTTCCATAGGTTACAGAAACAAATCCCTGCTAGTGGCCAATCTAAATCACTTTCAAAATATATTTTCTTATCGTTTCAGGGTGTGCGTGTGACATATCCAGTCACTTGTATAGTTTTTCCTTCGAACTAAATCCAAGTAAGTCTTTTGTAAGGTTGACATATACCAATGTTAATCCACGTGACTTCTCCAAAGTTTACAATAAACTTTACAGCATTGGCAAATATAAATGTTGAGTTAAGCAAGGTTTTATATGGGGAGGTTACGCCGATCACTGAACTTTGCTGTAATTTTCATACAAAATTGTAGCGCGGTTTTAGTTCAGTTAGAGTTGCCGATAGCAACCATGTTTTTTTGCGATACGGACACAGTGAAATAAAGACGATCAGCATAACCTCTCACGTATAACCTTGACGCTAAGAATATATTTTCATTTAATTTTTGCTAAATCATTGAATCTTCGGTTGAAAAAGACTGGACAGAAAACTACCCATCGCAGCCTGAAATTCTGGACTACCTAAAGAGAGTCACTCGAAAATACAACGTCAGCGAGCACATCAAATTTCAGCACGAAGTTAAAACTGTTCGTTGGAATGATGAACTGATGAAGTGGATGTTACGATACGTCGATGGTTCTCTGCCGAACGTTGTGTCCGACGAAACACGGGCATTTGATATCATGTGAGTTCTGATTGAATGCAACGTAAATGACTGATCCTCACTTGGCAAGTTTAGAATAAATGGACCCGGCGGTCTACGCGTCCCACTGGTTCCGAGTGAGTTTGATGCATTTACCGGACCTAAAATGCACACGGCCGAGTGGAATAAGGAAATCGATTTGAAGAATAAGAAAGTCGCCGTGATCGGCAGTGGTGCGTCTGCGATTCAAGTCATTCCCAGCATTGTGGACGGTGTAGAGACTTTGCATTGTTACCAACGAAAGCCTCCATACATTTTCCCCAGGCCACAGTTTACCTTCCCGAATTTTATGAAAACAATTTTCAAATGGTTCCCGTTGGTCATGTGGTTGTATCGATGCACAATTTTTGTGATACAAGAGGTCATATATTCAGCCTTCAAAGCTGACTCATTCCTCAACACTTTCAGTAAGTGATTAAAAGCTGATGACGTTCCGTTATTGACAATCAGTTACCCAGGTCGAAAATCGACGAAATTGTATCGGGAACATGAGCTGAGGAGACGCAAACACCTATTGGACGATATGACTCCCCAATACAATTTCGGATGTAAAAGAGTTCTAATGTCCGAACAGTACTACAATGCCATGGCTCGTCCGAATGTATGTGTTCACTCGAGTCACGTTGACAAGATTGTCGAACGAACCATCTACACCAAAGATGGATCAAAGGAAGAGGTGGATGTAAGTACTTCAAGGAAGAAGCTTTTATGTTCGAGTACTCCATCTGTTCCCCTTTCAACTTTTCATTATTTTCCTGAGTTTTTGATGCTTCATGTTGGCCTCTAACGCCTAGGTTCTAATACTCGCCACTGGGTTTCAAGTTTCTAATTTCTTTGGACCGCTAGAAGTCATCGGAAAAGGTGGCAAAAACATACTCCAGTCATGGATTGATGACAGACCTAGAAGTTACTATGGCGTTTCATTCAGCGATACGCCCAATTACTTCTACCTATTCGGACCCAATACGGTAGGTGTGGCTACACCACACACTCGAACGTAATATTGATTCCTCATTCGTCGTTTAAGGCTCTCGGTCACAGTTCCGTCGTCTTTATGCTCGAATGTCAAGTAAATTTTGTAGCGAGCGCAATCACTGAAATGATGAAACGAGATGCTCAAGTGATAAGCCTGACAAAAAAGGCGGAAGATCGGTTCATGGACAAGTTGGACCATGATATGAAAGACATGATTTGGGGACGAGAAGGTTGTGGCTCCTTTTATGCCAATACGAAGGGTGACATCATTGTACTTTGGCCGAATAGCTCCGTAAGTTATTGGTGGCAGTTGCGAAACACGGATTGGTCGAATTTTGAATTTATTTAAAAAAAAAAAAAAAACAAATGAGGAGCCGCCGTCTGTTAAGGGTTTTTTATTGCGTGTACTAATTTTCTCACAATATGTAAGGACTTGAGGTGGTGTTGATAGCGATAATGCGTTGAATAAAGAGAACGAAATAAATCGGTGAATTGAGAAAATTTATGGAACATTCCGCTGTGGATTCTATTGCTTGTCCGAACATAATCATATTACACCGAAAGAAATAATCTGACATATAGGACGTTCATTTAGGTTTTAAAGTCATAAGCAGTGAAGGTAATGCAAGCCCTCGGCGTATCAGAGAAATGTTTTGGATTCCGACTTTCAGGTGAATTCACTTTCGTAATGTTGCCATCATCACTTTTTCTTGTTTCTAATGTTGTTGCACCTGCTAAGTTTGTATTACCTCAAAGTGAGGATCCGTGCGTAACCAAGGTATATAATCGCTGAATGCGCACTTGAAAACGAATCCCTACTTTCAGGTAAATTTTGTTTCGCATGTTGCACACATATTGAAGTTGTTTGTGTCAAGTTGCAGTTAGTGGTGAGGGGAATTCGATTCCAAACGACCTTCAAAGTATAATGAACAACCGAAGATAATACAAATCCACAAAAACACAGGGAACCCCTTGTGTCGGATGAATATAATTTCATGACGTTGGTCACAAGTCAAAATCAATTTGTTAGGTTGTAAGATTATAATCAACGCAGTTCCAACAACATTATTGCGACAAACGTCGCATCACGGATATACAACATAACAAATCTTATATTCACCCGAAACTTGAGTTCCGTAAATGATCCGCTGGACGTTTGCGTTACCTTCAGTGTTTATATACTTTCACAAACTTGGCAGGTGCGGCAATATTAGTCATACGAAGTAATGGTGAATCATCATTGATTCATTACAAAAATACGGGACCCAGGTTTCGAGTGAATTTAAGTGCTGCGTCCGCTTGGTGTAGCTCTAACGATATCTTAGAATTGATGGAATGTGGTGAGAGTTGAATATGATATGACATGAATGTTGTAAACGTATTTCATCACTACGTGAATCGTATACAGTGTTTATATTAAGGAGAGCGAAAACCAGTTAAATTTAATTGGTCTCGGGGTCAGCTGTCAAATATTCATCAATGAAAAAAGAAATTGAGAGTTGAGCCCAGTTTAAACTTGTATGTGATGTCTCTCATTTTGACGTGTGATCCCAAGACCGAGTTTAAACAAAGTGGTCAAAAATCGCTCTCCTGTATTGAAATCGTGAGTGCTACAATGACGTGAACTTTTGTGCTGCACTCGAATTCATCCGAAACTTGGGTCCTGTCAAAACGTGTGTTTTTGCTGATTTGCACTACCTTCAGTGATTCGTGTAGTTTGCTGGAATACTCGTTCAAATCATAATATCCATGGATATGATCTGGTGGCGCCATTTCCGTTATTTTCCTCGTAAGAACATCTCAAACACATCGAGTCATTTTGTTAATACTTTTCTCTGTTACTTTTTATTAAAAATAATTTTTCTTTTTACATTCAAACGTATAACTCGAAAAGCGAGAATAATTTTCGTTTTTTTTTAAAGAAGAAAAGGCACCGCGTTACGAGACTCTTCAAAGAAAACTAATCGACCAACCGGTAGAAGAGAGATCGTGCAGGCGCGCCATCTATTGTTTGGCAATTACAATGTTTTAAGAGAAATGATTACTTGAGCCTGGATTTAAAACCCAAATGAACAGTGGACTGTTACAATTTCCGTTTCGAACTAAAACGAATCATCGCATCATGTGTCAATATATCAACAAGACAATGTTTGTGTATCCAAACTCAAGAAATCGTTGCTCTTAACGAGCATATTTCAAAAAACAGTAAGCGCACCATTGAAAATATATAAGCCACTGAAGGTAAGGCCGAAAACTCACGAGCAAGTTTCCGTTGCTGAGATCGACAATGCTGCGGCGTTTTCCATTGTAATCTGATTTGAAGCATAGGACAAACAGTGAAACGCGTATCATAATTGTCGATCTCATAAACGCAAAATTGTTCGTGTGTTTTAGGCTTAATGCAACTCCGAGAAATCACACGGAAGCCAAGTTTTGAGTGAATTTGAGTGCAGCGTAAGTTCACCTCATTGTAAGTGTTAGCGATTTCATGAAATAGCGCTACACCAAACAAAATGTGACGCTGCATTCAAATTCAACCGAAACTTGGTCTCCGAATTTTATTTGTGATGCGCAGAAGATTGACACCACACTTTCAGTGTTTATATACTTTGGCACCATCGACCTCCAATATATTTTGAAAATTTCAAAAAAAAAATCATTTTGTGACTAGCAACCATATTACAATTAACATTCGAAGGCTGAGTGAGTGGTTGTCTTATGTATGGTGAGTGTAATTACGTTACAAATAGTCTGGCACATTAGCTGGAAGTTCGTTGAATGAAAACGTTCGATATTTTGTCATGGGCGTGTGTGTTACGTTGGCATTTCGAAATTCAACCATTTTTTTTATTAGTCACGACACGAATACTACTTATAACCAACAATGACTAAGTCCGACGTTAAAAGAATTTCTTTTTTTTTTGGTTATTTCTCAAACTTAAAACTTTCATTTCGAAAATGTTAGCACATTACTGGGGGGAATAAGGAAGAAGGGGAGGATATACCATTCAAATTAGACAGGAAACACTAGCGGATCATCAGTCCAAGCATGTCATCAACGTTTCATTTTGTCTAAAATCGGGATGATCATGTCGAATGTCGGCCGTTTACCCGGATCCTCGTTCATGCAAATGTTGATCAACTTTGTCAGATACGGCGATGTCCCGGGCGGTATCTGTACGCGTAGACCTTCGGTAGCGATTCGCATTCCGCATTCCATTGGCGACAGGTCGGCGAATGGCACTTCCCCTGAACGGAACAAGAAACATTTTAGACTTCGCGAACAACCGTTGATGAACGAGCGGATTCGGTTTACTAACTTGTGGCTAATTCCCAGATGCAAATGGCAAAACTCCACATATCGCACGCTTCCCAGTTACGATCGGTTCGTTTGCGTTGCAGCGCTTCTGGTGACATCCAGGCTGGTTGATAGAGACGGCCGTGTTCTTGGAACGAAAATTTCGCATCGCCCATATTGATGCGTGCTGTTAGATCGTCGTCAATCTGAGAGAGAGAGATTTCATATGTTCAACTGGCTCAATCGAAAGGCTTTGACATCTTTGGCTTCAATAAGTCAATAATGAGAGAGCTTTTGTTGACGGGACGGACAAAATCCTGCTACAAATTTTCATCGTTCTTTCGTTGGGTTGCAGGAAAATGATTTTTTTAACGAAACTATTGACCTGAAGCCATCGCTTTCTTGCGATGTTTTCGATTTTGTGAATGTGAAGTACGTCGAGACAGAATGGATTCCAAATTTTTTTTTATTTTTTTTACAAAAACTCACCATGACGTGATACGTGTTCAGCAAGTACTCCGGTATGATTCGTTCCAGTGAATGTAAAAATGACATTCCACGAGCTATGTCCAAAGCAAACCTTACCGCTTGTGCTGTGTCAACTATTACACCGGCTGCACTATGCAGCAATTCGTGCAGTGATCCTCGAGGCATATACTAAACGAGACAACGTCAGTTTTACCGATAACGCAGCACATATTTTGCCTTACACACCTGACTGATGACCACCAAGTTCTGCGGCGTATTATTGCATGCACCAATGACGGGCAAAATGTTCGGATGCGAGAAAATTCGCAGCTTTGGGAATTCTTCGTTGAAATCGCGCGATACTCTTGCATTACAGTCCCGGACATTCAAGATCTTTGCGATGATGTCATTCTTCTGCCAGCGACCGCGCCACGTCTCACCCGACGGTGAAATGGCGATTTTCGTATGCAATTCCAGATCTCTGATGTTAATGCCCTTGTAACGGGACAGTGTTGCGTCACGGGATCGTGTCTTCAAGCCCAACCAGCTTTGGTCTTTGAAACTGATCTTCTTCAATTCCTGACCACTTTCGACGGCCAAATCGTGCAAACGTTTCGCCAGCATTGCTTTGGCCTTGTCCAGCGGTGTGTCACCATCTTTGTTAGCTACCGATACCAGAGCACCATGATTGACCAGCTCTTCGGCAATGGCTTGATAGCCCCAGAAGCAGGCGTAGTGAAGGGGAGAGTTGCCGTGTTCGTTAGTCGTATTAACGTCAGACCGGTGACGTAGCAGCTAAAGCAAACGATGAAATTGTAAAAAGTTTGGTTTCGTTTGTGTTGGAAACATTTACCAGCAAAACAATATCTAGGTGGCCGTGTGCAGCTGCCAAATGTAGAGGAATATCATCGCCCATATTGGTGGCATTCACTCGCGCTCCACGTTGTAACAGCATTTCGACGAGTTTTGTGTGGCCCTCTTTAGCGCACCAATGCAACGGACTGAATCCATGGTCGTCACTGGAGAAATGGTTTTTGTTTTAGTATTTTTTTGGCACGAAACAGGCGACAATAATCTTCAAGGGAACAAGAGAGACTGAAATCCGTGAGAATCTTAAGCAAGATAATCTCAAGATCCATCGTGGATTGGTCGATGCCCGAAGGGATTGCTGTACGAATGAAGGACAATGAAAAGCTTTTTACGAATTTTCGTCATACAAGGCCTGAAGGGCTTTTTGGAATCAGTCTGGCCCTGTACACAAGGCCAACAAAATGTCTCTTACTTGCTCTCTTTAATCACTTATGTTAGCAGTGAACTCTATGGTTCAGTTATAAGCTTTCAACAATGACATTGGTTGTCAACTTTGGTCCAACTAAGTGATAAGCAAAAATCGTGTCATCTCGACAAATTCATCGAATCAAAATCATGATTGAACTGAGCGTAAAAAAACACGGATCTGAATGGGCTAATATTCTCAGAGATGTAAACAAAAACACAACCACAAACAAACCCGCAATCAAAATACTCGGAAACTATTTTGACATCATATTGTGTCATTCAACAATATCCCACACACACATCTAAAATGGGTGTGCCAAATGCCAACACAAATTTTCACGTTCCATAAAAGGAATTATATTCCAGGAAAAATTGGGCTCAATAGTTTGGTCGCAATCACAAATCATGTACGGCGGAAATACGGTCAATTTAAACGCACCCCTGATTCATGTCATGTTCCGTATCGTCGAGCCATAATCGCACTTGAATGGAATTTCCTTCACGGCACCAGTGAAATATGTCTTCCATGTTCGATCACACAATTTTTTTTTCCTTTTTAATTTTCCACAAATAGCACTTTGTTCCACGACAATTTCTCTTCGAAATTCTTAAAATTTAGGCACTTGGGTGTCAATCGTTCAGTTTGTCATATGAATAACATGATGACTTAACAACGAAAATTCGTAATAAAAGAACAGAAACAAAATTTACGAAACAACACACAAAAAATGGCTTGAATGACAGTAAGGCGTATGCATGTGTGTGGGTTCATTCACGATTTTTCATTGTTTCGCGTGTGGCTGCAATGAATTATTTCTGTTCGAAAATGTTACTGAGCAAAAACGTTACACTGTAAAATAAAATAGAAAAGGGAAAAGCGTTGTCATTGTAAGACAAAATCGTTGTCGTTGTTTCAGACTAAACCCACAAGTCACTGGAGTGTTCATTATTTCACTTCACATAATAACAAGGTAAATTTGTCATCTAAAACTTCTAAAAGTCTTCATAACTGATCTGACAAGTTTGAGAACCACAACCACCGTAAGGACTGGCGGTTGTGTACGTTTCGATCAATCTGATACAAGTTTTAGCATAGGAACGAAATGAAATCTAAAATTATGTTCTGTTCAGCAGAATCATCTAGTTACAATTAGCTGATGTGTGTGCCCTGGACCTAACCGTAGACATCAAAAAAAAGGAGATTTTGCTATTAAGACGTCAACTAATTTCTTGTTGGCATTCGTTAAAGTAGGTCCATAGGTCCATTTCCACATCCGTTGGAACATTTTTTCCGGAGTACCGGATTTTTCCAATTTTAAACCTTTATCGTATAGCAGGAGTCATTACCGATCGAATGGTACCAAATTCCCCGAGTGCTGGTCCATAAGTCCACTTCCACCAGGGCCTATTTTAGGGAATTTAATTTCCAAAAATTTCCAAAATTTCACAAATTTCACAAAAGTTCTTAAAATTTCTAAATTTTGTTTTCTGTTAGATCTCATTCCAAAGTAATCAGTTAAGCTCAAAGACATGAAAAACACCTAAAAAGGCAGTAAAAACAACATTTACGATGCAATCTGCTGTATTTTTAGATAAAATGACGAAAAGTGATGGAAAAATTTAAGAATTTTTGGAAATTTAATTTCCTTAAAATAGGCCCTGACTTCCACATCCGTTGGAACATTTTTTTAATAAAACGAAAATCCACCTAAAAGAGTTGATAGTACGTGTTTAGTTGATTTAAGTCGACCACAGTCAGATCAGGTTTCTACCAGAACCCGATCTTCATCAACACTCAGCCCCAAGTTTATGGTTTCGAGTGCATTTCAACCGCATTAAACTTCTTTTTCTTATTAGTAATAAAAAAATTCCCGGACCACACTGTCAAATTCGGCTCACACCCCAAAAGTTCGAAAAGCACAAACGAGATTATTTGATGTGCGCCATAAGTTATGCAATACACACATACCGAAAACGAAAAATGGCTGAATATCACCAAGAATCAAAATATCCTCCTGGTTGGGACTGTAAATACGACACAAATACTGGAAAATGGTGAGTAATACCAAGTGATAATCAATGGTGATTGTCTTCCGATTCCGCATAAACAATTGATGTGCATCGAAACTTGTTTTCATTGACGGAAAATACGATTGAAATTCATAACATAAAACATGGCGTTTAACATGACGACAAAATATTGCTATTTATAATTGGGTTAAGCACAGGTTGCAGAAGATGAGGCGTTATTTATATGATATATAGATTTGGAAGGTGGTGTGTTCCATGATGATGAATTATACCTTCGAGGTGTTTTTTGTTATGAATCCAGTATAAGTGACAGGAAAAACTGTGCATAGTGGAATATGGGTCAACTGATGTGTTGTGAGTGTCAAGTCAAGTGTGCTGTAATGACGATGTAGTATATATTGTGTGCATTTTATGCATCAAAGATGAGAAAATCGTGAGAACGTAACTGTTGAGTTGATAGCTGTTGCATTAACGATTTTTTTTTCGCAGACAAGTATAGGTTCATATTACACGATGCACTTTATTGATTGGAAGTGCATCGTCAGGGTGTCTTTTGTCTATGCAATTGAATGTGACTTCAGTTTAATTTCAGATTTTTTTTACTTTAACAGAACCGAATTTTCATTAATCACAATTAGTGTAAGTTAATAAGTTTGGCAGATTTGCTAATTCGCCGTGATGGCACGGGCATTGATTTAGGGTATGATAATCAATATTAGGGCAAGGCTAACAGCACTGCACCAAAGTTATTGAAACTTGGCTAATTTTGAAATGATTCCAATTCAGCAAAAAGTTCAGTCTTGTAATTTATGTGAACCGCTGAATGTTCGGAATTGTTTCTTTTAGTGTGTCGTCATTGCGTTAATCAAAAACCAATTTTCATTTTGACTTCAACATATTTTTCGTAGATTTGGAAGTGTTGTCCCCCTGTGTCACAAATGTAAATGTATGTCGATCAAGCTACCTGCCTACACCTTATCTTATCAATAACGTGCATTCAACAAATTGTTTTTAATCATTTTTTTTTGGATTTTGTTTTCAGTTACTACATTAACTACTTGACGAAAGCAATGCAGCTTGAAGATCCCAGAATACGCTATCGTCAGCTCCAGAATGAACGAGCGTCCAATGAATCGATCCCCATGCAGGTATGTGTTCACTGTTGTGTATTACGGAACAAGGAATTTGTTATCATGTTTGTAGATCCCTAATCATTGTGATATTGACAGAAATTTACTCAGAACGCAGTTATTGAGTAGGTGTAATGAACAGGTGGAAAAGGTTAGACAAAAAGAAGATTTGAATTTGTTTGTTTGTCGGTCGCGTAGGGATTGATAGGTAGTTGAGCGGTCGTATTGTGAAATGGTTTCATCTATTAATATGGATTGTACGACCTTCAATGTAAACCAGTCCAGAGGTGTCGGTGTAAAACCTATATTGTTTCATTTTCTATGACGGAAAATACAAGTGGTGGTGCGACACCATATGACCAAAGTAAATTGGCGCTTGAGGTGCACTGTAGAGAGCGTTACTTTTCTGTGAAAAGGCAAGGATCACAAGTTGTCATCTAATTTCTCACATCTCTCATTTTTTCCATATATTTTTGACGTGATCTTTACTAATTGACACTTGGGGCGCAAGTTGGCAACACCATTTAGCAAAGATCAAGTATGGAAAAATGAGAGATGACAATGCTGCTCGAGTGTCAATATAGTGTTGCCAGCTTACACCTAAAGTTCCGATACACCGCTAAACCTAATTCAAAACATACGTAACACAGGTTTCAATCGATTCGAGTTCAGCGCAAAAGTTCACTTCATGGTAGCACGAAATCTGCTAATTTGAAAGGGATTTGATTGGCAGCACTGTGGTAAATTTATTTAAACACCCCTCAGTGCAGCCAGCGTTAACCCTTTCAAATGATCAGAATTCACGCAGTGATGAAATACTATCATAGTCACCACCTTTAATCATAGACCTTTTATAGAAATCATTATAGAACAGTAGCGCTGTACCAATTCACCCGAAACTTGGGTTCCGTATTTTCTGTGATCAACTGAAGATTGGCATTACCTTCATCAGTGTTTTCGTTTGAAACGAAATTTTCTATTCAAAGGCATGCAGCGACAGACAAGTTGAAAATTTTAGCTGTCAAATACGACTGGTCTTTCAATAGAAATTTTCGTTTTTAAATTCCAATTTTTCATGTGGCGTTGCACTAGTACGACACCAATAATCCCGTTCGTCTGTCTATAACACGCTTCCTTCGATAGATTTAATTTCCACATTCGGGTCGATTGAATGTTTAGGGTATCATTAAATGAAATCGAAACCGTGTAAGGCATTGACCATAACTTATGAATGTTCGACTCGGTATTGCGATAAAATAATAATAATAAAAAAGGTTTCACTTCATTGGATTACAGTCGACGCCTTTGAAATAGTGACTCATTTTGTTGCAGCTGTTTTTCAGCTGATCTTCTCATACAAACTAAAGTATTTTCACGACTTAAATCAGGTTCTACCACGCGTATGCTTGTAAATATTTCACCCGTGTAAAGCACTTCTGTTTATGAGTAGATTAGCTAAATTGGACAACGGCAGTCACAGAGAACGGACGTGTTTATGCGTTGCTCTCTAAAAGTGTTTCTTTTGTGTGGCTGTGTGTGAATTCATTTTCGATTTTGTCTAATTTCTGTGCCAACTTTTACGGCTTTGGTGTTTTTATTTTGCTGTAATGTTTAAATGGTGAAATTATTTTAAAGGTTTTATTAACGAAGTCAAAGTGTTGTTCTCGTAGGTCATTTTCTCTTTGATCAATAAAGTCGTTCTCGCCTCATTGTGCGATATCAACAATTGTGTTATTTCCTTTGTTATTTAACATGTGCTTCGTGGCGTCGGTTTACGGATTAACAATCGACTCTACCAGAAGCTAATGCTAAATTACGTGCTCGATTAATGTACGAAAATGACACATTGCCGTATGGCATCTGGCAGTCAATTTTAGTGCAGGTAAGGTACAAACGCTTCGGGTTCTCATTTGACACCCCAAAACCACATAGCAAATTTTTACAAATTTGCTGTGGTACAATCCCAAGATACAGAAACTATCTTGTACTCCAAAATGACCGCGAGGTTTAACAGATCTATTGATTGATACGTTGTATGGATGTCAAGGGATATGACGAAATACGAATCATTCAGACGCTACAACCTGCAACGCCAGAACGAGTTCAGTCACATGGTGGCATGGCGATTTATACGAAGAGGCAACTCATGGCCTATGGTGATTAGACACTTGCTATTACCTAAAACTAATAGCCGTAACCGTAACAAAGTCGGAAATATCAAAAAACCCAACATTCGCTTTCTCCATAAAAGAAACCATATCGACATAATGTCAATAGTAGAAAGAGCTACAACATGACAATGTTGATAGCGCCATCTTTGGGAAAATGTACAGGTCAATTAGTGATGGTTGTGGTATTCGCATACCACCCACGGCTTGGAGAATTCACAACGTATGGGACGTTAACACACGGTCGATTTGTGAACAATCTAAGTCGGGAGAGATATGATGTAAAATCACAGTCCATATGATCAAGAGACTTGTACAATAGCACAACAGGCCCATCTGAGGCTTAGGTGCTGGGCTTACACCCTCCCATCTAATCTAATCTAATCTAATCTAATCTAGATTAGCTAAAAAAAACAGCTGGAACAAAATGTGTCACTTATTTCAAAGTCGCCGACTGTATATGCGATAATTAACTGTACAATTCTCACGTTCCTTACAAGCCAATCGTTTCGGTAATTGATATAGGTGTCATTGGCATAATTATCGGGAATTGTTTCGTTGTTTCGTGCGACAAATAATTAACATCGAAGTAACGTGCTGTAGGTCACACGTCTGAATGGCGCTACCTCCCCATTGTTTATAAGCCGCGAAGAATAATGTTTAGAAGAATCGTTTCAGTAGCTGCTAAATTATTGTACCGACATTCTTACACCACTGTAAATGACAAGAAACACCCACATCAGTAATCTATCTCCTGACTTATCTATTTACATTCAAATAGATGTTGGATTTTAGATGTAATTCAGAGAAATGATAACAGATGGCGCTGCGCCGGGCCAGCCGGTGAGGCGACAGCAACGCCCTCTCTGATGTAATCATTTCTCTGATGTAATTACGATTTTGTTATAACTCTTACTTGTAACTCTAAAGCCCTCTGTACATAAAGTCGCGTTATCTATGTACCAAGAACTCAAAAATAACATTTCTCCATATGAGATCTGCAGTTCCTGGGGCAGTCTCCAGTATGCAGTTCTTGGTATACATAGATAACCCCAAAATTAAGCTATCTTAAGACCACAATTCCTTTTCTTCTTTTACCCCAAAAATGTTTTTCTACAGCCAATGCATGGATCACCCTATCATGTATACCCCACCAATAATTACCCCGCAGTCCAAGCATTCCAAGGTCCGTCAACAACATCAATACATAATAAGTCATCCAGTCCACTGCTAGCCACCAAAATACATCAAATGGTGAGTGTGACATCGTGTACAAACGGACAAGATGTAAAAAGTTTTTCGTTTTTTTTTTGTTCGACCAAAATATGTTCGTTCCGAGCTTCAGTCATCTCGGCTAAATAGTTAAAAAAAAAAAAATTGTTTTGCGTGCCGAGTTTGTCTGTGAATCTGCTTTGTGACCCCAATGTGAATTTCATTTAGGAAATGTCTCCGGTTATGAGACACGGTAGCATCACCAGTCATACACCGCGGATGATGAGCCAACTGGCCAAGCAACATATTCAACAGCAGCAGCAAGAAACGTCGTTCATAACGCAGGCCGAGACGGACGCTGCCGTTACGAAGATCAATACGATGTTTCCGACAGCAAGTGAACCTCACATTCGTTTACTGTTGAAGAAGTTAGTATGCCGTCGTTTGATAACATTTTATCAACATAGACAATCACCTTTTCGTCCTTTCTGTGGCTAACAAGCACATTTCTATCCGAATTCTAATGGATTCGAATTGTGTCGACATTCATCTTGCATCCACACAGTTCGCTGAGAGTGACATTAACGTTGTTGTTGTTGCGTTATGCAAATTTAACGCAACGCTGTCCTTCAACGCGTGTAATTCTGTGAAGTGTGGCGCAGGATCAGTGTCGAGACTGTTTCAAATACTTATATCGACTAACAAAAGTATCTCTCGTACCAATAAACACAATTTTCGTTTTTTTTGTGCTGCTTTCTCACCTTAAATACCAAAAAACCATAAAATTGTACAAAACACACACAAGATACTACAATCGTGAAGCTGTAGTTATCAGTGCTTTGCAAGTCGAAAAACATCCGGTCACAACGCCTGGACCATTTTCAACGCCGCCACCACCAGGTAGGCATAATATGACACAAATGGGTGTGAATTCGTTGATGTCGATGACACCACCACTGGGACGATTCGACGTTGCGTCACGAACTGGCAGTCCGATACCGAGACCGAGCAGCTGTGCGAGTGGAAGCTATGGATCGCCACGAGTCGGTGAAGGTATTCGCAGTTCGCCGAAGCCTCACTCGTCGCCGAAAATGAAATTGAGGTGGTTTTGACTTGTTGTTAACGTTGTTGTTCGATGTTGTTTTTCATTTCGTTTTGGGTTTCGCCATTGAATTTCATTTTGTTTACACTTTTTACTTTGATTGGAAGCTTTTGTTGTTGGGATACAATTAAGCGCGTTGTGCCTCGACACAGCCTTAAGAGAATCTTGTCCCTTAATGGTAAGACTCGCTTACTCCAATTGCGAATTATTGCAAAGGTTGAGCAAACATTTGACAGATAAATACAAAATGGCGGAGAAATACAAGATGGCGTTTGATGCAACAAAACAGATTTTTCTAACAGTCTTCTTTGACAGAAAAACCATTAGTTTCTTCTGAATTTCGTCTACTATTTGTGGTCTTACTTTGCTGGATTCATTCCCACACTAATAAAAACGGTGGACGAAAATCTGCTTAGCATCCGGTTACATGATGACAATAGTTTTCTCGATAGTTTAACGACTTCAGGAGAGTCCAGCACAGTTATATAACTCGTCGATACTTCTGACGATCGTAGAGCATCGAGTTACTCTTTGAATTAATCGAATCCTTGAGCCGCAAGTGCAAGACTTCTGTGTTTCTAATAGCACTACAAATGACTTCTTTGCCTTGGTGAAAGGCAGAAACACTTCTAGCCCCCAATTTATTTAATTCGATGACTCAATGGAGACCTGAACGTTTGGTTTCGACTGTCTCCTGACACAAGAGCCGACACGCGGAGAACTTTTTCTTTTCGTTTTGACTGTAGCGTATTCTTAGCTTCATTTATATTTTGCCGCTTTACTCTTTGGTACAGCTTCCCTTGATCAATTCCAACGACAAAACGTTCGATTAACGCAATGAGTTGACCGCAATTCTCTTGCAGATATCTGAAAAGCATCTTCCCAAAAGCCGAAGAGACTCTCTTGTTGGACATTCTGGCCAATGCTGACAATAATGTCCAAATTGCATCGGAAAAACTACTGGCCATGGGCTACGAGAAACGTGACACCACTGCTCCGAAGCTGACCAATCGAAACAAGGAGGAACAGGTGATGAAAGACCGGAAAATTGCGGAAAATACACCACCGCCCGTACCGAAGATTCGGACCAACGACGAGAAGAACAAAAGTAAAAGAAAAATCGATTTGAATTTTCCCACCATCCATTGCAGTAGGAGTTGCTGAATTCTCATTGAATTTGCATTTTTCAGTAAAAATGCAACTCCAAGCCCAGTACAGTGACGTTGCTGAACGGATCATCGTAATGGCACTGGAGAGCGTTGACTATTCGGTGGATAGAGCATGCCAGATCCTACAAATTGTCATGCAGGATGATAAATCTGGTGTGAAAACCGAAAAGGTTTGCGTTGCAGAAGAGGCTTCCGTTGATAACAAATCCGCCAAACATCAAAGGTGAATGGATTGATGGGTTTTCACTCTTAATGTTTAGCTGTTTAAGGGTAACACCGAGGAGGAAACCACCGGAAAGAGAGTTGCACGCTCAGATTGCACGCAAATAGAGATAGAGGGAGTTGCACGTGGTGGTTTCCCCCTCGAAGACTAAGTGTACTGACTTTTTTGAAAGTCTCACAATGTCCTGAACGAGCACAACCAACATCAAGTTAATCAAAATTTGCATGAAGCATTTGCATGCCATATACATATACCCATTCACCCGTAAGCCCGTTTCCTTCCCCACAGTTTCCTCTCTCTCTCTCTCTTCTTTTTCTCATTTTCTGTGTGTTGTTTGTGTTGTTAACGTAGTGTCGCACCGAAACGAAAAACCAAAAAAATTCCGAAAACCGAAACGAAATTTTTTATTTTTTTTAACGATCACCACGCAGCCGAAGTGATATCGCTTCATCATCATCAACATCATCCCTTAAATCACCTTCATCAGCACAAGCAGTTAAATCAAAAATACGTCCAGACGATTCGGTTAATAACATACATGATGCAACCACCAAAACAATTTCATCGTCCACATCTCCCGATACCACCGTTGAATCATTGCCGTCCGATGAACCAGCCACCATCACCGACATGTCCATCAGCAAAAAGTCTAAACGCAGTCGATCGAAGGCTAGATCCGATCATTTGAAGTATGAACACACGAATCACATTTTGTTGCCACAGGTTTTTAAGTTTATGACGACGTCGAGGATCGGATATCCTTTCGTGGAAGGGGACTTGTCGGATCACCTCATTTCAGTTTTGTGAAGAGCAGGAGGATAACAATCGTTTGCTAACCCACAGAAACATGTTCTACGGCTCAAGAGTTGTGAAACTGCCACAATTGTAACTCGAGAATTATGAGCTAAAATTAAGAAACTTTTCACCGAATTTCACCGAAAATTCCAAACTGATCAGTTGAAATTTTGGAGTTGAGCTACTCAACTTCAGCTTTTTTAGATCACAACCCACGATCAATTACCTTTTTTGACCCAGTAGATCTTCTGATCCTTCAAAAAAGTCTCTTCAACCTCTTTCTCCTTTTCATGTTATCTTCCACAACTTCTTAAACTAATTTTCAATAAAGGACTTCCCTCCCATGAAATAAAGCAAACCGACAAGCACATCTCCAACAAAAATCTTAAATAAACGGAAATCATAACCTCAAAAGTTCAAACTCGTTTTCAGGTGTTATCGGAAACCCAAGTCCTTCTTCCAAAAACTTTTCAGCTTTTTTCCCCATACTCTATTACATTCCCGCAGTCATTGAAAAAAAAAATTAAATTATTTTTAGTAATTCGGATAAAATCACCCACAGCTTTTTCGAATTCCTGAACCATCAGTAAAAATGAAACGAAAAATTCGCCCAGCTTAATATCAAACTCAATTCGATTCGAAATTCATATTTCCCCCGCTTATAAAATGCCATTTTCGATTTCATCAATTTTACACCAAATCAACGACGCTAATGAAATCAACGTCCTACTATTTGTATACCATCACTAACTTGTTTGTTGCGACGGTGTCAATTGTAGGTCGTCAATTGTTTTCAGATCATCACCGGACGAAGAATGCGATGGGACACCGCATGCAAAGGATGTCATCAGTCCGACGGCCGTCAATCGGAATACCGAATTCAAATCGGTTCTAGATCGGGTTCGATCGGGTGGACCGAATACGGAACTGTACCGTGGACCGAATGACGACATATTGCTGTGAGTATTGTTCGTTTTTCTTTGTTGTTGTTGTTATTGCATTTTTTGCAGCACATTTTACTACGCGCTTGGCTCACAGAGCCGCACTCACAATCTCCGTAGTTCAAATAGACTGTTATGATCAGAGCGAAGACTAGTTATTATAACTTGCCATAGACTGTTATGATCAGAGCGAGAGATCCGAAGACTAGTTAATTTAACTTGCCTTGGGGTACTTGTCAAAATATTGCTTTCTCTTTCAACGTGTCACGTTGAGAGCGAGAGGACCGAAGACCAGTTTATTATAAGTTGCCTTGGGGTACTTGTCAAAATATTTCTATCTCTTTCATCATAACACTCTATATTGAGCGACTGTGTTCACTTTTAAGTGTCAATTGTGTTGCGGAGATCGTAAAGTAGAGTTTTGAACTGAAATGACAATGAAACGTTTAGTGGTAACGAAGACTAGTTAAATTTAACTGGTATCAGGTTATCACGTTAAATTCATGACTGAAAATTAAAATTGAGAATCACGGCGTGATTATTACGCTCTCTCTGCAAACAAAACAGAGTCCAGTTCAGCAGAAATCGCTTTCGCTGAACTTGTAACGGAATGCAAAATCATTAATGCGTTAAGTGTCCATTCCACTCAACAAAAAGTACTCCGTGAGAGAGCGACCTGTCAAATAAACAAAGCAAAAATTGAAAAAAATCAATTTTGTCTCTCACACGGAGTACTTTTTTGGTAAGAGGAAACTAAGCATTAAGTATGGTTTCCACTCAACAAAAAGTACTCCGTGAGAGAGCCAACGGTCAAGTAAACATTGAAAAAATTCAATTTTGCCTCTTACACCGTGTGAGTCACACGGAGTACTTTTTTGGTAAGTGGAAATCAAGTCTTAGCGCTACATCAAACGAAATATGACGATGTAGATGCACTCAAATTCACCCGAAGCTTAGGATCGTTATTTTTTGTGATTTACTGAAGACGGAGAAATGATCGCCTGTGGCGTATTAGCTTACCGTTTCACTGGCTGAAGATTGACATTTCCTTTAGTTGTTTATTCAACATTTCTGGTGTGTACTTGTGCGTAGGACGCAAAGTTTCTGTGGTGACACAAAAACTTTTTTCCGAGAAATGTTGAACATGTGGTCTATCATGTCTATGACTCCTCGGCACTTTTTTACTTAAATTTAAAACTCACCAGTGGGACTTTGCGTCGCCGCCGGTGAAATGATAACAGGTGATGGAGCGACGCCATCTGTTATCATTTCTCTGGTCGCCTCACATCTCATGAAATGGAAATCTGCGCTGTTCCCTCGACTACTTCTTTTGTTAACATACCTTCTTGTACGTACTTCGTGTGGAAAGTAAATTCTGATTGTAAAACGAAAAAAAATTCTCTCGTACAGTGTTGACTACATTACATGGAATGGTCCGAATCCTGACCTGTGCGCTGGTACAAGGAATCTAGCAATCGGTTCGGATCCATCGTTGCGAACTGCCCGTACAGTGGTGGCAAATGGACCGAATCATGACCTGTACACTGGTTCCAAAGGGCTGGCAAAGGGAAGTATTTATTCGCAGATTAATCGGCCGATGGCTAACGTTAAGTGTAACTAGGTTAGACACTAAGACGCACGTTTTTAGATTTAAATTTTTTTCTCGATTTAAGGGCAACACATTTTTGTTCATTCAATGTAAAGTTCCGATATCCGTAATGGTTCAAGGTCAGATTTTCCCGTTAGTTTGACTTTCTAAATTGAATTCTGAACATTCCACTGTGCCAACAATATTCCCTTGTACTAAATTCAATTTTCAAAATTATATTAGTTCGAACGCATTCCTTAATTGTTGTAATTTGTAGTTCCATTTTGAAATTTCGACGCAACGACGATGAAGGGAAACATTAAATGTGAAGATTATATTCCCGTTGTATTCGTACACCGCACCGTTCGCCTATTGAGTCATGAGTCATTTCCCTTTTCCTTCAACAGACTAGAAAAGCAAAAAGTTTTATTCCTGCTCCGTTCGAAAGCAGTTAGAAACCTGTTGGGCAACACTGTTGATATATTGTTTAAACATCTCTCAGTGCTGCTAGCCAAATCCCTTTCAAATGACCAAACTGTATACGATTACATACGATGCACAACAACGGAATAATTCCCATTATACATTTGAAACAGTGATGCTGGTGGGCTACGGAATTTATTCAGAGATGGCGTTGGTTGTTTCATTGATACAGCGACGTGTTTCTCATCGACGCAATTTCAATTTTTATTTGATTGATAGGTAGAAATAGCTATTTCGTAGGCTACGATGAGAAAAGCTGAGCGTCTGTCGGGAAAATATTTCTCAAAAGATAACTGTCATAACTGTCGAACTTCACACCTTTTAAAGTACCGGTTGCGCCATAATTATGAGCAGTCTTTTTTGTCGCATTTAAAATAAATAAAGTTTTAAAGTACTAGATTTGTACTTTCATCAGCACGAAAGCGCTTCGACTCGTACTTTAGTACTTACCTCTCATCAGCGCTTCAAAATACCTGTACATTCCATTTTAGACCAACGCATTCCTAGCAGTAAACTAGACTTGCCAGATGATAAAATGAAGAGAGTTATGCACTGACCGTCACAAAAAGACATTTCCCAAATAACAAATTTTCGGAGCATGCATATCTCTCCTCAAATATGTGATCGAAATCGTACATATTCATTAAGCAAAATCTCCACTCAAATATTACACTTAGATTGACATTAGTCTAGTCTAGTTTACTGCTAGAAGAGTGCAGTGGTGAGTCCGTCCCCGATTTTTTAAGTTTACTGACATCGATCGAGCTGTCGTCGAATAAATTAGCAAATTATTTTCCTCGTGTCTAAGTAAGAAGTTAAGAATTGTTTCACCATATTAAAAAGTTAATCGTCCAAAACATTTTGAATATTTGTAAAAGAAAAGATTGTAATCGACTAAATCAATAAGAGTAGTGAGAGAATACACTAAAACGATACAACAGAAAAATATATTTTCGTAAAAAAAAGACAAGAAAATCGATAACAGATCACTAAATCACTTACACTAAATCACTCGTAGCCACATAGACTAGCAGTAAAACAGAGAGTTAAAAAAAATATTTTAATTTTAAGATGACATTTAACTTCCGTAGAGGCTACACGACATATTACCATTACTACAACACAAGAATGTTATATTTGCACATAGACTTTAAACCAAAAATCAACTCACTCAACAACTAAAAACTTTAATTTGAAGTTACCTGAAAATAATTTTAATAAAAAAAGACAAAAAAAATATATTTCAAATTTGTGTAGTGTTATAGACAACCACCAGATGGCGATTTTGTCTAATCTTTTTGGTATACAGCGTCAGTGTGACTGAAAAAAGACTTTCTTTTGCACGAACACAGCGACACGAATTAGACCTAATTCACATTCTTCTTTTGTTGTCCCGTCAAGTTTGAGAGTATAACAAAAAAAAATTTGAATTCGGTCTCTTTTGCATATTCGTAACACTAGGTATACATAGCAATGCGAAAGAGACCTAATTCAATTTCTTCTTTTGTTTCTTCTGTCAACTTTGTTATACTGTCAAAGCAAAATTTTAGTTAGGTCTCTTTCGCTTTGTTAAGTGTAGCAAAAGTTACTGTATGTACTAACACCGAGACCATGCACGCCCATAATCGAGTTTACATTTTCCGAACGTTAATTGTTCTCCATCGAAGCGGTCAAGACAAATTTCTCAGTTGTGCTAACGCTGTACAAATTGATGATAAAATCGCATCGGAACGAATCAAATATCGTGATCTAGTCAAGAATTTTATGAATTAAAATAGAATTTTGTGGCAATAGAAAAACAATATGAAACGGATCGTGGAAGGAAGATTAACTGTAAGACGAAAGAAATTGTAACTAAGAAGATTAATGTAAATTTATGTAAAATAAATGTCAGTTGCAAAATCAACATTTTGTTATTTCGTTTACCATAAGAAAGGAGCCAATGCAGTAAACTTATCTGCATAACAATTTGCAAAATCGTAATCTGTTCAAACAACATACGAACTACATTTTAAACTGCATCCCAGAAATGCATTTTCTAGAAAAGATAATCTAGAACTCGAGACTCTAGAACTTTCTCTTTTGAATCAATTTACTTACCTGTCACACTTTAAAAACGTAATTTTAGTAAATCCGAAAGTAGCACTGGTCTTACACACAACGATGCAAAAGACACCTAAGGCGAAATTGACTTTCAGTTTCTTTTCTCTGAGAAATCGGAGGTAATTTTTTCATTAGGTCGTTTTGACATCGTTGTGTTAAGATAGAACAACTGTACCTAAAGCGACGCGAAAGAGACCTTATTTAAAAACTATTTTTCTTTTGTTCTTCTGTCAAGTTTGACAGATTAAAGAAAGAAAAATTTGAATTAGGTCTCCTTCGCTTCACTATGTGTAGAGTAAATTTAAACACTCCCTTCACATCAGAATGTGTTAATTTACAGTTAAAGTCGCTTTTGCCTTCATTTAGGTGAGGTTTCTATTGTTCAGATGACTTTTGCATTGTTTAGTTTCCAGCTGTTATGTAAACGGGTGGAAAACGGAGGCAAAATGGCTGGAAACGGATGACTGTGAATTCATCTTAACGCTACCTTAATCCCACTTTCCATTTTGAATTTTCCAAGGTTCTGAAAGGACAGGTTAAGAAACCCACGAAGGAGGGTGAAATCCAATTTACTTAAGGCAACTCATTACATATTGTGGGAAAAATCAACTTCATTTTTTTTTGTTAAGTTGCGCCACAGGAAAATGTTGATTCCACCGCCTTCGTGATTAACTCGAAAGTGTCCTAATCTGTTCTTTCAGTACCTTAGAATTTTCAGCATTCTTGAGGGTTGCATGCAGTTAAGGACAGGTTATGCCTGTGTGCGTCGTCAAATAAACATTGGACTATGTTTACGGACATAATCAAGCCTTAAGCAAAATTCTAATCAGCGTTTCTTCAGAGAAATGATAAGTTGGTATGTACACCTGTGACGAGATAAAGGAACATTGGAATGACAGTTGGCTTCAATGGGAGAGAAAGTGAGGGAATTTGTATGTAACTCTCTCGAGGGATTCTTTTGAAAAACAGCCTACCGAAATCGGGCGTGTTTTCTAGCGGAACTTTTTATAGGTACCTAGAAAGGATTTCGACCCTAGAAGCCAAAACCACTCTCAAAAAAATTCTTCGAAGCTTTTATGGCTGGTGAAAGGTGATCGAAAGCCGAAAATTTGCACTTTTCTTACCAAAATTTCTCCAGGTACACGAGCCGTACAGGGTAGTGTGGGGTGTCATTAGAAAGGTAATCACATGTACTATTGAGCCGAATAGAGACTCGTTGGTTTTAAAATTAATCCACACTGAAATATGTACAGTTGAAGTCTTCAACAGAAAACTTGCACTTTTCTTACCAATATTTCTCTAGTTACACGAGCCGTACATGGTGGTGTGGGGTATCATTTGAAAGGTAATTTTATGTGCTTTTGGGCCAAATAGGGTCTTATGGGGTTTGGATGCATATGCGATGAAATGTGGGCACTTAAACATTTCAACTTCTCATATTTCATCGCAGATACATCCAAACCCCATAGGACCCTATTTGGCCCAAAAGCACATAAAATTACCTTTCAAATGATACCCCACACCACCATGTACGGCTCGTGTAACTAGAGAAATATTAGTGAGAAAAGTGCAAGTTTTCGGTTGAAAACTTCAACTGCACATATTTCAGTGTGGATTAATTTTAAAACCAACGAGTCTCTATTCGGCTCAATAGTACATGTGATTACCTTTCTAATGACACCCCACACGACCCTGTACGGCTCGTGTACCTGGAGAAATTTTGGTAAGAAAAGTGCAAGTTTTCGGTT
Source organism: Bradysia coprophila (assembly GCF_014529535.1). Classification (NCBI taxonomy): domain Eukaryota; kingdom Metazoa; phylum Arthropoda; class Insecta; order Diptera; family Sciaridae; genus Bradysia; species Bradysia coprophila. The sequence goes on along the minus strand of NW_023503496.1, from coordinate 583,828 downwards.
TTTGATCACCTTTCACCAGTCAGAAAAGCTTCGAAGAATTTTTTTGAAAGTGGTTTTGGGTTCTAAGGTAGAAGTCCTTTCTAGGCACATATAAAAAAGTCCACTGGAAAATGCGTCCGATTTCGGTAGGCTGTTTTTCAAAAGAATCCCTCCTCACATTCTATCCCATATAAGCCAACTGTCATTCCAATGTTCCAATGTTATCTCGCCACAGGCGTACCAACTTATCATTTCTATGCGTTTCTTCCCTGATTGTCTTCGTCAAAGCCGTCAAAGCCCTTTATTTTCAGTTTCAATAATTATTTGCATGTTGGTACTTCCGTTTAGACAGGCATGTGAGTCCTTGAATAGACTTTCGTCAAACTAACAATCAGGTGAAGTTTGAGGTAAAAGTCTGTCTTACCAGTTGGCGTAGTCACGTAGCAGAGTTGATTGCGAGATCAACTGTGAAAAAAGAACGTTCTTTACTAGAGATGTAAAGTGGCCTTTCCCTCTCTTGGGAAAAGTCTTTATATCGCTCGTAAAGTGAAACGTTATGCAACACTCGGGAAATAATTGAATATTTCGTATCACGATGAGGACCGTACCTTGGGCTGAAGCCCTCAAACACTTTCACGCATCTGGATACGAAATATCAAATTACTTTGCTGGTTGAACTATTCGTTGCGTAATCAACAACGGTCCTAACATATGGCTGAAAGTGCATGATCTTGTCAAAATCTATTTTCCTCAGTCACCTCGCATCACTCAAGGTATTGTACCAACAACAATATATTTCTATGAAAGGTATCAGCACTGGTAAAAGACGGATATCATACAACAAGGTGGTAATCGGTGGATTTGCCTAATCCTAAAAACTAAAAGGTCGAACTGAGATACTATCGTATGCTACCACGCCTGTCGACAATATGGAAACGGAGGAATGAAAATAAGGTCAAGGTACAACGAGCCATCCAGCCAAAAACAAATAATATTTCCGAACAACAAGCCAAATGACATTGCATTGCGGTTCTGTGCTCTTACATTCAATTCGCCATTTCCATCACTCCCTTCCCATACATATGAAAGCAAGCAACGAACGAAAATGCAGAAAACTGCATCATCTTTCCGATGGCATTGATTTTTCTTGTTTGCTGCAAATATCATCTTCCTGATGTGCCACTTTATTCTCTTCCGCTATTATGTACCGTTCTCAATGCCGGAAGACGACACACAGAGATGAAAATACAGAAACTGAGCACACCGCGTTCAATATGTCGGTGAACAGTCTCTCATTTTCTCCCCATCAATTGCTGATGGTGGTGGTGATGGAGAAGCATTTTACACGTATCACACACGACCATGACCTGTTTTAATACTTTGCTCCATATTATGAACTTATTCGTCCATTGTACCCGCATATGTCACATTTGAAGGATATAAAACGGTTTTTCTCTCCTTCTCTCTTCCGTTTTCATCCGCTCTGCATACCGAAAAAAAGACAAGTTTTCCAGTTCAGTCTCGGATTTTCACTTGGTCGGTTCGGATTTCCTTCATTCGTTTTTCATGTGTGGTGCACATACACACACTTAATGCGGAACAAGGAAGTGGAAAGTAGATTTTTGTGTGGTGATGTTGTTGTTGTAAATGAAAATTATTAATTTTCATTGTCAGTGCTTTTTCCTGCCTTGTCAAGATAAATTGTTTGAGTGAACCGTGTGAACCTTGTGATGGAATTGGATTTTTTTTGGTTGTTCGTTTAAATGGAGTGAAGTGTGAATAGAATTGTTTGAGAAGAAGATTTGTGTCCTTTTGGTATCAAAGAAAGATTAAGAAAAAAAAGGGAATTCGCGTATACCGTTCGCCTTGCATGGAAAATTAAATTTCTCTCGCAGCAAGGAAAAATGTGTAAATTAAAGCTCAGCGCTGCGGTGGTAACAGTTATTTGCATATAAGGACACTATGACTCATGTCTATCATTTTTGCTAATGTCAGCCAGCCCTATCAGGGGCCGGCGACGAATGGAGCTTCCCACTTCATCAACATATTCGACTGATGGAAACAGGTAAGCTAATGAGTTTGATTTGTATAACCAACCACCAAACAAATGGCATTCATTTCGTTCAATTGATTTCAATTGTGTCGTATGTGTGCACACCGTCATCATCGCCTCAATTGTTTTATGGAAAACCATAAATTATTTACACGCAAAAATGATAATCGTGTAAAGAGTCTCTCTCCCATCGTCATTGTCTTTCGGTGGACAATATATTGGGACAACGGCAGTCACAGAGAACGGACGTGTTTATGCGTTGCTCTCTAAAAGTGTTTCTTTTGTGTGGCTGTGTGTGAATTCATTTTCGATTTTGTCTAATTTCTGTGCCAACTTTTACGGCTTTGGTGTTTTTATTTTGCTGTAATGTTTAAATGGTGAAATTATTTTAAAGGTTTTATTAACGAAGTCAAAGTGTTGTTCTCGTAGGTCATTTTCTCTTTGATCAATAAAGTCGTTCTCGCCTCATTGTGCGATATCAACAATTGTGTTATTTCCTTTGTTATTTAACATGTGCTTCGTGGCGTCGGTTTACGGATTAACAATCGACTCTACCAGAAGCTAATGCTAAATTACGTGCTCGATTAATGTACGAAAATGACACATTGCCGTATGGCATCTGGCAGTCAATTTTAGTGCAGGTAAGGTACAAACGCTTCGGGTTCTCATTTGACACCCCAAAACCACATAGCAAATTTTTACAAATTTGCTGTGGTACAATCCCAAGATACAGAAACTATCTTGTACTCCAAAATGACCGCGAGGTTTAACAGATCTATTGATTGATACGTTGTATGGATGTCAAGGGATATGACGAAATACGAATCATTCAAACGCTACAACCTGCAACGCCAGAACGAGTTCAGTCACATGGTGGCATGGCGATTTATACGAAGAGGCAACTCATGGCCTATGGTGATTAGACACTTGCTATTACCTAAAACTAATAGCCGTAACCGTAACAAAGTCGGAAATATCAAAAAACCCAACATTCGCTTTCTCCATAAAAGAAACCATATCGACATAATGTCAATAGTAGAAAGAGCTACAACATGACAATGTTGATAGCGCCATCTTTGGGAAAATGTACAGGTCAATTAGTGATGGTTGTGGTATTCGCATACCACCCACGGCTTGGAGAATTCACAACGTATGGGACGTTAACACACGGTCGATTTGTGAACAATCTAAGTCGGGAGAGATATGATGTAAAATCACAGTCCATATGATCAAGAGACTTGTACAATAGCACAACAGGCCCATCTGAGGCTTAGGTGCTGGGCTTACACCCTCCCATCTAATCTAATCTAATATATTGTCACCTGCTATTTGATTAGTGGAAAATTGTAAACAAAAATTGACATAAAATCGATGGGATGTGGGACGGCATATGTTTCATGTAGAGTCGTACGATAATAGATCTTCTGCGTAAGAATCGCTTAACAGGGGATTGTGATAGCTATGCAAAGGATTCTCTTGTGTTCGCCTCTTTAACACTTGCTCATTGAGGTGCACTCGGTGATTATGTAGGTGTAGGTTGTTATAAAGCTCAGTTTCTCTTTACTGCCAACAAATCGGTAGCGTCACTCTATTGTGTTCAGCTATTGTTCGTAAGCATTCACTGGCGAATCTCTTGACAGTTTCAACAATAGATGCACACTTACCATCTATTTTGCCATCTCATAACGCGATGGTTTTATCACGACTGCTCGTTCTATATTTAGAGATGTGCGGGCCGCCCGAAATTCACCTACCCGACCCGGCCCAGCCCGGCCCGACCGGGCTTGGGTCCGGGTTTCAAAAATTAGTCGGGTTCGGGCGGGCTCGGGTTTCGAAAACAAAGATTCGGGCTGGCCCGACTTTGTTCGTCTTTTAAAAAAATGTGAAAAATTAAACTAAAATTTAAAGAAAAATTGCAATACAGTCCGAGCGTAAGCTTACTTTCAAGCGTTTGACAGATTTGTGAGACTACATTATTATAACGATAGGTAACCGAACGATTTCCACTTGTTAGGCGCGCCAATTTTAGGTTTTTTCGCTCAGTAAAAAAAATACGGGCCGAGTCGGGCCGGACCGGGCCTTACTACAAAATTCTGGCTCGGGCACCAAAAATTAGTCTGGGCCGGGCTGGGTCGGGTTTTGAAAATAGGTCGGCCCGCACATCTCTATACTATATGCCTTACTACGGCGGACCAGACAGGGTTTTATCTGGCTTAGAATTTATTCAAACGGAGATATGAGCAGCTGGAAAATTGGGTAAAAATTTGACTATTTCGGCAAACTTCTAGCGGTGCCTTTGCAACGGAAACACAACCAAAAATTAAGAAGAAACTGTTATTCCTGGTTGCCACTGGTCTCAGCTTAGCAATGCATGGATATTGTCATGATGAATGTACCTTTGAAAGACAAATTGGAGACTCAGTTCCTCTACTCGAGAGGGATTCTTTTGAAAAACAGAATCTTGAAATCGGACGCATTTTCCATTGGACTTTTTTATATGTGTCTAGATTCGTATTGGTCCTTAGAACCTAAAACCACTTTCAAAAAAAATCTTCGAAGCTTGTGTGGCTGGTGGGAGGTGATCGAAAACTGAAAACATGGACTTTTCTTACAGAAATTTCTCCAGGTACACGAGCCGTACAGGGTCGTGTGGGGTGTCATTGTCATGGTAATTGCATGTACTTTCGGGGTAAATAGGGTCTAATTGGGCTTAAAATTCATCCACACTGAGATATGTACAGCTGACGTTTTCAACCGAAAAAAGACTGAAAACTAACACTTTTCATACAGAAATGTCTCGAGGTACACGAAACATACATGGTCGTGTGGGGTGTCACATGAAAGGTAATTGCATGTACTTTCAGGAGATGTAGAGCTTACGGAAGTTTGGTAGCATCTCCGATGCAATATAAGCACTTAGACATTTCGACTTCACATAATTCAGCGTAGATGCTACCAAACTTCCGTAAGCTCTACTTCTCCTCAAAGTTCATGCAATTACCTTTCATATGACACCCCACACGACCATGAACGTTTCGTTTAACTCGAGAAATTTATGTAAGAAAAGTGTTAGTTTTCAGTCTTTTTTCGGTTGAAAACTTCAACTGCAAATGTCTCACTTAAGTAATTGTGAACCCATTTTGGAACTTTTTGTTGATCAACGAGAAATAAAATTGCCGAGCCCAAGTTCGTACATGGGCAATTATTCCTTGTGTCGAAAAAAAGGGCTCCGTGCGCCCTAAGTTTTTTAATATTTTTCTTTGTGTTTCATGTTCCATGACGAAAAGTTGTGGAACAAATTTTTTTACGGAAAATGGAAAGTCGTTTTTACTGCCGGAAAAGCCATTCATATGAAAACCTTCTAAGTTGAATATCTCCGAAAATACAAAATCTTCTCGAAAAAAATCTTCAATTCTGGACAGTATGGCCGATATTTCATGGAAGAATTTATTTTTGGAGGAGTCGGAATATAGTCGGTGTTAGGGTTCCACTAAAAAGTGTCACGGAAAATTCATTAACTTTGAAGCCATTTTCGCTGGTCATTTCCAATTTATTTTTCATAAAAGTGGTGTCATTCGAAACAGGCATGAGCGCCGCCGAAAATAAGCCGCCGATCAAGCCGCCGCCGGCTATTTTTAAGCAAGCCGCGGCGCAGCCGAGCCGGTGCCAAAAACACGGCTCAAGCCGGCTTGAAACGGCAGGAAAATGAAATAAAGATTTCGAAAGGTGAATGGGTGAAATAATTTTGAAAACCGAGATTCCTGATGATCCTAAGCAGCTCAAGTACTTTTTGAATTTTTTTTTCAAAATTAAGAAAATTTTGAAAATTTTCTTGAATTTTCATGAATTTTCCAGAATGGTATATTACATCCTCGCTTCTAAGTTTGTTGTTTTGGCAAGTATGACCTTTGCGGAACGAGCCGAAGGCGCACAATCAGTTAATTCACAAATTTGAGAAAACTTTATCGATCTTTGCGAATTTTCTCGATTTTTTTTCTTTTCAATTTTTACTTGATTTTCGTGAGCTTTCGATTTCTTCTCGATTTCCTAATGAGTTAAATGAGTGTACTGGAGCATGATTTTCCATTTAGTTCAAGTTTTGAGGCAATAAAACTTGACGCGTTAGTGAACCTTAGACTTAGAGACTTGCTTGACCAGTTCCACTTGCACTTTGAACAACCTAATCTACCTACATTTTCGCTTTCCGTACAATTTCATTTTCATGCTTACTAGTTCATTTTCCATGAATTTATCTAAACGTTTTTATTTAAAAAAAAAGTTAAAAGGAACCTCCAGCCGAGCCGTTTTAGGCCGGCTCAAGCCGACTTTTTCGCCGCCGCCGAGAATTTTTTTTCGGCTAGCCGCCGCCGAGGTTTCTCCGTCGGCGCTCATGCCTGATTCGAAAGCTATGTTCAAGTATTTCTGATTTCAATCAGCCGGCTATGTTCCATGTTCAGGAGCCTGAGATATGGCCTGGAAAAGTCTTGCATGTCCTTTTAAGGATTTTGTAAGTTTTTTTAGATCAATGAAAGATACGTGGCTATAATTTGGGATACTAATTCCAGTGATTCTTGTACATACAACTCGTCACTCCTTTCCCTCTCCTTGCATTCGGCTCAAGGATTATGGGAAGTTCCATATTTGGGATGTTATTGACGTTTTGCTATAAAAAATTCAATTTACATTTACGAAAACTTTTTCGTGTGACATAACTATTTTATTGGTCCCATTCCAGGATCCAAAATAATTTCGAGTCCTGCCATATTTAGCTCGATATTTAGCACTTCTAGACACTAGACATTTCTTACCTTTTTGATCATTTTTTCGGCTATCATTTGAACTTTTAACAAGATTGAAGTCACCAGAGGTCAGTTCCTAAAAATAAGTGACGCCTTCATGGTTCACTGTCTTCCCAATCCTAGAACTATAGAACTGTAGGGAATTCTGACCATTTTTCTGACAGCAGGCCAGTTCATTAGACAAAAAAAAACAGGAGAGAACCAGAAAAATCGTCACAATTCCATGCAGTTCTTTAGTTCTAGGACACTTTTATGAAAAATAAATTGGCCAGAGAAAATGGCTTCAAAGTTGATGAATTTTCCGGAACTCCTTTTCGGGGAAACCCTAATGCATTCACTTGAAAGGGCTGACATTTGGGGTTGAGCAAAATGTCAGGATTTCGCCCATTTAAAGGGAATGCGCCGACTCCATTCCGACTCCTCCAAAAATAAATTCTTACATGAAGACATTTTTCAAAAAAGATCTTGTATTTTCGTAGATATTCGACTTTGAAGGTCTTCATATGAATGGCTATTCCGGCCGGAAAAACGATTTTCCATTTTCCGAAGAAAAAACAAATTTCCACAACTTTTCGTGTCAAACAAAGAAAATCTTAAAAAACTTAAGGAGCACGGAATTACACAAGTACCCGGACGAAATGTCGGCTTAATGAAGTCTGAGTTATTCCCAAAAGAATTTTTGTATGGCTTTCGGATGGTACGATAACACGGAAAAAACACAAAATGTCGATGTACGTTTGAGTCGATCACGTTTTACGTGTGGGTCGCAAATGCTACGTCTCGTACGTAGTATGTACATCGAAGTCGTAAAATTCTACGTCTACATCGTACAATAAACGGCTGAGTGAACCATTGGTTTTGTCCTCACTCAACTACAATGTACAAAACCAATGGTTCACTCAGTCGTTTATTGTACGATTTAGACGTAAAATTTCACGACTTCGATGTACATACTACGTAGGAGATGTAGTATTTGCGACTCACACGTAAATCGTGATCGAATCAGACGTACATTGACATTTTCCGTTTTTTCCGTGAACTTGAGAAATTCTGAACCAAATTCGGAAGTTTTGGTTTTATTCGCCGAGGAATAACATTATAGGGTTTAAGTTCGTCGATGGGCAATATAAAGATTAATGATCTCGGAGTAATTCCCAAAAGAATTTTGCCTATTTTCTTGATGGCATGATAACCTGGATGTGCTTAATCAAATTTATGAGGTCTGCTTCACAGATGAACAAAGTCGATCAGATGGATGTAGGAGTTACTCCTGAAAGAGTAGTTGTCTGTTTCATTTTATTAATTAAAGCAAGATTACTTGAGGAAATCTGATCCCTTTCAAAAACGTTTTTCTAGTAAAATATTATGTCCAAATATTCATTTGACGAGTGGAAGATTGTGATCCTAGGCCGAAGGTACAATGAAGGACTACTAACTTCTAACAATGTTTACATTTCGCTCATATGGAATGTGCATGGTCACATTGCGTAATCACCTAAAGCGCAGTACGTACGAGGTTCCTAATCTTTATCCCAACAAAAATCTCTTCGAGAAAAGTGTGACGCAGTCTTTGAAGTACAATTTCGAAAATGAATGATATCGCTAGAATTGACGCTTTCAGCTTCGTTACGCAAAAATTAAATTTTACACCCAATTAGTTCAAACAAGCTGGCTTGGCTTAGGTTTTACCAAAAAAAATTTGACTGGAAACAATCAAAATTTTACCAAAAAAATTGCGTCGCATGTGGCAGATAAATTTTCTTGCTGGTCTGATCCTAACCATCTGTCACTTTGCGACGCAGATTTTTTTGGTAAAATTTTGGTTGTTTCCAGTTAAATTTTTTTGGTAAAAATTATTTGGCAGATGATGAGAAAAACTAAGCCAGCTTGTTTGAACTAAAATTGGGTGTAAAATTTAATTTTTGCGTAACGAAGCTGAAAGCGTCAACTCTAGCGATATCATTCATTTTATAAATTGTACTTCAAAGACTGCGTCACACTTTTCTCGAAGAGATTTTTGTTGGGATATCAGTCGTTTTAGAAGTGTAGTCAACACTGCTTTTTATAACAGTTTTATAATTTGACGAAAATTGAAAATTTGACGAAATTCGAAAATTTGACGAAAATTGAAAATTTGACGAAGAAAGCAACTCTCTAACTTCAAGAAATAGCTCTAAAACCCTAATTGACCCACCCATTTCCAATTTTGGCAATTTTTTGCATATGCCCCTCTGTTCTACTCGTAAAACTCTGAGACTTTGCCGAAGAAAGTAACTCTCTATCTTTCATAACCCAAAAAAATATTAGTCCTTTCATCCTACGCTCGAGTAGCTCAAAATTTGGTCACTCTAATCACTCTAGCTCAAACGAATCTGCCCCGATTTTTTTAGTTATTTTTTTGTTCGAATCGTGTAACGAATACCTTTCATTTGATGGGTCGCACGCCACAATAGGTTTCAATACAGCTAAGCTACAGCCGAAAACGCGTTCCCGACCCTCGAGAACTACACTCAGAAACCACTTCGAGGCTGGTTTTTCCTGGGGTAATGGCGTATCACATTTTCATTTTTATGCCCACCCTGAGGTTCCTGCAAAATTTCATGGAGATTGGCTGACTAGTTTCCGAGATCGACCGTCGATAGATAGATAGATAGATAGATAGAAACATACAGAGTAAATTGAAAGATTTTGATTGTTTGGGAAAAGTCAATTTGGTGTATTTTGTATGAAAAGTGACCAATTTCAAAACGATGGATCTCCGGCAATTTTAAACCTACATAGTCGAGTGATAGCTCGTTTTGCTCGTATTTGAAGCGAGAATATGATAGAATATGTTTTGTGGTGATAAAGATCAAAGGGTAGAAACTGAAATGTTCGGCTATATATAGTTGCCGCGTCTCAAAAAAAATTCTTCGTTCTTTTTTTGGAAGTTAGACTGCGTCAAGTCCTCCGCTATCGCTCCGGACATGATTTTGACGAGTGGCAATACGAGTGTTCGGTCCGACCCTAGTGGAAATTTTCCCCTGTACGAAGATTGTTTCTGTCAACTACACAATTTTCTGGCTTATCAATGCAACCAAATGAAAAGGACCCTAACGAAGGTATCTCGGCAGTTACACATCGCAGAAAATTGGTGTCAAAACTAAGGTATCGGTGCCGAATGAAGGGTGCAATGGAAAAATCAAAATTTCTGCGCCAAGTCAGGCGTGTCCGTTAATGTACTTTTTGGCTAGCTCTCAAATAAAACATATGCGAAGTCTTCGTCAATTAAACATCTTTATTCAGCTGCATTATTACACATATCGTGGTCGTTTAGAAGGTGGTACGTAGTATGTTGGCGACCAACTTGAACTAGTCGCTGGAATATTTGGGCTACTTGGGCCAGCTGAACTGGTTGGACTAGTCGTGCTAATGTCTGACCATGAACTGGTTGGACTAGTCATGCAAAAGTCGTATCCAAGCAATTGTTCGACAATTTGATCATGCGTAAGACCCGGGAATTTTTCGCCAAGGTACTGTACCACTTTATCTTTCAGGTCTGGACCGTACTCGAAATTGTGAAATTCTATTGCCTCATCGACGTCGCTTGGAGTAATTGTTGTAACGAATTTGTTAAATGCTCTCTGAATTCTTTTCTTTGACATAAACGGGTACGTTTGATACAAATACTCCATCATCTCATCCCTATCCAAAGTCATGGCGTGAAGCAGATCTTCCACATATACTTGTCTGCTGCCATAGCCTCTCGAGTAGAATTTGATTAGATCCCCAATGCGTATACGATCGGCGTACGGATGATATCGATGCAAATATTCGATGGCCTCGTTCATATCACCATCAGAATGTAATATAGCATCTTCAAGTTGCTGGACGGTTACATTTGTTGGTTCCATTGTTTTACAGATAATTTAGCTCGTCAAAATAACTTTTAGATAAATATCAAATGCGAAACCAGAATTTAGCTGCCAATTTTCTTAATTTACTTGAAATTTTGTTCATTTTCTTCCATTAGCCTACTATACGGCAGCAGACATTCCATTAGACTTCTACTGCGTCACAATGTTCTTTCACTGGTCATTCGACCTCAAATGCGTCGAACAGTCTGATTGCAGTGGCCATAAAGTGTTGTCAAGTTTAACTGGTTGATTAACTCTAGTCTTGATCAGACATGAGTCGGTTATCCGAAAAACCGAAAATATCGGATCGGTTTTGACCGAACCAAATATTTCACCGAAACTTCCGGTTCGGTTTTGACCGAACCGAAAACTTCGGTTTTGACACTAAACAAGTAAAAATAAAGCTTGTCTGGTCTTGATGTAGTCTGTCGGCCAAGTATTTCAACGTTTACACATGAAACGACGGTTGCTAGGAATCTCGCGCCGCGTCATTCACAATAATTCTCATTTTGACACATTTTGTATAAGGAAGATGTCACTTTGTGAGTTATTGTGAATGACGCGGCGCAAGATTCCCTAACACCGAAACGACATAACGTTGTCGCGCGTGTGCATATGTTTTCTTCCCGGTATCCGCATTCATACTCCCGATTTTTTCCCTTAACACATTGAAATTAATTGCGGCTTGCCAACTTTCGGCACCCTGGACTTTACTTAAATAGTCGAGGAATGCCTCCAAATAAATTTATAAAAATGCAAAACTGAATTCTAGATTTTTAGAAATTTATTTTGAAGTATTCCACGACTATTTAAGTAAAGTCCAGGGTACAGAAAGTTGACAAGCCGCAATTATTTTGAATGTGTTAACTTCGACCAAATTTCCCGGTAAAAATGTTAGGATTTCCCGGTTCCCGCTTCTACTGAAGCAATACATACCTATGTGAATCCTCGTTAAGGAAGGCGGGAGCGGAGCGAGCGAAATATTTTATGAATGTAGCCTTATGAATGAAAATATACAAATCAAGAAAAATAGCGCGACCGGAGCGAGCTAAAAAAATGAACTAGTCCAGATGTTTGAATTCTGTTCCTTTAAATTACGCGAGTGTAGAGGAAAAAGTACATTGACTAAAGCTACTAAAGCATTTCAACCTTTTCGAAGTGAAGAAAATCGATAAACGATGTTTTAAACGAAGCGAGCGAAAATTTTCGTTTGACAGTTCAATGACAAGCCTTTTTTTCTACTTTCCTACAAAGATCGCGATTCATCGCAAGGATCGATTTTCCGTTTTTGTCGATTTCTGCTCATTTCCCGATTTCAGGCCGTTTCCAAATTTCTGGTCATTTCTCGATTTTTAGTCATTTCTTGATCTCTAGTCATGTCCCGATTTTCGGTTATTTCCTGATTTTAGTCCGTTTCCATATTTCTGGCCATTTCCGAATTTTGGTCATTTACCGATTTCAGTCCGCTTCAATATTCCTAGTCTCTTCCCGATCGACGAAAATCGAAAATTTGACGAAAATCAAAAATTTGACGAAAATCAAAAATTTGACGAAAATCAAAAATTTGACGAAAATCAAAAATTTGACGAAAATCGAAAATTTGACGAAAATCGAAAATTTGACGAAATTCGAAAATTTGACGAAAATCGAAAATTTGACGAAATTCGAAAATTTGACGAAAATCGAAAATTTGACGAAAATCGAAAATTTGACGAAATTCGAAAATTTGACGAAAATCGAAAATTTGACGAAAATCGAAAATTTGACGAAGAAAGTAATTCTCTATCTGCCACCATTCAAGAAATATCTCTAAAACCCCAATTGACCCACCCATTTCCAACTTTCGACATTTTTCACAAATGCCCTTCTTTTCTACTCGTAAAACATCCTACGCTCGAGTAGCTCAAAATTTGGTCACTCTAATCACTCTAGCTCAAACGAATCTGCCCCGATTTTTTTGTTCGAATCGTGTTACGAATACCTTTCATTTGATGGGTCGCACGCCTCTGTAGGTTTCAATACAGCTAAACTACAGCCGAAAACGCGTTCCCGACCCTCGAAAACCACACTCAGAAACCACTTCGAGGCCAATAAAACAAAATTCTGGTTTTTCCTGGGGTAATGGCGTATCACATTTTCATTTTTATGCCCACCCTGAGGTTCCTGCAAAATTTCATGGAGATTGGCTGACTAGTTTCCGAGATCGACCGTCGATAGATAGACAGATAGTAGATAGATAGAAACATACAGAGTAAGTTGAAAGATTTTGATTGTTTGGAAAACGTTAATTTGGTGCATTTTCTATCAAAATGACCAACTTCAAAACGATGTATCTCCGGCAATTTTAAAGTTACATAGTCGAGTGATAGCTCGTTTTGCTCGTATTTGAAGCGCGAATAAGATAGAGTAGGATTTGTGGTGATACAGGCCAAAGGAGAGAAACTTAAATTCTCGCCTATATATAGTTGCCGCGTCTCAAAAAAATTTCTTCGTTCTTTTTTTGGAAGTTAGACTGCGTCAAGTCCTCCGCTATCGCTCCGGACATGATAATCTAATAATCTAATTCTAAATAACATGCTTTCATGTGCGTAGATTTGCTCAAGGAAAACATACATTAGCATCTAGTGTCATCGGGAATACGATATTTCTATTGTTTAAATCAGCTAAAATCGGTTAAAACCGGTTTTAACAATAGAAATATCATATTCCCAACTGACACTAGATGCTAGTGCGTGTTGGCCCTAACGATAAAACTGCATGTCAGCAAAATTCTTCTAGCTGAATGTGGCGCTAGTTGTATTGGAAGTTACTTTAGTTCACGATATGAACGTATTTGCACTTGACGTAGAAATGGGCGACACATAAAAAATGAATTATGGACAAAACTCATACCACGTTTGTAATCATATATCGTTTATTGAGAGCTTTCGCTTCCTAGTTTAAATTACAACTTACAATCATTTTCGACCCAATTGCTAAGTTAAAGATGTACTGTGGAATATTGTACATGTTCATTATGTATGTAACGTAGCGTAACCTCCTTGATCACTGTTCCAAATTTGTACGTTGCGTTGAGTTTTTCTGCATCGTATAGCCCTTGCATACGCAAATCCTGCGACAATACCTAAAATCTACGAGACCAGACAACATACAATGTTACAAATTCGTACATGTGATTGTAAATTCGATTAATTGTGCACTGCTGAGATCGACAATTATGTTGCGTCTTCTATAGTAATCTCAATTCGCAGCACACGTTAAACTATGGAAAATGTAGCACAATTCCGGAGAAATGATAACAGAAGGCGTTACTGCCGGCAGCGCGCGGAGTCTGTTAACATTTCTCACCAATACAAAATTGATCGCATGTTTTCGGCTGTAGCTACCTGCAAAACCGAAAAGAGAAGAGCCGACGAACCAATGATCAAAACGCTTTCAGAAACAATTTGACGGATTGGTTCGAAGCATCCTGTACTATGATATTGATCACAGGTATGGCCTACGTAATTGCTGTCTGGACGGCAGCACGTTGCTGGCATCATAACGCTGGGTGCTTCAGTAGATGTGGTTGTGTGATGGGTCGTCGGATACCAATCGTCATAAGACTGAGTAAAACCATGCCAAGGTGTTGAATATTTGCCGTATTTTTGCCAATCTGTGTTATCATATACGCCACAACATTCGAACTAAAATTAAAATTTTTGTACTTTCTCAATTGACCCGTCGTTGGACGGCTAACTTGTGACTGAATCAAATCGACCTCCCGTCGATACGCGTGTTCATATGAATAAAAGTACATCATCGAGTCGAGTTGTCTGGAGACCATATCTCCCGATTTAGACATCAGAACGAAGCTGGTGACTGCTGTGGCCACTTGTAATACGAACACCAACATCATTGCCAATCCATACTATCGTAGTCACGAGGTTTTTAGTCACATCTCGGCGAAATCGAATAATTTGTTTTACCTTACCAGATTCGCAAAGGCTGTCTTTTCCATGAAGGTTACAGCAATACCAACCACAGCTACGATCATGAGAACTATTCCGGTTACCAGGGCGAATATTATCAAAGTGTTGAAACCGTATTCCATCATGACGTTGTACGGAGAAAGTAGGACGGATATTGATATGCCACTCATTATCATCACAGAACTAGCGATCTTTAATCGAAAAAAATTTTTATTTAGAAGATTCGGCTTTCACCTTCGATGAAGGTCTTCATAGGAATTCGTAGATTGCCAAAAATTCTTCAAATTCCTAAAAAAAAATTTAAAAAATCTTTGGAATTCCGAAAAATAATTAGAATTGTAAGCTCTGGTTCATCACATTTATTAATTTTATATCAAGGAAAGTACATAGTTCATGAAGAATGACTGAAAAGTAGCACACGGTCCTACCACTTACAGTAAAAGTGTGACCCAGTTCCCTTTATTTACTTACAAAAGAACTGGTATCGGTAGGAGTGACGCTTACAGCTTTGACACGGAATAACGAATACGTCACAAGTGGCAGATGTTGAGGAAACCACTGATAAGAGAATTAAAGAAGGCAGAAAATATGTCCTGGAAGAAATGCATTCATAAAACCGAATTATCTGCCACTAATACTTGTGACGCTTGTGACGCATTTTCCTTATAATGACATCAGAGAGATGCTAATATGACGACTGGGTCGTTTCGACTGTCAGTTTTTCTATTTTGCGATTTAGTATGGAAATGAAAACTAAAATTGAGATATCTTTGCTGTTTTAAGTAATTTTTCATATTTTTTTGACCAAAATGTTTTAAAATGTGTTTGGAATCGATTGGCATTAACAGATTGGGTGAAAATATTTTTTCTATTTTATTATTTTGTTAATGTCAGTCGATTCCAAACACACTTTAAAACATTTTGGTCCAAAAAAATATGAAAAACCACTTAAACCAGCAAAGATATCTCAATTTTAGTTTTCATTTCCATACTAAATCGCAAAATAGAAAAACTGACAGATCGTAACAAAGGAGAAAAAAGCTCTCTCTAAATTTATACGACTAATGGCGTGGATATGTCGAATGACAGTTGGGTTTTTGAGAGAGAATTCAATACATTTTCTAACAAATTTTAAAATCTTTCAACATATTCCCTCTATCCGTCGAAACGACCCAGTCGTCATATTAGCATCTCTCTGAATGACATAGCAAACTATTTGAAAAAAAAAACAATTTTCTGAATCAGTTGTTTACACTATTCTCAAGATGTGCCATTTGTGACGCATTTGTTTTTGCGTGTCAAAGATTTAAGCTCCACCTATATCAGTTCTTTTGTAAGTGGAAGGGACTTGCGTCACACTTCCACTGTAAGTGGTTTTTGGGCGATATCAGTTCTTTTGTAAGTGTTTCGTCATCTTTTCGATCGAATCTCCACTAAAACATATAGGGCTTCGTACGATGGCATTCACCTCCTAAACTCATCTGAAAGACAATTAAAACGCTTATAGCTCTCAAATGGGTGGGGAAAACCCTGAAGCACGTGTCAACTAGAATCTAAAACTCTATAACTTTGTCTTTTAAACCAACTTTCTCTCTGCCATATTTCCCGAGATTTGGGTGACGTAGCTCAATAGCTTAAAAATTATTGACTTTTATGAAAATTACTTTCATTTGTCTACACATATACGTATGTGCCAAACCCTGCTTTGCTTTGTTCGCTTTGTGGTCGCTTTACCATAGTCACGAGTTAGGAAGTTTGGTGATGAGCTGAAATTACATTTCAACTATGATTCGCTAGACTTTTTCGCGAGCAAATCGGTATGGTGTATCAACACTGTATCAAGTACCGCCGTCTGATGAGAAATGGTATTTTTGAACTGTATATTAATGCAAAACGTCGAAAGACGTATCAAATTTTCTCAGAGATCGATACAGTGATCGAAAGTCTTACTAGGTCCCACCTGTTGGATGGGTCATATCCCTTGACTCTCTGAACTTGTCAATAGTTTTTGTATTGGTAATGATTTATTGATTTACTTCAATCGAATGTAATTTTGATGGTCACGAAAAACATACTTAGAAGAAGAACTATTAGAACCTAGAACGGTCTTAATCTCTCATTAGTAATTTCATTTTGCTTAGTCTACCTCTATGAGTTCTACTGAGCTACTTAGTTACTGTCTATAAAATGTCTGGTTAAAAAATGGCGTATGTCTTGAATAGAACTTAAACTTCACACTCGTTAATTTTGTCCTGTTCTATTCGGTTTTGAGAGTAATGAAAGTAGACAGCGTATCATACAAATTTTGGCTCTATTTGTCTGTACGTTTTCATATAAAATAGTACAGCTGTCACTCGAAGCACTTCTGCTTGAAGTGGATTGATTTGATCCAAAGTATTTAAACACTGAAGGTAATGCCAATGCTCCATGGATCAGAGAAATTTTGAATTCCGACTTTCAGGTAAATTCGTTTTTGTAATGTTGTCATCGTAATTTTTTCGCGTGTCTAATGTTGTTGCACCTGTGCAACTTGACGCAAACGAATTCAATATGTGTACAACATAACGAAACTAAATTCATCTGAAAGTAGGGATCCGTACGTGTAACTGCGCATACACAAGGCTGTAAACTTTGAGGAGGTTACGCTTACGCAGATACAGATACGCGGGTGACACACCACAGTTGATGATAAAATGGCGGATTTCATACAAAAAATCACCTCCTGTGACGATTCTCGTCGCCGTGATGATTTGGTGAATTTTGTGTACATGTAGAATCATCAGAAGTGGTGTGTTCCCGAATAAAATGGCGATCTACGTGACCTCCCTAAAGTTTATAGCCTTGTGCATACGCACTACCTTCATTTATATACTTTGGATTTGTTCAAAGATTATATTGAAGTGGTTCACTGTTCACTATTTGTAGTTCAAGTAACCGCTTGAAAAACATTAGAATTTATTTCTTCCGCATGCCACTCTTCTTTATTCTCGAATACAACTCTTTTGTAGGGTGGAACACTATTTTCGCATGTAACTCTTTCGAGTGGTTTGCCCTTCCCATTTTCGGTTTTTTTTTTTTTATTATTTTTTTTACTCACAACAAATATCACGTTCAAGATAAATAGAATGTATTTCCAACACATTAGCCGGAAATCGAATTCCGATTTCTTTTGACTCCGATCTGGCTCCATTTTTCGATTGGTGTCACTTTTCCAGTCTTTTCGTAGGTCTTTTCTTCTTTAACAAAATGCGCAATCAGACTGATTTGCACACAGACAAAGAGTGAAATGTTTTTGCAACATTCCATCTTCGATTCCACACATGTTATCAGTCCAAAAAAAGCTTATCGACGCTTTACCTGATAAAATGCCAATAAATCAAGCTGTGTTTTGATAAAGGTCGATACATCCGGCGCTGATTCACCTGATTAGAAAACTAAATGGAAGATAAGTCATAACTCTCAACTTTTGCACGAAGCAATGGGATGGAAGCACTTACAATACCTAGCCAAAGAGTTTATTTACTGATAGAGGATGGGCATCGAACATAAAATGCGAGATCAACACCTCGCGAGATATTTGACATTAGGCGTGCTAAAATTTTAAAAATATGGATAACTAAAACAGACAAATCGGACTACCGTTGCCGATTTATCTCGCCTAATGTCGAAAATCTTGCAAGGTGTAAATCTCGCATTTTATGTTCGATACCCGTGCTCTATCAGTAAATAAACTCTTTGTACCCAGCACAATTTTCTCTTTTCTGTGTTTTCGTTTCTTTTTCGTTCGCGTTCACATATAAACTGAGTCGTTTTGAAATTTAAATTAATTTATTGCTTGCCACAAGCGAAAATTGATTCTAACATATCAATTTGGCCCCTGCGAAAATGGTCGATTACATGAGGGATATTTGTGTGACACTATCGTCAAGGAATCTCTATTTTCGCGGGGTGCACAGTCATTCGCCTTCGGCTCGGATATGCAAACTCTACCCTTGTCAAAATAACAGTTTTCAAACCTTGGCGCTTAAACACACACTTGTGAGTTGCTCGTATCTCAAAATTGTTCCCCCATGTAATGAATCATTTTCGCAGCATGCACTGTAACCTACTATTAGACTTTAAATTCGCGTGTGCAAATTATGTGTATCTCTGGGTATCGTAGATACCTGGATTGGGCCGAAAATCTGATTACCGGGACGAAAAATGAAAAGCAGGAAAATGGGGAGCGATTATCAATTACATTTAACTGATCTGTAGGTCGCAGTAGCGAATTTTGGATTTCAGCGCCCCGGGCTATTGGAAGTCAAGGATTAAAAAATAATTGCAATTCTATCGCGTTCTCTCTCATAGATGCCATGCCAGCTGTCATTCACATGTTCATTCAAAACCAGAGAGATGCTAATTATAACGACTGGGTCGTTTCGACTGATAGAGGGAATATGTCGAATGACAGTTGGGTTTTTGAGAGAGAATTCAATACATTTTCTCTCAACCAATTTTAAAATCATTCGACATATTCTCTCGAAACGACCCAGTCGTCAAATTAGCATCTCTCTGTTCAAAACAGCCTGGATGAAGCGGGTAACAGTGGCAGAGACCGAAATATGCGAGAAAGTGGTTCTGTCGTAAAATTTTTAATTTTTTTATGCAAAAAATAATCAAAATGTTCCTAGGTATAATGCTCACAACAGCTCAAGCCTTTACTTGTCTGAAACGCGACAATCTAATTTATATCAGATTAGGTTCACTTTTTCGTTGTACCACTTTGGCGCAAAATGACGCAAAACGACTCTGTCACTGTTATCTTCATCGGTTTCAGTGGGTTTATTCTACTTTGCCACAGGCGTATACCAACCTATCATTTCTCCGCACTTTTACGACTGCCATTTTGTTTGTTTACCTTGGCGTGTATTCAGCACTTTGACAGTTCAAATGACATTACACTTGTGTTTGAACGCTCTTTGGTCTGTTCCAATGTTACTAGAGCTGTCAAAGCGTCATCCATAGAGCAATTAGAATTGACCAAGAGTAACACCACGTTTGTAATCCATAAATCGTTTATTGAAAACTTTCGCTTCCTTTCCTAGTTTACATTTTCGACTGTTTTCCATTAAAATTACAACCATTTCTGACACAATTACGAAGTTAAAGATGTACTGGAGACTACTGTGCTTGTTCATTACGTACAGCAGCGTAACCTGCTTGACCATTGTTCCAAATTTGTACGTCGCGTTGAGTTTTTCTGCATCGTATAGCCCTTGCATACGCGAATCCTGCGACAATACCTAAAATCTGCGAGACCAGACAATGTTTTACTACAAATTCGTAATTGTAAATTCGATCAGGCCGAAAACACACGATCAACTGTAGCACAATTGCAGAGAAATGATAACAGATGGCCACACCATGGAGCAGAGTTGGTTAACATTTCTCTTTCTTTCTTTATTCCATTTCTCAGCAATGGAAAATAGATCGTTTGTTTTCGGCTGTAGCTACCTGCAAAACCGAAAAGAGAATAGCCGACGAACCAATGATCAAAAGGCTTTCAGAAACAATTTGACGGATTGGTTCGAAGCATCCATAATTATGATATTGATCGCACGTTAGGTCTGTGTAACTGGTGTCTCGAAGACAGCACGATGATGGCATCATATCGGTTCTGGGGGTGTGATGGGTCGTCCAATCGTCATAAGAGTGAGCAAAAGCAGGCCAAGGTGGTGAATATTTGCCGTATTTTTGCCAATCTGTGTAATCATTGGCGCCACAACATTCGAACTAAAATTTAAATTTTAGTACTTTCTCAATTGACCCGTTGATGGATGGCTGACTTGTGACTGAATCCAATCGACTTCCTGTAGATATTCCTGTTCATATGAATAAAAGTACATCATCGACCTGAGTTGACTGGAGACCATATCTCCCGATTTAGACATCAGAACGAAGCTGGTGACTGCTGTGGCCACTTGTAATACGAACACCAACATCATTGCCAATCCATACTATCGTAGTGACGCGGTTTTTAGTCATTATCTGAGCGAAATCATTTTTTTACCTTACCAGATTCGCAAAGGCTGTCTTTTCCATGAAGGTTACAGCAACACCAACCACAGCCACGATCATTAGAACTATTCCGGTTACTAGGGCGAAAATTATCAAAGTGTTGAAACCGTATTCCATCATGACGTTGTACGGAGAAAGTAGGACGGATATTGATATGCCACTCGCTATCATCACAAAACTAGCGATCTTTAATCGAGAAAATTTAATACTTAGAGGATTCGGCTTTCACCTTCGATGAAGGTCTAAAATGTAAAGAAAATCAACAGGATTTGGGAAAAATAACATTTACAACGATCATCGGTAAATTATCGTTGATTTCAACGATGTGAATTGAAAAATCATTGAGAGAGTAGTAGGATTTAAGAGTGAAATCGCGAATTCTTCGAACAATTTGTATGGAGGATCCTTGCTTCATTACCGGTTCAAGGAGCTATATCTCACCTCTCTCGGATTTGTCAAAACCTGGGAAAAACAATTTCTTTCATTGAAATTTTCCATTTTTACAAGAAGAAAACGAAAATTTCTGGTAAAAATTGACCATCGGGAACTTTGGTCACCCACCTCTACCTCATGTGAATTTGGCTTTCTTGGTACATCAAAATGTTCCATAATGTAGCACAAGCTCCGAGGATCATTTATCACAGGCATCCTCCTTCAAGCAAAAGTGCTATTAATGACAGCTGCCAAATAAAGTACTATTTTGTATGAAATTTTATCCCCACTCTTTTTACAGTGTAAAATTTTGTATGGAGCACTGTCAAGTTTCAATACCCTATTTAGAGTACCACTTTTGCTTGAAGTGCGTTGATTCAGCCCAAGTTTTTATACTTTTAGAAAGTAGGAAGTCTATGCCTTCCCATGGAACCATCAACGGCCAGGTTTTTTGATACGCGCAGGCGTCACTGGTCAGAGAAACATTTTTCTTAATACAGTTGATAGAGCTAGTACAGCAAACGGTCCGACGTATTTGATGTCTTCTGTGATCGGCCTAGTCTAGCCGAAATTCCACCTGAGAACCATCGATTTTTCAAACATTTCTATCAAGAAAACGAGGATTCCGAGAGAGGCAAGATATACTTCGTTGATATCTAAATGAAGCAAGGATTTTATGGGTACCAAACACTTCAAAAATCCGGATGGCATGGCTAGCCGATTGTTCGAAGATTTCGCGATTTCACTCGTAACTTTTCGTTTCTTTATTGTTCCAACTTTCGTCAAAAACAAGGATTTTATCAACGCACGTCAATCATACTACCAGTACTGAAACTTGACAGTGTGTCACATAATAAAATTTGTGAAAAATTGTTGCAGAATGCAGATTGACTGTAAAGCAGAAAAATGTGTGGAATTACAATGGGGGATTCTTTTGAAAAAGATTTTTCAGCTATAGATCATCTTTAGTTACGGTACTTTCAAACGTAGACTCAGATTATTTTCGTTGTGTTTTATTGGTTTTATTTAACCCAAAATATTATGTCAAAAAGGAGCTGCCATTTGAGTACTAAATTTAAAATCCTGTGTAAAAAAGAGAACGATCAATAGGCGGCGGTTCAAAATCTTTCGTTCAAATGACATTATTTTTTTATGTGGATGGCAGTTCTTAACGTGGATGGCATTTCAAACGGCCTTGAAGATGATCTATTTTTAAGTCATTTTCCAAACATTTTTATGAACTGTGTACTCATCTTTTTTAAAAAGGGAAGTGGCTGCTGTCACTTCTTTGACGCATGCGTTGATTTCATCAAAAATTAAAGTGGTTCACTGTTCACTATCGTAGTTTCCTGAGGCTTAGTTCAGGTTAAGGTAAATATGCCAACCTCCCGCCCATATATTTACTTTGGTTCAGGTAAGCGCTTGAAAAATGATACAATTTTCGTCTTTGTGCAATTCTTGTTTATTGTCGAAAACTCGAAACGAGTTTTGTAACTCATTTTTAGGGTGCATTTTTAGGGTCGTCTGAAACCCTATTTTTTTCGCATGCAAATGTGTTGCCCTTCCCATTTTCGGTGTTTTTTGATTATTTTTTTTTTATTTACTCACAACAAATATAATGTTCAAGATAAATAGAATGTATTCAACTTGAAAAAACAAATTTTTTTCGGAAAATTCAGAATTTTGTGGACGACTGACGTGTGTTTACGATAAAGTGTTTTGTTTTTTGTGTCTCAGAGTAATTGTATTTCTTTTAGTCAGATTTGATTTACTAAACATTTTGTTGGCTGAATCTCTGTTATGTAGTGTTACGGTTACCGAAAAAGTTGGAGTTATCGCCAAATCGTCAAGAAAATCAACTTTTTCCGTGCGACTACTGATGTACCGTTCAACATAACCTCACTACTCAACCAGTGCTGAGTTTTGATATTTTTTTGGAAAATCGGATTACTGAACGATGCCGCCCCCGACAGTGAGGAAGTGCACGAAGAAAAACTGTTCGTCAGAAAGCTCAGAGGATGTTACGTACAATTGCTTCATCTGTAAAGGTCCAATTCATTGGCTGTGTTATGAAATTAACAGGCCGCCAAGTTTTATATTAGTAACCGTCAATGTCGTACTAGTCTGTGATGAGTGCCTAAACAATCCTAAGGAATATTCGTCACCGAAACGTAAGCAACCGTCAACCGCTAATCTTGTCCAAAGAACATTCGATGTAAAAAACTCCGTTCTATCGCTGTCGAAATCAGTAACCGTTCCACAAGTATCGACACCGCCGAACAACAATACCGTCAAACAAAGTCAACAAATTCAAACAGCTGTGGAATCATTGATTCAAAAGGTCGAAATCCAAACCGCTACGATTGAAGGACTAAAAATATCAGTGGAAACGATGAACGAAACCATTTCTCAACAAAAAGTTGCTGTTTGTGAGTCAACGGTAGTCAACAATGAAAGCATTCTATCGATAAATAAGTCAATCCCACAAACCGTGAAGAACGCGACGAGAAAGTCATATGCTGAAGCCGCTAAACAGGTTGCTGTTAACAATGAAACGCCGAAATCTACACTGACAACACGGCCGAGTAAACCAGTTCTAACCGGAACGTCAACAAGTGTGATTGGCAGACCATTAGTGAAGGATCGTTCTAAATCAATGAAACCCGAAAAAGCTTTATGGATTTCACGCGTTCATCGGGAAACGACGGAAGAGGAAATGTCTCTATACATCAGGAATTCGATTAAAATTTCGTCGCCAGATATATCGGTCCGAAAACTCGTGAAGAAAGGTAGGGATTTGTCAACGTACTCGTTTATATCGTTCCGAATAACGTGCTCAACATCAAATTTCAATTTGTTAATGGATCCAATGCACTGGCCGTCTTATTGTCACATACGAGAATTTGATTTGGAACAAATGTAATCAGTGGATGTGAAATTGTAACACGTAATTGCTAGAAAAGAACTGGAAGAAATGTAGGAGACAATGACGCCCGTAAACACAGATTTTAACGTAATTTTTAACGCTTTTGAGTTGTGTTCAGCCAAGTTTGGCGGTGAGTTATAGAAATTGAAATTGTAACTGATTATTTGATAAGGTTTCTTTGTCGTAAGTTGATTTATATCTGATTTTTTATGTAAATTATTCAGCCAGTATTTGGCGGTGAAATAAATTCAAATCAAATCAAATCAAGATAAATAGAATGTATTCAACTTGAAAAAACAAATTTTTTTCGGAAAATTCAGAATTTTGTTTTTGTTAAGTTGCATCTTTCATATAAACTTCGCAGTTGACACAATTTGTGTGTCACCGCCTTCGTGACAGAGTTGTCTTATCTTGTTCTTTCAGAACCTTGAATAAATGAAGCAAACTTGACAGAAGAACAATTGGGTCTCCTTCGCGTTGCAATGCCTAGATGTAGGTTACATTTCAGCATGTGACTAACTTGCCACCACCTTTTTGTTGCAAAAATTCGAATTAGGTCTCTTTCGCGGTCTTATGTGTAGCTACAGTGAATCATTCACTCTTCTTATCATTTTATGCATTCCAGTCATAGGTTTGTTCCAGGGTTATTTGGCTCGTCGAATCGTCATTTCACAGACATGTAAAGCAGTAGACTGATTTCCCAAATTTGACATTATAACAAAAGATTAATTAAAATTGGAATTAGGTCTCCTTTTCGTCGCTATGTGTGAAAAGAATGTCTTTTACATAAGTGACATAACGTATTGTCTGGCCTCTATCTTGACATAATATAGTTTCGACCATACCATGTGTTGACGTTCATTGCAAGAACTTGCGTGCCCAATTATGATCGAAATCAGTTGGAAATAAATAGGTAAAATTGTGAGTGTAAAGACTGAAGTTATTTGCCATTTTAATCTGGTTTCATTGTGCTCACAAACGAAAATGCAGTAACACCAATGAAAGATGTAGCGGAGAAACGAAATGCTAACGGAGATATTTCATCGTCCCTCATGCACTTGAGTTCCATCCCACCCCATTGACAAACAATTTTCTTGTGACAATCATCATTTTGATGATTTATTTGCTCGATTATTAGAAATGGAGAGCATTTCATTCGAAAAAAATATTCGAATGATTCACAATAAGACATTGAGGGCATTTCCTCCTCTCGATAATTTTAATTTGATTTTTATTGGCATTTTATGTTTTATTGTTTTGAATATCGGTGGCATCATGACGAATTCACGCCAAAAACGATCCTGTCGGGTTTTTCAATTGAAAATGTTAACCAAGAGAAAGGATGGTGAAGAAAAATGTATTTAACGACAAGTCATTCTAAGTAATTAAACACTAAAGGTAATGCAATCCTTCAGCGGATCAGTCTGATTAATAAAACTCGTGCAGCGCCTACGCCATTCACAGAACTTCACTGTTTGAAAAACTTTCTCAGCACAGTGGGAATTGATTAAGCGAGATATGGTATGTAAACACAAGCAGGAGTGGCTGATTTGTCGAGTGAACTTTCAGTAGGCTCAGATTTGGAAAAGTGGGCACAAACAAATGTTTACAATAATGATAATAAGTACATTGTTAACGGAGAGCGAAGACCAATTAAATTTAACTGGCCTCAATGGTCATGGCGAAAATTTCTGAATGAAAATTAATCGAAATTTAAAGTTCGAATTTTCGAAGTATGAATTGAAAGAGAAGCAAATACTTTAACCCAAGGCAAGTTAAAACTAACTAGTCTTCGGTTTTCTCGTTCTGACCATAACAGTCTATTATACAATACTTGTCAACGTAACCCCACTAAATTTTTCGTCAAGTAGTCCGTAACCTCAATTAATCCACGCCATTAGTCGTATAAATTTATACGTCAGAGAGAGCTTTTTTCTCTATTGTTACGATCTGTCAGTTTTTCTATTTTGCGATTTAGTATGGAAATGAAAACTAAAATTGAGATATCTTTGCTGTTTTAAGTGGTTTTTCATATTTTTTTGGACCAAAATGTTTTAAAATGTGTTTGGAATCGATTGGCATTAACAGATTGTGTGAAAATATTTTTTTCTATTTTATTATTTTGTTAATCGATTCCAAACACACTTTAAAACATTTTGGTCCGAAAAAATATGAAAAACCACTTAAAACAGCAAAGATATCTCAATTTTAGTTTTCATTTCCATACTAAATCGCAAAATAGAAAAACTGACAGATCGTAACAAAGGAGAAAAAAGCTCTCTCTGACGTAGAAATTTATACGACTAATGGCGTGGATTGACGTTAACTGCGTTTAATTTACTGGTTTTTACATGAAAATCATTAGTTCAATTCGATATTTTTCGACATGTCTGACAGCTGGGATCGTGTCTGACGTTTATAAGGTCATGAAAATGATGTTTCCACATTACATAGCTCTACTTAAACACTGTATATAGAGTGTTCAGTGAGATGGAAATCTGATCAGTTAATAATTAATTATATTTTAACTAATCTGTTGGTCACACGTTAAAGTGAGAGGAGTTACATTACAAATTTAAACTGGTCTTTTATTCATTCATTAATTTTTGACAGCTGACCCACAGACTAGTTAAATTGAACTGGTTTTCGATCTCTGTGAACCCTCTATGGTAGTTTATAAAGCGTTTAAGGAGAGCGAAAACCAGTTGAATTTAACTTGACGAACGTATTACGATATTTCGAACGTATGACCTCTAGCACGCCTCTGCCATATCGCAATCCATGCTTTTAGCACAATTTCAGTTCAGTTGAAATTTCGAATGGAAATCATTATTTTTTGAAGTCACCTGATGATATGGATTTAAGTCCGTATGGTCAAGCTTTTTGACTTTTTTTCATTTCCTGTTACAAACAAGTATTACTGACCCTGCAGCGAACTGTTATGTGAAACGGATAAGCTTTGCAAATATCAAAATTCACATAAAACATTCAGCAAATCGAAATGATTAACAATTTGGAGCAATTTGAATCGGAAATATTGAATTTTACAAAACACACGCAGGAAATATCAATTTTCATTTTAATTGAAAAAAAAAACGAATTTCAATTTGAATGGGGGCGCAATAATGACCGAAAAAAGCAAATAAATTTACCATCCATTCTCATTCCAGTGAGGTTGATTATCATGCAAATATTTATGGATTTTCATTCCAAATAAAATCGATAAAATAAAACGAATAATGAAGTCCCCCCCATATAAAGAGTGTATCCACTAGACATTTCATTCAAATTGAATGATTACATGAAAGCATTCTCGATTTTATTACTTTTTACGAGTTGTAGGAAGATGTGAGGAATTTATGCAGCCCACAACAATCTCCGATACACACAAGAGAAGAGTTATTATCGGTTTTAAAAAGAAAGAATGGGAATGAATAGAATGATATGCAGACGACGAAACAATTTTATTTGAAAATACAATTTTTGCTTAAGATTTATTATTTAGTTTTGGATTGCAATTTTCAAAATAGTACATAATTGAGAAGTCGTGTACGACTTGGATGCAAACAAGTAACAGGTGTCCCACACCGCAATTCTGAACGTCTTAAGTCTCAATCCAGCATGTTTAAATCAATGAAAGTCTAGAACAGGTATGGTCGATCGGCGAATTCGTCTTAAACGCACTGACATTATATGTCAAAATAATATGAAAATGAGTGCGTTTAAGTACGAAAATCAAACTTTTATGTCCTCCGGGCGGACAATAGACCATACCTGTTTTACACTTTCATTGGTTTAAATTTCATCACACTCTTTCTTAAGTTTTCAGAGAGGTGTTAATATGACGACTGGGTCGTTTCGACATATAGATGAGGTAATAGGTCTCTTCCAAGTGCAAAATCGAAATGTTAATCGTCATCCACAACCAACATAACCAAACAATGTTGTTGACAAAATGTATGGAAAAGCGTTAAGGTTATGGCTCTGTGGATGACGTTTGACAGTATACTGCACTTGGAAGAGATCTATACGTCAAATGATTTTGAATTTGGTCGAGAGAAAATGTGTTGAATTCTCTATCAAAAAAACAGCTGTCTTTCGACATATTCCCTATATCCGTCGAAACTACGTCACAGTGGTCATACTAGCATCTCTATGTAAGTTTTAAGTGCTTTTTAGCGAACATTTTAGGTGATTAGTCTGTTCCGAGGTCTTTTTAAATGTCAAACGTAATTCACAGAAGACAGGAGCTCGTACAACAGGACGGAAGACTTGTGAACTTTGACAGTTGTAACTTAACGAAAGTATAACTGTTCGCGCACTCCAACGAGCCCGTTTGCTTCACCTTCAGTATTTATTGGTGATTTGCAGCAAAGGGTGCGATGCGTAGCGGAAATAAATCGGACATACTTTATGTCCGATATTTACAGTGTTATAGAAAGTAGTGTCATCTGTTGAGCGTGAAAATCGCGAATATACTTTGAATTCAATTTGATATAAGTCGGAGCAACAACATTAGTCACAAGAAATTGACATGATGGCAATATTACAAAAACTAATACACCCGAAAGTCTGGATCTGTTATTTCTCTGATATGTATGTCTGAGTTTGAGCATATATGAATGAGAGATATTTACGACATGTCGAAGGAAACCGTGGACTGGAGTTTTATGTGTTGGACACACTGAAATTGAGCTAGTAAGATGTAATTTTGACCTGTTACTAGCTTAATGTCAGTTTTTTTTTGTCCCACGAATATTCGACTTTGTCGTATCACTCTTTCATATATGGTTTGAGTGTATTTGCATCACAATACGTCGTGTAAACTGTAAACAAATATAACCATCAATTGAAACCAAAAGATTGAGGTTATGTCTTTCTGTTTCGTTGAGTTAAGTTCTTTTGCTTTTCTTTCGCGACGTCTGAAAGTTTTCGTTATGTCTGATGTTTCACACACAATTGAACATGGTGTCTAATAAATTGCTTCAGTGACACACTAACGATTCCAATAAAGTTCTCACATCATCTGTTGTATTGGAATTGTAAGTTCACTGCTACTGAAACGAATGTGTTGTGACGGAATTAGAGGTAGACGAATTCGTTGACTCTCCGACTCCGTGGAGTCGAGTGGACAGAGGAAATCGATTAAGAATTTTCTAATTGCGTTCTAGATTTCAATTGTCTATTAAAATTAATTCACAAACTAAAACAAAAATGAGTGGGAGGCCTGAAAACGTATACCAGCAACTATATGTAATGCACGTTGATTATACCTTCGGGAAATAGAGAAATGAAAATTGAACTGAGCCGAATGATATTGTGAGATTATTGTTTTTTGTAGGTAGTATTATGTACATGAAAGCCTCGACGGGAATGCAACATTTGACATTTGAATACGAGAGAATTAATTTCTTTCCATACGGCACTTTTAGTCATACGCGCATTCACATGACCTTATTGAGAAAATGGGGAATGATTTCCTAACCGTGGTTTCTCTAACAAAAAAAAATCATTTTGCTTTCAGCGTTACAATCAGTACTCTGCAAATAACGCTACAAATCCAGAATCCAGACACACCAGATACTCCACCAACGCCAGTCAGTCCAAGAGAATCGATCAGCCCGGACGGATTAACACTCATCAGTTCCGAGTCAAGTGACACGGCCGTATCAGGTAGGATTTAATATTTAAATGAGACCATCAACTACAATGTATGCTAAAAAGAGAACCCTAAAAGAGCAGGATTCACATCTAGAGGCGAAATTACATTTCTTTTGCTATTAATGTCAAACAACAAGAGATTTTTTTGGTATTTTGACTTCTGAGATTTTGACAAAAGGTTTATACCAAAAATTAAAATCGAAAACACGAAAAAGACCTAATTCAAATTTTTCTTTTGTTCTTCTGTCAAGCTCGCTATGTGCAGAGTAACTCTAGCTACACACAGCAACACAAAGCGACCTAATTCAAAAATTTCTTTTGTTCTGCTGTCAAGTTTGACAGTATAACAAAAGATAAATTTAAATTAGGCCTCTTTTGCGTTGCTATGTGTAGCAACAGTAAACGTTGAGATTATTTTTTTCTGTGGACCACACTGGTTATTTTCGTTATCACCGTTGCAAAGCGACGTAAAACACATCTAAATCTAACTCAAACTGTTTGTGACAGTGGAACAAAATGGAAATTAAAATTAGGTGTCGCGCTTTGCTGTGTAACATTCTTCTGGCTGAAACGATCGCGTGACAAATGTCAACTCAGGGAGTTACACATAGTGACAGGAAGGAGAACTAAACCAAAATTTTCTGTTGTTCGTCGGCCAAGTTTGACAGTATAACAAAAGAAAAATTTAAATTAGGTCTCTTTCGAGTCGCTATGTGTAGCTACAGCAACTTTACAAAAATCAACTGTCGAAATGTCGTTTCTACTGCTAGAATCGTTATATTGCTACCGTTTTCAGACACAATTTATGAATGGACTAAGTACTAATTTGTATACGATATACCGTTTACATCTTGAAAGTTCAACAATCTGTCCTTTCAATTGAAATCTGAGACAGAAGCTGAGAACAGCGTGCTCGTTTTTTACCATCGTTACCATAGTTAACTTCTATCATCTACCTGATGATTAGCATCATCGAATAATGGATGACAAGAAGAACGAGATAATTATCCATCCACATAAAATTGGCTTTATATTCCATAACTGCACCCATTGCCAGTGTGTGTATGTGTATAATGTATATAATAACAAAAAGTCGTCAACTTCTTCACTGTTATCGCATTTCCTGCTTCCTTATAAAAATTCAAGCTCTTTGATCTTTCTTAAAGATTATGTCATTCAAAGCTGATGAACATAATAATGAAACCGGCAGCAGCAACGTGAATTAATGAAAAAGAAAAGAAATGAAAGAAGAAGAAGAAGAAGAGGTGGAGTGGTTTTGCTATATTAATTAGCAACAAACTCATAATAATCTTAAAGATACACAATGTTTGCTCCACGTTTACACATTTTAAGGATGTTGATTTTATATGCGAATGCTCCACTATTATCTAACCGTAAATGGATGGCAGTAAATTGTAGTAGGATGATAGAATTTGATTAAATCTTCGGGTACACAATATTTGCATCAGTATGGGACGGCGTAAAATTTAATGTAAAGACACGGAGGCCGTTTCCCATCATTATCACCAACTTCTCAATAATGCCGTTTTTGCTTGGACAAAAATGGCGCCACCGTGTATTTTGGTATATTTAATGAACATGATTGTATGGAACACTTCAGGCGCTGTGTTGTATACTTGGCACGAACTGTCACCAAATATATCTGTCGACTAGGTGGGGCCTAGTTTTGAGGATTAAATCACTAAAATTCAAATCACAGATATGAGACTGTAGCTACACGTAGCGATGCGAAAGAGACCTAATTCAAACTTTTCTTAAGTTCTTATGTTAATTTTGACATTACAGCTGGAGTAAGCCGGCGAAAAGCAATCTCCTGACAGCGAACGTTTTGTGACAAGCCTTTTTAAGTAATTTTCTTGATGAAAGGCGCCGACTTCCTGTAGCTGCACATAGCGACACGAAATAGACCTAATTCAAAATTTTATTTTGTTCTTCTGTCAAGTTTGACAGTATAACAAAATAAAAATTTTAATAATGTGTGTTTCGCCTTCGTGTAGTTATGTGTGGCTGGAATCACTCTAGCTACAAAATAGTACCACGAAAGAGACCTAGACCTAATTCAAATTTTCTTTTGCCCTTCTGTCAAGTTTGACATTAAAACAAAAGAAAAATTTCGGGTAGGTCCCTTTCGCGTCACTAATAGCTACAGTTAGAGTTAACGCGATAAATGAATGCGATCTTTTGCTAAAATAACATTTCTCAAAGTCTCCCATCATATAGCTGAAATTCAAATTATCATAACTGACGCGAACAATAATCATAACTGAATTTTTATTGCAAAACAAGAAGAAGGAGAAATAACAGATCAACACCGCAAAAAAAATAGTTGGATAATTCACGCCATCCACATTTATTTGATTACTAAATTTCCATTCGCATTTTGTGCATTTCTCTTCATATTGCCTATACCTCAAATGTTATTCCTCTCTCTCTCTCTCTCGCTCTTTATCATGATCACGTTATATTTAGCATAAATAATTTAATGTCTTTCTCCGGCAAGAACCGCTGAAGGAAAGTTCATTTACCTTTTTTTGTGATGTTGTTATGCGCATAATAATTACAGCAAAAGACGAAACGGCTAAAATTTATGGCTAAACTTACAAATGATGGCCAAAAAAAATTTGATTTACAAATCAGTGGCTCTGTGTGATCAGTGTAAAAGTAAAAGAAAAAAAATGAGGAAAAAATTTAATTCAAAACAAAAAAATCGTCTGAATGAAAATGAATTATTTTCGATGGAACGAAAAAAATTTTGTTTTTTTTGTTGTAACCAGGCGAAATGTGAAGTGAATTTCAATTTTTGCGTTTAAATTTATTTCAATTCGAATTTGGTGTGTGCACTCCGACATATGTCCTAGACATCATTCGCGAAAAATTAACCTTTTTCCAACAGGCGCGGATCCTCCAGGTCAATTGGTTATTTTTTTATTTTTGTTCCGTAAAAATACTATTTATCAAAAACCACCCGCGTCAAAATATTTCTAAATTTTAACTTTTTTAACGAATCTCATCGAGTTTCCGTTTAAGAAGTAGATCGCCACCGGTTTTGAGGTGCTTTTGATTTTGTTTTTGACACATTACCACACTTGTTGTTGCCTGTGTGGAGAACTTTACCTTTCCAGTTTAAGACCTTGGACATGTATTTGACACAGCACTATGTGCAACTTGAAAAAAAAACTAAATTTCAAAATCCCGTGAAATTCAGTGCTTCCATATACGTACTAAACACGAAACACATATTAGGCAAGCCATTCTTAATCTACAGTGACAAGAAAGTCTTTTTATGATTTCAACTACTAACATGCTCTAGCTACACATAGCGACGTGAAACGACGAAATCAACCTAATTAAAAAATTTCTTTTGTTCTTTTGTCAAGTTTGACATGATAACAAAAGAAAAAAATGGATTAGGTCTTTTCAGCATTGCAATGTGTAGCTGCAATAACTATAGCTACACATAATAACAAAAACTACCCCTATTCTATTTCATAAAAAAAATTGAAATTAGGTCTCTTTCGTGCAGCTAGAGTATGTGTAGTTTAAGAAGTTTTATCAGGGACTGAAGTATGAATTAATGAACATTACAAAAGTAAAATTTCCCTGTTTACGGAAGGGTGACGCACTTCTTTATTCACTTCATAGAACACACACAGGTTCTATTGCATTGCGTCGCTGCGGCCACTCTGAGAATTTGTTTAAGATTTGAATTTTCAAACAAAAACTTTGTACTTCGTACGAATTCATCAGAAATGTAGTATCGGGTCCATACATCTAATCTTTCAGCTTTACACTGCCTTCAAGATTTCCATACCATCACTACGCACATTGGAATAATAAAAAAGCGAAAAGAAAGCTGGTGTTCGGCGCATAGTTTTTGTATTCAACATAGACGTCGACCACGACTGGTGAAATGATTTTTGCGTCAATTAGTTCTCAGTGTCAATTGACAAAGTATTCAGTAGTGAAATTTACCGCATGGTGGCGCAGGGACTAAAGTAAGGAACAATTGTGTAGGCAATTGGCGACAGTGCCCTTCAAAGTGGCAACACTGCCATCGATATTTGCCACCACGGAAAATTTCACTGTATCTTATGGTGAAGCAGTTTTTCTATGGCTCCAATAACCATGCAATTAATGCTTCGACTGAACTCAAGAAATTTAACCAATAAACCAACAAAATTTGCGTCACAAATGGCAATTGTTGAGGAAACCACACCATTTTCAAGAAAATTTTAGGATAAAGTAAATTTAAAGACAAAAATCGAATCATTGGTTAAATTTGTTGAGTTCAGACGCAGAATGCGACACCCTTAGCAAGTCACGAGTTCGAAAGTTTGAATTACTATGCCAAAATTCTAACTTCGAGTTTGCAGACGTAATGTATATATCTAGATATTTCCCGATCAGTTCTTACCGCTGCACTGATGGAAACCTCTTCACCAGAAAGTTTCAACCCGATGAATTATTACTACTTCTGGTGACAAGATTACCTGTAGGCTGCACAAATCTAGGAATTCAAAAATTTCGCCCTCGACGCATTTTTCCTTAGAGGTACTAATACCTCAAAGTGTGAATAGTCAAATAAAGACAAATCGCACTTCGTGCGAATAGCCTTTTCGTAATTATTTGCTCGAATCAGAGAGTATAAAGTGAGTATTTCTTTTCCTTGAATTTTTTTTTCTGAAACTTGATAGAATCTTACAAATTTGAAATGAATCCTAAAGGAACATAATTAAAATAAAGTCTGTAACCACTTAATTTTCAATTCAATTCAATCTTTATTCGTCAAAAACTACATGATGCCTTACGACCGAAATTAACACATTTTGAGAATCAGTTCTGTCCTTACCAAAACTTTACAACAAATGAAACAAGTGAGTTGATCAATCGCGGAGAACATTTGCTAAGGAAGCGTAATAAATCGAAGGGGAAACGACGAAAACCTTCATTCGAACGATCTCTCCACTCCTTTATTCGCCCAAGATGAATTATTTCAAGTTTTTCTTTACAAGTTTTACAAATTAGATTTGGCCCTTTCAGAACAAAAACATGGGCCCCTGATAAGATGTGGCTACACCGAAAAAAATCCTTATTTTAGTCCCTGTGGTGGCGCCGAATGTTCGTTATTAATACCTTAAGCAAGTGATAACCTTAGTCCATTTCACAATCATCTCCCGTAAACTTGAACTTTGCTCCTTCCCAAAGAAATTTCTCTCGTATCGATGTTCTGTAGCCTCTTCTGCTTCACTGTTTTAATGGCCCTCCCGTTTAAAAGGCAAACACAACGTCTGCACTCCCATAATCTATGATGGATGAATCTAATTGTACTTGCGAAAGTTTTCCAATTATTCGCAACAGTCCCTCACAGTTCTTAAACATGGAACAGCAGTCGGCCCCATAATTTGGCATTTGAAAGCAATAAAATGTAAGTATCCCGGTCGGTCCTCGCATTATTATTTATGAATTTAATTAATGCAAAACCATGTCGGTTGCAAAATGGTTCATGTAAATGTTTCATTAAGTTGATTATAATAAAATGGTGTCTGGATCGAGCATACGGATGGAAGACGATCTAATACACACACACACAGAGAGAGATAGCCCGAAAGCCGGGATAGAATTTAAACGAGAAACACCGCGAGCTATACAATTTCATTCTTGCATCCAACCTCTCTCCCTGTAACAATGGAACCATTTATTTAAAACGTATTTTCTAACTCACTTCCTCATGGCATCTTAAAACATTTTTCGCGCAATGTAGGTGTATTTTACCGTATACACCATAAACTTGCATATGCAAACGAAAATAATGTTCTCTGGCCGTGTATAAACATAAAAGAAGAGACCTGATTACGATAGTCATATTTCATTCTATTCCTCCGGGCTGAATTGAAATTTATTTTGCATATTAAATAAATAAAATGTTGTCTTGGCTGTATGGGCGCTGCTGCTCTGGCAAATCCATTTCTCTATAATAGTAATGAAGGTGAGATGTTGTTTGAATCATTGTGGATGGGAGGAAGAACACATATCGCTGAATGTAATCCTAACGTTCGGTTGTTAACATTATATTCAAATCCATTTCACTTTGCATACTAACAACATTTTATCCGGAATGGTTGCTGAGTTAACAATATAACAAATTCGACATAAAAGAACAAGCAGTCAACAAGCAGTTCATATTATTAGAGTCTGAGGCGATCCCTTTAATTTATTCAATTGATTCGAGTTGCAATAAAAGAAAAAAACTCTTGAGAATTGATTACAAAGTCAATGATTGCTCCAGCAACGATTATACGTGTGATTCATGTAAAATAGTAAAATGAAAGGGACATTCAAATGGGATGAACAAGCACACCACAGTTCGGAGAAAAATAATCTTAAAACAGGTCAGGGCTGACCGGAACCTGACTAAAACTTGATTAATTTAGGCACTGACCTAAACTGGCCTTGGACCTGACCTGTCCTGACCCGGAACTATCGAACTTGAACGTGTAAATTGAAGCGTTGCGTCACTAATAGTCAAGCTTGGAAATATTTTTAGCCCCGTACGAAGTACAAAGGGGCTTATAGGATTACGATGCCGTGTGTAATTGATGGAATTCGAAGCAGACGGTAAGGGCAAAGTGTTTGCCTATGTTCATAGATGACGAATCCGCAATAAAAATTTTGTCTGTCCGTCTGTCCGTCACGTCGATATCTTGAGTAAATCAAATCCGTTTTCAAAAAAAAAAAATTCCCTGAAAGATAGTCAAAATAGTGAGTCTAAGTTCGAAGATGGGCATATTTAGGTCGGCCCTTCGTGAGTTAGGGCCGCCTAAGTGCTTTAAGGTCTTTTGGGGATATTTACGGCAAAAAAAACGTTGGAAATGTAAATGAAACGGCAAAAGATAGGTAATGTTGATACCAATCCAGGAAAAAAAAGTTTTTTAAAATCGGTTGAGTGGCCCGTGAATTAGGGCCCTAGAAGTGAAAGGCTACTCGGCCCTAAGTGTATTTTACATATAACTCGAGTAAATTTCATCCTTTTTTCGTGATTTTTGTTTCATTTGAAAGGTAATCGAAGCCCGAATATAATGTGGCGAAGAACGTTTTAAATTTGGGTCCTTGGACTGAGGCCGCTCCTCGGCCCTAAGTGTATTTTGCATATAAATCGAGTAAATTTCATCCGATTTTCCTAATTTTTGTCTTATATGAAAGGTAATTGAATACCGAATAGAATGTGGTGAGAAAAATGTTTGAAAATTAGGTCCGTGGACTGAGGCCGCTCCTCGGCCCTAAGTGTATTTTGCATATAACTCGAGTAAATTTGATCCTTTTTTCCTAATTTTTGTTTCATTTAAAAGGTAATTGAACATCGAATAGAATGTTGTTGAAAAAAAAAAATTAAAATTTGGGTCCTTGGACTAAGGCCTCTCCACGGCCCTAAGTGTGTTTTGCATATAACTCGAGTAAATTTGATCCGATTTTCCTAAATTTTGTTTCATTTGAAAGGTAATCGAACACCAAATAGAATGTTGTTGGAAAAAAAAATAAATTTGGGTCCTTGGACTAAGCCCGCTACACGGCCCTAAGTGTATTTTGCATATATCTCGAGTAAATTTCATCCGATTTTCCTAATTTTTGTTTCATTTGGAAGGTAATCGAAGGCCGAATATAATAATGTTGAAAAAAAAATAAATTTGCGTCGTTGGACTAAGGCCGTAACTAGGCCTTAGGCCTCTCAATAAATTAAAATTTTAGGTCAACTTGAAATTTGTGTTACATTTGAAAGGAACGTCGTACGGGGCTTCGTAATTGCGCTATGCGCAATTTGTAAGATGTACACATTTCATAATAATTTGACTTCAACTAGGGGGACAGACGCACTAGGGTCACGTGCGCAATAGATGTACGGGTTCGTACGGGGCTCAGTCGCAGCAAACGCTCCGACTGTTCTGACGGCTCGTTTTAAATTAATCTTTGACCACGATCAGACTGTAAGTTAGTGTAACTATCGAATCTACTACTTCATTTTAGTAATATTGATAGATCGATAAGAAATCTGTTACTTCATTTGTTCTAACATTTTATTGTGATACATGAAACAAAGTCAACGAGAGCTCGGTATTGTATTTGCCATCTTTGTCGTTAACAGATGATGAATGAAATAAGTGGGTGGAGTACTACTGCCCCTTAGCCAACGGTTTCTTTAAATTCTTTCACATTTTTCATGAAATTTAAGTATTCTGATGGAGCTAAGCTCCAGATAGAATAGTAATTAATAGTATACGAGCCCAGGTATAATGCAATGAGTCTAACGTAGGTTTGAAGAGAAAGTGTTCCACACATTTCAATCTTATGTTAGTGTTTCTTTAAAGAGTTGTGTCCTGTTGAGACTCCTGTTAGCTTTTTCAGGTTGGTTCTTTTCAAGCGATATCTCGCGTTTTTGTCGTTTATCTTCATGTACTTCCTGGCTTGTCTGTAGGTGGTCAGCGGGTTTCAATGTTTCTTGAATATCTGCGCTTTCCAGTTTCCTTCCCGTTAAGAGTTGAGAAAGATACGGTCATCGATGGTGCAGGACCGATGACTACTAATGGCTAATAGAGAAGTTGAAACGTTTAAGTGGCCATATTTCATCGTAGATGCCTCCAAACCCCCATAAGACCCAATTTGCCCTGAAACAACATAAAATTACCTTTCTAAAGACATCCCACTCAACTATGTACGGTTCGTGTACATCGAGAAGTAAGAAAAGTGTAAGTTTTCAGTCTTTTTCGATTGAAAACTTTAAGTGCACATATCTCAAAGTGAATGAATTTTAGCATACATATAACTTTCTAATGACACCCCACACGACCCTGTACCGCTCGTGTAACTGGAGAAATTTCTGTAAGAAAATTGCATGTTTTCGGTTTTTGATCACCTGCGACCAGCCACACAAGCTTCGAAGAATTTTTTTGAAAGTGGTTTTGGCTTCTAGGGTCGAATACCTTTCTAGGCACATGTCAAAAATTCTACTGGAAAATGCGTCTGATCGAAAGCCTCGAAGTGAAACTTCATTTTCGTTATAATTCACCAAATATTATCGTGCTTTAAAAAGAGACTTGTGACTGTTCCAGCAACTAAAAAATGAACGGCAATGTGTACAAATTGTTTACTATTCAAATTTCTCTTCTTTTTACTAAAATATTTCGATAAAAATGCAGATTTTTCCCGAATCGCAACTAAGTTGTTTATTAATTTGATTTATTCAAATTGAATTCCATTTGTCGTCGCCGAATACATATTTGTATCACATTGGACATTCACCACACCGCACGATGTGACAATACTCCGTCCGAAATCTAAATAAAATTCGCAACAGAACACTTAGCCAATCTTATACCATTTTAATACCGCCAGATGAGTCCGTATATCACGACTCTGTTCTATATTAAGAAAGCACACAGCAAAATGTCAATGTTCATTATAAAATGCAGTACCGTAATAAACGTACACACAACACACACGATATCTTCTAGTCATCATCGCTCAACTATTATACAATACATCCAATTTTCGCGCAACAATGTTTCACTGTAAAAACACATATAATTCCATCCAACTGCAAAAGATAAGATACAAATCTTGTCAATCAATGCGCGACTCTTCTTCTCGTTGTTGCTGCTGCTTTTTTTTTCTTCATCTGCTTAACTTTTCCGATCTTTCTCTTTTGTAGCATTCTTTTTCAGTTCTTTTCTTCTTGTTCGTTTTTATTTTATTAAATTCTCTATTTATTTTTGTTATTATTCTTTTTTACTATTACATCATA
This sequence comes from Bradysia coprophila, assembly GCF_014529535.1. Classification (NCBI taxonomy): domain Eukaryota; kingdom Metazoa; phylum Arthropoda; class Insecta; order Diptera; family Sciaridae; genus Bradysia; species Bradysia coprophila. The sequence continues at coordinate 544,237 of NW_023503496.1, read as the reverse complement.
TTCACCTCTTATATAAATCATTTATGTGCTGGATGGAGTGTGGTATGTATTGCCTACCTATGATGTCGTTATACCTTAAAAAGTTAAGAGAAAAGAATTGTAAGTATATGGCTTGCAGGCCGTATGCGACCCGTACGCAATTTCATACGAAGAGGAAGAGAGCGTACACTGAGAGGAAACGACCAATTGAAGATTTATTTAGTTTCATTGAACAGTAGCAATGGATTGTTTCAAACTTAAAAATCATTTCCATTTCTATGGTTTTCTGATGGTGAGAAAGACAGTAAGTAGGACTGTTGACCACTGTTTCGATCTGAGAGAAAATTAAATACTTCTTTCGACATTTTGCGTTTATAAAAATATCATTTCTCACCGACCCATGACGACAGTGGTACTTGATACAATGCTCTAGAAACACTTTATCAAGTTGCACACGAACAAGTATAGCGAATCATAATCGAAATGAAATTCCAATTTATCACTATACTTGCAGACTCGTGGCGGTCTGTGGTTGAGCCACCTCAAAAGCCAGATAAATGTTTTGGCTTTAGTGTTCCTATCGATGTGAACGAAGGAAAGTTTTTTCAAACTTTCACAAGCCGCACATGTATGTGACGACGGTTTGGGATTCTTCGGATTCTTCTGTAGAAACGAAGTGCAGTGAAATGGTTAAATTCAGTTGGTCTGTACTCTTCGTCAAATTGTCATTACAATTGACATGTACAACGCACGAAAGGTCGTTACAAGTGCTTAAATATCTGTAAATTCTTGAATTGCGTTGTTTCTCCATTCGACGAAGAGGGTCAGATGCGAAAAGACAATTTTAAAAACGAATTTTCTTATTAAAAACAAATAGTTCAAGGACAATGTGAAAGGCGTTTGAATATGATCGAGTGTAAAGGAAACACAAAAAAAACTTGTCTAATTACGTCTAATGAAGAGGAGGCGCTAGAGTCTAGAGAAGTGAATTGAACCAGAGCGCTGAATGTACTAGATGCGGCAACGAACTGTTCAATCTGAACATATTTAAGATATTTTAAAACTGTTGAAAATCTCACCTGCTGAAGCAGCTCTTATCTTCAGGTAATTTACAATAGTTGCCACAGTTGTGGATCAATGTATATAAACACTGAATGTAATGCAAACCCCCGAACGGATCAGAGAAATTACAGATCCTGTTTTTCGGGTCATTTCAGCTTTGCCGTTTTTAAGGCCCGAAACTGGTCAAGTACCTGAAACTGACCTCAAATTACCTGAAACCTATTTAAACCTGAACCTGATTCTAAAATTTTTGACCTGGGGTCAGAGTTCAGGTCGACCGATGCAAGTTGTCAGGTATACCTGAAACCTGACCTGACAGGTTTAATTCAGGTTCAGGTCAGGTAATGTTGAAAAAAAAATTGACCGCAGCCGGCACCGGTCGACCTATACCATGACTATGTTGTCATCATCATATTTTGTTGTGGCTAATGTTGTTGCACCTGCTAAGTTTGTATGGAATCGAATTCTCATCACCACTAGCTGCAACTCGACGTAACAAAACTGAATTTATCTGAAAGTAGGGATTATGTCCAGGTAGCCATTCAAAACCAGTGAAAACGCACGGGACACAGCGCTGTTACTAGCATGAACGTACAAAATATTCGGAGGCTGACGAAATCACAGTAGGTAATAGACAGACAGTTGTTATTGGCCGTAAAAGATAGAGAGGTCTCTAAACGAACAAATCGAATCACTTTTTCGATTTCGAATATGAGAATATCGTGAACGGGACAAATTCTGCGTTAGCTTAACCCTTGCCAACTATCATTTTCAGTGCACTTCCGTGCATCAATTAAATGTCACTCAAGGCGTCAATCAAATTTATCTGTCGATACTTTGGCTTTTTCAATGCTATTAAAAACAACAGCAGGTCATGGAGACAATGAGTAAGTAAAAAACCAATCCAATACTCTCTCTAGCATCCAAACTCTCTCAAAAAATCGACTTAGGGGGAAAATAAGTTTGAGAAACGCTGATTTTTAATATGGCTTAAACACAACAACAACAACACGAGCGAACAAAGTAGCAGTGATTCATAAACGTACCTACCACCTTAATAATTGTAGTTTGGTTGCTAGGGAGGGTATTGACCAATCTCAATGTGGTTTGGTTAGTCATTCTTTATTGCATGTACAGATTTAGCGAATCATAAACGAAATGAAAATTAAATTTTACATTTCATCAAATACGTCGGTAACAGAGGGTTACGGAAAAGTACCAATGCATCCCAGAAAAGGGACCCACATCCATTGAAACTAAATGGCCAAGCCCATCTTGAGAGGAAGAGAAAGTTCGATAAAACAAACTTCAGCCCGTACACTCCGAGATTCAAAATTGTATACCAAACACAACGTTAAGCACCATAAGCCCCGCATGCTTCGTACAGCACTCCGAACGTACAAAAAAAACCTAATGGTTTATGTGTTTTTCGTTTTTATGTACGTGTGTACAAAAGCTACATTAAAACCTATATCGGTCAATGAACTCCATTTCTACATACATTTTCTTCCTCATCTGATCGTCTTTGTTTGGCGTATATATTCTTCGTCCAACATTTTGTAAATCTCTCTGTTTCGCTATATGGGAACCACACAATGGCCGTGGCATTGGCATTTACCTGCCAGGGTATGCGATGTGTACCATTTCGTTGTGGATGATGGTACAGTGTGTTTTCAATTTTGGTTTTAGAATGGGCCCAACGATCCGATGTTCTTAACCAGTAACCGTTTACGCTCGGTGTGTGTACCAAAGAGTTATCGGTCGCATGCAAAATAGTCATCGAACCAGATCCACATAGAATCAGATGTTCGGTTAGTCGGTGGTGCTTTGAACCGAATTTTACACAAGAAACATTGTTATGCCATATGATCGGTCGTTTGTGGTTTTTGAGTGAAATTTTGTTGTTTTTTTTGTTGTTGTTTTTCTTTGGTGGTTTGATGATTCGCGCCACATCAACAAACAAGCCAAAATTCTGGTGAAGCGCGAACAAAAATAAAACGAAAAAAAAAAATCGTCAAAACGATGGCTCCAATAAAATCCCCCAGTGAAATATTCATAATTTTAGACACTGTGCTTCGCGAAGTGCCATTTCAATGAATGGAAAGTGTGGGGTTCCAACAAAATGGATATTTTCAAAATTGAACCGGGATCATCGTCGATTAGTGCCAATTTAACGAATATCATTGATGATGAGTGCGATCGCTTGCCGGAGGTGAATTTCGATGCTGGTTCCGAATTCAATTTGCGTTTCTTTAATGCGCCGGATGATTCGAATACGTTGGGCGGTTTCAGTGACGCTGGATCGGTGGACGATGCGTCGGTGCGGTCACCGTCGCCGTCGATAAATAATGATAGTAACAATTGCGGTGGGAATTTGATTGAACCGTTTGTTGGTGATGGCATCGGTCAGTTTCAAATTGTTCAGCCGCCAGCTCTAGTGCATATTAAGTCTGGTAAGTTTCCGTTTGACTTTAACTGTAGGCTTGTCAACAGATGAAAATGGCATTTCTTTTGCCAGCGCGTGTAATAGGAATGATAAAATCGGTTAAGCGTTACACAATGATAATGTGAACGCCGATGATGAGTCGGTTAAATAATTCAGACGTTTCTACACGAATGTGTAGGTGTAGGAGAATGTTAAGTTTTGGCTTATGAAATGAAAAGGTTGTGGTGTTTTACCAATAGTGAGATTGAGCAAACAGGCCGTGATTTTGGCAGTGATCTTGTATACTCTGCCAATTCTGACGTAATCCCAAGGTAGCAACACCGTGGCGCTATCACTCCGCTGTTTCCATTGCACCATGTTGATGTTGATATAGCTTTAGAGTGTAGCTGCTTGAGAAAAGTTTGTTTTTAAAAAGTACATTGGGCCAGTTGTTGCTCATCATGGTCCACTGATCCATATGGTCAAGTTAATTTTTGATAAATATTGAATAAGATTTGTCGAGTCGTGTAAACTGCTTGCTTTCCTTGGGAGAGATTTTGTTCCCACAAAAAATGTCTAAGTTCTGCTGTAGCCTGTTCAGCGACTGATACGACAAACCGAAGCGAATAATGGCCAAATGTACGACAGAAGTCGGATCTGTTGATAATACGTGATGATATTGACAGATAAATCACTTCTCAGCCGAACTTATCTGTTTAATGCTTGGAACAGGTCAGGCTTGACCTCAACCCGAAATGAAAAAAAAACCTTGTCAGATTCAACCTGGATCCGAAACTTGTATTTTAGGTCTGGTAGCTTCAGGTCAAGTTTAACATAACCTGAATTTTTCGGTTTAAATTTTCAGGATGACCTAAACCAACGCACTTCAAGCAAAAGTGCTTCGAGTGACAGCTGCCAAATAGAGTACTATTTTGTATGAAAAAAGTTTACAGATTTTTTTACAGTGCCAAAATTTGTTTGGTACACTGTCCCGTTTCAGTACTCTATTTAGAGTACCACTCATGCTTGAAGTGCGTTGCCTAAACCCGAAATGAGAAAATCAGATTCTTATGAGGTCGGGTTCAGGTTGAACGTTTCAAATTTATTGATTTGATCATTTTACCGAAAATAGATAACGGAAACACTTTTGTCTTCGCACAAGATGATAATCGTTCGACAAAAAGTGGAATAAGAGCTATTGGTTGATGGATAATTCCGATGTTTAGTCATTGCTGAGATCAGCTCCACTCTGGTAATCTAGTGACAATGGACAAATACGAACTAACGGATCCATTATCCGTTGAAAAATGAGATTCTCAAGACATCCGTTCAGTGCCAGACTGACCATATGGTACTTTTTATTTAAAATCTACATTGACGCTTCTTTAGACTAAAATTTTCCTTTTATCGCGGCATAAGTCTTTTGATAGCCCGTCTGTCCCTGATACCGTTTATTTACTTAAAACTAAAATGCTGACACAGGCTTGAGGTGTGAATGGATTCTGTTTACTGCCATATTTTTGTGATCTAACCTTAGTTGTTGCCACCGCCGACATAGTAAACACAGACGGTAGTAACTGATTTGACGAGGGACCTTTAATTCATAAAGTAGATCTAGATTTTCTGACAATTTATTTCAGTGGTGAACAAGCACTTGAAATTCATTCTTTCATTCTGTTTATTCTATAAAGTCAATTGCTCCTATCAGGGTCCCTAATTTGATTTTCAGAAAATGAACAACTCCTGTCTGTTCACTTTACTAAATCGGTCTGCCACCTTATCAAAAGAAGTTTTTGACCTTAATAACAGCCATCCCCAACGGGTAGTGCAGAACACAGGGACTACTATTAGAGTTGTTTCTACCATGTTCAACTACGCAATTGAATGAACGGACCCCATGAGCCACAATATCGAATAATTGATTCAGCACATAGCCATATTGCAAACTGCCAGCCTAATCGTTCTGTATCCACAAAATAAAATAAAAAACATAGCTAACGCCGACCCGTACGAAACACCTATTCGTATCAAAAGCCTTTAATGTGAAACTCTTCATTTCTCTTACTTCATTTTCTTCTCTGCTGAAAAACTATTCTCCCTTTAAAATCACTTACATTATCCACTCTTTGCCTTGTTATCATATACAACTAAATTGCCGGAGGCAATATAGACAGCCCCGTACGAAGACAAATTTCATAAATTCCTATTTAAACAGCTATATACCGCTATATTTAACTATATTTCACTATAAATAAACATTTCACAGATAAATATATGCTATTATATAGCTCTATATGCCTGTATATAGCTCAATATAGCTGTATATAGGTATATATAGATGTCCATATATGGAATCCCTGAAACCCCTCACACTTAACACATTATTTCCATGTTAACAGAAACTCTCTAAGCATCATTTTTCCCACTTTATATCGTTTTACTAAAATCCAATATGGCCGCCGGCAGCCATTTTGTTAGGAGACCGGAAATAGTACCGACGCTTTACATTCGTTAATACCTTTCAAACAAAAAAAAATTCATGAAATTCGGTCAAAATTTACTCGAGATATTGACAAAATACTCCACGTTCACTGCACGGCCGAGTAGCCAGATAAGAGCTCACTTCAAGAGACCTAGCTCACGCTCAGGAGAACATAATTTCATTAAAAAAAATTCCCTGATTGGTACGGTCAATACCTATCTAATAAAGCTAAAACAGACGAAATATGTTGAAATGTGGCCGACCTACAAGCAAAAACTGCTTGCCGCCCTGTGCCTGTTCCACACCAAGGGGTCTAACTCACGAGTCGGTCATCCGATTTCCATAAACTTTTTTTTTGTCGATCGGTATTGTAAATACCTTTTATTTGACGTATCACTTACAAGTGTAACGTTTGAATGTCCCGAGATATCTTCGAAAAACCGTAAAGCACTTATTGGGCCACAGCTCGGGAGGGGTAGGGTTACCATTCGTCCTCTTTTTAGAGGACATGTCCTCTTTTTTCGTCTCGTTCTTCTTTTTTACAAAAATTCTAAGAACATCACTTTTTTGATGAAAACGTCCTCTTTGTCCTCTTTTTTCAGGTCTTCTTTTTTAAGTAAATTTAATACCTAAAAAACGAAAAATGTTCGCTGCGCGGCATTAACTAATGTTCTTCTCTGTCAGAGAATCTCTAAAAGGTAATACAACAAACTCTTCTCATAAAAAAAAAAAATCGCTCGCTCCGCTCGCATTCTTTACCTAATTCTTTCCTTACATTAAAACAAAAGTTAGTAATTTTACCAGAAAGAAAATAGTGTAGCGTTGTGTGAAATACCAAAGATCACGCAATGATAAGGTAAAACAAATTCGGTATTCAGATAATATGGAGTGGATGTTATCACTCAGAAGGAATCCAAAAGAATATCAGGACTATTTCAGTGCATATTGCACAGAGCATTTTTGAATTTTTTGTTTTCAGCATGAACTGTGGTGTAAATTACACAATAGTTGCACAAAGTGAATGTACAGTCGTTGTAATTCCGCGTCAGAACTTTTCGTCCTCTTTTTTGAATGTGAAGGCGTCCTCTTTTTGTCCTCTTTTTTGACGCCGAAATGTCCTCTTTTTCAAAATTGAAAAATGGGAACCCTAGGGAGGGGTCGATCCAAAATCACTCATCTTCGAACTTAGCCTGTCTTTTGACATTACCAAACGGGAAAAAAAAGAATTTTCAAAATCGGATGCGTTTTACTCAAGTTATCGTGCAGACAGACAGACGGACAGACGGACAGACGGACAGACGGACAGACGGACAGACAGACAGACGGACAGACGGACATTTTTTTTCGTGGATTTGGCATCTCTAGACAACCACAATAGGTTTCCCCTTACTCAGGGAGTCCAATTCGACGTGTTACAAACGTATGCGTAAACCTATAAGACCCCAGTACTTCGTACGGGTCTAAAAACCGTCTCAACAGGCCTGTTCTACAGTATACCCAACTTTAGATCTGATTGAGAACTGAAAATCAAAAGCCTTAATTACATTTACCGCATTTTCACATCAAATGCCATCATATTCGTTATTTATATGCACAAAAATGCACTTCCTCATCGTCTAAATCGAATTGCTCTTTTTCACACAGATAGACCCAAGATGCAATGCACAAAACACTCTTCGGTTTGCTAGTCGGTTTTTTTTTTAATTCTTTGCTTCTTTCCAACAACCAACGTAACATCTACGTGTGCGTGCTCTTAAAAATCTCGGTATCAACATCATTAAATCAGTGCATGTGGAATAAATCATTGTGCAAAACGTAAAACTGTTTTTGAGCAATTTTTTTCTGTTGCATTTCCATTCGTTTGGTTGAGATATGAAATAGGTTCGCCTATGAGATGTGTATACGTAATACTTTACTCACTTATGCATTATTATCAAGTAAATAATAGGAACTACGAGCCGAACAACAACGCGAATTTTATTATGGATTTGTTCTTATTAAACTCAAAACAAAAAAAAATATTTTTTCTTCTAACTTTGGATTGCGCACATGATTTGCACAATTTGATGGTAAAATTTATATATTTTTGATGCAGCACGATATCACTATGGAGAGTTAGGAGAACGAAAGACCAGAATGTTTGTTACAACAATAGGAATGGAATATAATTAGCGTGGATTTGTCGAAGATAAATTTTCAACGCGGAAAACGTTACAGAAGGATTCTGTGCCAGTAAAATTGAATTGTTATGAAAGAGAATTGCGTTGGAAATTGAGACGAGTTATTCGCTAATATTTCGCTAGAATTTAGAACACTTTATAGTCATGGTACTAAACAACGGGTACGATTGAAATTATGAATGACGTACATTAAGAGACGTCTAAGCTCTGCTGAAAAGCATACATTTGGGCGTTTTTTAAATACTGGATTTTAGTTTACTTTTGATGATATCTTTCCACCAGAGTCATTTTTCAAAAATTTGGTTGTAGCAGTTTGACCAGCTCTGAGAAAAGCAGCCGTTGAACGAAATTTTCATAAACTGCTCTTGTTTCTTGGAGCCAGTCAAGCAGCCACAACCGAATCTAATTTTTATTTAAAGCTAACACATTCGTGGCCGTTATTGCAGTTACGAGACACACAAATGTAGTCTACAATTTTAGCTAACTACGGTACTTAAAGTACCGGTGCCTCTTAATACCATTAGTTTTGTTAATGGTATTAATCACAATATCATCAAGGCTATAAGATAACACGACACACCAAATATCATATAACTATGCTAGGTGCTTTGCCGTATTACTGCACTTCACCTTTGGCGAAAACTGTTTGATCTATGTCACGCGCGTGATTGTTTGTGTGGATCAGCTGACAAACAGCTGAAGCAAATTCATGCTAAAATTTCACTACGTCTAACTGTACGCATACAATATTGTATTTTGTGCATAAATGGCTCAAACAAAGAGCTTCCTGTCCGTACAGTAGACTCCAAATTCTTTCCCACGCTTTTATAAACTTGAGTGCAATAGCAGACGGAACAGGTCTGCGAAAATCTCAAAAATTAATAATTTTCATACAAAAATCCAAACGGTACGTTGCGAATTTCCCGAATTTATAGAATGACCAGCTCGGACCTGATGGTCTGATTAAAGCAACAAACGTAGGACTACGTGAAATGTTCAATTTTAGGGCCTTATAATAACCTGACGACATTGGAGATCGTAGTGGGCCTGAGTGCGGGTGAAAAGTTTATATAACATGTCCCCAATGGCCGTCTAATTTACATCCATTTAACGTAATCAGCGTACTATAGTCTTACATAAGGCGGAGATACATTTACACTGACAAAAAAGTTTCGAAAAACTCAGCTGTTGCAGGTAACTTTGTCTCCAGGTAATCTACAACAGCTGACACAGCTGTAGCTCCCCATACAAAAAATCAGCTGCGGCAAATAATGTAGATTACCTGGAGACAAAGTTACCGGCAACAGCTGAGTTTTTTGAAACTTTTTTGTCAGTGTAGCGCCAAATGAAAACGCTGGGGACTTTCTATCAGAATATGTAAGTAGTACATTGAGTTGAAGCTCAATGATATCAGCAATGATGGCATCAGTTCTCATAGTTAGCAATGGATGCTGCTCGGTTCAGCCTACTGCCTAGTCATGTGTGATAGTGATGAAAGAGATAATAAATGACTGAGTCGAAGTACTTAACTACACCTCTGAAATGAACCAATCCAATCAAATCCAATTCATTTGCACCTTCGATAAGCTCAGCGTTACAACATGTTTACAATATGCACGACGATTGTACCGTTCCACATTTGTGCATTTTCCTCGTTTTCTTCAATAATTTTTTATTATTTTCAAAATTCAAATCGTATACCCGCGGGTATAATATGTTGGTGGATATCGTCGTCATTTCTTGTAACAACTTTGTACAATCAAACAAAATGTAGCGTATCTGCATGTATATAATACAGCTGAATAGTGGTAAAAGGTTCAACAAACTCTTTCGATAGAGAGAGTGAGTGGAAGAGAGATGGAGAGAGCGAAAAAAGTCAACCACTGAGTTTGTATATTGGTGATTGCTTCATTTAAATCGAAAATGATAACAGCGCCCGTGTATCTTTTATAAATAATGTAGAGCCATCGAGAGATGTGAGGATGGCATTTTACCAGTCGTTGTTGAGGTGTTTTTCTTATTTTAACTTCTTCGTTTTTTTTTGTCTCTCTTTTCTCTCTCCTTCTGTGTTTTATATAGATTTTGTCGTTAGTTTTATTATTGGATTAGAAAGACGATTTATTTATAATGAACTGTGCCGTTTTAATTATCAGGGTTATTCACACCGGACATTAGATGAGATTGAATTCATCAATTTATTGGTTTCCAATAGAAAAAAAAAACCGATACGACGTATCGGAATGAAATGCAATCCATGATGGTCGAAGTTTGCGTCGGTTATATGTTGATTCGATTAATCCATTAAGTGGGGTGGATCTAAGTCCAAAGTCTGAATCGAGCATCTAGCTTTCTTAAAAAAAAACACTTTTGATCCTAGGAGTCCGTCTCTTTATATTTCTTTTCTGAAGCGGCTGCAGTGGAACCACAGACGTCGTTGGGACCAACGGATGCTTGTTTCGTGCTCAGGGAAATTCTCGATAGTTTTCTTTGATTGAAGCGTCACTCTCATCTACAAACACTTTGTACAAGGAAGCATCATTCCTTTTCGAATAGTTTAAGTTGTCGTTGATTGGAAAATAAAACGTGAGATCAAAGGGTCAAGGGTTGTTTCTGGTGGGAAGTCCTTGTCGTTGCCGGGGAAATAAATGAGCAGTTGAGACCTTATATGAAATACGTTTATTGCGATACGATGTTTGTAAAGCTATAAGTTTATGAATTACCGAAATGTTAGGTTATGTTTGTACAAAGAGAATAAATGCCAACACACACTAGCATCTAAGAGATGTCGTTTTTTTCGATTTTAGCTGATTTAAACAATAGAAATATCGTATTCCCGATGACACTAGATGCTAATGTGTGTTGGCCTTAAGTTTTTAAATCACGTTTGTGCTCTACCACAACCCGGACGATTCACAATTCCGATGATTCCGTAAACCTAAATTCAAATTGTACCAGAAAACAGAGCTCCAATCTTTGGTCATGATGTTCGGAAAAGGAACTTTGTCATTCTGGTGGGTGTGAAGTTGTATATATGATCGATAGTTTTCAGTGCTGACAGCAACAAGGGTCAAATTGACCTATTCGAAACCCTTGATTTGACACGTAAATATTTTGGGTCGATTATTAGCCAGTGCTATGATTTACTGAATTCCTACGAAAAAGTTCTTAATTTACTCCTTCAAATAACAAGGCTTGCAGGTGTTGGATTGTTGTTCCTAAAAAAAACCGATTCACATTTCAGTAGGTGGAAGAGATCCTCTTCTATAATTCCAGTTATTTCAGTCGTACAGTCTCACTACAGAACGGGACAAAGGTTAGAACGAGGCGACCATTCTTCATGACCCGACCTGAACCTAGTTTCATTCAAAGTTGTCCGGTCATACAAGTTTTACTAGAGGTTTTACGACTGTCTTAGGATTGGATTGGATTGGATTGGATGGGAAGGGGGTTAGCCCAGCACCTAAGCCTCTAGTGGGCCTGTTGTGCTATTGCACAAGTCACTTGATCATATGAATTGTGATTTTTCATCATATCTCTTCGGACTCAGATAGCTCACAAATCGACCGTGTAAACGTCCCATACGTTGTGAATTCTCTAAGCCACGAGTGGTATGCGAAGACCACAACCATCACTAATGACTCATGCATTTTTCCCAATGAGCGACTAGTCGATCATAGATGGCGCTTATCCTAGAGTCTGTTGTATATTGTGAATTGTGTCATTGACATTATGTCAATATGGCGTGATTGTTGCGAAGAAATCGAATATTGGATTTCTTTGAAATTCGCGACTTTGTTACGGTCGTACAGCCATTAGATAACTAATAGCGAGTGCTTAATCACCAAGTGATTAGAATAAAACCAGGCAAGCATTTTTGCACCGGGAGTCGAACCCGGGACCTCTTGGGTATGAGTCCTATGCTCTACCAATTGAGCTACCTGGACCTGGACCTGGACGACTGTCTTAAGAAAGGATCCGTAATGAAAACGCCTGATTTCCACGAAATATTTCTCGACTGAACAACTCCTACCAAATGTAGGTCTTCCTTTTTGGAACACATTATTCATTCGTTGTCGACTCAATAGCGCAGTGTGTAAGTCGTTAGCCTCACACTGAATTATTGTGCTGAAAGTTCGTAAGTTCGAAATCGCTGACACATTAATAAAAAAATTATTAATGCTATGTGATATACGAATCCAACGAGCGAATACATCAGACACCAATCGCCATCTATCAGCAAATGGTGGGAACAAAAAAGCTCTTCAGTCAGCAGTCAGCAAGCGATTTAGTAAGGTGCTTGGCTACGTCGTAGAAGACATTCTCATAGAATTTCTGGTCGGTATTATCATGGGAAAAGCTCTTCAATCAGCAATCAAGCAAGCGATATAGTAAGGTGCTTGGCTATGTCGTTGAAGAGAATGTTCTCAAGGTCTGGGTTGCTGAAATACAGATGTCGCAGTGAACGATGCTACCATCATCAAAATGAGATCCAATCAATGGAATGGAAAAACTCACACACGTTCGGCTGGTTGTCTCTAACAGAGAGACAGTTGGTAACATTTGTCATCAATAGTAATAAATTAACATATAAGTTAAGATTGTACTATAGCATACCAATAAAGGTGTCAAAACGTGGTTTCATGCCATGTTTTTTTAAAAAAAAAAAAAAAAAAAAAAAAAATTCGTCTAAACGTTAATCCGCATTTAACAGCCAATTACCATATGGATTTTCATCAAAATAAAGTTTAACATAAAATCGCTTGCCATAAATGTTCATTCAAACTTTTCATAATTACCAAACGACATGCAGCATATCCATGTCATTCCTGAAAGTAATTGCATTCCATTACCATGGGTATGTCTCCTCTTTATTTCAGTGGAGCGTTCACAAACTTCAACGCGAACATGAATAGTAGTTTGTGCATTAAGTTGTACGATATGCTGATTTTTGCATTTATGGATATTTTCACTTGCGTTTCACCCTTTGTAAATCGACCACAAACTGTAGTGACCTCGTTGAGTACGCGTAATTACATGTAGGTGGCAGCACCGAAACACAGATGTAGAATGTTCTGTTTCGACGAGGAAATGTCTTGAAGGAAAAATTGGACTTGAAGAGCTCAATTGAACAAAGAACATGCGGGAAGTGTCAAATGCTTACACAAAAGAGTTTGTCCTTCCTGAAAGTACAGGAGTAGGATAGATGAAAGAGCAATACGTAACCGACTACTGGTACATGTCCGGAGACTGGTGCCACCACTCTACATTCTACATACCTTAATCAACAGAACAATATGGGCAAAGTTACTATCTCTGATTAAAATGCATACCACGGAATCTGTTGCATATATGTTGTGTGATCGACAGAGAATGTTTCGTGTGCGCGTCGAATTAAAAAGAAAAAAAAAATCAAAATGCTTTCCGAGCTCAGCGTTTTGTTTCACAATCGAACCAAATATGCGAAGTGAATGACTGAAAGTAAATTGAATTCCTTTGAACATTCATCGCATCGCATATTTGGTAAATAAAAATTATTAAAAAGGTGCGCACACAATTAGCTTTTATTGTTCGAAAGATTTCAAGAAAAAGACTTTCTTCATCACCTTGCTTTCGTTTCATTCTTACATAATGAATCGTTGAACTTCTTGTTTCACTAATACCTATACTTGCAGCAGCAGACAAATATGCTGCCATATATTGCGCGATCTATGTGCATATAGTGCAGAGATTGCTGCTTTTCGCATTAAGTACTTCCATACTTCGGTCATTCCTTTTAGTCATCTTCATTTTACGTTATCGAGGCATCGTTATGATGATTTTAATCTGCTCACAGTTTAAGTCTTCATTACATTTTCAGATGAGAATTAAATGGAAATTGACGATTTGTTTCGCAACGGAAATTTACTTTGTAGCCAGGGACAGTGAACCCGATAGTTAGATGGTCGGACGCTGGGGAATCGCATTGGGGATTTTTTTTAGATGCTATAGTGTCGGAATGACGAATTGAAAATCAGTTCTTCACTAAACATGGATTCACAGTCATCTGGTTTGTCTCCGTTTTACCTCTATTTCGCCTACTCTTACGACCACGCTCCTGTTCTATTGTTTAAACTCATCCGTCAAGTAAACGGAGGTCACTTTAAACCCAGCGTCTGTTTACTTGACAAATGTGTTTGATCAGTAGCACACATGTTATAAAATGTGTCGTCTCAAGGAAGACGTAAACGGAATGAAAACAGAGAGACCTTTTTGAGTGTGAGGTCGCCTTAAGGCTTGATTTCCACTCCGTTTTACGTCCTATTAACCAAACCACACCTAAATGGAAATCAAGACTGAAGCTCTACACATACTTACGCCACTCACTCACTGTTAAACAGTTCGCTCACACAATTTGAAGGTGTTATGCAAACGGAACCCCAAATCGGTGCAGATTTATGCTTGATTTCCCCTTACGCCGTTTACTCTCCGTTTAGCTAAACCGCGCCTCTTTTTTATTGTTTATAGAGTAAACGGAGTTCACACGGAGTGTAAACGGCGTAAGAGGAAATGAAGTATTAAGCTCCTAACAACTTTTACTGTAGCTACACATAGCGATGTAATGGAGACCTAATTCAGATTTTCTTTTGTTCTTCTGTCAAGTTTGACATAAAACTAAAGGAAAATTTTGAATTAAGTCTTTTGCGTCGCTATGTGTAGCTGGAGTTGTTAGTAACACGAAAGAGACCTTTTACTCAAATGTTTCTTTTCTTATATTTAGTGTCAAACTTGACGGAAGAACAAAAGGAAAATTTTAATTAGGTCTCGTTTGCGTCGCTAATGCTCAAAACAAACGAGGCATTGAAAACGTGTTTTGGTCCTAGTTTTCGTTGACAGATGCAGCAGTCGAGATTTTGAATAGAAAAAGTTCTAACGTCATTTGACAGTTTTGAAAATTTCGTCATGAAAAATACCAAAGTTCTGAAAGAACAGGTTGTTCTTTCAGAACCTTGAAAAATACTACCAAAACACGTTTTCAATGCCTCGTTTGTTTTGAGCATAACGCAACGTTACTGTAGACGAAACGACGCGAAGGAGACCTAATTCAGATTTCTGTTTTATTCTTTTGTCAAGTTTGACAGCATAACAAAAGAAAAATTTGTAGCTGCAGTTAAACGTTTATATTCGATGATACATATTCAAAATTCAAATTCTGAGCCGTGAATTGCTCACAGCCTAATAATGAGCGAAGCTCTTTTATTACTGCATCTCGGGAATATGAACGGTGCAATTCAATTTTCCTTCTATTTTGAATGTAAAATCAAAACAGTTATCTAAGCAAAAACAAGCAACAATTGTGCTGTCTTTGTTTTTAACATAACTTTCGACAATGCTATTCATCATCAAAATAGTTTGTTTGTTTGTTTAGTTTTACCATGTAGACGTAGAGATTGATTTGCATATTTATTTCTGTTTCTTTTTTTTCATTTCTCATTTTTTTAATGCGCCTGTTTGCCATTTCCATGTGGCCTTTGTTTGTTTTCTCCACATGGATTACTTTATTGACTATTCTTGTTTTATGCAAATTTTCTAATTACCCATCATCATAAAACATAAGCGAAAACTCAGATTTGATGCTGGATATGATGGCCCATCATAGTAGTACCCGGTCGGTGGAATTACTGACCATCGCTAGTCAAACAAGAAATCTTTAATGGTAAAAGTGACGCAAGTTCTTGTGTCTTCACTTACAGAATATCTGTTATCGTCAGGGGTTCTGCTACTGAATGAAAACTTCAGGGAGCCAAAGCTCCAACAACGCCGGCTTTAAAAACTTTCAACTTTAAAAAAATCTCATTTTTATCAAGAGCCTGAGATCTCTAGAAATTTTAAGTTGAAAATAGGACTAGATGGTCTGGGCGATGAATTGACTGCTGACAGCTGTAATCGGTTCGCTTTTGATTACTTTCGTTGATTAAAAAGTTAAAGTAAACACGAAAGTGTTCAAAGGTGAACCGGTTACAGCTGTCCGCTGTCAATTCATCCCCCCAGACCATCTAGTCTTTTTTTCAACTTAAAAGTTCTAGAGATCTCAGGCTCTTGATAAAAATGAGATTTTTTTAAAGTTTAAGGTCTCAAAGAAATTTCAGAAAAATGTTTGAGAAACCTGCATTGGCCTGTGGAGGCGCCACAATTTTTTTAGTACTTAATGGTGAAATAACTTTAGTCTGGTAAACATCTATGAAAATTTATAGAAGTGAAGTTGGTTACACAAAGATAGAGCGGTGATGCTCTGATATGACGAAATGTAATAAAATTACACAAAAATCTATTACATTTGAGCTTTACACAACGACACGAACAAGACCTAATTCAATTTGTTTTTGTTATGCTGTCACACATGACAGGAGAACAAAAGGAAAATTTGAATTAGTTCTTATTCGCGTCACTGTGGAGATGTAACTGGTTAGAAAACAACATTTCCCTATAGAAACGTTTTGAAATTCCGAAGCAGTGTGCTTAAAAACGCACTGATGAAAGCACAAACTTGTTTTCGAATTAGTGAATTACGTGGCAGTATCCAATGTATTCTGGTTGACCATCACGTAAGAATTTACATTAATAATTATACATCGATGCTACTGATATTGCATGAAACTGCTGTGAGAGACGGTTTAGAGTGAAGTTCGACTGTCGGCTCAAGTCAATACACTTCACAAACCAGCACGACAGGGTAAAGTAAACCAGGCAGTAGCGCTTTATTTGACTAGGGACCTTAATTAACCAGTAGCCTGATTTTTTGAAGTGAACTAGTGTATCAGGTCTCTTATTTGACATTTCAAAAATGAACTGCTCCTGTCTCGTTTATTATATTCTGCCCTGGAAACAAGTGATATTGTTTGAGGTGACGTACTCTAGCTGCACATAGCGACGCTAAATAGGCCTAATTCAAATGTTTCTTTTCTTCTTATGTCAAACTTGACAGAAGAACAAAGGAAAATTTTGAATTAGGTCTATTTAGCGTCTGAACGCAAAAACTTCATCCCAAAGAGTTGGGTCGGGTTTTCTGACTTTTGACGCAGTTCTTCAGACTTCGCAGAGCTTTTAAAAAACGTTGAGTCGTTATTTGTGTGAGTTTATTAACAAGCAAAATCGAAGTTCTGGTTCATTAAAATTAGGTCAAGGTAACTCATACAAATTTACATTGTAGCTGTGGTTGAGAATCAACCAGATTGATGAACAAATATTTCATTGCTACTGTCCAATGAAGGAGTTTAGCCATGACACAAAAAATCGTGACCTCAAATACATGCGGTACTACGACGCTGCTAATCCGAATCCAATCCAAAAATTATTTCAGCGACTCAACACTTTCAAATTGATGCCATTCGTTGGCGCTAAAACAACACTAATCGGACTGATCTTTAGCTCGTTACCTTTGTGCATGTCGTCCAACTCGAACTTAAACTTATGCAACAGCAAAACGATAGCAATTTTCGATTGCAATTTGCCCAATCGCAGACCCAGACAGTTTCTAGGGCCATCTCCGAACGTCAAATTCGGCATTTCCAGGAAACTTTTTGCTCCATTTGATTCTGCATACCGTTCCGGCATGAACTTTTCCGGTTCGTCATAATATTTCCGATCGTAGTGCAGTCCCAAAGTAGAGAAGAACATGGTCGTTCCTTTCTCAATTACCACATTTGTGTCAGGTATTCTATACTCTTTCGTGCATTGTCTTGCGGTCATGGGAAAGGGTGGATGCAGTCGCAATGATTCTTCAAAAGAATAAGAGTAATGAATTTTCAATATTCAACAACGTATCACAACAACGATGACAGCGCGAAGTGATCTACTACGTCAAATGTCTTACCATCAATGCAGTGATCGATGTACTTCATCTCAGCGACAGATTCATACGTCATTTGTCCGCCATGGGCCCTTAATGCGTCAACAATGTCACTGTATGCCCGTTGTTGAATGTCGGGATGTTTGGCAAGTTCATACATGCAGAATGACATTGTCGATGAGGATGATTCGAATCCTCCGGCAAAGAATAGAAATGCGTGCGCTGCTGTCTCTTCCAAGGTAATAGCTTTTTCGCTTGCACTAGATTTGGCAGACCAATCGTCGTCATCGTCGCGTATCTTGCCAGTGTTTCGGAGCTGCATCAGCATTTGGAAGAAGTCTTTGCGGATCACACTGTTCGTTTCACGATACTCAAAATTTTGCCGGACAGCGTCAATCATAAAATCGCCGACGTCCTTGTCGGCGAACCGAAGACCCAGTAGCTTATGCAGTTTTGGTAGCATTATCGCCACGTTTGCACGCAACATATTTTTCATGTTCGGTTCGAACACTTTCTGTCCGTTTTTCCGGAATTCACAATCCGGATTTTTAATGCAATCGATGTCAATGCCGAATGCAACCGACACTATAACATTCGTAGCGAACCGCGCGAACACTTCACGCATTTCAAGCGATTTATTTGTATTCAAGTAACGGCCCACAAATTCATCCAACGACTTTCCACTGCTGAGAATCGTCTCGAACATGCCCTTCAATTTTCCGGACGAAAATGCTGGCGATAGTTGCGTACGTACCCGTTTCCATCTATCTCCCTGTTGCAGAAGCACATTGTCAGACATGGGATCGACATCGACGTTGGTATTGAATCCACGATGCCCGAAACTTTGAAAGTCCTTTACCAGGATGTCCTTAATGATTTTTGGGTCACGCACTAACAGGCCTGCACGAACCGACGTATAAATCCCGATGAATGGTTCAGTTGTTTGATTGTACATGTCTGCAAGATCCTGGCCGAATGACGTTTTTTGTTGGAATGAATTCGCGAACGTTCCGAACAAAAACGAGGGCGTTAGATACGGCACTCCTCTCCGTTTCCAATATGAATAGGAGTGTTTCACGTACAAATATGCGGTTACTAGTAGCGTTACCAATAATGACAAAGGAATCAATAGCGCGGACATTTTTCAACTTTATTTGATGACTTTGTGCGAACGATTCAAACAAATACCGACTAAGAACTGAACAGTAGAAAGAACCGGCTTCAGTACTTATACACATATGTATCTTCGCTCGGAAAGTCAAAATTTTACTCCGTAACGATGACTATACAGAAAACAATATCAGCCGATTGCGTCAACGTAGCATTAAATGTTGAATATTTCGCTGACTGATAGCGAAAACTCGTTTATAGCTGTTGGTGCTTGGTCGTCTTTAATCTTCTGATAAATCGGCGTAAACAAAACAACTTGTTGTTAGCTAAACAATGAATACGGTCATGCACGCTCTATCAACATTTAAGATAAAATTGTGGTGAAATTCTGGTTGAGGTCATAGCCAGGTATGGACGATATATGTGTTAAGTAGTGGCCACTGCAATGGGCCGGAAAAGCTTTCTTCTGGTAGTGGGATTATGCTTAAGAGAGAAAGAGAGAGAGAGAGTTTCGGGTGCGGGTTTAAAAATTTTTCAACGGAAGTCAATATACCGTGCTATCAAAAAGTCGCCGAACACGAGAACAATAGAACAAAAGAATAACTAACAATAGAACAATAGAATCGGCTATATTGTTCTTTTGTTTGTAATTCTTTTGTTCTATTGTTCTCATGTTCGGCGACTTTTTGATAGCACTGTACTTTTGGAACAGTCATTTCAGGCAAAAATTTTTTATTCAACTTCAGGACTCGTGTCCGGCCCTAGTAGACGATTTCGAATCACAGTCTCACTTTTCCAATATCTCTCACTTCCATTAAAATTCATCAATTTAAGATGCTTCTACTCTGACACACCCAATTGTTAGGCTAGATTGTACACGGAAAATTTACGTTGCTTCTACCAACTCACCCATTTGTTAGGCCAGTTTCCACAAGGAAGATTCACTTTGCTTTTGCTGACACACCCGATTGTTAGGCCAGTTTGTACAAGGAAGATTCACGTTGCTTCTACCGACTAACCCATTTGTTAGGCCAGTTTGTACAAGGAAGATTCACGTTGCTTCTGCTGACACACCCAATTGTTAGGCCAGTTTACACAAGGAAGATTCACGTTGCTTCTACCGACTCACCCATTTGTTAGGCCAGTTTTCACAAGGAAGATTCACGTTGCTTCTGCTGACACACCCGATTGTTAGGCCAGTTTGTACAAGGAAGATTCACGTTGTAATCGACCAATGGTACAAAACTTTATTTTACCTGGAAGCCAGACTAACTCCAGGGGTGGCGTTATCTAATATGCAGAACAATCACCAAAACAAACAAACAAACGGAGCATAATTACTCTTCCCTTTCCCATGGATCGCGTGAAGCGAAAGTGGAGATAAAATGCTGTTTCGACCTCTGGAACCAGTGGCGGTCAGAGGTTAGCGTGGTCTAACCATCTTCAGTCGTTTCCACTGGTCCGTTACACGAGACAGCAGTAAATTTTCTGATTGAACTAGTAATTTGAAAATTTACAATAAAAGTTCTGCCACCTTTCGATGGAAATGTCGAAACTTAGTGAGAAGCTACTATGAAAATGTACCCGTAAAACGTAGCTCAATAAAGAGAAAATTCATTTCAATCAAAAAACAAACACGGAACAAAAACCGACTTAAAAACAAACTAAAAATCACTCACCCCACCAGCTCACGCACGGATTACCTCACTCGCTTCCACACAAAAAATCCACTCGCCTTCACACAAAAACCACTCAAATTTCACACAAAACAAAAAAACCGAAAACCGCAAAAAACACACAAACTAAAAGCATTGACACTGACACTAACAAAACTGCACGACCACTAATCCAAAAATGAGAAAAACCCGACAACGAAAAACCAAAAAAACGAAAACATAAAGAAAAACGGAGAACGAAAAAACGAAAAAATTTTCTTTTTGTCAACGTACTGATCCTGTCAGAATACTGATTCAGTCAGTGTAGTGACCCAAACTTGGACAGAGTTTAATCAGAAAAGCGTTTTACCCATCTATCACATGGAACAGGGTATGTGATGTTGCCCATCCTTAACTTAGAACAAAGCGTGCAGTAGTGTAATCGACCAATGGTACAAAACTTGTAATCGACCAATGGTACAAAACTTTATTTTACCTGGAAGCCAGACTAACTCCAGGGGTGGCGTTATCTAATATGCAGAACAATCACCAAAACAAACAAACAAACAGAGTATAATTACTCTTCCCTTTCCCATGGATCGCGTGAAGCGTTGCTTCTATCGACACACCCAACTGTTAGGTCAGTTTACACAAGGAAGATTCAGTGCCTTTTATAAGGATTTTTCACTGGGGTGCACAACTTTCCGCAGGGCCCCATTTTTTCTCTCGAAAGGGACAATTTTTCTCGCCAAGGGGCCCATGTTTATTTTTTGTTTTCGTTAACAGTAGTGAACGCAGATAAACATACATTAGTCGGTTCAAGATATTGCTTTTTTCGCCGCAGGCAAAAATTTTTGAAGAAAGGCTGGTCACTAGTTTTGCAAGATCTCATGGCTTCAAAAAATCGGTCTCTTCTAGTCTATTTCGAGATAAAGGTACAAATCGCGAGCGGAGCGAGCGAGAAAATTTTCAGATATTCTGCTTTCAAAACGTTCTATTTCTCTTACGCTTACGCGCGATGTAAACTCCAACGTCCTAGGACGGCCCTCTTAACCCCTCTTAATTCATGTCTCGCTGCCGATGAAATTATCAGCAATTATCAAATAAATACAAAAATATAGGCGCAGCTTTGAATTACAGCGGATGATTAGTTTTGAATTGCAGCGCTAAAATAATTAGATTAAATTTGAAGAAACAAATTATGTGACAGATTACAATGAGTTTTTCACTGGGCGGATTTATAAACAGTGGGGTGCACTGATAGGGGACTGGGTGCATTTTTCCTCCGACCTTGTATGTTAAAAAAGGCCCTGGGCACCAATGAAAGCACAAACCAGGTATGGTACATCCATATAAGCCGGATCAAATAGCGATTTCGTTTATTTCGTCCTCAGACAAACTCAGTTTTCTTTTAAATTTCACCAAAATTATCAAAGTCACCAAATGGTTTAACGTAACCTCAGACACAGAAAATTTAAAATTTTGTGTATTTTTGCAATTATCGCATCCAGAGTGGGTGCGTTTTATGTCATTATATACGATTTATTTGAATTATAGGGATCCTAAAATATTATTTTGTAGTACTGTGGTGCACTGGGTCGCACCTAGAACCACTGGGTCGCACCGACGGGGGACTGGGGTGCACTTTTCCCCCGAGCTTATATGTTATAAAAGGCTCTGGAAGATTCACTTTGCTTCTACCGGCTCACCCATTTGTTAGGTCAGTTTCCACAAGGAAGATGCACGTTGCTTCTACCGACTCACCCATTTGTTAGGCCAGTTTTCACAAGGAAGTTTCACTTTGCTTCTGCTGACACACCCAATTGTTAGGCCAGTTTCCACAAGGAAAAATGAACTTTTGCAAAGCCGTTTGGGTGCAATTAGTGTATTTTAAACTGTTTACACATAACACGGTCGCAAATAGGCGATAAATTTCGAAATATCTACGCTGACTACCTAGAAACCATACGTACTGTTATTGGATGGTTTCTTAAGTTTCGTGCTTAAGATATGTGGACGGGAATCTCCTTAACCTGTCACATACATGGGTTATCGATAGCGACGACAAAAATAATGACAATCTCTGGGTAATATGGTCCTTTATGTAGTAAAATGCATGTTATTAAATATTGAAGTACAAGATTTGAAATCAACAGATTAATAATACTGGTCATATGCTTACCGTCTGTAACAGGTTAGTATTGCGTAGCTGCTAATATTTCAGTTCGTTACAGTAATTTACAAATTTTTACTTCCGTTCCGTTCTTACATTGTCTGTCAAATGGTAAACCAAATACACTATTACCCTGCCAAAACATATTATATCTTCATTGCAGGCGACTTAAATGATAATTTATCTTAACTGTATTCTACCGCACGGTCTATTATAATAATTAATTATACGTCTTCCACACACCGAATATAACATCAAAACGGGAGAGAGAGAGAGAAAAAAACACATTTTTTTATGTTAAATCTTGAAAGTAACAGCTCGTGACAAAAGAGAGATGCTATCGAACGATAACGAACACTTTTTCGCATTTTTAAATTTTTGTTTTGTTGTTTTTTGACCGTTTGTTTTTCTTTGATTTGCAGAACAACAATTTGCTACAGCCGATTCGAATTCAAATTCAACAGGTGTACCGTCAAAACAATTCGTTCCGTGTAAAGTGTGCGGAGACAAGGCGTCTGGTTATCATTACGGTGTAACATCCTGTGAAGGTTGTAAGGTACGATTTATTAACGATAGTTTGCATCTTCATTGACTGTTTAAAATCAATTTTCTGCATGAATTTGAAATGGCTATTTAGCATCACTTATCACTTAAGTAAAGTCTGATATTCATTGGTTTGATCAGGAGATTCTATGCAGGGCATTTACAGATCTCAGAAATTGTATTGACAATTAAGGCGGTCTCTTTATTTCGTCTTTTGTAATCGACCTAGAGCTCTCATTCGTGCTGCCGCTTCTTTGCGACCAAAAGCAAACCCTTTTCGTGTTAATTGAGTAACAATATGGCCAACCGAAATGATTTCGCACACTGTTTCGATTTGTAGAACGATTACAATGAATTTGTTGCTTGAAAAATCACTGGCTACATAAGATTGGTAAAATGAGGCCATACCATTTTGCATGGGCACATTTGGCGAATTATAAATCTTATGAAAATGAAATTTGCAAAACTCCATGCATCACCAAACATGCTGGCCTCGTGGTGTTTACTTACACTAACAAGTGCGAAATGTTTGGTGTTCTATAAAGAAGTACCGAGGTAGTCTCACAAACCGTGGCTCTATGACGGACTGATATGAGCGTGTGCCTTGCTAAATGCATCAAGTTCAGTTACAGTGACCAAATTTATTTCAACATTGATTGACATTTGAAAGAAAGTGTTTCCCAAGGTGAGAAATGTACACTAATTACAATATTTCAAGTGGGACGATATGTTGTACAAGTTGGAGCACAGTCTACAGTGGGGCGATCAGTTGGTTGCCATGTAGTGCCAGTGGGATTATCAATTGAAGGACGATATGTTGTACAAGTTGGAGCACAGTCTACAGTGGGGCGATCAGTTGGTTGCCATGTTGTTCCAGTGGGATTATCAGTTGAAGGACGATATGTTGTACAAGTTGGAGCACAGTCTACAGTGGGGCGATCAGTTGGTTGCCATGTTGTGCCAGTGGGATTATCAGTTGAAGGACGATATGTTGTACAAGTTGGAGCACAGTCTACAGTGGGGCGATCAGTTGGTTGCCATGTTGTGCCAGTGGGATTATCAGTTGAAGGACGATATGTTGTACAAGTTGGAGCACAGTCTACAGTGGGACGATCAGTTGGTTGCCATGTTGTGCCAGTGGGATTATCAGTTGAAGGACGATATGTTGTACAAGTTGGAGCACAGTCTACAGTGGGGCGATCAGTTGGTTGCCATGTTGTTCCAGTGGGATTATCAGTTGAAGGACGATATGTTGTACAAGTTGGAGCACAGTCTACAGTGGGGCGATCAGTTGGTTGCCATGTTGTGCCAGTGGGATTATCAGTTGAAGGACGATATGTTGTACAAGTTGGAGCACAGTCTACAGTGGGGCGATCAGTTGGTTGCCATGTTGTTCCGGTGGGATCATCAGTTGACGGACGCCATGTAGTGCAAGTTGGAGCACAATCCGATGTAGGACTGTGAGTTGGTTCAGCAGTTGTAGGAACGAATGTCGTACAAGTTGGGGCGCAATCCGATGTAGGACTGTTTGTTGGGTCAGCAGTTGTTGGAATGAATGTTGTACAGGTTGGGGCACAGTCTACAGTAGGTCTGTCAGTTGGTTGCCATGTTGTTCCGGTGGGATCATCAGTTGACGGACGCCATGTCGTGCAAGTTGGAGCACAATCCGATGTAGGACTGTGAGTTGGTTCAGCTGTTGTTGGAACGAATGTCGTACAAGTTGGGGCACAATCTGATGTAGGACTGTTTGTTGGGTCAGCAGTTGTTGGAACGAATGTTGT
Source organism: Bradysia coprophila (assembly GCF_014529535.1). NCBI lineage: Eukaryota > Metazoa > Arthropoda > Insecta > Diptera > Sciaridae > Bradysia > Bradysia coprophila. The sequence continues at coordinate 519,021 of NW_023503496.1, read as the reverse complement.
ACAAGTTGGGGCACAGTCTACAGTAGGTCTATCAGTTGTTTGCCTTGTTGTTCCGGTGGGATCATCAGTTGACGGACGCCATGTCGTGCAAGTTGGAGCACAATCCGATGTAGGACTGTGAGTTGGTTCAGCTGTTGTTGGAACGAATGTCGTACAAGTTGGGGCACAATCTGATGTAGGACTGTTTGTTGGGTCAGCAGTTGTTGGAACGAATGTTGTACAAGTTGGGGCACAGTCTACAGTAGGTCTATCAGTTGGTTGCCATGTTGTTCCGGTGGGATCATCAGTTGACGGACGCCATGTAGTGCAAGTTGGAGCACAATCCGATGTAGGACTGTGAGTTGGTTCAGCAGTTGTAGGAACGAATGTCGTACAAGTTGGGGCACAATCCGATGTAGGACTGTTTGTTGGGTCAGCAGTTGTTGGAACGAATGTTGTACAAGTTGGGGCACAGTCTACAGTAGGTCTATCAGTTGGTTGCCAAGTTGTTCCGGTGGGATCATCAGTTGACGGACGCCATGTCGTGCAAGTTGGAGCACAATCCGATGTAGGGCTATCAGTTGGTTGCCATGTTGTGCCAGTCGGTACGCAATTTATGTCAGGCGGCCATGTAGTGAAGCCATGTTCGTGATGTTTACGATTTTCATCTTGGAAAATGTATCTGCGTAAAAAGCCCGGTCTTGCTCCAAGATTTAACTAATTTGCAAAGAGATATTAATTACCAGAAACATGGAGGAAGCACCAAACCGTATTTCCTTACTTGTACTAAATTTACAGCAATCAACAAAACGTGCACAAGTTTCATTGCAAAAACTAATTATTCTCTTGCTGCGAAGGTTATAAACGTTCTGATAAAAGATACGAAACAGCGCACCTTCTTTTATAATTTTTTCTCTTTTTTCATTCTACTAAATTTAGAAACACTTGTGTCCACACAACATTTTCGGAAAAGGTTTTCCTTTGTGTTGATGTGACGCGTTTTCAGTTTCTTTTTATCGTCAAATCATCTTGTTTCCAGCGAAAAATGATATGGAAAATTACCGTTGCGCCGGTTAAGATGTGGTGGTCATGAGATGAATAAATTATCGAAAATTTTAAATTCTATTGCCCTAGGCAGAACTATCTATCTCGCAGGTCAGGTCGATAAAAGTCAAATTGAACACTAAGTACATGGAACCCAGAACCCTACTTTGACCCAAAGGTTCCGCGATACATTATTCGTATTTTTGTGATCCGCTGAGGGTCGTTCGTCTCTTGCCTTATACACTTTGGATAAAAGTGTTTAGTGACCCAGTTATTTCTTAAAAAAATTAATTTCAACTCGATTTTGTATACTTTCAGGGATTCTTTCGCCGGAGCATTCAAAAGCAAATCGAATATCGTTGCCTTCGTGACGGAAAATGTTTGGTTATTCGACTGAATCGTAATCGTTGCCAATTTTGCCGATTCAAAAAATGTTTAGCCGTTGGAATGAGTCGAGATTGTAAGTGTTGTCGTTTTTGATTTTTGATTTTTATTTTTTAAGGGAGAGGCGACATTTTGCACGGTCAATATCGTCAGGAACAATATTATCATTCAAAAAACGATAATGTCGTCATGGGGACAATAGTATCGTCATGTTGATGATAGTATCGTCATGTTGATGATAGTATCGTCATGTTGATGATAGTATCGTCATGTTGATGATAGTATCGTCATGTTGATGATAGTATCGTCATGTTGATGATAGTATCGTCATGTGGACGATAATGTCGTCATGGGGACAAAAGTATCGTCATGTTGGTGATAGTATCGTCATGTGGACGATAATATCGTTAAAAAAACGATATTATCATCTACAGGGCGATATTATCGTTCCTGACGATATTGATCGTGTAAAAATGTCCAGTCCTGCCACCATTTCTACCATAGCAAACTAAAATGTTAGGTCGAACATAAAACGGTCATCATCTGTTTTCAATATTTCAACTTTTTCGCAAAACTTTACTCAGCCTTCCCCACACATAACTGCAGTCAATTTGGTTTAAACTTTCTCACAAATTGTTGGTAAAAATTTGAAATCCAAATGTTAATAAATAAACCATAAAATATTACCTGCAATGAATTAACCGAATTGCGGCAGTTAAAAATATGTCTAAATTCACATCGCTATGCACCATACATATAGACCCGTGCGCCACCTCAGCAGATGGATTGATCCAAGCGAAACGGTGCCTGTTCTTGATTAAGACTAATATTCATTGCGTTACCTCCCAATGGATCAGTTGAGATATGAGAAGGAGGACATAATGAAAATTACATTCAAATTTCTACGTTAAGAGCAGCTTCTTGATCCACGATTATAAGCCAATCAAATAAACTGAGAGCATTTCGAAATGCGGTAGCGAAGAAACAATAGAGAGAACCATGCCTCTGTACATCAGAAAATGGCAATTTTCGTTCTTATACTGACAAACTCTCATCGGTCCATCCAAAGCAGGAAAACCTTTTCCCGTCCTTTCACACATTTTCCTCAAATTTCCCACAATTTTCCTTAACTTTCCCAAAAAATATCAAAATTTGATGAAAACATTTTCACAAACATAGTCCCTGATCCAAAGTGTTTCAACCACTGAAAGTGTTTGCAAATCCGCAAAAACAAACGAAACCCTATCAACGATAGCTGGCCGAGCTTTGACACGTCAAAGGTTCTGGAGCCTCTTTTTTCACATTTTTTCTTCAGGAAAATGTCTGAATTCACCAACGCCTCGAAGGATTTCAACTATCAAAATCACAAGGCATTTGAATGATCTGTAAATATTTCTGGTTTGGCGTAACATTGAGGTATATAGAGGTCAGTTGCTGGAATTCCATCACTCTGGAAGGTCCAACTTTTTCCCAACTCTAAAACTCAAGCATTTCTGAACTTGTGGAAAGATTAAGGTGTCTAAAGTACAGTTCCCAGGATTGCGTCACTCCGGTCACTCCAGGAGGACTAGTTCTAGAACTCAGGGATGACATGCATTTCTATAATTTTTTCAAACTTTCTTCTTCAGGATTTAGGAAAATTTTGGGTTGTCTAGAGGATTCCATCATTCCGTTCTAGAACACAAGGACAATAAACATTTCCATCTGTTTTCTTGAGCTATTTTCTCGATACAAAAAAGGCATAAGATCTCCACAGGTCAGTTCCTACGATTTCATCACTCCTGAACGTAAGTTCCTCAAACCTTATGCCTTTCTTGTATCCCGAAAAGAGCTAAAAAACAGATGGAAATGTTTGTCGGTTTGAGTTCTAAAAGAGGGAATGATGGAATTCTAGGAACTAGCGTCATTTCACCCCAAAGCGTTCCGGTATTTACGTCAAAAATGTTCAAAAATTTCACTTAAATTCTTGAAGTTCTATGTGCATCTCAGTAACTAGTGGGGACGAAGAGTTTATATGTATTAGAGCCCCGAAAAGGGGATGAAAAAAGGTCAGTCTTTTCGTTCAACTACAGTTAAGGCTCTGCGACCAGTGGCGGCGCACCGGTTCCATCACCACACACACACTTTGTGTGCATAACAAAATGATTTTGCATTGAAAATGTTTGTTTTTTTCTGTATTGCAAAACATTTATATCTAAACAGAAAAGCAACGCCAATAAATCCTATCGGAAATTGTTCTTATAAAATCATGAAAAATATGGAATTTATATTGGCCAGAGAGCAACTGGAATTAATCTGGTAAAACTGTGCACCACTTTATGGTAGCATTGGAGCATGCGGACATTATAGTTGAGAAGAACGAAAAAAAAGTCCGATAAAATACAAATAACAACCGGAGAGAGATAGATACAAAGTTTAATTTAAATTATTATATTTTAAGCGCTTGAATTGTTACCATTTTGCAGTTTATAATCTTTGGATTTTACTTTATGGACGTGATAGTTTTGTGATTTTCGTTTTTTTTTCTCTTTTGATTATTATGAACGAAGTCTTTTTCGTTTCTTAGCATTTCACGATTTTATGTTGGAAATGCATAAATTTAATTAAATTTAACAAGCAGCTGTTCGTGTACACGGTAACATAGCGATGCAAAATTATTGCAAAAAGGAAATCCAACCAATGAAGAAAACATTGTTTCGGATAGACACTAAGTTATAGAGACGAAAAGAAAGGCAATTATAATTGCCGTGTTTGAGTGGATGCCATACCAAAATGGAAGAATTTACGGAGATTTTCCATATACAAACTCGTTCGTTGAAGCATTTAATAAATATAGGTTCCATGTGCACACGAACCATCTGGCGTTCGATTTTAACTTTCTAAGGTCTTTGTTGTACGAATTTGTTGCAACAAAAATTTAAGACTTAAGCAACACGGACTTAATGTCCTACTTACTTACTTAGGCGGGCAATCTTCTCCAATCGGACCTATTCCGCGCCAACGTTCTCCAGTCGCTCACTCTTAGTACTTTTAGATCAGACTCAATTGCATATTTCCATCTCGCTCTTGGTCTTCCTGGTCTGCGTCTTCCATCGGGATTTGTATTTAGCAGTTTCAGTGGTACACGTTCCTCGTTCATTCTTTGCACATGACCGAGCCATCTTAATCGATTGATTTTGATGAATTTGACTATATCAGGCTCCTTGTAAAGCTGATACAGCTCATGGTTGTATCTTCTTTCCGTTCTTGCCGTTCACATTGACACCTCCAAAAATTGTTCGAAGAATTCTCCTTTCAAAAACCAAAAGTGTCTGTTTGTCACTTTGTGTCATGCACCAAGCTTCCGATCCATATGCTACAACTGGTCGAATCAGCGATGAAGTTGTCATGTACTTGGTTTTTCTCTCACTGAACTTGAGACCGTACTCAGCACCCCTATCTTCAATTTTCGTGAAATTCTCTTTAACGATGTCAATGTTCCATCCAATTAAGTCTAGGTCATCAGCATATCCTAACAACTGACTCAACTTTCTGAAGATTGTACCGCTGGTTTCCACGTCGCTCTCTCTTATCACCTTCTCAAGAACAATGTTGAAGAACAAAAGTTGCCAGTCCATCGCCTTGTCTAAGTCCTTCCAAGGCTTCAAAGGTATCAGATAGATTGTTCCGAATTCTGACCTTGGCTCCCACATGTGACAGAGTCATTCTAGCCAAATGAATAAGTTTTTTGGGGTAACCAAGTTCCACCATCGCATTCCATAGTTTCCTCCGAAAAACGCTGTCATATGCCGTTTCGAAATCAACAAACAAATGGTGTAGAGCAACATTGAACTCTCTGCATTTCTCCATGATCTGCCTGATGCTAAACAACTGTTGTTGAGCGATCGTTGCGGAATCTACCCTGGTATTCACCAGTTCCGAATACGCCATGAGACGCTGCCATAAAATATCCGCAAATATTTTGTACGCTGTGTTCAATAGATTAATTCCTCTGTAGTTGCTACAATCCAATTTGTCACCCTTCTTATACACTGAACAAATGATTCCGAGTTCCCATTCTTCTGGCATTTCTTCACGTTCCCAAATCTTCATAATCAGCTCATGTAACCGTGCACACAGCGCATCACCTCCATATTTAAAATACTTAATGTCCTCTCACTCTAATTCCTTTGACTAAAAATCGTCTCAATTGGCCATAATTTATTTTAATTCTGAAAATAAGCTGGCGGTATCAATCTCCGGAAATGTAGGCCATCTTATGACCCACCAAACCTTTGCTATACGAATTTTCGCAGTTCAAACTTAATGTCGCACCTAACTGTCTAACTGCAGTACAGTCAGGGTCAGCTTGAATTTGTTTCAGCTGTTTTTAGCTGATCCACACATGCAATCAGATCTCAGATATCAAATCTGTTTAGTTTATACGGTCGAAGCTGGTACAAGCACGAGGATGGTAGTGGTAAAACCGTATAGAGAAATATCAACGTTCTGATTGTTTGGGTGGGTGGATCAGCTGAAAAACAACTCATGATGAAATTTCACCGCCTCTGCCTGTAACAATTATCATTGGCAATCAGTCCAACTATTTTCTTTCCATTTCGGTATCCTTGATTCTTCGATCCCTTCAATTCGTCATCGTATGCAGATATTGTAGACAGGTAGACGATTGATTGGTCAGATTTTTTTTAATTTAGAGTCCTACCTGAATTTCTGTTAACGCCACCATGACTTCTTTAACAGTTATTCCAGGCAGCTCTTCCGATCCATCATCATCATCATCATCATCTGATTCTTACTCCTTCGAGGGAGCATAGAGAGTCTACAAATTGTCTCTATCGAATTCGGTTTGGAGCTAGCGCCTTGACTTCCGTCCATTCTTTCCCGGGTTTCCTCGCTTCGTCGACGCCTGTTCGTTTCCATCTGATTTTGGGTCTGCCTCTTTTCCGTCTTCCCTGTGGGTTCCAGTCCAGTGTGGTTTTCTCGATGCTTTCCGCAGGGCGTCGAATTGTGTGTCCGATCCAATTCCATTTCCGACGTTTGATCATCACTTTCATTTTCTCGAATTTGGTTAGGTTCCACAAGTCGATGTTTGAAATCTTTTCTGGCCAGCGTATTCTCAGGATTCTTCTAAGGCATCGATTTACGAAGACTTGTATTTTGTTCTCGATTGTCGATGTCATTTTTTTAGTTTCGCAGCCGTAGAGCAATACTGAGATGCAATTTGATTTGAAGAATTTCAGTTTCAAGTTTCTCGTTAGTTGTGTAGAATTCCAAATATTGTTTAGAGAGATATGAAACATTCGATCCAACATTTGTAATTACTGGTCTCTCGGGCTGGTTCTCTTCGGTTGTAGTAGTTGGCTTTGGTTGAACTGATGAGAATAAATCTTCGTAAAATTCCTGCGCAATGTTCTATTGAACATTTCGGTCCGATTGAATCGTTCCAGTTTTGTCTGTCAATTTGAACTTTTCCGACTGAATGGTAGAAGGTAGAAGTGCATCGTCATGTTCGCGTTGTGTTTTGCCTTATTATCTCCCTTCAATAGGCCATGACAAAATTACGCTTTGTTGACGAGTTCTCGAATGACATTTCTAGTGAGAAAAGTGCAGCACTTTGTCTCTCTCTTGTGGCGAGAAAATAAAACTTTTCTCATTGGTATTCATCAGTTTGGAGCATAGTAGTTGATGATTTTCGTTAAGTCTCGGTACTCTACCGAGTCTCTTTCTCCATTCTTTATCAGTTCTATTCGCTTCGCAATCAGATCTAGTGTTTCTTTGCTGAGTTTTGATTCTTTCCCACAGACACATTTGCATCTGGTTTCCCATAACGATCTTGTTGTTCATGTTGTCCAGTGTTTCGTTTTGGCCAGTTGGATTTTCTAACTTGGCACTAATTTCCGTTTGAAAATCTTCACTCTTGTAGTCGTTGGACCTCCACCTTCTCATGTTTTTTCACCATCTTTGATCTTTCAAAATGTGTATTCAACATGATTTTTGCTCTTACCAATCGATGATCGCTACCCGTCGTAAAATTGTTCAGGACTGTTCAGAAAGTGTGTCCTAGACTACATAAGTTAAATGGTCCATTCTGTCCAAAATACGGAGTATGTAAAAAGAAATAACTGGTGACTAGTCAAGATGTAGTCTCCATGGTCTGACTGGTTCGGAAAAGCTATTCGGGGTTACGCAGAACTCATTTATAAAGGGCCCAAACATTAAAAATTTTCATACAAAAATCCTAAAGGCCCTTCGAGTATCGCGAGAATTCACAGTATGACCAGTCCGGACCTTTTCTATTATTTACGATCGCTTTCTCGTTCTTAACCCAAATTTGTTTTTTTTTGTTTCACGAAATAGTGAGGCTAAGTTCGTAGATGGGCATATTCGGGTCGGCCCCTCGTGAGTTAGGGCCATCAAAGTGTTTTAAGGTCTTTTGGGGATATCTACGGCAAAATAAACGATGGAAATGCAAATGAAACGGCTAACGATAGGTATTGTCGATACCAATTCAGGAAAAAATCATTGAAATCGGTTTAATGGACCGTGAGTTAAGGCACTAGAAGTAAAAGGCTACTCGGCCCTAAGTGTTTTTTGCACATAAATCGAGTAAATTTCATTCGATTTTGCTAATTTTTGTTTTATTTGTAAGGTAGTCGACCACCCAATAGAATGTTGTTGACAAAACTGTATATTTAGGTTCTTGGACTAAGGCCGCTACTAGGTCCTATATGTATTTATAAGCAATAAATTAAAATTTTAGGTCAATTTGAAATTTATGTTACATTTGAAAGGAACGTCGTACGGGGCTTCGTAATTGCGCTATGTGCAATTTCTAAGATGTACAGATATCATTCGAAAGGCTTACTAGTCCAGACGCTTGTGTCATCCTGTGACCATTTTTGACGCGTCTGTCCCATATAGAAAAATTTTTATGCATTGTTTCGGATGTATTAACGTTAGTACTACAATTTTCTGTCATTTTCCGGCTCATTTAAAATTTAAATGTCTCGAAAATCGAAAGGAAACAGTGTAATTTGGTGCAAGAAAAATCCAATTGTGTATTAACCGCACTTTTTGCTCAATATCTCGGGCAAATTTTTTTTTATCACTTTCGGAACTTTTTTGGCTGTAGTTGAGACCTGTACCTGTCGATCGAGCCTACTTACACGAAATCCGGTCGTAAGACACCGGCCAAAAATGGCTTCAAAGTTAGCGGTTTTTTTGTGTAGTGTCTACGGAAAATGACCATATTTCCGTCATTTTGTTTTTCCAAAAAAAAAGTTCTTCCATAAAACTTAGGTAATTAATGTACCTTTCTAACAAAAAAAAGAAATCCGAACCAAGTCACTTCTATCTCGAGTTATAGCGATTCTTAGTTTTACACTAAAGCGGTAATTTTACCGGTAATACCGGTTCATCGACCTCAAGAAAAAAATTTAGTTCTACAACTTTTGATACTCTATCAGAATCCATTCACAAAAAATCTTAAAACCTCGAATCCCACAGAGCCACTTTTCGTGACACAAGCGTCTGGACTAAAAGTATGGGAACAGACGCACTAGGGTCACGTACGCAATAGATATACGGGTTCGTACGGGCCTCAGTTGCAGCAAACGCTCCGACTGTTCTTATGGCTCGTTTTAGAAAATTTTTGGGAGAGGAGTGAGATAAGAGAATGAGTAAGAAAAGATTGGAGTGCGGTGTTACTTTGAATAAATTTGCTCTTGTCGATAGTAACTGCTACGAGTAGTCCTGACTGAACAAATCCTTGCCTATGGTTTGATTGAAATTACTGGAGTGATAGGATCGCTACGGAAAGGGTTACCGAGTTCAATAACGATCAATTATCAATGAGCCACACAAGAAACTATCCATTTCCCTACCGGACCCTAATTGCGAATGACAATGAAATTCTTTGCCACACACTTTTTTCCATAAACGAAACTTTGATCTCCCCCACATACAACCGTCGTCGCGATGTAAATGAACTTTTGCTATCTAAATCGCATTACACATAGGAAGACAGAATCAAAACAAAACTTACTCTCTACACGCCGTACGTTTTGAATAAAAATGCTCATAAAATGCATACCTCAAGCGAACCACAACACAACAAAAAAGCTTGTTGTTTACACACAACACAACTAATCTATAGATAGAGTCGTCACTACCTCATTCAGTTAAAAAACACTTCCTCCAAATGACTATTTTCCGATATGTAGTTGCTGGTTGTTGTTGTTGTTGTTGTTGCAGCTATTTTTTTCCGAACACAAAAGGAGAAAGTTTTTTGTTTACAGCTCTAAAAACTGAAATGAATGTAATACACCAAGAGCCATTACCGCCGCCGTATTAACGTATCGTGTAGTGTAACCCAACAACACGAATATATAATAAAAATGCAGAATATTATAACCGTTCGGTGCAAAACATATTTTCGTTAGTTTTGGATCAGAGGCATTGGCATATCACCATCAAAGTGAAACAGTTTCATTTCTTTCACCGGACAGATGTGATGTGAACGTTTCTTTCCGTTTTTTTTGGTGGCAAATTAATTTTACTGAGATTTCGCTTTGAGAATTTGTTGCGTTTATTTCGTCTGTTTTTGCTGCTCGATTATCAGCACAGAAATTCGGTGAAGATCCGTTGTTCGGTGTATTTTATCGGGAACAGTTGTGTTAACCGAACGAAAAACGTTTTTTTCCTGTTACGTGCCGTCGTTGTGTTTATATCAATTCACGTGACAAGGATCTCGAGCAATATTCGTTCCCTTCCGCATATTTTCCTCTCTCACTCTCCATTTTCCGAACGACGACAATTTCAATATAAAACATTCTTGGTGTCAATAAAGAAACGGAAATTGGCAGAGAGACGACGGGATAATAAATAACATTGTTTGTGTGTGTGTGTGCGGTGGTGGTGTGACAATAAGTTCTTCTTTCAAAGGATTACAGTGATGCTTGATGAAGGATGCAGTGTGATTTACAAAATGTCATGGGCGGAAATATGCCGTTAGGTGAAAAGTGTAAGGAATTTTTTGTTCGTTATTGTTACGTTCGCTGATCGGATGTAATATTTTCGACTATAATTTGATTTCTTTTATCGTTTCCGATTTTTCCCGTTCGCATCTCCAACTATATCTACAGTTATACTAAAATCACAGTCGCAAGACGTGTATTAGGGCCCGAATCGTGTCCACAGCAACAGTATAATAATACCAACAATAGGGACACTGCTGGAGAGTTAAGTATAGTTTCCACTTAAAAGGAGCACTCCGTTTAGCCTCCTTTTACATGACAGTTGTAAAATAGAACAAAGGAACTGTCACGTAAACGGAGTAAAAAATTGAAATAAATTCAATTTCCACTTCGTTTGCGTGACAGTTCTTTTGTTCTATTTTACAACTGTCATGTAGACGGAGGCTAAACGGAGTGCTCTTTTTAAGTGGAAACTATACTTTATAAAGTCTTATTTGTGAGGGATCATTCATAAATTATGTAACGTTTTTCAGTGCTGTCATCAAAACGAAAAACCTAAATAAGTCGAGAAGTACGTGCTCTATGAAGTGATTTATGCTTTAGTTGGGTACATTGGGAGCATTGGGACTTTTAACTTCGCAGGTTGCTTCAGTTATTTATGATTAAATTTTGATGACATCACTGAAAAAGCGATACGTAATTTATGAATGATCCCTTCGAACTCTTCGAGAATTATTAAACTTCCTCCGGAGGGGAAAAAATCAAATTTTTAAATCGTCGTTATAAGACTAGGAAGACTAGATACGAGGGAAGAATGGAATCAATATGGAAACAAAACTTTCTGTGTTTGGGCTTACAAAATTGTGATTGATGTGCAAGCCAATCAAACCTCCTGCAGAATGTGTTATGTATCTCATCTTCCTTGTTATGGCTTCATTCAATTTTCCACAATTCCTTTACTTCAATCTTGGAAGTATCAGAAAGCAACCCAACCCAAGTATTAACAAGGCGGAAAGGAGGAAAATTGTATACTTAGTCTGCTTTTGAATCAGTATTCGTGTTGTTGCCGACAAAGAACATGCACTCTCATTTGTTTTCATTTAAAGTAAGTGGAGAGAAGACGAAAACCTCACCAAAAACCAACAACAAATTTGATTAAATCTCGGAAACATTTGAACCAAGTGCAGCATTCAACCAACGTTGTAACGTCTAACAATTGTACAAACTTTGAGAAATTGTTGATTTCAGGTAATAATGGAATTTTGTGTGCCTCTCTTTCCGCCGAATTAACTTGTGTGTTGAATACAAAAACGGGTGTAATGGTAGAGTGCTATTATTGAGTGGAATAAACTGGATCGAAATCGTCCGTTATTCTAATTCTCAAAATGTAAGCGTCGGCCCGACCTTATCTTTACGAAGGATTTTCTTTTAATATTCACCACACTACGGTCGTTCTACGAAATGATCACCACAAAGTTCCAGGGACTATGTTAGGGAAAACAATTTTTCCACATTTTCTTGAGTTTTACAATATTTCCCTAGATTTTCCTAATTTTCCTCAAAAAAAATGTTTTAGGAAAAATCTGTGAAAATATATGAAATATCGGGAAAACGTTTTCTCATAAAGAGCCCCAGCAAAATTGTCGATGGAAGTTGCCATGGTCTGAAATTATTACCAGGTTCTCAGGCTCGTGATTTTCATTCGAAGTTCTAGTTTTCGTGTATTACAGACTCTAAAAATCCATGGAATTAGAAGCTCTTCACCCACTCTTCAAGCCTTCCAGTGATGATTGCTTTTATATACAATAAAAGTGAAAAAGGAATTATAAGACGGACGGTTTGCGGTGTCCATCAATGTAGTATTTTTATTGCGTGTCCTTAGCATGTCAAATATTTAACATAACTCGGACGAAAAATGACGTTATCGACGTCGACTTCGCCTCGGATCAACAGACGCAAAAACTCTATTTTTCCGTAGTTGTGGCGTAAATATCTATTGCTTGCTTCTCATGGTTTAAGTCCTGATTTTGACTCTCTCTCTCGATGTAAATGAAAAATCTCATCCTTGTGGTTTTCGCTGCCTCGGCTACGCCTCCGAGCAACAACATTCACCCAAAAACTGACTATTCATACCCTGTTATGTAAATAACTATTATATTGCCCAAATACGTCGCGTCGGTCGTTAAGATTACCTTAACTTACGAGAGAATTTAATTGAAGAATCTCGCATTCGTGTGCTTGCTTGCACAGACGAAAGTATTGACTTAACAACATTAAAGCGGCAATCAAATAACCATTTGCAATCAAATGCTTTTATAAAGACTTTAGCCAAGAATCAAGCACAACTTGCCATTAAGTTGGCAGGTACGTACGTTTTGGTTGCGAAACCTTAGAAAAGTCTTTCTAAATTTCGTATCGAAAACAAATTTCAATTTAATTTGAATCAAGCACAACGACCACACAACAATATAATAATATGAATGTGACGTGCCTAATTTTCTATAATTCCGGTCCGTGATTGTTGTGTGTGCTGTTTTTTCTTTCTTTCTTTCTTCTGCGTCTCTCTCTCCATAAAGCGAAAAGTGTGTCAACTGAAATATTGCCACTAATTTTCCAAATAATTTTTCTGTTTTTGTTTTTATTTATATTTCAATTTGTTCGAAAGGCTGCACGTCGAGCAACAATCTTAACCCAGAAAAAATTTGTTTCGGTTGTTGAACTTGCGTTTTTTTTGTAAATCAAATCCAAAATGTAAGACGAATTTAGAGTCGCAAACGGATTAAGAGTTTGAACAATTGTTAGACCCGTACCGAGTGACGAGTCTTATAATTCACCGAATGTTCATATCCGTGTCCGTTGACATGTTGATATGGGAAACAAAAATTATTGAAAGCCCGGTGCACAAGCGCGTTGTCCCATGCCATAGGACTTTCATTTGCCCAATTTAGTGATTTTACCCAATTTTACCGATATTTTCTGAAAATTTAATAAATTTAACGAAAATCAAAACCGGTAAATTTTCGGTAATTTCCGGTAAATTTCGTTAAATTTTGGTAAATATTACTAAATTCGGTAAATGAATTTACCAATGAACTATGAAAAACGGAGCATGCAATCGATGAAATAAGGCTTGATTTCCACTTACCAAAAAAGTTCTCAGTGTGAGAGACAAAATCGCAAATTTTCTATTTTTGCTTTGTTTACTTGACAGCTCACTCTCTCACGGAGTACTTTTTGTTGAATAGAAACCATACTTAAGTGTCCATTTCACTCAACAAAAAGTACTCCGTGAGAGAGCGAGCTGTCAAATAAACAAAGAAAAAATTGAAAAAATTCAATTTTGACTCTCACACGGAGTACTTTTTGGTAGGAGCATTATTTCCAATGAACGTCAACACAATGTCAACTTTGTATGTAGCGGAGAACATTTCGATTTCATATAAACAAACTCACCTCTCATGAGAGGTGAGTTTGTTTATATGAAATCGCTATGTCCTCCAGTTTGTATGAACAGACCATACCTGGTTTATACTTTCATTGATTATTTCTAAGTCACCCACTGTAACTCAGCGGTTCAGAGTTATTTTTGGTCCCGACTTTGAGGTGAATTAATTTTTGTAATGTTGTCATCATCATATTTTCTTATGACTAAAGTTATTGCACCTGCTAAGTACGGAAATTTTATTTATTTAGTAACATCGATAAAACGCATCATTTTACCTGCTAAGTTCGTTTGGATTTTATGAAATCGAATTCCAAGGCTGTATACTTTGGGGAGGTCACGCAGACCGCCATTTTATTAGATACGCGGGAACACACCACTTCTGATGACTGTACATATACACAAAATTCACCACATCATCAAGACGACGAGAATCATCAGAGTAGGTGAATTTTTGTATGAAATCGGCCATTTTATCATCAACTGTGGTGTGTAACCCGCGTATCTGTATCTGCGTGACCTCCCCAAAGTATACAGCCTTGATCGAATTCACCGCACTAGCTGCAACTTGATGCAAACGAATTCAATATGTATGCAATATAACGAAACTAAATTCACCTGAAAGTAGGGATCCCTGCGTGACTGCGCATTTGTATTACCTTCCGCGTTTATATACTATGGTTACGCACACATCCTCACTTTCAGGTAAATTTCGTTTCGTTATGTTGCACACATATTGAATTCGGTCGCGCCAAGTTGCAGCTGGTGGTGAAGTGAATTCGATTCCATACAAACTTAGCAGGTGCAACAACATTAGTCACAAGAAAAAGTGATGATGGCAACATTACAAAAACGAATTCAACTGAAAGTCTGGATTCAAAACCTCTGATCGGACCTCTGATCCGCTGAGGGTTTGCATTACCTTCAGTGTTTATAAACTTTGACATAATTGCATATTCTATCTATAAAAAAGCTTAATCAATAAAGCATTCTAAAGTTCAATACTTCTAACAGTTTCCGTATGATTGCCCAAATCGCTGTTCTGGCAGTTGGGCCCTCAGACAGAAGGAAAAAATCTACATTTTGGCACCAACTTTTTTTCAAGACTTCTGTAGGCTTGCAGCCCAAAAGTACTGAATTCATTTATATGTGCAACGATAGTGGGTGAGGCCAGCTACAACACCCCATACTCAGTTCCGTGGTACATCGAAGCTGCAGAGAAGGCGGACTCTCCGAACATTCACTATATTTCTAGTCATAACTCTAGTGGATCAACTAGCACCAAGTGGTGCGTATACTCCACCTGTAGGTCTTTTCAATGCCGACAATCGTACAACATTACAACAATTTAAAATAATTTTTTCTTGAGTTATTGCCGAAAAACTGTTTTCGGTACCCTCTGACATGTCTTCACTTTTGAGCGCTTTTCAAAGAAAACAATTTTTTTAAGAAAAAGTGAAAGACACGTGTTTCCTAGAATTGAAAGACGAATCCAACATCACTCATTAAAATCGGAGACCGCTTGTTTCCAAAGTTAAAAAAATCACCTGAAGATTTGGCGATATCACTCCTAATACTCTGAACGAATTCGGCACATCTAAAAATGCATCGCACGGGTCTCGCCTGAAGCAGCCAAAATATTTTTTTTAATTTCAATTATTTACATACAACATAAGCGCGTCGCTCATTTACCCAAATTTGGCTAAACAATTACTGTGTACGATATTATGATTGACTTGCATTCATTGTACATGTACACAGTAAACGAATGCGGACTCATTCAATAGATGTGTACAATCGCATGGTGGATACCATTTATGAAAAGAAGAAAAAAAAATGAAATTAATTGAAAAGAAAATTGGAATTAAGCTCATGCAATTTGAATATTGTATGGAAACAAATCGTAGGCAAGGTATAATGACCCTTGTTGTGTTCGCTTTGTGATGTCAGATGTCATTAGAGAAAGTTTTTTTTTAGATTGGCTTTTGTTGTATTGTAGGTCTCTGACTTCATTACAATTCACGATGCAGAGAATTTAACGTTTTGCTACTTCCTCAATGCCTCAATAATGTGGGCGTGGAGTGGAACTAATGCGAACGTTTTACAAATTCTTTTTTTTTTCGGAGCAAATAATGTTTTGTGATTCAATATGGTTGGGTCATTTTAGACTCATTAAGGGTATGGTATCACCGCCAACTGACTCCTATTGAAACGCATCAATTCCAATGTCAGTTTAGATATTTTCGCATATAGTGTTTGTTCAGGCAACAACAGGCCATCACAGGCAGGCACATTAGTCTTCATGGCCTTGCCACTAGGAGCGAAATCAACACCAGTCAAATAATAATTATTTGTTATCTGATAACCGATAGCTAGCTAAACACACACAGTTAACGCAATTAGAAAATTTTGTGGTTGGTAGCTGACTACCGCACTGATAAAAAAAATCGTCAACATACGTCCAGTATGTATGAAATGGCTGGCAGACAGCTTCATTTCTGCCTTACTTCGGATATGTATATTCCAACGTCTGACATGTATATCGTACATGTTCGACGTACAATCATACGAGTGACACGAATAGTCATGAGAAGTGTGTATGATTATACGTTGGACATGTACGATAATATCGTACTACGATATACATGTCAGACGTTGGAATATACATATCCGAAGTAAGGCAGAAATGAAGCTGTCTGACAGCCATTTCATACATACTGGACGTATGTTGACGAAATTTTTTTTATCAGTGCGATATTAAAATTGACTACCAAACGTAATTTTCGGCAGAGATGTGTACTATTTGAGAACATCAATTGACGAAATGATTCTGCCTGCCTGCCTATTTAAAGCTTGAATTTTTGGTAGTTGCGACTACAATGCTGATAGAGACGTGGTAGAGATGTTAAGGCTGCCAGCGGACTTACTCCGTTTAGCTCTCCGTTTACGTTCTAACAATGGAAAGTGGGAGGAGCTTCAATTGTTCACTCGTAAACGGAGTGCTAAACGACGTAAGTTCGCTGACAGCTTAACTGTTTGAGAGCTGCACACCAACTGATGAAATTATTTAGGCTGTTTGCCTATTTATAATTCGATAATTTGGAAGTTGACTACCCAATTGGTAGTTGAATACTAAATTGGAAACTGAAATAAAGTTGGCGGAGATGTTTACTGTTGAACAGCTGGATGTCGATTGATGAAACTGCTTCCTGCTTGTCTATTTATAACTCACATAGTTTGCAGTTGGCAGCTCCGGAATTGAGAAAATTGAGAGAAACAAAAAAGGCTTATGGCGGAAAACACACGAGTAATTTTGCATTGATGGGATCGACAATTATGCTGCGTTTTCCATTGTAACTCTATATTCACCACAGGCTTAACAATGGAAAACGCAGCATAATTGTCGATACCACCAACGCAGAATTGCTCGTGTGCTTTCGGCCTATAGCCGGTCTATTCTTGTTTGCATCTATTGTCATTTCACTATAAAATTCTAATTTTGCGACTTTCGCAAGACATATTTCCGCAATACACATGACAGTTTAAAGTGAACATAGTCCACAAGGGCGCGCACAGAAATTCTATTTTTTCGTCGCCCATTCGTTGTGGGAACATAGATATTACATTAGGTTTTGTGTATGAAATTAAATAGGACATTCGGTATTTTTACGTAGATGCTATTGGCAGGCCATTTCACCTGCAAATAGTCTTTGTAAAATGAAAAATGCTATTGACAGGCGCCTGCCAATAGCATCTTTAGTAATAATTTGGCTATTGGCAGGCGCCTGCGAATAGTCACTACGATATTTTTAACGTTGCGAATTGGCAACGGACTATTAGAATATCTACGAGTAAGTGTTACATAGAAAGCGAATGAAGGAAAAATCATCTTGCCCAGCCGCGCATTTGAACACGGAACCTCTCGATTATGAGTCGAGAGCTCTAGCGCCAAAGCCACAGGTTCAGAACCTTGAGTGAACGTGCCGAGTTAATGAAAGTAAATTTTGACAACTGCCGCAAATTTAATTAATTGTTTTTCACTATTTAAACACAATGTCATCCCACTCAAAAATAATTATTTTTCATCAATACGAAAATCGAAAACTTTTTTACATCAGAAATGTCAGGTTTCACTGACAAGTTAATTCTTCACGGACAAAATCGGCCGTGAAGAATCTAACCTCACAGTTAACTTTGACAGTATAAACTGAGCGACAAAAGTTAACGTGAGTGAATGAAATACAATTCTTGTACGAGCTCCAAGAGTTCCATAAATGTTTGTGGGACGTCGGGAGAAAATTCATTCAATCTTGTATGTCAATTTTAAACTCACCACACAGACTTTGCGTTGCATATGAGGAGGTTACGCCGATCCAAGGTAGTTTATGAGGAGGTTACGCCGATCGCCATTTTTTTCACTGAACATAGCGGCTATCAGTAACTCTAACTGCATTTCAGTAAGAACTGAACTGAACTGAAATTGCGCCACAATTTCTTATGAAAATTTAAGCAAGGTTCAGTGGATTCTTGCGATAACGGCCCCAGTGGTCAACGTAACCTCCTCATTATACAAAAACTTGCACTATAGTCTGTTCTTTTTGTTCAGGTTTCGTTCAGTCAATTAAACGGAAGCCGATAACAAAACAAGCTTTGTGGTGAACATTCAACGTTTTCTCTTGGTCTTTTTGAAAATAACTTCCTCCAGACAACAGAACTCACAAAATTTACCTTTACTGGCCGACGTAGTAAATATTTGAATTTCTACCAGATAATATGCGGCTTTCAGTTCCTTATTATACACTATGGCCCTCCTATTAATGATGCCTCATAATTTCTTCCATATTGTTACCCCAGGCATACTCAATGTCGAATACTCTTCGTTGCAACAGAGAAAAAATGTTGAGCATAATCTATGTACTGTACAGTTAGTCATTTCCCTCAGCGATGGTTAATTTGAAACGCGGAAACGAAAAACTGTTGTTCGTTTCAATGAATTGGCAATTATGCTTGAATGGGAAATAATTCCATTTTCCGAAGGCAATTGTTTCGAGAGTAAATTACCTGCACTTTCTATAATTGTTGCATTGATTCCACATACTGCATACGATGCACTCGACGCCAGTTCTTATGCATGATGTTTGTTTATGAAGAAAGATGATGTAATGTCGAACCGATAACAATGAATTATCATCCATAGTCTGTGAACCAAGTGTTTTGCTGAGTGACATCGAATTCTATTCAATTTATAATGAATGGAAATGGTCATTTGCATCACTCGTTTCCGGGTTGATTTGTGGAAGAGTACGATCGTTGACCCTGATACATTATTATTGTTACAACAATTCAAACGTTGATATAGAACTAAGTCAAACCACATTGCACGCATAACTTCATCTAATCGATCCCAATCCGTCAATCCACAGCTGTTCGATATGGCCGAGTACCAAAACGATCACGTGAACTTTGCGGCAACGACGACAATACGTCCGTACGCGTAACAACGCCGACAACGCCGTTAACACCCACTACACCACAAATGTGTTCAGTAGCAACACCGCCGGACATAAGTCCATTGGCACCCGATCCCGAACTGCCCGGTTCCACCGAACTGTCTGTATACGATGTAATTTTATGTGTGTCACAGGCACATCGTTTACATTGTACGTACATTGATGAACTGACTAGAGGCATACAACGGCGACCGATAAATATACCAATGACGATCATGAATAACGTTGACTGTGAGGTAAGTTTGGACAGGGATTTCGCGGAGAAATGACAACAGATGGCGTTGCTTCCATGTGGAATGGAAGCAACGCCATCTGTTATCATTTCTCTGGGATTTTGTTGAGTTGTTCAGTTCATTCAAATGTTAAATTCAAAGGTGACGACATCACAAACCGAATCGCTGGAGAACAAGAAAATATGGCTCTGGCAGCAGTATGCATCTCGTATAACGCCAAGTGTACAACGTGTCGTTGAATTTGCTAAACGGGTACCTGGTTTCAGGTAAAGACCGTTCAATTCCCATTCCAACTATGCACGCGTTGTGAAGACACGCTTTCATAGTTGCGATTGGAATGAGCCCATCATCGATTGTAAATTTCTGCGCTCAAATTTCAGTGATTTTTCCCAAGACGATCAACTCATATTAATTAAGTTAGGATTTTTTGAAGTCTGGCTCAGCCATGTCACGAAAATTGCCACCGAAGCTGATGCATTGTTAACGTTCGACGATGGGAGCTATTTGACGAAAGAACAATTGGAAATACTGTATGATGTAAGTGGAATGGGGCGGTTGTGTCCGATGTGTTCTATCCGTGAAATGAAATTCATTTTTTCTTTGCTGTCCCGTCCAATCAGAACGAATTTGTGACTGCATTTCAAAGTTTCGCGACCGGTCTGAAGGGATTCGGTCTGAGCGACACGGAAGTGGGCCTGTTCTCCGCATTGGTACTGTTAACATCACAACGATCTGGCATCACTGAACACAAACAGATCTCGCGAATACGCGAGAAAATTGCCGAAGCACTGCGTGTACAAATTGTTCGATCGCGACCCGGATCGACGGTATCGTTACAATTGATGCCAGCATTAGAGGCCAAAATCCCAGAACTGAGAGGTGCGTAACTTTCCGATCAACGCACATGTTTAGCGAATCATAACGAATTGTTGGTTGATAGTGGTATGGTGAACGAAATCGTTTTTTTTTGTTTGTTTCAGGTCTCGGTGCTAGACACTGTACACATTTAGACTGGCTGCGAACGAATTGGACACACATAAGATTGCCGCCATTGTTCGCCGAAATATTTGACATTCCCAAGAGTGAAGATGATTTAAATTGAGTGAAAAATGAACTGCAAATTTGGTTGTAAACTTAGGTGATCTCTAGAATGTTGCATGACAATTATTGACGAGACATTTTAGCTATTATGTAATAGACAGCTCGTCGATTATATTTATTACTAAACAACAGACAACAATATGGAAAATTAATGGAATGATCTAATCAACTTAACTCATATTAACGAAAATCCATTCAAAAACACCAAATTCAGAGTGTGAGGTATTTCTAATCTGCAATGCTTGTGTGACTCATCAGTTAGTGCACGAAAACAATTCGATAAATTTGTGACAAACTTTTAAAATTCTGGTTGTGAACATCGTTTGAACATGTGCTGAGAATTTTACTGTTCAGGTTATGGGCCCAGTTTCTAATTTCTACGTTAGATCGTGGTCCTCAGATGTGTGCATTAGAATTGCTGCTTATCGTCTATGGATTTTGAGTAACGTTCAATAAAAGAATTCCTAAAGAAAGAATTTTGGAACTTGCAGCCACCGGAAAAGTTTACTTTATTTTTGCCAATGTAAAAAATTGAAAATTTCACTTTTTCGCACTGTCTCGACGGGAAGAACTAGTAGGGAAGTCTTTATGAGCGGGATGAACTTGTTCGTAAGCCTTTATCAGCGGGTAGGAAATTATCGGGAAGTCTTTATCAGAGCGAAGAACTAACTCATCGAGATACTGCCCGATGAATTATACTTTACCACGAGCTCGAGGGGTAAATCACTGATTTTATGACAAGGATTATATGGGATTACATGAGAAAGTGGATTACCCCCTCGCACGAACTATACTTCCCTTGAGTTACTCCTCCTGGTGTGACACTTTCTCGCAGAGTTCACAGACTCAAGAATTTAAAACCATCGCCTGCGACTGATAGTTTCAGTGGTTTCAGCAGCTTTTGTTGATCGAAAACCAAGGTGATTCGCAGTTTGAACTCTTTGTGATAGTCGTACCTTCGAAAAAGTCACAGTGACTTGTTTGATTTACTTTGTCTCTATTTGTCGTGTCACTCGCTCGTTTCGAGTCTACCAGAGAATTGTGTCAGATTCGCGGGTGACACAACGTCTATTAAACGACAGTAGTTCGATGCGGATTTATGTCGAATTCACTCAAAGAGCAATTATTCGTCAACATTCATTAGCGAATTTTTGACAGTTTTGTCAAGGCTACCCATATCGCAGACATGGGTAGAGGAGAGAGATGGATAGTGAACTTTGGCAGTTGTCACTTAACGAAGAACAATTGCTGTACGCGACCTAGCATATAAATGCTCAAGGTAATGCCAATACTGTTATGATAAGAGCGAGAAAACCGGAGATCAGTTAACTTAAGGTCCTTGTCAAAATGTTTCTTTCTCTATGTGCAGTTTCGCACGGATCCCTGCTTTCAGGTGAATTTACTTTCGTTATGTTGTACACATATGACACATATTGAACTCGTTTGCGTCAAGTTCACGCTGTAAGTGTGCCTAAAATTTGAATTTTAAGTGAACAATTCGATGAAAAAATGAACCAAAAAATACATTTCAACGCTTCCTTCCCTGTATGAAAATGATGCTACGTTAGAAAGACCTCCGCACTTTCCATTTTGAATTTCGACCGCACTTACGGCGTAAATTGCAGCTAGTACGTGAATACATCACCAGCTGTCAGACACGTCGAATGAACCAACGTCACGAAAACTCAGGTGGAGCTACGTCCGCGAGTACCGTATAATGAACATGATCGATTCCATGTAAACTTAGCAGGTTTAACAACATCTCTCATCCGAATATATGATGATGGCAACATTCACCTGAATGAATTCACCTGCCAGTCTGGATCCGTATTTTCTCTTATCCGCTGACAGTTTGCATATTCATATAAACGAAAATCCCTTCAAAACAATATTCAGAGTGAGGTATTTCTTATCTGTAATGCTTGTGTGACTCATCAGTTAGAGGATACGTTTGAAAGATGATCGGTAAATTTGTGACAAACGATAAAACCCTTCTCGTTATGCGCATCACTTAAGCAAGCAATGAGAGTTTTGGTGCTCAGGTTATGGGCACATTGAAAGTGGAATGGAATGCTTAATTTCCTCTTAACCAAAAAAGTACTCCGAGTGAGTACTCACGGCTCTCTCACGGAGTACTTTTTGTTGAATGGAATAGAAACGTAAGAAAAGGTTTGTTCTGTTCAACAGTCAAAGTGAGATACTTTATTGAGATGCTCTTAAGTATTTAGTTAGAATAATGATTACACTTGAAATAAAAAGAAACTATTGAGTCGTTACACTACACTGTGACCTCAGCCGACTTTGAAAGTGAACTAAAGTTCTGTCATTACGATGATACCTTTCTCTTATACAAACATTGTCTGCTAAATTAATGTATTTGAGAACGTTCGAGGTATATGTCGTCAGCACCCCCACCTTTTTGGGCTGGTGTTTTCGTTGCTGATTATTATGAGCTATGTTTTGTGCTTTCGAATGACGCTATCCAAAAATTTTGTGCTGCTCAGGCACCCGAGCACAAAACTACTTTCTGGTCAAAGCATGTCACTTTGTATGGGAGACCCCTAATATATCAACTGCAGCCAAAATACATTTCTAGGACTAAAATGTACACATTATGTGCTGACGATATCACCCCACCAAAAATTTTGTGCTGCTCAGGCACCCGAGCACAAAACTACTTTATGGTCAAAGCATGTCACTTTGTATGGGAGACCCCTAATATATCAACTGCAGCCAAAATACATTTCTAGGACTAAAATGTACACATTTTGTGCTGACGATATCACCCCACCAAAAATTTTGTGCTGCTCAGGCACCCGAGCACAAAACTACTTTCTGGTCAAAGTATGTCACTTTGAATGGGAGACCCCTAATAAATCAATTTTATTTAAAATACAATTCCAGGACTAAAATGTACACATTATGTGTTGACGATATCACCCCACCAATAGTTTAGTGCTGCCACCTGTGTCCAGCACAAAACTACTTTCTGCTCAAAACATGTCACTTTGCATACATAGAAGACCCTTCACAATTTTGAGAGTTTGTTTTGCATGCAACTGAATTCTTGCACAATAGCCTGAGTCCATTGTACATGCAACAAGAGGCTTGCACAATAGTTAGAATTCATTGTGCATGCATCTCGATGCTTGCACAATAGTTTGAGTTTATTGTGCATGCATCTAAATGCTTGTACAATAGCCTGAGTCCATTGTGCATGCAACAAGAGGCTTGCACAATAGTTACAATTCATTGTGTATGCATCTAAATGCTTGTACAATAGCCTGAGTCCATTGTGCATGTAACAAGAGGCTTGCACAATAGTCAGAGTTCATTGTGCATGCATCTCGATGCTTGCACAATAGTTAGAGGTCATTGTGCATGCAACAAGAGGCTTCATTGCATCTCGATGCTTGCACAATAGTCAGAGTTCATTGTGCATGCATCTCGATGCTTGCACAATAGTTTGAGTTTATTGTGCATGCATCTAAATGCTTGTACAATAGCCTGAGTCCATTGTGCATGCAACAAGAGGCTTGCACAATAGTTACAATTCATTGTGCATGCATCTAAATGCTTGTACAATAGCCTGAGTCCATTGTGCATGTAACAAGAGGCTTGCACAATAGTCAGAGTTCATTGTGCATGCATCTCGATGCTTGCACAATAGTTAGAGGTCATTGTGCATGCAACAAGAGGCTTGCACAATAGTTAGGATTCATAGTGCATGCATCTCGATACTTGCACAATAGTCAGAGTTCATTGTGCATCCAACAGAATTCTTGCACAATAGTCAGAGTTCATTGTGCATGCATCTCGATGCAACTCTGACTATTGTGCAAGCATCGAGATGCATGCACAATGAAGTCTAACTATTGTGCAAGCATCAATATGCATGCACAATGAACTCTGACTATTGTGCAAGCCTCTTGTTACATGCACAATGGACTCAGGCTATTGTACAAGCATTTAGATGCATGCACAATGAACTCTGACTATTGTACAAGCATCGAAATGCATGCACAATGAATTCTAACTATTGTGCAAGCCTCTTGTTACATGCACAATGGACTCAGGCTATTGTACAAGCATTTAGATGCATGCACAATGAACTCTGACTATTGTGCAAGCATCGAAATGCATGAACAATGAATTCTAACTATTGTGCAAGCCTCTTGTTACATGCACAATGGACTCAGGCTATTGTACAAGCATTTAGATGCATGCACAATGAACTCTGACTATTGTACAAGCATCGAAATGCATGCACAATGAATTCTAACTATTGTGCAAGCCTCTTGTTACATGCACAATGGACTCAGGCTATTGTACAAGCATTTAGATGCATGCACAATGAACTCTGACTATTGTACAAGCATCGAGATGCATGCACAATGAACTCTGACTATTGTGTAAGAATTCTGTTGGATGCACAATGAACTCTGACTATTGTGCAAGTATCGAGATGCATGCACAATGAATCCTAACTATTGTGCAAGCCTCTTGTTGCATGCACAATGACCTCTAACTATTGTGCAAGCATCGAGATGCATGCACAATGAACTCTGACTATTGTGCAAGCCTCTTGTTACATGCACAATGGACTCAGGCTAGCATCGAGATGCATGCACAATGAACTCTGACTATTGTGCAAGCATCGAGATGCATGCACAATGACCTCTAACTATTGTGCAAGCATCGAGATGCATGCACAATGAAGTCTGACTATTGTGCAAGCCTCTTGTTACATGCACAATGGACTCAGGCTATTGTGCAAGCATCGAGATGCATGCACAATGAACTCTGACTATTGTACAAGCATCGAGATGCATGCACAATGAACTCTGACTATTGTGTAAGAATTCTGTTGGATGCACAATGAATTGTAACTATTGTGCAAGCCTCTTGTTGCATGCACAATGGACTCAGGCTATTGTACAAGCATTTAGATGCATGCACAATAAACTCTAACTATTGTGCAAGCATCGAGATGCATACTCTGACTATTGTGCAAGCCTCTTGTTACATGCACAATGGACTCAGGCTATTGTACAAGCATTTAGATGCATGCACAATGAACTCTGACTATTGTACAAGCATCGAGATGCATGCACAATGAACTCTGACTATTGTGTAAGAATTCTGTTGGATGCACAATGAACTCTGACTATTGTGCAAGTATCGAGATGCATGCACAATGAATCCTAACTATTGTGCAAGCCTCTTGTTGCATGCACAATGACCTCTAACTATTGTGCAAGCATCGAGATGCATGCACAATGAACTCTGACTATTGTGCAAGCCTCTTGTTACATGCACAATGGACTCAGACTATTGTACAAGCATCGAGATGCATGCACAATGAACTCTGACTATTGTGCAAGCATCGAGATGCATGCACAATGACCTCTAACTATTGTGCAAACATCGAGATGCATGCACAATGAAGTCTGACTATTGTGCAAGCCTCTTGTTACATGCACAATGGACTCAGGCTATTGTGCAAGCATCGAGATGCATGCACAATGAACTCTGACTATTGTACAAGCATCGAGATGCATGCACAATGAACTCTGACTATTGTGTAAGAATTCTGTTGGATGCACAATGAACTCTGACTATTGTGTAAGAATTCTGTTGGATGCACAATGAACTCTGACTATTGTGCAAGCATCGAGATGCATGCACAATGAACTCTGACTATTGTGCAAGCATCGAGATGCATTCACAATGAATTCTAACTATTGTGCAAGCCTCTTGTTGCATGCACAATGGACTCAGGCTATTGTGCAAGAATTCAGTTGCATGCAAAACAAACTCTCAAAATTGTGAGGGTCTTCTATGTTTGCAAAGTGACATGTTTTGAGCAGAAAGTAGTTTTGTGCTGGACACAGGTGGCAGCCCTAAACTATTGGTGGGGTGATATCGTCAGCACATAATGTGTACATTTTAGTCCTAGAAATGTATTTTGGCTGCAGTTGATATATTAGGGGTCTCCCATACAAAGTGACATGCTTTGACCAGAAAGTAGTTTTGTGCTCGGGTGCCTGAGCAGCACAAAATTTTTGGTGGGGTGATATCGTCAGCACATAATGTGTACATTTTAGTCCTAGAAATGTATTTTGGCTGCAGTTGATATATTAGGGGTCTCCCATACAAAGTGACATGCTTTGACCAGAAAGTAGTTTTGTGCTCGGGCGCCTGAGCAGCACAAAATTTTTGGATAGCGTCATTCGAAAGCACAAAACATAGCTCATAATAATCAGCAACGAAAACACCAGCCCAAAAAGGTGGGGGTGCTGACGACATATACCTGAACGTTCGGATTTAGTAAACTGAAGTCAACGTCAATTTGTTTCAGCAAATTGTCGGATACATCAATTAGTTCCAACAATAAATTATTTTTGAATAAATCTCTGGGCAGGAGCTCCAGCTTGTTGTGTGGTAAAAATATTTTCCTTAAATGTACATTTGTTTCGAAGATGTGTTCATCTATTGTCTTTAATCCGCACATTATCGTTACAGTTTCCAACAAAACATTATTTTTGAATAATGAATTTTTGGGTAGCGTTAAGTGATATCCCATTTTTGTAAATAGCATTGAAACTTCTTTCAGTTTTCTGTTTGTTTCGAATATGCGTTCGTCGATTTCGGTTACGTTTGAACTTAACGATACGATTTCCAATAAAACATTATTTTTGAACAAGTTCCATGGAATGAATCTGATTGGTGCATTTAGAGTAATTTGAGTCAGTTCTGTGTTTGTTTCGAACGTGCGACCGTCTATTTCTGTTATACTAGAGATCAATCTCACCATTTTCAACATCAAATTTTTCTGGAAGAAATTCCAGGGAATTTTTTCTGTTGGCGATATTTCCAGACTGACTTTCTGCGTTGTATTTGTTTCAAATGTATTTTCTTCTAAAAATGGAAACCTACAGGTCAAATCTACTTTCTCCAATAAAAAATTATTTTCTAAAAAATTCCAGGGAAGATGTACCACACCGTCCAGAAGCAGTTTGACTTCTTTCAGATTTGTATTTTTTTCAAGTATTCGATCGTCTATTTCACTGCTGTGATATCGTAAATGTAACGTTTCCAAGAGCGAATTATTGTTCAATAAATTGCTGGGAATCTCATCCATGACGTGCAGACGAACTTCCTTCAGATTTGTATTTGTTTCAAATGTGCGACCGTCTATTTCTGTTAACTGAAAATCTAACGCTACTTTCTCCAATAAAATATTTTTTTCGAATAGATTCCAGGGAAGTTTGACATCCGACAGTGTCAGTTCGACTTCCTTAAGCTTTGCATTTGTTTCGAAAGTGAGACCGTCTATGTTCGTCATATAGCGCAATGCTACTTTTTCCAACAAAAATTTATTTTTAAATAAATTCCGGAGAAGATTTTCCGGCTTAAAAGGTTCCTGACTGACTAGTCTTAGTTGTGTCGTTGATTCTTCTATTCTAAAGTCTAGCTCGACTTTTTCCAATAAATGATTATTTTCAAATAAAGTCGTGGGAATGAATTCTGGATCAGCTAAACTTAAATAGACTTCTCTAAGCTTCAAATTTGTGCGAAATGGTGCAGCATCAAGCACCGTAAGTCTAACAAAATCAAGAGAAATATTTTGTAAATTTGGATGATTGCTGAACGAATCGTCTAGAAAGCATTCCCGCCCTGATTTAATCTTCATTTCTACCAAATGTTGCAAATCTTTCAAACATGTGTTCGAGAGGCGAAGCTTCGATTCACCACTGTCCGGGTCATCAACTTCTAACATCTTTACATTTCGGAAAGTCTCTCCGATTCTACTTGCTTCAAGAAACGTCGTGATGTTTGTAATGCGAATCGATTCAACATCATCATCTGTTCTACCTTCCAGATTGGAAATACTGTCGGGATGCGATTCGTTTCGTTTCGTTCGGACATTCAACAGGCGACACGAATAGCTGTAAAAACAAAAGTTTCATTTTTAATTTTTGAAACTGACTGTTTCAACCGAACAATGACTCACGTGCTTCTGAAGTATTCGAACCGACAGTCGAAAATCTGCAATTCAATAATTTCCAGAATCCAGCGTTTGAACAACTTCACGTTAGTGTACACCGAAAATGAGTCTAGAGTAATATGACCGGTCTCATTCACCGTAACCACTGACATAATGCCATACTGGACCCAACGTGAACGAGAAACGACAAAGAAGCCTCCACCTGTGTCACCTTTGTTCGGAACACCGCCTCCGGCAGAAAATGTCCGCAATGACGAAATAGTTGATGTGACCGTCTTCATCAATAAACAGTGCGACGGTGTCGTACAGGTTTTCATGACATTTGATCTGGGAATTAATTGCATTTTGCCATTTTCTGCATAGCCCCAACCAACAATACGACCTTCAACGTCATCAATGGTGACGTCATCGTCCGGCAAACAAATTGGCTGAATGTACAAACTGAAAGTGACATCGTGGCTCAGAACTAAAATTGCAATGTCAGCGTCAAAATCGCGACTCCACTGATACCAGTCGTCATGAACGTGAATTTTAGACACGTCTACAGTTTGTGCACCTTCCTCGCTGTCTGCTGTCAGATTGTACGCTCCTAAGCGTACTGCAATATCTTTAGCACGATATATTATCGACGTATCCTTTAACTCAATGCAATGAGCCGCTAAAAAAGAATTAATTGATTCGGAGCGATGCAAAAGAAAGGACGACTGCACAGTGCACTGACCTGTGAGGACATGCTTCTTCGATAATACCGTTCCTCCGCAATAAAACCAGTTTGGGTTTTTTGTGTATAAAGCGGCAATAAAAGGCCAATCGCCTCTGCGTGACGGCTCACCATTGAGCACCACAGGAATATTGCTTTGTGTCATTGAGCCGCATTCCACATCAATCGATTCGACAATTTGAACAAGAAAAACTGTTAAAATGCACACCATGCACACCAGACTGGCGAGGCTTTGAAAATCGATCCGAAGAATGTTTTTATATTTTTTAGCCATTTCGTGCAATTAAAGTTTTTATTTTTAAATCAATTTACGCGTCAGCTTCTCACGAACCACCAACAATTAATGACAACATGGGAAAAAACTTTATTCTCACTAATCGCAAATACGACCTGAGGTTATCACCTTAACACATATAACAGCAGAGACTTTGGGATTCCCAAAA
Organism: Bradysia coprophila; assembly: GCF_014529535.1. Lineage (NCBI taxonomy): Eukaryota > Metazoa > Arthropoda > Insecta > Diptera > Sciaridae > Bradysia > Bradysia coprophila. Next base: position 489,178 of record NW_023503496.1, on the reverse strand, counting down.
ATTAGCGTCCACTTATAAGCAGCTGTGTTATCATGAAGAATTTTTTAGCAAAATACTTAAAATTGAAGTTTTCTCTCCGTTTCATGAAACTGAATAAACCGTGGACACCTGGGCACGGTTATTGTATTTCCACATCTAGTTTTTCCCTTTTTCCAACCGACAAAACAAAGTTTGGGTGAAATCAACGCACTTCAAGCGAAAGTTCTTCAAATGACAGCTGTCGCCAAATAGAGTACTATTTTGTATGCAAAATTCTTCCAGATTGTTTTACAGTGCAAAAATTTGTTTGATACACTGTCCAGTTCAGTACTCTATTTAGGGTACCACTCATGCTGTTTCCGTAATGTGTACGTAACAAATTGAGTGGTTTATGAGTTAATTTACTACTTAATTAATAGTTGTCTGCACGGTGAACGGCAGTATTCCTAACCCTTAGCGGATCAGATCTATTTTGGATCTCTGCTAAAGGTGAATTCATTTTGGTAATGTTGCCAGCAACACATTTTCTTGTGACTAATGTTGTTGCGCCTGCAACGTTTTTATGGGACCGAATAGTGAACGTGCTACTTGACTCTAACGAATTCAATATGTGCGGAACATAACGAAACTAAATTTACATGAAACTGAAAGTAGGAATACGTGTGTAACTGCACCGGTAACTGCGCATTGACGTGACCTTCAGTGTGTTTATGCATTTGGCCTGACGAACTGTCAAAGATAGTCTTGACTTAACGAATTTTAAAACTGTTTTCGTTCTGTTGAGTACACTGTTGTAATTAGAAATACCAATCACGACCACACGGGCTATTGAAACGAATTAAAAAAATTGAAAAACCTTAAAATTTACTAAAATAAAAACAAAAAAATTCTATTTCGATATTGCCAAAAATTCCACTTGATTAAAGCCAACAGTAAAACGATAAAACTAAAATACTAAACACATACAACTAACATATCAGGACCTTTAGTGAATTAAAAAAAAGTAAAATAAAAAATCTTCAAAAAAGTTAGAAAAGGAAAATTTTGAAAATTAAAAAATCGGTTCATTAGTTGATAAACATTTGAATTTTTAAATTAAAACTAAAAAAAATTAAAATTAAAATTCAAAAGATAAAATTGTGTCGTAGGGATAAAATATTTTAAAAAAAATTGTTGCTTAAACCAGACACTAGGATAGTAATACACTGATGACCTGTTAGTTCTTTAAAATTGATAAAATCCCTTTTTCGCTTACCAATTCACACATTTAGCCACAATTGATCATTTCTCATACATCGGTCGTACATTTATGACAATTGTTGTAAGAGACGATTACGAAGCCGGTAATTATCAATATTTCAATCAAGTACTTCAAATATTAACAGGACAACCCATTCGACCCATTCTTCAATGACTCAAAATAGTGAAAATATACCAATAATTTGTGTGTCAAATTTTGCAAACAAATAGAAACAGAGACGACAGACAGCTCGTTTTCCTAAGACGGAAATGTTCAACTGATTTTTTCTTTTTGGTTTCTAATCGAAAAATGTGATTTTGCTACGTCTAAAGTATAATTTTGAAGAGTTTTAGCGTTGCAATACTATGTTAAATGGTCTTAAGATAAATATTTTTATCGAATTGGGCAGTGCACGGCGCCATTTTGTTTGTTTTTTTTTCGGAGTAGTTACTCCGAACTAACAGTTTTCAATAAGTTTCTTAGAAGCCGGTTCGAATAACCGAAAATTGTGCTAAAAAAGAAATCCAGTCGGTATTTGAAACAAATCCGCAATCATGTTTGGGGTGACACAATGAGTTGTGAGGTTGTGGTGCCTAAAACACCCGCTCAGAACGATAGTAGTAAGCAATGCATTGCCTGGCAAAGTTCTATTCTGAATTTACCAGAGAAATGAGAGATTGACACCACTGCACTGCACCACTGCAATCCGCATGTAATAGTCATTTAAATAACAAGAGATACAAAGTTGAAAAGCTCAGTTCTCGCGGTAATTTCGTTGATCTGAGACGAGTCCGAGGTTAATAAACACACGCAAACTAGACTTTTCAAATTTTTATTTCCTGTTATGCAATTCGATGAAAAGAACTATTTACGAGCCGCAAGCATGTAAAATCATTTTACATGCCTATGCACTGTAAAGTGCACTTTACATCACTGCTTGTGACAGGGAAAATGCACTTACCGTCCACAAACATGTAAAATTTGTTGCGTCACTGCTTGTAAATATTTGTTTAGGCACGTGTGATTACTCCACTCGCCTTCGGCTCGTTCCGCAAACCTCACACTTGCCTAAACAAATATTTACAAACAGTGACGTAACATACTATGACACATCTCCTACAGAGATGTAATGGATTGTCAAATATATACTTTACAACGCCATGGCTGTAATGGATTCCTTGTTTGGTAGTTCGTGCGTAAAGTTGTGTACATAACTCGGTATAAAAATGACAAACCACATTTGTGTGTGATCATCGACCTCGACTGTTCTTTTCACCTTTTTATTCCCAGTTACGTAAATAACCGATTTGGATAGAAAGAGAATACATCCTACGACGCTAGTGGTGCCGAGCATTTAAAAATCAAGATTAAAATATTGCGATCACAGACTCTGATACCACAGCCGTGGAACGTGTTCTTCACAACGTGTTCTTTGAGAACCGTCATTTGAGTCACGTGACACAAAGAAAAGGAATGTGCCGCGTGTTATGCCCTCACTTTTTGATTATTTTTAGAGTTAAAATCAAGTGAAATGAGACAAGATTTTTGATATCGTTAAAGGTTAGAGAAAAATTTTGTTTATTTTTTTTTGAAAAAGAAGCGGGAAATTTGTTTCAATTCTAAAACCTAAATGAATTAAGCTGAGAGTGAATTTTGTCAATCTCAGTTTACGCGTTGTTATTACTGAATTATTAATTGCTGAAAAAGTTTCTATTTTTTAATTGTTAAGTGGAAATATTTTAAGATTTTTTTTGTGTTTCCTTTTTATTTGACAATTTTTTTTCTATTTATTATTGTTCACGTGACGAAATGTGAGATGAGTTTTTTCTATTTACTAATATTTAAAAGAAAAAGAAAACACTAAAAAATGACATGATTATTATGCTAGTTAATTTAAATAAATAAAATGCAAAAAAAAAAAGAAATTAAGAAAATTTTTACTGTTATGTTTTAAACTACGATGATGACGAGTGAAATTGAAATAATTATTTTGTCGTGTAAATAAGAAAACAAGAACAAGACGAAGAAGAGAAGATATCCTTTTTTGGTATTTAAATAAAATATAAAATCTTTGAAATCAAACGAAAAAACACTTTTTTTCAATGAGGTTGCTGATTCAGAAATGGCGCACGTGGCGTAACAACAAACTGACACAACCAATTCTATGTTTTAGAGAAATAAAATTCTGGAAATAAAGGTTGGTATAATACACACAATATGAGTGACATATCCACCATGTTAAAACTGCCATACGATTTGACAGATGTTATGTGTTGTTTCTTCGCCGTTTGTCAATGAATGTTTGGTGTTTCTTGGACTATAGCGGCGTTAGGCAGTTAAAAACGATGGTTTGTTTACAATATTTCGAGCTTTGGATTGGCTCTTCTTCATAGTGTAGTCGATAACGCAAATTTTGTAACAAACGATTGGTTGGGGACATCGAAAAAAATAGTTTTCTGAAGAAGAGATAAAACATTCCACCTCACCCTTCCACTTCAAAGTTTAAATGCATATGTCTAAATGAAAGTTATAACAAAAAAAATTGGGTCGCAAGTGGCAGATGTTGAGGAAAGAAAGTTTTTAAAATTGTGAAATATATTGCTTTAAAGAATGGAATTCAAACGGAAGAAAGTCGAATCATCTGCCACTTTTTGACGCAATTTTGTTTTTGTTATAAGTTTCTTTCTAAAAATTTTCGGGTAAAATTTTTGTTGATCAAACTTTCGCGTGCTTTCCTCATCAGCTGCCATTTGTGACGCATATCTTTTTGAGTGTCGAATCTGTAAGCGTCACCTACACCGATATCAGTTCTTTTGTAAGTGGATAACAGGACTTGCGTCACTGTAAGTGGTTTTGGGCGATATCAGCACTTTTGTAAGTTTTGATTTTTGAGAATTTGGTCAGATAATAGACAATCATGTTGTGCAGTTTGAACGAAAATATTCTTCTTACAAAACTGTATAACTTTCTCTTTGATCTGAACCTTCGAGCTTTCATTTGACGAAAATCGAATATTTTACGAAATTCGGAAATTTGACGAAATTTGAAAATTTGACGAAAATCGAAACTTTGATGAAAATCGAAAATTTGACGAAATTCAATTTGACAAAAATCGCAAATTTGACGAAATTTAAAAATTTGACGAAAATTTATCGAATTTCGAAGATTTGACGAAAATTTGTCGAAATTCAAAAGTTTAACGCACCTAAAACACTCATTGCTACAAAATAAGCGACTTTTCAGTGAAAAGATGAAACACGCATCGACTATAATGTGAAACTCTATAACTCTATAACTTTTAAACGAACTTTCTATCTGCCATATTTTCTGAGTTATGGGTCCTAAAGCTTAATAGCTTAAAACGCTCATAGCTCCGAAATTATAAGATTTTATGAAAATTCCTTCAAATTTGTTTAGAATTACGCCCTTGACATACCCTGAAAATTTCAGCCAAATCCACCGGTAAATTCAAAAGTTTCGTTGTAACAAAGTGACAAAGGTTGGTAAAATTCGTCAATTTCAAAATGTATGAAAATCCATTTCGTCATACAAATTTTCAAGTTTTGAAATTTAATATCTCGGCCAAATCTTAACCTTATGAGGCGTGTGATGGCTCGTTGAACTCGTATGGACGCCTAGATTACGAATAAAATAAGTGGGGGTAGTAGGAGCGGAGGGGGAAAAGTCAAAAAAGTTGTGTCTTTTTGTTCCTCAGTCCTGCGGAAAAAATTTTTGACAAATTTTTCAGTGTGAACGGACTTGTGTCACGGCCCTTCACTAACGTAGGGCCATGATTATATACGGATCGCAGAGAAATGATAACTTAGTACTACTGTGGCGAGATAGAAGGAGCATGTCGAATAAAAATGGCACTTCTCTTAAGAGAATTCGCATGTAATTCTCTCCCATACCGCCACAGGCATACCAACTTATCATTTCTCTGACGGATCGATATACTCCAGAAATAATTTGTTTTAGAATGAAATTAAATGTTCTAAGTGAAATTGGCACATGGTCCGCGTAATATGTGGCTTGAAATTTTTTTAAAGCAAAATACCATTATTCATCATGCAAAATTCGGTTTTTATTCTGAACAGGAAAGCATAGCGTGATCTATTACATTTTGACAAAACTGCTACTGCGGGACATGCTCAATTGAAACTATTGAGTCGTTACTACACTGGTATCTCAGCCGACTTTGAAAGTCAACTAAAGGTCGGTCAAATCTTTTCTCAGGACTATACTTTTCTCTAGTACAAACATTGCCTGATAAATCAATGTATTTGAGTACGTCCGGATTTAGTAAACTGAAGTCAACATCAATTCGTTTCAACAAATTGTCGGATACATCAATTAGTTCCAACAATAAATTATTTTTGAATAAATCCCTGGGCAGGAACTCTAGCCTGTTTTGCGGCAAAAGCGTATTTCTTAATTGTACATTTGTTTCGAAGATGTGTTCATCTATTGTCTTCAATCCGCAGCTTATCATTATAGTTTCCAACAAAACATTATTTTTGAATACATTTTTGGGTAGCGTTAAGTGATCGTTAGTTTTTCTCGCATTTCTAAGTTTTATGAAGACCATTTTCAGTTTTCGGTTTGTTTCGAATGTGCGTTCGTCGATTTCGGTTACGTTTGAACTTAACGATACGATTTCCAATAAAACATTATTAATGGCAGAGTATTTGGGTAAAATGATAAGACGTTGTGTGGTTGGTTTTACGATACGAACTAAACTTTATTCTCGTAGTTGTTCCTAATATAAATGTAGCTAATTGACTCTATGTACATGATATAAAGGTGGTGAATATGAACATAGTCGGGTTCCTCTCAACACCCTCACTTTTTAAAATTTTTGATTACTCCTTTGATGAAAATTTAATTGAAAGTTTAAGCAAAAATACCAAAAAGAAATTTATTCAAAATCGTACTCGATTCAAAGAATGCAAAAAAAAAACTTTAACGGATTTACTCAAAAAAATTGACTGCAACGCAAAATGAATGAAAAAAAATTTTAAAACCACAAACCCATTTCCTTGGTACAAAATTCGTGTTTGTCCTTGGTTACAGCCTTTGTCAAATTGTCTGCAGCCATTTCGTTTGTTGAAACATGATCAATGGCAACAGTACCATCTCCTACTTTTTCGCGTATATAATGATGACGGATGTCTATGTGCTTTGTACGTTGCCTGTATCCATCGCATGTTGCCAAATCTATTGCGCTTTGGTTGTCACAAAACAGCTGAACTGTTTCGTTTAAACTGTTGTCCAATTCGCGACCAAATTGTTTCAACCAAATTGCCTCTTGAATACATGACGCCAATGACATATATTCAGCTTCCGTACTTGATAAAGCGACTGTTTGTTGTCTTTTGCTATACCAAGAAATAGCTCCATTTGAAAACTTGAAAAAATGCCCACTGCACGAACGACGTTTATCCACATCCGATGCCCAATCCGAATCCGTATAACCGATCAGATTTCCGTTGCCTTGACTCGAATAGTGGAGCTTGAATTCGATCGTTCCTTTGAGATAACGAACGATTCGCTTCACCGCTTTCCAATGAACTGCTCGGTGTTTTTGATTGAATCGACTGACATCGCTGACGGCAAAGGCAATATCCGGTCTGGTTCCCTGCACCAGGAACAATAAACAACCAACGAGCTCTTGATACGGAACACTTCCTGTAATATCGACATCCTCCTCCTCGTTTGTTGTTGAATTGATCGATAGCTTTTGGTTAACGTCGCTCGGTGTTGAAACTGGTTTGCAATCCTCCATTCGAAAACGACTCAACACATCTCTGATGTACGCTGATTGATCCAATCCAATCCCGTCCTCGGTGTAGGTGATACGGACGCCAACACAATTTGTAGCTTGCCCCATTTCTTTCATTTTGAAAGTTGAACTCAACGACTTTTTTAACTTTTTCAAAACCACTTCGTCTTTCCAGAATATAAAGATGTCGTCGACCCAGATTGCCAACAACAAATCCAACGATTTCGTATAAAAAACGCACGGGTCCATTTTCGATTGGTTCAGACCGAATGACTTTAGCGCTTTTACCAATTTGATATTCCAGACACGACCAGATTGTTTCAGGCCGTTGATTGCCTTATTCAACTTGCATACACGGCTTGTACCATCTTTGAAACCTTCAGGCTGTTCGATGTATATTTCCTCTGTCAGGTCACCTTGCATGAACGCCGTAACTGCATCCATTTGGTCGATCTTCAGTCCATTTTTCACCGCCAGTGCAATGAGAAATCGTAGAGACGTGTGACGAACGACCGGCGAGTATGTTTCGATGTAATCAACGCCATATCGTTGCGAACAACCCTTCGCAACCAATCGTGCTTTGTGACGAATTACGTTTCCTTTATCGTCTCTTTTCAGTTTGAAAACCCATTTGGTCTTCACAGGCTTTCGACCAGGCGGCAGATTAACCAAATTCCAGGTGTTGTTTTCGTCCAACGAATTAATCTCATCTTCCATGGCAACCTTCCATTCACTTGCATTATGGCTCGAGAAAGCTTCTTGAACTGTCAACGGTTCAGCATCTGTCGGTTGTACTTTCGCTGATAAAACGTAACGGTTGAGCTGCTGATGCCTCACAAACATTGTCGCATCGTTCATTTCGCTTTCGTTTGGCTCGTAGTTCGGATCCGCCATAGTGTCATCGAATGATTCCTCCTCATCCGAAAATTCTAGACCCGAATTGTACTCATCATCGTCCGAACTCGACGACTCTTCGATGACAACACCCGATTCGTTTCCATTTGATCGTTCCATGTCATCGACTTCGATTTCCCTCACTGAAACGAATTCATTGTTCGGATTATCGATCGGGTCAATTACCTTTTCCAAAAATATCACGTCGCGACTGATTAGCAACTTCTTGGTAATTGGATCGATGCATCGGTAGCCTTTACGGTCGTTGTCCATCCCAACGAAAATTAACTTCTTTGACTTGTGGTCCCATTTCTTCCGTACTTGCTTTGGAACATGAACCATAACGTGCGAGCCAAACAACTGAAGCTGGCCCAAATCGACTTTCACTCCTGACCATACTTCTTCCGGTGTACTTCGAGGATGAGCAGTGCACACTGAACGATTAATGAGGTAAACTGCCATATTCGCCGCTTCTGCCCAGTAAGATTTGTCCAGATCGGCATCGAATAGCAAACATTTTGCCCGTTCAACTATGGTTCGATTCATTCTCTCGGCGAGACCATTTTGCTCCGGTGTGTACACTACAGTACGTTGATGCTGTATTCCACTTTCCACACACACTGTATCGATCGACTTATTGCAAAATTCCAGGCCATTGTCCGTGCGGAATATCTTGATTTTGCGGTTGAATTGATTTTCTGCCCAAGCTTTGAACACCAAAAATTTCTTTGCAACTTCACTTTTTGACTTTAGGAAGTAGATGAAAATTTTCCGGGAAAAATCGTCGATGAACGTAAGAAAGTAGCGCGCACCACCAATAGAAATCTTTTCCATATCGCCACACAGGTCTGCATGAATCATGTCCAGAATATTTTTCGTATTCTTCTTGTACTTGTTGCTCTTGAACGGCAGTCGACTTTGTTTACCTAATGCACAAATCTCGCACGACTTCAACAATTTCGAATCGTTTTGAAATTTGACTCCATCCACAGCTCCATCACGCATGCTGCACATACTTTGATAATTCAAATGGCCCAAACGACGATGCCACTTCACCAAATTGTTGTTGTTTACGTTCAAAAAATTGCTGTTTACAACAGCTGACGACTCGAATTTGTATACACCATCTGACTCTTTGCACTGAATAACAACATCATTGTTTCGGTTGAATATCGTACAGCCGTTATGATCAAAAACCACTTTGTTGCCATTCTTCACTACGCTCGACACTGATAGAAGATTGACCGATAAATCTGGTACGTGTAGACAATTTTTCACATCGATTCTGTTGTTTGAAACATTCAAATCCAAATTGCCCATACATTTAACGTCCAAATTTGAGTTATCAGCAGTCATCACTTTATCGACATTGCTCTTCGATTTGTTCATAACAATGTCTCCATACGGTGTCATATTTCGTCCACTACCACTATCAACATACCACTCGTGCTTTCTCTTTTCATCCTTAACTTGAGCTGAAAACGCCGTTGAAAACACCACTTTGGCCGTAGTATTTTGTTGATTCGATGCGTGAACAGACGAACCAGCAGTTCCACTTTGTGATGAATTGTTTGATTTTTTCTCCTTCTTGCAGTCGATGGCTTTGTGATTTCTCCCACCACAATTGAAACACGAAAAACCTTTCTTGCTCTGTTTCGGCTTCGGTTTCTTATTCGTATACAACACATTCCCTTTCACATTATTGGCGCCAATTTCCGAATCGAGCAATTTTTGCTTTATCATGTCGGCTGTTATTTCAACGCCACTTCCTTCGATGCTCATGATAAACGGCTTGAATTCCTCTGTTAATCCAGCCAGCAAAATCGATGCTATCCATTCGTCGCCAATTTCAAATCCAATGCTGCTTAGCCTGTTTGAAATGTTCATGATTTCCTCCACATAGGATTGCATAGAATTCATCTCTTCCAAACGAACAGACATTAGGGCGCGCAACAAACCCGTTCTCCGCAGTAAACCTTTGTCCTCGTACATGTATTCGAATATCCTCCAAATTTCCAGCGCACTTTTTGCTTTACGAATATGAACCACCAATGACTCGTGCACACTTAGCGATAAAATCGACTTCGCTTCGATGAGTTTTTCAGGATCATTTTCACAAGACACATCCGGTAAATTCGGCTTTGGCTTTATGCTTTTATCCAATTTCTTTAGTGCGAAATAATTTTCCATTTGGAATTTCCAGTAATGAAAATTATCCGATCCCGTTAACTTCTTGAGATCAAATTCAGGTTTCTTCGCCATATTCGTAGATCACACAAAAATATTTGATGAAATTTGGCCCAATTTGTAGATATATGCAAATTATTCGAAACTTTTTAAATAATTTTTCTTTGTTTAAAATTATTTAACTGGCCTGCCCATAACCTAATGGCAGAGTATTTGGGTAAAATGATAAGACGTTGTGTGGTTGGTTTTACGATACGAACTAAACTTTATTCTCGTAGTTGTTCCTAATATAAATGTAGCTAATTGACTCTATGTACATGATATAAAGGTGGTGAATATGAACATAGTCGGGTTCCTCTCAACAATTATTTTTGAACAAATTCCAGGGAATGAGTCTGATTGGTGCATTTAGAGTAATTTGAGTCAGTTCAGTTTGCGTTTCGAACGTGCGACCGTCTATTTCTGTTATCGAACAGAACAATTTTAACTTTTTCAACATCAAATTATTATTGAATAGATTCCAGGGAAGTATTTTCAGCCGCGTTAGTTTCAGACTGGCTTCCCTTAGTTTCGTATTTGTTTGAAATGTCTGATTGTGTATTTCGTCGCTCTGATATCGTAAATGTAACGTTTCCAAGAGCGAATTATTGTTCAATAAATTGCTGGGAATCTCATCCATGACGTGCAGACGAACTTCCTTCAGATTTGTATTTGTTTCAAATGTGCGACCGTCTATTTCTGTTAACTGAAAATCTAACGCTACTTTCTCCAATAAAATATTTTTTTCGAATAGATTCCAGGGAAGTTTGACATCCGACAGTGTCAGTTCGACTTCCTTAAGCTTTGCATTTGTTTCGAAAGTGAGACCGTCTATGTTCGTCATATAGCGCAATGCTACTTTTTCCAACAAAAATTTATTTTTAAATAAATTCCGGAGAAGATTTTCCGGCTTAAAAGGTTCCTGACTGACTAGTCTTAGTTGTGTTGTTGATTCTTCTATTCTAAAGTCTAACTCTACTTTTTCCAATAAATCATTTTTTTCAAATAAAGTCGTGGGAATGAATTCTGGATCAGCTAAACTTAAATAGACTTCTCTAAGCTTCAAATTTGTGCGAAATGGTGCAGCATCAAGCACCGTAAGTCTAACAAAATCAAGAGAAATATTTTGTAAATTTGGATGATTGCTGAATGAATCGTCTAGAAAGCAAACCCGCCCTGATTTAATCTTCAGTTCTACCAAATGTTGCAAATCTTTCAAATATGTGTTCGAGAGGCGAAGCTTCGATTCACTACTGTCCGGGTCATCAACTTCTAACATCTTTACATTTCGGAAAGTCTCTCCGATTCTACTTGCTTCAAGAAACGTCGTGATGTTTGTAATGCGAATCGATTCAACATCATCATCTGTTCTACCTTCCAGATTGGAAATACTGTCGGGATGCGATGGATCATGTTTCGTTCGGACATTCAACAGGCGACACGAATAGCTGTAAAAACAAAAGTTTCATTTTTAGTTCTTGAAACTGACTGTTTCAACCGAGCAACGACTCACGTGCTTCTGAAGTATTCGAACAGACAGTCGAAAATCAGCCATTCAATGATTTCCAGTATCCAGCGTTTGAACAACTTCACGTTAGTGTACACCGAAAATGAGTCTAGAGTAATATGACCGGTCTGATTCGCCGTAACCACTGACATAATGCCATACTGGACCCAACGTGAACGAGAAACGACAAAGAAGCCTCCACCTGAGTCACCTTTGTTCGGAACACCGCCTCCGTTTCCGGCAGAAAATGTCCGCAATGACGCAATAGTTGCTGTGACCGTCTTCGCCAAGAAACAGTGCGTCGGTGTCGTACAGGTTTTCGTGACATTTGATCTGGGAATTACTTGCATTTTACCATTTTCTGCATAGCCCCAACCAACAATACGACCTTCAACGTCATCAATGGTGACGTCATCGTCCGGCAAACAAATTGGCTGAATGTACAAATTGAAAGTGACATCGTGGCTCAGAACTAAAATTGCAATGTCAGCGTCAAAATCGCGACTCCACTGATACCAGTCGTCATGAACATGAATTTTAGACACGTCTACAGTTTGTGCACCTTCCTCGCTGTCTGCTGTTAGATTGTATGCTCCTAAGCGTACTGCAATATCTTTAGCACGATACATTATCGACGTATCCTTTAACTCAATGCAATGAGCCGCTAAAAAAGAATTAATTGATTCGGAGCGATGCAAAAGAAAGGATGACTGCACTGACCTGTGAGGACATGCTTCTTCGATAATACCGTTCCTCCGCAATAAAACCAGTTTGGGTTTTTTGTGTATAAAGCGGCAATAAAAGGCCAATCGCCTCTGCGTGACGGCTCACCATTGAGCACCACAGGAATATTGCTTTGTGTCATTGAGCCGCATTCCACATCAATCGATTCGACAATTTGAACAAGAAAAACTGTTAAAATGCACACCATGCACACCAGACTGGCGAGGCTTTGAAAATCGATCCGAAGAATGTTTTTATATTTTTTAGCCATTTCGTGCAATTAAAGTTTTTATTTTTAAATCAATTTACGCGTCAGCGTCTCACGAACCACCAACAATTAATGACAACATGGGAAAAAACTCTATTCTCACTAATCGCAAATACGACCTGAGGTTATCACCTTAACACATATAACAGCAGAGACTTTGGGCTTCCCATATAGCAGCTGTGTTATCGTGGCCGAACGATAGTTAGCTGGTGTCTCGCGAGTCCTTTACTACAGTTTAAAAACATTTATAGAGACAACTTTGACATACGTAAGAACATCCTTTCAAATAGACCTAAAATTTTAATTTATGTCTAGAGCCGAATAGCAGCCCCAGTCCAAGGTCCTAAATTTAAAACTTTCTCAACAATATCCGATGCCCAGTCTGGTCCTGATTGTACACTGTACATATTCACTACAAACTCCATTCCGTATGTCCTGTACTTTGCACAACACAGGTGCATTCTGCCTAAGGATTCATATGAAGTCAAAATTATACCTAAGTCCCTCACTTATGAAAGCCCAGTGCCGCCCTGAATTGATCAATCAAAAACTTTTTTTTTAGTTAATGGCAAAAAATGTAAATTTTTTTCTTGAAAATATTATCAGCAGAAAAGTTGTGTTATTTCCACTAATTTGATCTACTTCTATTCTTCGCCAGAAAAGAGTGTTGTGATTAGTGAAATTAACAAAAATTTCGAAAAATTCTCCTAAACCAGTTTAAAGCTAAATTATTGTGCGGAAATCTTTTGTGTGATCTGAAATCGCCCAAAACCACTTACAGTGGAGGTGTGACACAAGTCCTGTTATCCACTTACAAAAGAACTGACATCGGTGTAGGTGACGCTTACAGAGTCGACACGCAAAAAGATATGCGTCACAAATGGCAGCTGATGTGGAATATACGCGAAAGTTTTGTCAACAAAAATTTTACCAGAAAAATTTTAGGAAGAAAATTATAACAAAAAAAAATTTGCGTCAAAAAGTGGCAGATGATTCGGCTTTCTTCCGTTTGAATTCCATTCTTTAAAGCAACATATTTCACAATTTGTTATAATTTCCTTCCTCAACATCTGTCACTTTTTGACGCAATTTTTTTTTAAATAATTTTCTTCCTAAAAATTTTCGGGTAAAATTTTTGTTGACAAAACTTTCGCTTACTTTCCTCATCAGCTGTCATTTGTGACACATATCATTTTGCGTGTCGACTCTGTAAGCGTCAACTACACCGATATCAGTTCTTTTGTAAGTGAATAACAGGACTTGCGTCACACCTCCACTATAAGGGGTTTTGGGCGATATCAGCTCTTTTGTAAGTTGTGATTTTTGAGAATTTGGTCGCAGATAATAGACAATCATATTGTGCAGTTTGAACGAAAATATTCTTCTTACAAAACTGTATAACTTTCTCTTTGATCTGAACCTTCGAGCTTTCATTTGACGAAAATTGAAAATTTTACGAAATTCGAAAATTTTACGAAAATAAAAAAATTGACGAAAATCGAAACTTTGATGAATATCGAAAATTTGACAAAAATCGCAAATTTGACGAAATTCAAAAATTTGACGAAAATTTATCGAATTTCGAAAATTTGACGAAAATTTGTCGAAATTCAAAAGTTTAACGCACCTAAAACACTCATAGCTACAAAATAAGCGACTTTTCAGTGAAAAGATGAAACACGCATCGACTAGAATGTGAAACTCTATAACTTTGTCTTTTAAACCAACTTTCTATCTGACATATTTTCTGAGTTATGGGTCCTAAAGCTCACTTCAAACGCTCATAGCTCCGAAATTATAAGCCTTTATGAAAATTCCTTCAAAGTTTCTTAGAATTATGTCCCTGACATACCCTGAAAATTTCAGCCAAATCCACCGGTAAATTCAAAAGTTTCGTTGTAACAAAGTGACAAAGGTTGGTAAAATTCGTCACTTTCAAAATGTATGAAAATCCATTTCTTCATACAAATTTCCACAAATTTTCAAGTTTTGAAATTTAATATCTCGGCCAAATTTTAACCTTATGAGGCGTGTGATAGCTCGTTGAACTCGTATTCTTCTTCTTCTTTTTCAGCCTGTTTCGATCCACTGCTGGATGTAGGCCTCTCCAACTTCTTTCCATTTCGTACGATCCATTGCCATTTGCTGCCAGTTTGTACCTGCAATATTCTTAATTCCGTTTGTCCATCTCTCTGGTGGTCTACCTATAGCTCGTCTTTTATATGGTCGCCAGTTCATGATCTTTTTGGTCCAACGTTCGTCTGTCCTTCTTGCAATATGTCCCGCCCAGCTCCATTTCAGAGATGCTATTCTTTCCATGACATCAACGACCCTGGTTTGTTGTCGAATCCATTGATTCGTCATTCTGTCTCTGAGTGTTATTCCAAGCATACTCCGTTCCATGGCTCTTTGTGTCACTCTCAATTTATCTTCGGATGCTTTTGTTAAAGTTAACGTTTCCGCTCCATAAGTGAGCACTGGAAGGACACAAGTGTCGAAAACTTTGCGTTTCAGACTATTATTCATTTTGCTTTTGAAAATTAGTCTGAGTTTTTCGAACGCTGCCCATGCAAGACCAATCCTACGTCTTATTTCTGCAGTTTGGTTGTCCAGACCTAACTTCAGTTTATGTCCTAGATATACATAGCTGTCGACTCGTTCAATGACAGTGTCACCAATTTTGATTTCTCTATCGTCCCCGATGTTGGTCATGACTTTTGTTTTCGATAAGTTCATCTTGAGGCCAACTTTGCTCGCCTCTTCACTTAACTGTTGTAGCATAAGCTGAGCCTGACCTAGATTCGCTGCTATCGGTACAATGTCTTCAGCGAAGCGGAGATTGCTCAGGTACTCTCCATTTATCTTTATTCCCATTTTACTCCAGTTTAACTTCCTAAAAATACTCTGCAGAATCGCCGTGAATAATTTCGGTGAAATGGTGTCACCCTGCCTTACACCTCGGCCAATTCTGAATTTCTCCGTGCTCTTATGAAGTTTTATACATGAAGTAGCATTTTTGTACACATATCGAATTGTGTTGGAGTACCTTGAGTCTACTCTACATTCGTCTAATGCGTCCAATATCGACCATGTTTCCACTGAATCGAAATCACCTCATCACCTGCATCACCTGCTAAAGCACCCAACAACCAAAATTTTTTGTTCCACAGCACCCAACACTCGAAACAAAAGTTCATAGAAATCTGAACTTGAGCATCCAACACTCAATACAAAAGTCGGCGCGCCTGCAAAAGATACGCTATCGTTGCATGTAAACAAACATTGTAGCCGCATCTGATGTGAAGATTGTCATAAGATGTACTCATATGTCTAAAATTATTTTCGTGGTCAAATTCAAAACTTCTTTCGGTGGAAGTACTTTGTTGCGTGTTTCCGGTGAAATGAAATAGTTTTCCAGTCTTAGTCTTAGGTCACCTTTCAAATGCCATCATTAGTTAAAATGGCTCGACATGGTCTATTGCGCCTTCAGCGTGGATTATTATTGAGAGTACAAGGCTAAAGGCTGATCGTATTTACATATTGTATAAATGATACGCAAAATTGTTCGAGTTCCACGAATGAAAAGACATTTCGTCCAACAAATTTTTTAACAAATGAATCTTGTTGAATGGAGTCATATTTGATTCTTAATACCACAGCACTGGTCATGATATTGGATAAATTTGAGTTTGTAAAAGATTTTTCATGCTTCGGGGCCGAAAATGAGGGCAATTTTTCGAATTTTCTCGGGTTTCCGGCCCTCTGCATGAAAACTTACATGTACACCTGTTTGGAACGGTTGATTTAAGGAACTTTCGCTTGTAAGCCTCACTTTGTTCGGCCTACAATCAGCGAAATTGCCTAAAATCAATCGTCCAAAACAGGTACACAAATAACCATTTTGTTGCCATCATTCCGAAAATCAGCCGTAAAAGCCCTAAAATTGGTCTTTGTCAGTAAGAAGAAGTCAAGCCTCTGTACTAGTCTCACTAAAAAGGACCAAGAAAGGTAGAAAAACTAGTAAAATTTCGTTTTTTAAGGAGAAGCTAATTTGTTATGTTTTCGAAAATACTTGAAGAAATGCCCCATATTCCAACAGCGAACCAAAAAATATTTAAATTTACGTATCGAAACTGTATGTTTGCTGGATGCGCTATTGAAATACCTACAAAATGAGCTATCACAACAATAGCTCGAAAAAGAATTCACCCAAAAGAGATGACTTTCTCGATTACAAGATTCTTGAAAATTGCCCCTCGGTGAAACTTGGAGCTATACCAAAACGGCGGTAAAACATTTTTTTAAACTTTTTTTAAATTTTTATATGTTCTAGTAGACCCTCTAGATGCCGTACAGAGTGAAAACTCTGCAAAAGCATCTGTAGATTTTTTTTGGCTATGGCCCATAACCCAAAATTTTTGAAAAATTGGCGGCGCAATTTTTAATTGACTTATAAAAAAAAAATTGCTGATTATTATTGCTAGTGCGAGGGCGAACCGCGGTAGGGCGGAGTCCTCAGTTCATCTTCAAGATACGGTACTTTCAGACGTAACCTCACTTTAGTTTCGTTCATTCATACATTTGTATGGCGTGTTTTTAACGTGGAAGGCATTTCTTGACGTGGATGGCATTTCAAACGTCCTTGAAGATGATCTATTACTTACTGCCCCTACAGACAGCGACGAGCGACGTACGTATCGAATTTCTTTTGTTCTTCTGTCAAATATTACATTTATAACAAAAGAAATTCGATACGTACGTCGCTGTGCGTAAGAACACTTAAAATACTAAAAATTTTCCATTTAAAATAGACCTAATTTTTCGGTGATGCCGGGTTAATACCGGAATCTTTTCGTCAAAACCGGTATTCGGTATTGGTGTTTTCCTAGATTGCATTTCCTAGATCGTATTAAGTCCAAAGTATATAAACACTGAAGGTAATGCAGACCCTCAGCGGATCAGAGAAATTACGGATCCAAACTTTCAGGTGAATTCATTTTCGTATGTTGTCTAACTTAGACTTGTGCAACATGACGGCCCTAAATCCTTCCAATTCACCACTAAATACAACTTGACGTAAACGAATTTTATATGTGTGCAACATAACGCCGCTAAATCGTTCCAGATTCACCACTAGATGCAACTTGACGCAAACGAATTCAATACGTGTGCAACATGACGGCGCTAAAATTCACCTGAAAGTTTGGATCTGTGTGTAACCAAGGCTGTATACTTTGGGGAGGTCACGCAGATACAGATACGCGGGTTACACACCACAGTTGACGATAAAATGGCCAATTTCATACAAAAATTCACCTACTCTGATGATTCTCTTCGTCTTGATGATGTGGTGAAATTTTTTACATGTAAAATCATAAGAAGTGGTGTGTTCGCGCGTATCTAATAAAATGGCGGTCTGCGTGACCTCCCCAAAGTATACAGCCTTGTGTGTAACTGTGGATTTGCATTACCTTCAGAGTTTATATACTTTGATTAAGTCAGGTTTCTACTCAAGAAAAAGTACTCCGTGTGAGAGCGAGCTGTCAAGGCAACAAAGCAAAAATTCAATTTTGTTACTCACACTTTTTTGGTAGGTAGAAATCAAGCCTTAATATGGCAGAAAAATGAAAAAAATTGCTTCTTCCTCTTCACCTTCACTAGTATAAACTAATTAAACAATGGTAGTGTTTCCGTAGTCTTTTATTACACGTTTGACGTTTGTCATATCCAAAATGAACTTTGAGTTTTATAAAGAAAAAATGGTTTCGTTTCGTTACGGAAGCTATGCAAATGGTGTCGTAAAGTGAACTGAATTTTCCAGAAACATGTCTCTGGCCTGTTTCGGCGATGAATTTTGCGTTTCGGGCATCAAAAAGATTAGCAAAATTCCGAAGAACAGTATCACGCCTGCCGACGCGAAAATAACCGGAGTTGCGACGGTATCGAAATTAACACCAGGGCAACACCCAGCGAAAATGATGAAGTACAGACCAATCATAAATATGTGGAACATGTGCTCAATGCCAACAACAAATGGCAGCGACCATCGTTTCTTGGCGGTCGAAAATGCTTCAGACAAATACACATCCTGCATTTGATCCATTCCAATGCTGCAGGAAAACTGAAAGATCAACCACAAGCTGCCCAATGCAATAAGAGACGCGCGCAGTTGATCGAATGAAAAAACCTCGACCGTGTTGAACACAATTCCAATCACAATTAAAGTGATGGACGCCAATACGGACGAAATGATCAACTGGACTTTTCGTTTCAAAACGTCTGCATAGAAAATCTGTAGAATTGACATTCCCAATCGGGGAGCGATGTAGACTAGTGGAACGTAATAGTGTTCGAGTCCATCAATCATTTGTGTAACAAAAGCGAATGCAACGATATTGATCAAAAAATTGTTGGTCAGCGCTACCATTAACCGCATCAAAATCAATAGCACTAGTGGCCGTCCATTGCCGTCGATGAATATATTCCAATTGTCCCGTTTGTCCTGCGCAACCATCAAAGTGAGCTCTTCCATTTCTAGTGACACCGCTAATGTCTCGTGACTTGTACCGCGTAATCGTTTCAAAGTTGGCATCGCGTTCTGTAGATTGTTCTCATGCAATAGAAATGGAACCGATTCGACTGTCAGAAACATAGTGAGACATATGGACACAAGGCCTAATCCAACACCCACAAGTCCAACAATTCGATCAACCGACATTGGTCCGGAAAATCCCTGAAAATCGAAACGATATGTTCCGGCTATGACAACCGATACGAAAATTCCGGTGTACAGCATGCAGTTGACGATTGACAAAATCGTTGCACGCATATCCCTCGCTGCATTCTCTCCGGCATGAGTAATCAGAGTGACATATGCTATGCCATGCGCTAAGCCCATGACAATACGGCCAGCGCTAACAGCTTCTGCGTATTGTTCCAAAGTAATGATCAACACATTTCCAACAATCATAATTGCGCCAGACAAATGCTGGAAAATATTTATGACAAAAGTTACGGAACGAACTATCATACGAATGGACAACGTAGCTTACGTAAATTGAAGCCTTTCTCAATATTGGCGTTAGAATCGCTCCCAGAAATCCTCCAATGAATGCTCCCACTGACCATGCCATTATAAGAAAAATGAAAAGGCTCAAATTCACAGTCCATATCCAACGTCCTTCAAAATCAGTACGCCATACACCCCATCCGATATGAAGGCCAGAGTTGATCATCAGCAACAGACCTTTGCAAATTCAAACAATAAACTCATTTCGATGATACATTTTGGAATGTTTCAAGATAAAAAAAAGGCAGTTGCTAATCGGCCGCGAGTGCAAATAGCATCTTATAGACTGAAGGTGCCGTTCATAAATGACGTCATGCTATTTTAGTGATTCTTCGAAAGTCGCAGTCACGCGAAATGAGTCAAAATTGACCCAATTTTGTGAGGATAATGACTTTTTCTTGAACCCTCCCCCTCCTAACAACGTGACATCATTTATGAACAGCCCTAAATCACTTAAAGCTTTCACTTATTGTGTTACATGTTCTAAAAGACATAATCATATTCCAAAAAAGCTCCTTGCATCACATTCTTGACAAGGGAACATACGCTCTCTGCCATTTATTTTGTTAAAAGGAGCATAAAGCTCACTTTATCTAAAAGCTCCTTGTGTCACACTTTGTAAAAAGTTCCTTCTGTCAAATTCTTTGAAAGATGACATGCGTTTGATTTTGTAAGAAGGAGCATTAAGCTACAAATGTCACATTTTGTAAAAGAGAGTTTCAGCTCCTTCTTTCACATATTGTAGAAGAGAGTGGCAGCTCCCTTCTCTCACATTTTGTAGTAGAGAGCATGAGCTCTTTGTATCATATTTTGTAAGAGCGATAAAAAGGGCATATGCGTGCAAATAGTCTATAAGATGCTGCTGGCACGCGCGGGCGAATAGTCACTTCGAAAAAGAAATATTAAATTTCACTTTGCTTGGACTTTCAACAATTTGACACATTGCGTTTTAAGTGTACCTCCTGAAACGGAACTGGCCTGTCTACGATTTTTCGCCAACCGACCACAATATGAATCATTTACGTCCGGTTGGTGTGGCATAAACCTTGTATTCACCGTCTGCTGAGGTGAGTCAGAAAAGGACTTTTGATTGACATCATCTTGAAATCCATGATTGATGAATGCCGGCTGATTTCCATCGGCAAAATCTTCCCTTTGATTCTCAATCAATTCCGGCGCTGATGGCGTACCGTTCCCATTGTTATGTGTCGTACTCGGTTTGTACATTGATTCTCAATATAGCACAGAACACTTTTACGCACAAATGTATGAACTAATTCGAAAACAATTTCGTTTTGATTCGACCGTGCTGAACCAAAATTTTGATTGATTTTAACTGATAAACAGCGATAACGGCGTTGGTGTTATATAATGGATTTTATCTATTCCGCGAACGAATTCATTTGTTTTAGTTTGGAAATTATTTTCTAAAACAGAAGCAGACAAAACGGGTAATGCCGCAAATAGCTATTTTCCTAACAAGAATCGAAATGGGGTTGCGTTAAACTTTGATGTGAAAAAAAAATTGAAATTTAATCTAATTTATGGACTGAAGCAAAAGCAGTGCGTAAAAGTTATTTTTACGCACTTGTGCCAAAAAAAATGGAATTACTCAAACGAGAGTCTTTTCAGTTGAAGATATTAAGCAGGAAAAGACGACATTTCGCAACTTAAGGACGATAAATAGCTATTTTCCTATGGTATGAAGGTTTTTTCTCGCACTACGTGTGGAATTGCCAATCGGGTGCGAAGCCGTTGTTCTCATGCTGAATATGGTTGTTTCGTGACACTATTGAATACGAATGGAACTATGTGTCACATACTATGACTCACATAGCAAATCCTGACCAAAGTATACAAACACTGACAGTAATGCAATTTTGGACCCCCACTTTCAGGTGAATTCATTATGGTAATGTTGTCAGCATCACATTTTCTTGTGACTAATGTTGTTGCGCCTGCTACGTTTTTATGGGACCTAGTAGTGAACGTGCAACTTGACTCTAAAGTATAGTTTCCACTTAAAAAGAGCACTCCGTTTAGCCTCCGTCTACATGACAGTTGTAAAATAGAACAAAAGAACTGTCACGCAAACGAAGTGGAAATTGAATTTATTTCAATTTTTTACTCCGTTTACGTGACAGTTCCTTTGTTCTTTTTTACAACTGTCATGGGGGCTAAACGGAGTGTTCTTTTAAAGTGGAAACTATACTTAACCAACTCAATATGTGCGGAACATAACGAAACTAAAACCTGAAGCTGAAAGTAGGAATACGTGTGCAACTGCACCGGTAACTGCGCATTGACGTGACCTTCAGTGTGTTTGGCCTAACGAACTGTCAAAGATAGTCTTGACTTAACGAATTTTAAAATTGTTTTCGTTCTGCTGAGTACACTCTGTTGTAATTAGAAATACCAATCACGACCACACAGGCTATTGAAACGAATTAAAAAAATTGAAAAACCTTAAAATTTACTAAAATAAAAACAAAAAAATTCTATTTCGATATTGCCAAAAATTCCACTTGATTAAAGCCAACAGTAAAACGATAAAACTAAAATACTAAACACATACAACTAACATATCAGGACCTTTAGTGAATTAAAAAAAGTAAAATAAAAAATCTTCTAAAAAGTTAGAAAAGGAAAATTTTGAAAATTAAAAAATCGGTTCATTAGTTGATAAACATTTGAATTTTTAAATTTACACTAAAAAAAATTAAAATTAAAATTCAAAAGATAAAATTGTGTCGTAGGGATAAAATATTTAAAAAAAATTGTTGCTTAAACCAGACACTAGGATAGTAATACACTGATGACCTGTTAGTTCTTTAAAATTGATAAAATCCCTTTTTCGCTTACCAATTCACACATTTAGCCACAATTGATCATTTCTCATACATCGGTCGTACATTTATGACAATTGTTGTAAGAGACGATTACGAACCCGGTAATTATCAATATTTCAATCAAGTACTTCAAATGTTAACAGGATGACCAATTCGACCCATTCTTCAATGACTCAAAATAGTGAAAATAGTGAAAATACCAATAATTTGTGTGTCAAATTTTGCAAACAAATAGATACATAGAGACGACAGGCAGCTCGTTTTCCTAAGACGGAAATGTTCAACTGATTTTTTCTTTTTGGTTTCTAATCGAAAAATGTGATTTTGCTACGTCTAAAGTATAATTTTGAACAGTTTTAGCGTTGCAATACTATGTTAAATGGTCTTAAGATAAATATTTTTATCGAATTGGGCAGTGCACGGCGCCATTTTGTTTGTTTTTTTTTTCGGAGTAGTTACTCCGAACTAGAAGTTTTCAATAAGCTTGTTATAAGCCGGTTCAAATAACTGAAAATTGTGCTAAAAATGAAATTCAGTCGGTATTTGAAACAAATCCGCAATCCAATCGTGTTTGGGGTGACACAATGAGTTGTGAGGTTGTGGTGCCTAAAACCAAAGTATATGAACATATATACTTTGCCTAAAACACCCGCTCAGAACGATAGTGGTAAGCAATGCATTGCGTGGCAAAGTTCTATTCTGAATTTACCAGAGTAATGAGAGATTGACACCACTGTACCAATGAACGTCAACACAAGTTTTGTATGAACACTCCGGTTTGTATGAACAGACTATAACTGGTTTATACTTTCATTGCACTGTACTGCACCACTGCAATGCGCATGTAGTAGTCATTTAAATAACAAGAGATACAAAGTTGAAAAGCTCAGTTTTCGCGGTAATTTCGTTGATCTGAGGCGAATCCGAGGTCAATAAACACACGAAAACTAGACTTTTCAACTTTTTATAGCCTTGACATTTGACAATTATGACGGGAACGTGTTTATTGATTTTATTTTGTCGCGGTTCTTCCACATTCTTTTCTGCGTATTGTCATTTCGCAAACGCAACGGTATTGTGTGGAGAGAGTGGATTTTCCTCCCTAACGCCATTAGTGTGAGCCATCGCGTTCGACAAGCAGGAAAAGATTTGAAATTTTTGAAAAAATTCAATTACTGCCCGCTCATATAGATCAAACGTTTGTGACACAATGTCCGACAAAACTCATTAGCGTAGAGTGTGCAGTCAATAGACTGTTATGATCAGAGAGAGAAAACCGAAGACTAGTTATTATAACTTGCCTTGGGGTACTTGTCAAAGTATTTGCTTCTCTTTTAACGTGGAACGTTGAGAGCGAGAGGACATAAGACCAGTTCATTTTAACTTGCCTTGGGGTACTAGTCAAAATATCTTTTTCTCTTTCATCAAAACACTCTATACCCACTCTAGCAATCAAACTACTTTTTTTTAAGGTGGTGAAAGTGTCAAGTAGCTTTTGGAATTTACATGTAAATTACAGCGTAGTCAGTCAAAATGTAGAATAGTGGTTGTAGAATACAAAAAGAAATAAGGTGTGAATTCGACACATAGAGCTGAGAGTTTGTTTGCTAGAGAGAGAGTATTGGTCAAAAATTTGAGCTTTGAGGAATCTTGCTAACCCACTCGAGAAAATTAGTTATTGAAGCGATCTCCACATTTGACCCCTCTAACAATTTGGTTACTTAAGGGCATGTGTTTGTTTACGTTGATTTTGACAGTTTTGGAAAATGTGACAGTTCAGGATATTGACAGCTCGTATATTGACAGTTTCTAAAAGGAACTTTGTCCATCTCACACGTGTTTGTTTGAACCGTCAACAGCTTGGTAAATTTGTTTATGTTTTTTTTTTGTTATCTCGAGTGTTAATTTGTTTCGACGCACGCAAAATGAACGATAAAATCTTTTGCACGAAAACTGGATTCGCCGTCAAAACTCTGCTCGTCAATTCTTTATCGAGACACGTAAGACATCTCTATCAATCACATTGTACACGTCATTGTGTCTAATCATTTTGGTTTTGTTGATTACACTCTTTTAGCTTGGTGGTGATCATCTCTTTGACTACTTTTCTAGATTCGGTCCGGTCCGGAGTGTACGGATTCATGTCCATGCCTCCAATACGTTTGGATTTATAAGATTTGAAGGATTCGAAGCAGCCGCAAAAGCATTGAAAATGAAACACCATGCGATTGATGATCGTATGATTGAAGTTGAAATAGCAGACGATTGTCATCAAGACGAACCAAGGAACGACGAATTGCCGATAGAATTAACCAATGCCACTGGTACAGAGTTCATGGATCTCAACGATGACTGCCTTCGTGAAGTATTAGCTCGATTGAGACCAATAGGTTTATGTTCGTTACGGGAACTGTCGGAGACAAATAGAAACGTTCGATTGGAAGCGATCACCAACGAAATATTTACACGAAAATTCAAACGCCTTAGGAATGATGTGGAGACTTCAGAAGATAATTTAGAGCGAGTTTTAGCCAAGTTTGGATCGTCAATACTACACTTTCTGACGGACGGGTTTGATGATGATGACACCGTTTCCATTCGCAAATTTAGATCGATAATTGAACGTTGCAGCGGTTGCAGCGGAACGTTAAAAACGCTCAGACTTAGAAATTATAAATTCGGTGAAAACGATATCAAGGCCATGAAATCGTTGTTCGGTAATCTGGAAGGACTTGATATTTTCAGGTGCCATTTTGAAGGTGATGCGATGGACTTATTTGCCAGCTGTCAGTCATTGGGTTTTTATTTGTTTATGAATTAGTAGGAGCCAAGGAAGCAATATTCCAACACACGTACCCTTGCTTAACGCGCTTCGTGTATGGAGATTTGAGCGAGAGCCTTAATTACAATTTGGAAGATTTTATTTCGCGTCACAAGAAACTGAAATTGATTCATTTGTTAAGCCTGGACGACCACTCACCTCTGCTGCCCATAATAGCCGAAAACTGTACGAATCTAAGCACGTTGGCGGTCTGCACCAATGGTGACGAAAATCCTCTCCAATACGAAACTTCTGTCAAGAGTATCTCGGCACTGACGAACTTAAAAAAACTCATCATTCGTGATGATCCGAATGCGTTGGAACTCGTTCGACAGTTAAATCATTTGCAGTTATTGAGAGACCTCAAACTGGAAAAGGTTCGTTGTGCACCGGGTATCGTAACGGCTTTATCACAACTAAAAATGCTGGAATGTCTTCACATTTATAAGTGTTACGAATTCACAGATGTTAATCCACTGGCAGAATTGTATCGATTGAAAAGATTGTACATAACATCGAAGGAAGTCGTTACCGTCGACCTAACCTACATGGTCAGCCGTCTAGCCGATTTGGAAAAATTTGTACTAAAGTTAAAGCAAAGTTTTACGATCGACGACAACATGCATTCCACAATTGTCGACGTTCGATCAAAATCGGGCAGTGCCAAACGTACCCTTAGAATTATATGCAATAACATTAAAACTAGCTTTCGCTCATAGTCGGTGATCTCTGTAGAACGTAGTCTCTCTAATAGCTCCTTTCAAATTTTATGTTTTTGATGGTCTGTGGTAGTCAGTTTACGGGGCACAGATAAACAAAAAACTTAGTCCGAGTATCTCGTTGGTACAATTAAGTAAAAAAGTTTTATTTTGTAAACATTTTGCATTTTTTAAAAACACTTCTTGAGGGTTGTCGCGCTGTAATCCATCCAGTCTTGACAACTTAAGCTTAATACTCATCGCTTAATCCGTATACTCGCCATTTTCACTTCACCGCTCTCTGTTTCCGTTGTTTTAGTGTAAACGTTGAGTAAACGGAGTGAAGTGAGTATCAGAAATTAAGCTGTAATCGAAGCTCAGGCTGAAAACAGACGAAACATCTGTTTCGATCAAATTTTTCATTGTTCTAATGTCACTTTTGACTCTTATGGAAATAAAAACACCGAAAAATTTCATCGAAACAGATTCGAAATGCTTCGTCTGTTTTCAGCATCACCGTTTTGGGTTTACTGCAGCAACCTAGTCGACTGTTCATGATTCTACAGACAAAGAAAAGTAGTGGTGAAACGAAGTTTGTTTGCTAGATAAGGTATAAATCAGTGTCAAATAACTGTTCTTCTCTCAAAATAGTGTCAAATGAGTTGTCAATTTCACAAAGCTAACCTCAAACAATTTGTTGTAACTTTTTGGTTAGCTTTGTGAAAATGACAGCTCATTTGACATCTCAAACGACATTGACAATGATCTATTGGTTTGGGTCAGTTCGTACAAACAATGAAAATTCCGTGGGCGCATTTTTCATGACTTTCGCCACCGGTTTTTGTTGGTTTTTCATTGTTTGATGATGAGGGTGGCATTAATTAAATTGTAATCGAAATAGGCTTCAGAAAATGTTGAAGTTCCGTTCAAATCAATAAAGAAGTTTTCTAAAACGGCTCCATTATTACATTCCCCGATATTAGTAAATCAGTCAAAAACCCCTTTAAGGGTAAATGTGACGCAAGTCCTTTATGTACTTACAAAAAAACTGATATCGCTGAGGGTGACGCATTGTGCGCCGTACGCATCAGTTTTATCAACAAAAAATTGACCCAAAAAATTTGTGAAAGAAAATTTTACAAAATGAAATTTGCGTCACAAGTGGCAGATGATTCGGTTTTCTTCTGTTTAAATTCTTTCAGAACATTTTTTTAACCATTTTTCTAACAATAGTTTCCTCAACATCAGCCACTTGTGACGCAAATTTCTTTTTGTAAAACTTTCTTTCACAAATTTTTTGACTCAATTTTTTGTGGATAAAACTTTTACGTACGACACACAATGCGTCACCCTCAGCGATATCAGTTATTTTGTAAGTAAGATAAAGGACTTGCGTCACATTTACCCTTTAAGGGTTTTTTGACTGATATCAGTACTTTTGTAAGTTTTAAGGATAAAACGCCAGTTATAACATATCCAAAGTTTTTTTTTAGAGACGAAGTAAGCAATTTTATGTGTCCCTCAACACAAAAGATAATGCCAAAACCACATTTGAAACAGGAAAATCCAACTACCCGACAATTTTCATATTTGCCTCGGTTTTCTGCTTCTAAAACTCTGAGACTTTGCCGAAGACACCAATATTCCATCTGCCATACATTTCGAAAAAAGTCTAAAAACATAAAATTGAAACATTGAAACACTTTTCCAGTTTTGGTCATTTCGCCCGTATTCTACTCCCAAAACTCTGAGACTTTGCCGACACCAATTCTCCATCTGCCGCGCCAACAGAGATAGCTCTAAAAGGTGTCGGGGAATCTCGCACACGCGATCGTTGTATGCGTCCTTTTACGACATGTAACGAAAAGTCATGACTGTGCGAGATTCACCACTTAGATGTGAATCTCGCACACCATGAATTTGTGTGGTGTGCGAGATTACCCTACCCCCTCTAAAAACCGAATTGAAACAGAAAATTCCATACAAATTGGCTTTTATATGGCATTTGTATGGAGACTTTGGGGAGCTCGAGCTCCCAAGATATGGATTTTTTCCAACTTTTGAAAATTCCATTCTTATTTTTGGGGCATTATTAGCCTATAACCAAAATTTCAGGAAAATCTATAGAAACGTTTAGGAGTTGCTGGATCCACTTTTCCATAGGAACTAAGTAACTAAGTAACTAACTAACTAACGTAGGTGATTTTCATTATATGAAAATTCGAGATTTTGCTTATTTTCATACAAAAATCAATATTTCGAAGTTCAATATCTCGGCAAATTTTAAAGCTGCAGTAACGTGTGATAGTTCGTTGAACTCGTATGGATTCCTAGATTGCAGATATCCTATTTCGAGGGTCGTTGGATTTAAGGGGGAGAAGTAAAAAAAGTTGCTGTAAATATGCTCCGTCGTCCTCAATAAAATTTTGTTACAACATTTTTGGTAGTGGACTTGCGTCACGCCCGCTTACTAACGTGCGGGCATGATTAGAAAACTAACAGTTTTTGGTGGGTTTTGATTTTTGATTGTTACAAGTTGCCACACATTGTTGAAAATTTCAAGATATTCCAATTGAGATGTTATGCTGATCGCTTGGTGAAAAAAGACTTCACCCAACACAAGTCAAAGACCTTGGACATATTTTTGGTATTGCAATGTGGGCAACGTAGAGAAAGTTAATTTCAAAACCTATCGAAACCCCGTGCTTCCATCTACATAAAAAGACACATCCCGAACGAGCCAATCTTAAAGTATAGTTTCCACTTAAAAAGAGCACTCCGTTTAGCCTCCGTTTACATGACAGTTGTAAAACAGAACAAAGGAACTGTCACGTAAACGGAGTAAAAAAAATTGAAATAAATTCAATTTCCACTCCGTTTGCGTGACAGTTCTTTTGTTCTGTTTTACAACTGTCATGTAGACGGAGGCTAAACGGAGTGCTCTTTTTAAGTGCAAACTATACTTAAATCTATTTTTCACGAACCGTGAACTCAACTGAACTTTGTACACCAATGTACATACCAGACTTTCTTCAAAATCGGTCATTTTATCTTGAACGCATTCATTATTTTGGTCGAAATATTATAAAAATGAGTGCGTTTGCGTTAGAATCCTTTTTTAAAATCGCTAACGTCCTCCAAGGTGACATTATACCGTACCTGCGTAGTTTATATTCATTGATATACACGCCTTATATCGCTTATATCCCTTATATCTAAGATGAGATTCTGCACTTTGACAGTTTAACTGTCATTTCATGTGCCCGGGTGACATCCCCGCGTATGTGTTTGTTTGTTTATTTTCTGTTGTTTATTCAGTGACAAGTTTTTATTCTTCCATTTCGGCGCATAAAATGAACGATAAAAGTCTTTGTACTGAGGATGGACTTGCCGCCAAAACCCTGTACCTGAAATCGTTGCCGACAGACGTACGATTTTCCTCTTAATGTAATTTCCCGCTTGGTATATTGATTTTTTGTCGTTTGCTCTTTCAGTTGAAGGAAACTCATCTCTCTGACTACTTTTCTGCTTTCGGTCCTCTTCAGAGCGTGCGGATTCATGACCATACCTCCAATTCAATTGGATTTGTGAAATTCGAAGAAGCAGAAGCAGCCGCAAATGCATTGGAAATGGAACGTCATATCATTGAGGGTCGCACGATTGAAGTTGAAATCGCAGACGATTGTCATCACGATGAACCGACAACGAACGACGAATTGCCAATAGAATTGACCAATCTAACTGGTACAGAGTTCATGGACCTCAACGATTACTGTCTCCGTCAAATATTAAATCGAATATCGGCCATGGATTTATGTTCGATGTTTGAAATGGCGGACCTAAGTAAAATCATTCGTCTGAGAGTCATCGCCAAGAAAGTGTTTGTACGCAGATTCAGATGCATCGATCTTAATAAGGAAGCGACTAAAGAGAGCGACATAGAACGACTGTTGCTTAATTTTGGATCACTGATGGTTTACGTTGCAACGGACAGTGGTGTAGATGCAGATGAGACAATTAAATTGATTTTGATTTTTTGCAACTCGTTGAAATGGCTTGATCTTAGACAATTTACATTTGATGAATCTAGCACCTGGGTGTTAAAGAAGCTGTTCAGGAAACTGGAACGCATCTATATTCACGACTGCCATTTCAAAGGTGGTGCTATGAAGGCATTTGCCCGCTGTAGGTCATTGCTAACTTTAAAGGTTTATGACGAGGCTGCGTGCATGGCGGAAATATTGCAGTACACATTTCCCAAAATGAGATCCTTTCACTACTTAACTTTCTGGTGCACCAGCAAGACTTTGTTGAAGGATTTCATCTCGCGTCACAAGGGACTGACATCGCTGCGAATGGTAGGCATTGAAGATGATTCAGTTCTATTGCCTGCAATAGCTGAAAACTGCACCGAGCTACAAGAACTATCTCTTCGCTCCAGTGGCAACAAATCTGACGAACAACGTTGTATTTATGTCTCGACGATGCCAGCACTCAAGAACTTGAAGACACTATCGATTTATGGTGATCGAAGGGCGTCGAGATTTATTCATCAGTTAAAGCATTTGTGTTCATTGAGAGAGCTCCGATTGATATGCGTTCGCTTTAACGATTGTATCGAAAAGTTTCTGGGCGAGCTAAAGTCGTTGCAAATTCTCACAATTCAAAATTGTGATAAATTCACAGATTTTGACGTACTAGCCAAATTGAGAGGATTGCAAGAATTGCATATAACCTCCGATCTAGTAGTTACATTCGACCTAATCTACATGGTCAGACGGCTGGCTGATCTGAATAGGCTTGAGCTTCAGTTAACAACACCTTGTGTGATTGACGAAGTAATGCAATGTCGTCTTGCAGCCGCTCGACGGAAATCCGGCAAGGCAAAAGGTTCTCTGGAAATTTCGTGTAATGGCATCACAACCCATATTCATTTGTAGTCGATGATCTCTGTATTCAGTTTGTGCAAATAAAAATATTTTTGGTGCAATGCACGGTAGACTTTAATGACTTGTTCGGCAGTGCGAAGCTTCCACACGCGATTATTTCGACTGTCATCGGCTTCGAGATCATTTTTTTATCCTTATTGCTAGGAAATTCAATCCGAAAACACACGAGACACGAGCAATTTTTCGGAGCTAGAAATGGGAAAATTACCAGAAAACGTAAGATCGGTCCTTGCAATCGAGACCGACAATTGATTGAAAAACTAGAAAATCGTGTAAAAATGGCGAAATGAGTGGAAAACGAACAGGAATCAGGAATTAAAATGATTAGATGATAACAGGTGTGTGTACATTGTACACTGTACAACGGGAAGCGAATAGACCAAGGTAAATAAAGTGAGGCCAAACCTAAACATCTTCAATTCACTCAACATTCTCATATGAAGAATGTTGAGGGTTTACCCGATTCTTCTTCTTTCTTATTTTATACCTGCAATGCCTAACAAATTTGAAATAAAATCAAATAAGGCTTGCCACAGATAAAGATAAAGCAAGTCTCTTAACAGAGTGAAAAACTCTTCCCTTACCCAGTCTATCATCACGTAGAGTGAAATTTGATAGCTTGGCTATCGGACAGAGAGCTGTTTCGGCCTCAGAACTTGGGGACGGCCCTAGGATCTTAAATCTTAATAAAACAATTGTTTTTGGTAATTACGATAACAATTGATTTGAAATAGTATTCTGGAAGATGTTAGTGTTGCTTCATACTGGATTCAGATACTGCCAATCCGCATGACTTTTGTGGAATATTTAAATCGAGACATTTTTACATAATTATTTTTATAAATAAAATATTTCCTTCAAATTCTTGGATGGAGGTATTGTTCCCATGATTGACGCCGCATTACCTTTTTGGCTACACTTAAACGTTGTATAAGATATGACGTTGAACGTTTTTCATTTGTGACCTTTGCAATTTTGCTGCCAATTTGTTTAATGAATCTTAAACCAATATCACCAAACACTCCAGACGTTTCAGTGCCGACAGGAATAAAAATGAAATGATCTGCTAGGTCACTGTAGTGGTCAATTTTCTTTGTTTCTGCTTGATTCGCTGCATGACCCACTTGTTGTGACGTTTTGTTCAAATACGATTGTGCGAAAGTGTCACGACATGTGAAATCCCACAGTGCTGATTTGCCTCTCGCCCAAGGAATTAACGTCTTTCCATCAGGTTTTTTTCCGTCTAGTCTTGAACAACCCGGTGGTTCTCGGACTGCAGGGATTTCCGCAGATTTTAATGCCCTTTGGATAATTTCGTTGCCCGATGCATGTCTCGGATTGGTTCCAGCCGCCTTTGAACAGGGTAAACCATGACGTCCGTACTTATCTACAGTGTCGCCACAAACACAAGTATGGCGTTGAACGATCGGTGACCCAATTCGTAAGGCCAATGCGACTCGAAACTCATCGTTTGATTCGCGAACTGAATTGGCAAGGAATCTAGCCTTATCTGCTGGTTTTTCTAATGTATTTTTAATTGAATCAATTTTAATGTCCGTGACGACGGATTCCCAGATTTTCTGAACGTTTCTTAGTTCCAATTGTGGCAACTCGTTGAACTTTTCAAACCAAATCCCTTCGGCCTCAATTCTAGCTTGGTCAATCTGCCGGTATGGTTGTGGTAACAGCTTGTCAAGTAGGTTAGAGACGTCATGAATTGATGATAAAAAGCAAGGAAGTGCCATTTCAGTTGCATGTCTGATGCCGATTCCTCCCATTTTGATAGTAGGTAAGGATGATTCAGCCCAGGCTCTGTCGGTCAATTGAACATTCAGTATGGTTTCAAAAGATTCTTTTAGGACATCATCGTATCTTTGTAAGCCCACGTAATTGCGCCACATTGGGCTACCGCGAAGGAAGAAAATCAAACCTGGAATTGTGATCGACATGCGTAACAAAAAGTATGCGCTGTGAGATGAAATATTCTTTAATTTGTTTGTAAATACCTAAAGATCGGTGATTTTTCGATCCAAACAGATTATGGCAGACTGGTAGGTGAGAGGGCAACCAAGAAGAAATGCATTGTTTGTCTCCATTTCTTGGATACCAGGACATGCATTTCTGAACAACACCAGTAGGTCTTCCTTCTCTTCAGCAGTATGTGGACCCAAAAATGACATTTCACACTTTCGATATGATTATTTTCAAAGAAAAACAATTTCGAACAGACTCACCATTTTTGAACTAAATTTTTTTTAATTTCTAACAGCTGACGTACAGTTGTGATAACTCAATCAAATTGTAAAATATGTTGGAAAACATTAATTGTGGTCCTGAAGTCCATTTGGAATTACCTCTTAAATTAGCTGTCGCAATCTCATATCGAAATACTTTCAGTCACATTTTATCAAAGTTTAAGCTTTTTGGTAACTTTGGGTGACTACGACGCACTGCTCCTTAGCATGAACACTACTTTGACAAATGTCCAATTTGGAGGCTTTTGTGATGAGAGCTACCGCTTAAGATTGATTGTGTTGTGTGGTTTAACTATGTGGTCATCTATCTTTACGAAAGAAACGCAGTGCCTACTGTGACTTCATCAGCCTCCAAATATTTCTTATGTTCATGCTAGGAGCAGTGCGTTGGTGACTACAATTTTTCTGGGTAGATCCATTTCCTGGATTTCCCGGCTAAAAACCTAGTCTAAGAGTATGCTACAACGAGAGTTTAATTTTGCTGCATACTGGAACGAACAAGACAACGCGTAGGAAATCAAAGAATGTTACAATAGATAGATACTTCCCTGCAATAGCCATTGTAAGAGGAAAAATATGAGCTCTTCGGCCGTCCACATCGAGCTGTTTGGAAACCCAGCGAACGAATGCTCCTAAAAAGTTTCGTTAAATGTTCCGTTCATTCATTCATTTGAATGGCATGTTTTTCCTCTTAAAAAACCGATCAAGCCACTCAGCGGCACCCTAGGTCTTCCAATTAAAATCAAAACACAGTCGACAATGAACACTTTCGCTATTTATTTTTGGATGGCCGTTCGTATCAATGCAAGTACAAAAAGAAGGTATGGCCAATGGGCCAATTGGTCGATCATTTTGAACGAACTTTCAGTTTATGTCAAAATACTATGAAATACTACCTTTAAGTCCTCCGGGCCGACATTACACCATTCCTGATATTTTCTACTTTCATTGGTTGATATGCCGCATGTTAACGCACACAGACGAACACACTAAGCACAATTAAACTTACTCGAGTTTTCGTCGGCCTTTTTCTTCGCTATTTCCTTATGCACCTCAGCCACGAAGACTTTCTTCGCAACTCGCGCTTCATGGTATGGAACCGCCGTGCGTTCGCTTACGGTCGCTTTTACTGACAGTAGAGCTGACTTGGGGACTGTCGTATTCTCTGGTATTGATGCGGTGATTTCCTTGCGACCATTCACATGCAAAATTTTCGACACGACCAAATACCCATTCGGACCGTATTGGCTCTGATGGTAGATTATCCATTTTGCCTGTTGCTCATGGTATGCCATAAATGCTGAGCCAATCACATTTTCTATGTACAAGTCTGGCTTTCCTATTTCTGGCCGAAAGTATCCGTAGTTACGGTATTCCATCGATGTGACCATTCCGAGTCCGTGGTAGTCCAAATCATTATACTCAACGTTCTCTTTGCCGCCCTGGACGTGATACACACGATAGAATTTTTCCAATCTTCCACTAGCGACCACTTTTTCGATGAGATCGACGGCCAAGGTGCAGCCACTGAACGTCGGTGTGAAAACGAATCTGGGATCGCCGCGGATGTTCGGATGAATTGGAATATCGACGTGTTTACCTTGAGGACACCAATACGCATGCGTGTCCAAATTTGATTGTGCAGTCAGATCTGCATCGGAGTGAAATTCCAG
This sequence comes from Bradysia coprophila, assembly GCF_014529535.1. NCBI lineage: Eukaryota > Metazoa > Arthropoda > Insecta > Diptera > Sciaridae > Bradysia > Bradysia coprophila. Next base: position 454,245 of record NW_023503496.1, on the reverse strand, counting down.
TGCGTAAATGACTTGTCGACTGTTCGCCGGTGTAAATTTGTTGAGTCGAAAATTGTATTTCTCTTTGACTTTACCGCCGAAATTGAACTGTGGATCGATGTACGTTACAACGGGAATTTGATCAAGGACGTTCGTAATCAGATGATACATTGGAATCTCTTCCGCTCGGACTGTTTGGAATGTTGGTTGACCAATTGGCGTTGTTGGATCGAGTATCTTGTCTTGTGGTATAAACACTCGATCTATTCGTGGTACGAAGAGGCCATGTTGGTTCACCTTTCTGTCGATAATGCAACACTCGACGGTCAGTAATGTTTGTAGTACGATGGCAGTCACAATAAACTTTAAGAAGTTCATCGTTCATACAGAGACCTGTTACTGTTTCTGATCCAATGGCCACAGCTAAACTAAGTTAGAAAATGAAATAAAAATGTCACGTGAAGTGCAGAATGAATCGAGAAACAAAAGTTTTTTTTGCAGTTCTCAAAATTGCCTTCCGTTAGATAAGACAGAAATAGAACTCACGAAAAATTGAAAAGAAATTCATTTTAGTTGATCGGATTAGTTTCAGTTTCGGAGACCTATGCCAACTACAATCAACCGTCTGACGAAAAAAGTTTTATTTTCAGCACAAACACAGTCAGTGCCTCCACGGGTATTTAACAGCGCACTCCAATAACAGGCACAAGAACAGATTCTTTTAATGGTCATTTGGCCTCTTATTTTGTATGGAGCAAGATTGTAAACTTTACGGAGGCCATTCAGCAGGTGACATCCCACTTTTCATTCTAAACATTCGCCACGCTATACAGATTAGGCACGACGTCCTTCAGTCGAAGTAAGGTTTAAATGAAGGATCTGATTAAAACTCCTTGTGGATCCATCTTTTCATTTCTACAATGACTTTGTTGGTACCCTTTCAAAAGCCTTCATTTTGAACAGTGGAAATGGTGGAAACTATTTGAAAATTCTTTATTTGTTTACTCGCTTCGCTCCAGCCACAAACATCGCTCTTGTTAGAATTTCCTATTTGTCCCAGAGCAGAGGTTTACCGTTTTTCTTCACGCAACAAAAACCATAAATTTCATCCATTTTCGAAAACATAAACAAAGTGACATGTCAAGTGAAAAAAGTTCTATTTTCTCACTAGAAATGTCAGTCGACCAATCCTCAACAAAACGTAATTTTCTCATGGCTTATTGAGGGGAGAAAATAAGGTTCTCATGTCTTGGGCCCATGTCTTTCGGAATTTTTCATTTAATTTAGGCCCTCAGCATTAAAAGTGGTATCCGTATCTTGTACGGACTGTAGAGTTTAGGTAATTTCGCGATTTGCTGCCCGAACGAAGTGATACGTAAATAACTATAATCAAACCTCATATACATGAAAAATTGAACGTTCAACCCTCTCGGCTGCTGGATAAATTGGTATGATAATTACTCCTAGGGCTACTGACAGTAGCCTACTTTAGCTACAATTTACGGTACTTTAAAGTTAAATTTTTTTGTCTTATTATGAAGAAATAGACAGAAGCACGGTAGAGTTAAATAAACCAGGCAGGAGCGGTTCATTTTCGAAACGTCAAATAAGGGACCTAATACACGGGATGAAAATGAACTCAAATGAACACTGCCATAAATTGAAAAATTTTATTCGCAAAATATCAAGGGCTACTAGATTATTCAGGTCCCTAGTCAAACAAGCGCTCCTGCCTGGTTAACTTTACTCTGTCGTGACAGAAGTGTTCCCGACCATGACTTTTCGCTTACATTTTTGCAATTTTTGAAAGCTCATAGATCCTATGATTTGAAAGAAACATAGTCCTGTTATAGTTTGTTTTGTAGGCAACTGCAAGGGCTGTCACACACATATACAAGGTTGGCCTGCAGAGGCGCCACAATTTTTTTTTTCAGTACTTCATTCTTTGCGATCTATTTTCTGGTGACCTCACTGTAACTTCACTCCGGTAAACGTCTATGAAATGTCATAACAAAGGAGTTGGTTCACAAAAAAATAGGACGCGTACATTTGCAATTTTACGGACGAAATGTAATAGATTTTTTATGAAAAACGGTTCACTGGATCATGAACTAAAGCCCTCAGAGTGGCCGTAAGTGCTAGAATGATGTTTTCTTGCATGCAGCTGAAGCAAAAACCGATTTTCATAATTTTTTCAGCTTTTGGAATATGTTTGTCCACAAAGTTACACCACTCCTCATGGTGCCCAGTTCTAGAACTTCAATATTTTGAATAATTTCTGAAATTTTTTGAGTTCCTTCCTGGACATTAAATTTCACCTACACAGTCAAAAAAAATTTCTGGTCTGAACCTCAGATGACCGAGACCAATGTAGTTGTTATTTGAACTCAGGATGTCCGAATACCTTACCACACTAACGGCCGACCGATCATTGTCATAAATTGTAGTGGGTTACCTATCCATACAGACGTGACTGGAACGAATGGAGGCGTGCTCCATATTCAGGGCACCGAGACCTATCCAACGCACTATGTCACCATCCGTGTACATGACCTCTGTTGCCTAATTATTGAATTAGTAACATGTTGGATCCAAAAATTCTGGCACACCACGTGGCCCACCTTTCCCACTCTAGAGGATTTTGAAGGATTTCTGAGTTGTTTTTTTGTATTCCGTTCTGGAAGTTTGGGATCCTTAAAGTGGTAGCATGTTGGTTCCTAAAAATCTGCCACCCCTCATGGTCCAACATCTTTTTAGTTCTAGATTAAGGATATTGATGTTTTTCCAGATTTTTTGGGATTCCCCTCTGGACTTTCCGTATTATGGTGGAAGTTATAGGTTGGTTCCTAGCTATTTGACTAGTTAGCAAAGTAGCTATATTTGCTGCTTCAAAAAATAAATTCGATTTTGATGCGTATGCGTTACAAACGTGATAGTCAACCTAGAAGACCTGGTACCTGGTACGGGCCTAATGTAACAACTCTCCCTCTAAACTGTTGCAATAAATTCAGCGAAATTGATAAAAAAAAGCGGTTGAATATCGAAATCATGAAAAATACATTTTTTGACGGAAATATCGAATTTCGAATGTGTAATCGTGCATCCGGCTAAGACGACTAAAACTAACACCGGCAGTTTGATAATGAAATTTGAAATTCTAAAAAAGAAATTGAAAAAGTGAGTTCTTGCTTCTCGCATACATTTCTTCTTAGCCGTGCATTTCATGATCGGCCAGTCGAAGTTTTGAGCTCAACGCTTCAACAACAAAATGATTTCGTTGGACGGCTGTTGTTGGCTTCTTCTGGCATTAGCCACAGTAAACGTTCATGGGGAAAAATGCTTATTTTCGGCCGATGACTTGACGAAAATCAAAAGTAACGAAATGGTGACCATCAAGAGTAAAGACGTTATGGTGTTTATAAAGGACAATCCCAATGAGCTGGCCGTTTTGAATTTTATTACCAACAATCGACAGCGCATTCACATCAACGACAATTACAAATTTTCATTGGAACGAATCATCAATTTCAATGGCATAGCAAACATGGACTCTGCCACTAAATTGAATCAATTGGTCCATGAAAGTGATGAACCTCACCATGCCATCAGTAATGCGCATATCAGGCAACGTGTAGTCAAAATAGGTGGTCGTGTGATGTTAGTGCATGGCATTTATGGGACAATTGTGACATGTTCTCATCAGATTCTCAGCACAAATTGTGCTCTAAGTTCCGGCGGTCTAACCACATCGCTAGTGCTAGCCAAATTGGAACCAATTGCGATAGCGAAATTAGCACCGAAAATAGTGGCAATGACGTCACGAATTGGAACGGTAATCGGTAAATTTATGCCAAAGGTTCAATTCGCCATTCGGTTGGTTGGCACGAAAGCGGCAATAAAACTGCTGGAAGTGGGTGGAGCAGCATTGGGTGGTGTGTTCGATGTGTTCGACATTGCCATGAATGCAAAGATTCTGGTCGATTGTAACACTAATGGTGGTTGCAGCGATCGCGATGTTCGTGATAGCATTGTTTCGATGTCAATAAGCGGTGTTTCGTTTGTTGCTGGTATTGCGTTTGCTGCTTTGGCCATGCCCGGTGTTGGACTGGTTGTGAGTGCGGTGCTGATGGTCGGTCAATTGTTTTACACTGCCTTCAGCAACGTGTTCGAGTACAGAGACAAATATCATCTGACATTCGGCGAGAGCACAACTTACTTTTTCCGGTCGCTCGTGTTTCTCGGGCCGAACGAACAAGTTCAAATGCTGGCCAAACGTACGGAGTACATAAAATTCAGCGCAAACCAGATGTGGGAAACGTTGGACAATTATACGGACACGGTACGAGGTTTCGGTATCGGTTTGGGTCACATTTCGATACACAATAACGATGTGACACCGTCACGATCGGTCATCGATCTGACGAGCCAGGCTAGCAGAACTCTCGCACGTGTAATACCGAGTTCGGTCAATGATAACGTGGAAATGATTTGTTTGCCCGACTTTAAGGGCGAAGATTACGAAAATGGTGTGAAGAGCTACCATCAAAGTGCTGTTTATTACTGTGACAATGCGATGGTGTTCATTCACAAGGGTAGACCGAAGGCTGACACTGTCATCTACAATTTGCAGTATGTTAAGAATGGTGAGGTCAAAGGCAGTAACGAATGGAACAACGTTTTTCAAATCACCAAAGCGAATGAGTAAGTCCTTGAGTTGTTTCAGAAGTTTTTTTTTTCATTTCATAGGAACTTACGTGCCCGACGGTATCTATAGAGAATTGGTCTCAAAAGGGGGAAGTTGTAGAGTTTTCCGAACAGAAACGTTTTTTGGCACTAAGTCTACGAATTCATACGGCACATTTTCGGCTCACCCACAGTTGCTTGAAAACGTTTTTTGAATCATGTACGCCCATTTAAAAATTGCCTTTGCCGCCAAAGAAGCTCAAGGTTGTATATGAGGAGGTTATACGTCGACCACCATTTCTTCGCTGGCCCGTATTGTAAAGAAACATGGTGGCTATCGGTAACTCTAACTGCATATCGGTACGAAATTTCAACTTAACTGAAATTGCGCTACGATTTTGTATGAAAATTACAGCAAGGTTCAGTGGATTTTTGCGATAACGGCCTCAGCGATCGACGTAACCTCCTCATATACAACCTTGGCACTGTCAATTCTTTCCGTAATAGAACAGTTTGATCTTTTTGCGGCAGTGTTGAACATTACACCTGCAGCCTAACCATTGAAATCTAATCTTTTGCAAGTTTCTTTTGCGATCAAGTTTTCTTAAAATGCCATTTTACATGAGTTACTCATTGAGTAGTTAAATGCAGAATGTTTACATGACATATTAGCGAATTATAAGAAAAATGAAAAGGAAATTTTGTACGAATTTCTCAAGAGGTTCATTGTTCTTATAGTTTGCTAATGCGACAAGAAGACATATTTAACGAACGGTTTCTATCACTGTTTTGATCTGTAAGACGATAGTATCATCTTTCGACGCTTTGCATTTAATAATGCTCGGCAAATCACACATCTCATGATTACACACAAATCTCAAATGATAAGTACGCCTGTAACCAGGTGGAATGCGCATGTCAGTGTTAATTGGGTCCAATTGGAGAGAGTGGACCCAATTTTGTATGGGTTTCTCTCGTATTGTCTGCCGTAGGACACAGATGTCATTCACATACGCATTCTAACCGACCTCAGGCGTACCAACTTATCATTTCTCTGTGTCATGGCGACCTCTACTCTTTTTGCATGAGAACGTCTAGCGAATCATAAAGAAAAGGATTTTGCATTGATTTATATGATATTTCACATTTAAGGCTAGTACTCAGTCTGAAAAAATGATCAAAACAAAAAAGTGCTACAGTCTTTTGGGCCTACTTCTGCCGGTGCACTTCTCCAGTCAAATTTTAAAAGAAGAGTTGATATTTAAGCGGCTGTACGTAAATTGATGATGCGACTTTTCTACACCGTCCATACCGCTTTGGAACTATAATGCCGCTTCTGAACGATGATGTCGTTTTGGAACGATAATATCGCTTTGGAACGATAATGTCGTTTTGGAACGGTAATATCGTTTTGGAACGATAATGTCGTTTTGGAACGGTAATATCGTTTTGGAACGATAATGTCGTTTTGGAACGGTAATATCGTTTTGGAACGATAATGTCGTTTTGGAACGATAATGTCGTTTTGGAACGATAATGTCGTTTTGGAACGATAATGTCGTTTTGGAACGATAATGTCGTTTTGGAACGATAATGTCGTTTTGGAACGGTAATATCGTTTTGGAACGATAATGTCGTTTTGGAACGGTAATATCGTTTTGGAACGATAATGTCGTTTTGGAACGATAATGTCGTTTTGGAACGATAATGTCGTTTTGGAACGATAATGTCGTTTTGGAACGATAATGTCGTTTTGGAACGATAATGTCGTTTTGGAACGGTAATATCGTTTTGGAACGATAATGTCGTTTTGGAACGATAATGTCGTTTTGGAACGATAATGTCGTTTTGGAACGGTAATATCGTTTTGGAACGATAATGTCGTTTTGGAACGGTAATATCGTTTTGGAACGATAATGTCGTTTTGGAACGGTAATATCGTTTTGGAACGATAATGTCGTTTTGGAACGATAATGTCGTTTTGGAACGATAATGTCGTTTTGGAACGATAATGTCGTTTTGGAACGATAATGTCGTTTTGGAACGATAATGTCGTTTTGGAACGGTAATATCGTTTTGGAACGATAATGTCGTTTTGGAACGGTAATATCGTTTTGGAACGATAATGTCGTTTTGGAACGATAATGTCGTTTTGGAACGATAATGTCGTTTTGGAACGATAATGTCGTTTTGGAACGATAATGTCGTTTTGGAACGATAATGTCGTTTTGGAACGGTAATATCGTTTTGGAACGATAATGTCGTTTTGGAACGATAATGTCGTTTTGGAACGATAATGTCGTTTTGGAACGGTAATATCGTTTTGGAACGATAATGTCGTTTTGGAACGGTAATATCGTTTTGGAACGATAATGTCGTTTTGGAACGGTAATATCGTTTTGGAACGATAATGTCGTTTTGGAACGACAATGTCGTTTTGGAACGATAATGTCGTTTTGGAACGATAATGTCGTTTTGGAACGATAATGTCGTTTTGGAACGATAATGTCGTTTTGGAACGATAATGTCGTTTTGGAACGATAATGTCGTTTTGGAACGATAATGTCGTTTTGGAACGATAATGTCGTTTTGGAACGATAATATCGTTTTGGAACGATAATGTCGTTTTGGAACGATAATGTCGTTTTGGAACGATAATGTCGTTTTGGAACGATAATGTCGTTTTGGAACGATAATATCGCTTTGGAACGATAATGTCGTTTTGGAACGATAATGTCGTTTTGACACGATAATATCGTTTTGGAACGATAATGTCGTTTTGTAACGATTATATCGCTTTGGAACGATAATATCGTTTTGGAACGATAATGTCGTTTTGGAACGATAATGTCGTTTTGGAACGATAATGTCGTTTTGTAACGATTATATCGTTTTGAAACGATAATATCGCTTTGGAACGATAATGTCGTTTTGGAACGATAATGTCGTTTTGACACGATAATATCGTTTTGGAACGATAATGTCGTTTTGTAACGATTATATCGTTTTGAAACGATAATATCGCTTTGGAACGATAATGTCGTTTTGGAACGATAATGTCGTTTTGGAACGATAATATTGTTTTGGAACGATAATGTCGTTTTGGAACGATAATGTCGTTTTGGAACGGTAATATCGTTTTGAAACGATAATGTCATTTTGGAACGATAATGTCGTTTTGGAACGATAATATCGTTTTGGAACGATAATGTCGTTTTGAAACGATAATGTCGTTTTGGAACGATAATGTCGTTTTGGAACGATAATATCGCTTTGGAACGATAATGTCGTTTTGGAACGATAATGTCGTTTTGGAACGATAATATCGCTTTGGAACGATAATGTCGTTTTGGAACGATAATGTCGTTTTGGAACGATAATGTCGTTTTGGAACGATAATATCGTTTTGGAACGATAATGTCGTTTTGGAACGATAATATCGTTTTGGAACGATAATGTCGTTTTGGAACGATAATGTCGTTTTGGAACGGTAATATCGTTTTGAAACGATAATGTCATTTTGGAACGATAATGTCGTTTTGGAACGATAATATCGTTTTGGAACGATAATGTCGTTTTGGAACGATAATGTCGTTTTGGAACGATAATGTCGTTTTGGAACGATAATGTCGTTTTGGAACGATAATGTCGTTTTGACACGATAATATCGTTTTGGAACGATAATGTCGTTTTGTAACGATTATATCGTTTTGAAACGATAATATCGCTTTGGAACGATAATGTCGTTTTGGAACGATAATGTCGTTTTGGAACGATAATATTGTTTTGGAACGATAATGTCGTTTTGGAACGATAATGTCGTTTTGGAACGGTAATATCGTTTTGAAACGATAATGTCATTTTGGAACGATAATGTCGTTTTGGAACGATAATATCGTTTTGGAACGATAATGTCGTTTTGAAACGATAATGTCGTTTTGGAACGATAATGTCGTTTTGGAACGATAATATCGCTTTGGAACGATAATGTCGTTTTGGAACGATAATGTCGTTTTGGAACGATAATATCGCTTTGGAACGATAATGTCGTTTTGGAACGATAATGTCGTTTTGGAACGATAATGTCGTTTTGGAACGATAATATCGTTTTGGAACGATAATGTCGTTTTGGAACGATAATATCGTTTTGGAACGATAATGTCGTTTTGGAACGATAATGTCGTTTTGGAACGGTAATATCGTTTTGAAACGATAATGTCATTTTGGAACGATAATGTCGTTTTGGAACGATAATATCGTTTTGGAACGATAATGTCGTTTTGGAACGATAATGTCGTTTTGGAACGATAATGTCGTTTTGGAACGATAATGTCGTTTTGGAACGATAATATCGCTTTGGAACGATAATGTCGTTTTGGAACGGTAATATCGTTTTGAAACGATAATGTCATTTTGGAACGATAATGTCGTTTTGGAACGATAATATCGTTTTGGAACGATAATGTCGTTTTGGAACGATAATGTCGTTTTGGAACGATAATGTCGTTTTGGAACGATAATGTCGTTGTGGAACGATAATATCGCTTTGGAACGATAATGTCGTTTTGGAACGATAATGTCGTTTTGGAACGATAATGTCGTTTTGGAACGATAATGTCGTTTTGGAACGATAATATCGTTTTGGAACGATAATGTCGTTTTGGAACGATAATATCGTTTTGGAACGATAATGTCGTTTTGGAACGATAATGTCGTTTTGGAACGATAATGTCGTTTTGGAACGGCTCTATCGTTTTGGAACGATAATGTCATTTTGGAACGATAATATCGCTTTGAAAAGTGACAATAAACACATTCAGTGCCTGAACAGGTCTTTATCACTCGGCAAAATAAATAAATATTCTTTCAGAGCGGTGAAGCTGTACGGCGGCAGGACTGTGACCAACCACTTTATTTTTGTCGATTCACCTGTTTCCAAATCATTTCACTTTTCCGGTGGAGTGGATGCGACAAATTTAATCGATATGACCAATGTCGGTAGGTGTTTTGATTTTTTCAGATTTTTTTGTTGGTTTGCAGACTCAATCCAAATTTTTGTTTTTGTCTGATTCACAGAGAGAACGCCCGAAATTCTATTCACTTACGGCAAAAAGACCTTCGCAATGGTGCAGATACCAGAAGGTGATTCTCCTTCGATACTGGTCGATGTTTTCGATCCAGCCGAAGACAAACGAATCTATCACTATTTGGCTAAGTCCCATTCACCGAATGTCGTGAAATGCTTGTCCGACTCCCCATCCTTCGATTTCCTGTTGCTGCATACCGGCGGTGGAAATCAGGACACACACGATACTATCATTGACTGTCCGAGAGTCGTACTGTCACCGTTCACCACATACATGGCCAGTGAAATGAGTCCGTCGAAAATCATTTTCGACGTTCAAACAAAGGGCTACAAGGGCGAAGATCTTGTGTCCCATATCAACGTGGGAACGGGCGAAATTCACTTGCTATTCAATCAATTCGAATTGACGAGCAGGGATACAACCATGTCATACAATCATGCCGAACGAACGTTGACGATTGCCGTGAAATTCCAGTACACCATGGAACAGGCCAACAAATTTCAGATACTCGTTCACGGCTACGATCTGACTCAATTGTCCTTCCGTCTGTTCAATAGGAATCAGCATATGATCGTTCCTCGCATTCCCGAAATAGGTGACGACACTGATCGAGCAGCGCCAATCCCATACGAAGTGTTTGCAATGTGCTCGCAAGCGTCGTATCGAAATCTCATTGCGAATAATGACGACGAATGCATTGCCCAGACGATTTCACTGTACCAGGATTTGCCACTGCTAATCACAGTGCAGTTCAATGACAGCCAACACCATGACAGTCTGATCGTTGGCTCACCACATTCGGACGTTATTCGTTTCACCGATCATATTAAATTCGGCAGTGGTCGGAATGGTAACGACATGTACTCGGTGAAGACGGACATCGACAATGCGCTGGTGATATTGAATTATGCCGATGACAATGCGTTAGACTTCGTTGCAATGCAAACGGAAATACCGCGAGCGTTAACCAGACGAAACAACAGCCTAGTGGTTGGCAACGTTGAGGTCCGAGACTTTTTCGTTTCATTGCAGTACCAGCACATCGTTTTCATCGATGGCGATTTGAAGCAATATTTCCCGGTAACGTCGACATACGAGATGACACCATTCTTGGGCGCAACGCTGCAGCAGAATGCGTTTTTCCTTGACGCCTCGTTCAATCATTCGCACATCGTGCTACATAATGGTAACGACGATGCTGATTATGAAATGTATCGCGACAACGATGACCTGCTGATTCTACAACAACGAGCCGACAACATTTCGTGTGTCATAACAATTGATAATTTTTACATGGCGCCCGACATTTGGTCGAATGTTACATGGATGATGTACTACACTAACGGAACATTGGCGGAACGTTACGGATTCATTTTCGATCGATTTGCCGACATCATTGACTACAAAACGAAGTTGCAACAAGATTACGGCGGAATATTTGCCGAGACTAGATTCACGGCTGGAATCTCAGTTTCTCTCATGGGAAATTTGGGTACGGGCAACGAGGACCCGGATTCTGACGCTTTCCACATCAACGTAATTCGAATCTATGAATCGATTTCGGCGCAAAATATTGAAGTTAAGGAAGGGAAGGGTGGTAATGGCATGACTCAGTTAGTACTGACGGACAAACAATCCGACGCACAATTCCGAATTATGAACTGGGGTTTCAAACCGAACCGCATTTCCATCATTGCACTACCAACGAATGTCGAGCATTTCGAACCGGTAACGGTTCGTGGTCTCAGTCGTTTCGACTCAAATCAAGCAGTTGAAATACAATCGCTCGTGCATCTCGCTGCCGAGAATTACGATCTATTGCCAAGCACCACACCTCTGACCATGGTTGGCGCCAAATGTATCATTTCGAATGCAACCCTCAGTGGTGGTGAGGTGGATTCGTTTAAATGTCTCGGTTTCCAGTCACTCGACGAGCAGGTGAAATTCATTAACAAATATTGTGTACCCGACACATACGATTCGTTCAAGACCGGTACAACGATGAGCCAGATCCGTACGACCGTTAAATTTTTACGCAACAACATTGTGCTGCAGCATGTGTTCGAGAATAGCGAAAATGACACGTGCGAAGCAGTCCTGTTGAAAGTTTACGCATCGGATTTCGTTGTGAATCCGGATAAATTGGACCTTTTCACTGCCATTGGCGATACCAATAAATTCAAAGAAATGATTGAAAGCGGAGCCGATCCACGTCAACTAACCGACGATCAGCTCCATCGTAATGTTCTACACATGGCCGTTATATCCGAAAATTTCGAATTGATAAAATTCATCGTCGAACGTCGGCTGGTTGACATCAATGCATACGATACGGAAGATTTATCAGCACTGCATATCGCTTTGAATCGATTTTATTCGCGTTGCGGAACAGACATCATTGACAAGTCATGTTTCAATCGATCGGAAGTCGTTAATCTGTTGAACATCGCCGACTATCTTCTGTCGAAATCAGCCACAGTGAAAACGCCACTCAAAGTTGCAACCATTGTAGATCTGATATGCATTTACGTTTGCGACAAATATCCAAATATTCAAAGGTTTGGAGATGGTTTCCACTGACGTGCGTGGTACATGTACACGTACTCAAAGCATCATACTCGGTAATAAAAAAGTTGTTATTCGAATAGAAACGACTGTGTTTTGGAACAAAAGTAAAACTCCAGTCCCAGAACTTGCACACCAGTGGACGTCAGTGAAATTCAGTCATCCATATAAAGACGTACAAGCAATATTGTTTGTATGAGTGGATCAGCTATAAAACTGCAGAAGCAAATTCATAGGGGTAAACCATTATGGTTCGTAAAGTTCGTCAGTATGACAATTTCGTGAACTTTTGACATTTCTTTTTCTCCCATGTATTTTATGTCAAAAGTCTACGAACGAAATCGCCAAACTTACGAACTTTACGAACCGTAATGGTTTACTCCTCATGTCTAAATTTCACTGACGTCCCCTGTACTCATTTTCTCGATCCAAATAAATCAAAGACTGTAGGCTAGCCAGACGTTTTGTAATTTTATTATTACATCATCAGCGACGAATAAGACTTTAGTTGATCAGGTAATCGAAGTGTCGAAGTTGAAATGGTTACTTTCACTCAATTTTGAAAAAAAGGATGTCGCCCCTCACCCTCATTTTACAAATAATTCGTATCCGACACACAATTAGGAAAATTGGTTAACGACACTCATTTTCTGGCGTCTTCTTCTTCTTCTTCTTCTGTTTCAGCCTGTTTGTATCCACTGCTGGATGGAGGACTCCCCAATTTTTCCATTTCGAAAGGTTCATTATCTCTTGTTGCCATTTTGAGCCTGCTATTTCATTGATCTCATTTGTCCATCTCTCTAGTATTCTTCCTCTTGGTCTTGTTGTCGGTGGTCTCCAGCTCATGGTGGCTTTGGTCCAACGGCCATCTGTTCTTCTCGCAATATGTCTTGCCCAGCTCCAGTTTAAAGACGCTATTCTTTTCATGATATCAACGACCATTAATTTGTGTTTCTGTCTCTGAGCGTAATTCCAAGCATACCTACTTCTTTCCATGGCTCTTTGTGCTACTCTGAGTTTATTTTCTGATAATTAACGTTAAAGTCTCCGCTCCATATGTTAGCACTGGAAGGACAAACGAATTGACTGTTTTCCGTTTTACACTATTATTCATTTTCCTTGAAAATTAGTCTGAGTCTCTCGAAAGCTACCCATCCAAGGCCTATTTCGCGCCTGATTTCAGCAGCTTGGTTGTCAAGACCTAATTTCAGTTTGTGACCGAGGTACACATAGCTGTCGACTCTTTCAATAGCAGTGTTTCCAACTTTAACGTCTCTGTCGGAGTACTTATATCTTTCATGATTTTCGTTTTCCAGCGTTAGACCCTTGAAATCAGTTAAGCAAATAAATAAAATGAAATCGTTCGATGTAACACAAAACAGAAAAAATCATCAAGTCAAATTGAAATCTCTCCTTTTAGCTTCTAGTAGTCTTGGTCTTACTAGGCGCATATAGTTACGAGCAAGGTAGCGATCGCTAACTATTTTTATTAGCGACGCTAACGCTAACGCTAATTTCGAAAAATGTTAGCGTAGCTAAACTCATTCGCTAACCGAAAAAAAGTTAGCGCGCTAATAGCGATTGCTAATGTTTCGCTAAAATATCTCGTGAATAAAACGATTTTTTAATTTATAATTTTTTTTTACACTTTTGATCATGCTAAACATGACGAAATCTAAAAATTTTTTAAATTTAGTTTTTGATGAACTTTGATTGAGGAACATTTATTAGATTTTATGATTACGAAGCTGCAAAGCTCCCATTTCTCAATTGACAATTGGTCTACTCCTAAGAGTAATTATACCTAGAGAGGAAATTTCGAACAAAATTACGTAAAATATGTGGTCCCAACATCAAATACGACATGTTTATTGGTATATGTGTTTGCCCTCTTAATTAAGAGGGCAAATTGAACTATCAAAACCGAACGTATACATGTATTGGTGTAAAATTATACGAAATGTGTATCTTATACAAACTGATGTTGGGACCACATTTCGTCGTACAAATTTCCTCTCTAGGTATAATTACTCTAAGGTCTACTCAAGAAAAAACCCGGCAACCGTTTTACGATAACTCATTGACATCTATTCAGAGAATCGGTAACTTTCTCCATACAAAAAATACAGCAGCCACGAACAGGGATTAAAGTAAGGAACAAATGTGTAGGCAATTGGCGACAGTGCCCCTCAAAGTGGCGACACTGCCGTCGACATTTGCCCCTACATTTGCCACCACAGAAATTTCACCAAGAATTTCACTGTATTTATGGCGAAACCGTTTTTCTAACTGAGGAGCATTTTTACAGCATTTGACCTCACCCTATGGCTCCAATCACCATGCAACTAATGCTTCGACTGAACTCAACAAATTTAACCAATAAATTACCAACAAAATTTGCGTCACGAATGGCAATTGTTGAGGAAACCACACCATTTTCAAGAAAATTTTAGGATAAAACCTCGGAGCAAATACTATGCTCACGTTTCTCGAAATTTTGCGTTTTTATGTGTTGTGATAACTGTCGGGGCATGACCCATCCTGAGACTATGAGCTACATACGGCCCTGTTATTTTCTAAGGATCATCGGTAAAAGTCTCACTTCCTTACCAACATACGCGTACGCTAGTTTTTACCCAATTGAAAATTATCGAATATCGAAAGTGTCGAGTATTTTGTCGAAATGAAGTATAATTATGGATTGAATCGCTTTGAAAATTCCAAACAATAATTGTGTTTGAGATAACATTTTATTCAACTTATTTCCCAAATTGAAATGTGTAACCAAGTCCACCTCCATAGTTCGGTGTTCCACCATGTTGCTGGCTATAATGTCCAAAACCATGTATCTGGTGATTCCCGTTGTCGCTTTGCCAAAGACGCTGTGTACCTTTTAGAGAGATGTCCGTTCCTGAGTTGCTGACGCTACCGCCACCAGAGAGTTGAGTGCCATCGTATATTTTGTCATTTGCTACGTTGACTTTCTGTGGACCCTGAGGATTGGGCGATGGATAAGCCGAAACGAATGCTCCAAGAAGGAAGACAATCAATGAGCAGCAGAATAACTTATTTTTATTTAACATTTTGAATACGACTTCACTTTCGTACAGTTAGAGAACTCCCAATGTGACCATTGAAACACTGTTGTCTGTCGATGCTTTTATACTAAATTCATTCCAATTGCTGGTAAAGGGGAAGTACAGAAATAGATCAAATTTGAGAAACAGCAAACAAAAAAAACCCGCAGTTTATTGTGACGTCGCATAATGAAACATTAGGCGCAGGAGTTGCGGTAATAGTAACGAGCCATCAGAACAGTCGGAGCGTTTGCTGCGACTGAGCCCCGTACAAACCCGTATATCTATTGCGTACGTGACCCTAGTGCGTCTGTCACCCTATTTTGACCGTAAGCCTATGCGCCGGTTAAAGTAAAATTATTAAGTAATGTGTACATCTTAGAAATTGCGCATAGCGCAATTACGAAGCCCCGTACGACGTTCCTTTCAAATGAAACAAAAATTTCAAATAGCCCTAAAATTTTAATTTATTGAGTATAAATACACATAGGGCCTAGTATCGGCCTCAGTCCGAGGATCCAAATTTAATTTTTTTTTTCAACTACATTCTATTCGGCCTTTGATTACCTTCCAAATGAAACAAAAAATACGGAAAACGGATGAAATTTGCTCGAGTTATATGTGAAATACACATAGGGCCCTAGTAGCGGCCTTAGTCCAAGGACCCAAATTTATTTTTTTTTTCAACAACATTCTATTCGGTGTTCGATTATCTTTCAAATGAAACAAAAATTACGAAAAACGGATGAAATTTACTCGAGTTGTATGTAAAATACGCATAGGGCCCTAGTAGCGGCCTTAGTCCGAGGACCCAAATTTAATTTTTTTTTCAACAACATTCTATTCGGTCTTTGATTACCTTCCAAATGACACAAAAATTACGAAAAACGGATTAAATTTACTTGAGTTCTATGTAAAATACGCATAGGGCCCTAGTAGCTTTTCACTTCTAAGGCCCTAACTCACGGTCCACTCACCCGATTTTAAACGAGCCATCAGAACAGTCGGAGCGTTTGCTGCGACTGAGCCCCGTACAAACCCGTATATCTATTGCGTACGTGACCCTAGTGCGTCTGTCACCCTACTTTTGTAAAATTATTATGTAATGTGTACATCTTAGAAATTGCGCATAGCGCAATTACGAAGCCCCGTACGACGTTCCTCTCAAATAGAACAAAAATTTCAAATAGCCCTAAAATTTTAATTTATTGAGTATAAATACACATAGGGCCTCGTATCGGCCTCAGTCCGAGGATCCAAATTTAATTTTTTTTTTCAACTACATTCTATTCGGCCTTTGATTACCTTCCAAATGAAACAAAAAATACTGAAAACGGATGAAGTTTGCTCGAGTTATATGTAAAATACACATAGGGCCCTAGTAGCGGCCTTAGTCCGAGGACCCAAATTTATTTATTTTTTTCAACAACATTCTATTCGGTGTTCGATTATCTTTCAAATGAAACAAAAATTACGAAAAACGAATGAAATTTACTCGAGTTCTATGTAAAATACACATAGGGCCCTAGTAGCTTTTCACTTCTAAGGCCCTAACTCACGGTCCACTCACCCAATTTTAAAAAACTTTTTTTTCCTGGATTCGTATTGACAATACCTATCATTTGCCGTGTCATTTACATTTCCATCGTTTATTTTGCCATAAATATCACCAAAAGACCTTAAATCACTTAGGTGGCCCTAACTCACGAAGGGCCGACCCGAATATGCCCATCTTCGAACTTAGCCTCACTATTTTGACTATCTTTCAGGGAAAAAAAAAATTTTGAAATCGGATTTGATTTACTCAAGATATCGACGTGACGGACAGACGGACAGACGGACAGACGGACAGACGGCCCAAATTTTTATTGCGGATTCGTCATCTATAAACATAGGCAAACACTTTGCCCTCACCGTCTGCTTCGAATTCCATCAATTACACACGGCATCGTAATCCTATAAGCCCCTTCGTACTTCGTACGGGGCTAAAAACTTTTTTTTCCTGGATTGGTATTGACAATACCTATCATTTGCCGTGTCATTTACATTTATTACATCGTTTATTTTGCCATAAATATCACCAAAAGACCTTAAATCACTTA
Source organism: Bradysia coprophila (assembly GCF_014529535.1). NCBI lineage: Eukaryota > Metazoa > Arthropoda > Insecta > Diptera > Sciaridae > Bradysia > Bradysia coprophila. The sequence goes on along the minus strand of NW_023503496.1, from coordinate 436,752 downwards.
GGTGGCCCTAACTCACGAAGGGCCGACCCGAATATGCCCATCTTCGAACTTAGCCTCACTATTTTGACTATCTTGCAGGGAAAAAAAATTTTTTGAAATCGGATTTGATTTACTCAAGATATCGACGTGACGGACAGACGGACAGACGGACAGACGGCCCAAATTTTTATTGCGGATTCGTCATCTATGAACATAGGCAAACACTTTGCCCTTACCGTCTGCTTCGAATTCCATCAATTACACACGGCATCGTAATCCTATAAGCCCCTTCGTACTTCGTACGGGGCTAAAAATGTTATGAATGTTATGATTTTTTTTTAAATCTTCCTACATTCCAAGGTTCTGAAAGAACAGATTAAGACGCTCACGAAGGCAAGGTTCTAAAAAACAGGTTCGGTGAAGAGTTAGACATTTGAATTCGATGGTGAATAGTTGAAAAATTTGAACTTTGAAAGCGACATATGATTTTGCATGTCAAATATACAGTCCAAATTTTCTATAAGAATGTTACACATTTCCCGCAACTCCCCTGATCGAGGATTCATTATCATCATTTTTAATATTCAGAAGTTTTTTTTGTTTGTTCAGTTGAAGAGTATGTCAATAATTTTTCAGCTGTTTGTGTTTTTGGTGTAAGGAAACTTTTTTTTTAATTACTGCTGCCGTATTTCACATTGATCTTGTGTTAAGACCATAGTTTTGGTTTTTGTGTCCCATACGATGTGAACTTACGAAAGTCTTTTCAAACTTTCATAAGCCGTACATGTATGTGACGACGGTGGTTTGATTCTTATGCAAATACGAAGTGCAATGTTTCTGTATTTGTTGAATTTGTTAAACTAAAAAGTAAATTGATATGGTGTCCTAGAGCACTGTATCAAGTACCACTGTCGCCATGGCCTGATGAGAAATGGTATTTTTGAACTTCATATTAATGCAAAACGTCGAAAGACCATAGTTTTGAGGTCGGGACATATACAAAAAACAAAAAATCAGCCGCATCGCTTAGTTCTCCCAATACGCATCCCAACAATCAGTGTTTTGCCCGAATGGGTCGTACTGGTGTGGTACTGATTTGAAATTTGTGTATTTCATTCAAGTTAACATTTTTCATCTCATTCGACACATTTGTTTGTTTGTTTGAAAAATTTCGTTCCAAAACTCCTAATTTGCACCTTAATTTGAACTTAAGAATTCCTTATTTTTGTTCGAAAAACTCCTAAATTCCTTAAGAAGGTGGCTTAATTTCGCAAGTCAGGCCTAGACACACTCCAACAAGATGCTTCTTAATGATTGATACTTGGTCCATCCAACGATCACAACTTAAAACAACTTAGAAAATTCGGAAAAGCGCAATAATTTAAATTTTGAACACAAAATTTTTTTACTAAAATATTTAGATTTTTTGTCACTTATTTGCTTAAATCAACTTCTACAATGTATTCACTGGTAATCAGCGTATAATAAAGGCTGAAATAGTTTAAATTACTGAAAGTAGCATTTTAATCGAAATGACATCATTTTTGAAATCATTTTTCGGAAATGATTCGAATTAGTGTGACGCCATTTTATTATGTTTTGATAATGCTTAAGCCTATTGCAGTTTGTTTTTTAACATTTGTGAAATTTAACCTGTTACAGACGGCTGTCATCTGTTATCGACAACGACAGTAATAATAAACGACAAGATCTGACTAAAGAGTTCAGCAAAAAGCAAAAGCAAGTTCAAAACAAATGAAGTAAAAGATTTCTGAAATCAATCTATGATAATCTTCGATCAAATGAAGTAATAGATCAGATAGTAAAACTGTTAGTATACTTGCCGTCTGTGACAGGTTAAAGACTTATTTTAAAAATTTGTAACCTCAATTTCAACCGAATCAGTGGCAGTTTTTCATATATGGGAAATTCCAGCGTAAGTCATGTTACCAAATCAAATTTTGTCTCTTTTTGATGTACGAATACGCACCAAAGAAGATGCGAAAAAACATACCGTAAGTCATGATACCAAATGTGACTATGCATATTGTAGAGCGCCATCGCTACAATGGAGATGTTGTGAGAGTGAAAGAGAAAAATTTCTGTCACAAAATACGTGGATTTAACCATATACGCTCTTGTGTTGTGATATTTTTGGTGTTGTCAGAAAAGTGAGCAGTTTTGTGAAAATTTTAGCTCAAAACAAGGGTATTTTGATTTCATTACTTTATTAAAATTTTATTTATTTATGGAAAATGTAAGACCGCAATTCCAACGGCGAAAGTCCATATTACCTTTCTGAAGCATATTCGAATCATTTTATATGACTTCCTAAGAGATACATCGATAGTTTTCGGGTCGTTTTTTCGGGTTTTGTGGTATGAAAACGTACCGGTGCCTCTTAACATTTTACAAATTATTCAATTATTGCTGTGATTTTCCACGGTTCCTAAAAAAAATAAACTATTTTAGTAGAGGACCTGCGTCACAACCGCTGACTAACGGACCGGCATGATATCTATTCAAACATGTTTACTCCACTTCACGCAAAAACACGAATATTTGTAAATAAACAACATGTTGATTAAAATATGTTTCTGCGCCTGAGTAACGTAATTCGACGTTGAACCTCATTGATATTTTTCGGACGCGGTCGACTATGCAAAGAATGTTGCCAAGAAAAATTTAAATGGTCTCAGAGTGATTTCTTTGAATATGTTGTTGTGGTTTCGTCTCATTATGTTTCTCAGGCTTCGGCTCGTTAGGAAAAGCTTGCGACTTGTCCTAAAAAATTCCACTTTTCATCATTCGTAACAAAAAAATACTATTTTAGTATCGAAAATATCGTCAGACAAGCACATTTACAAATTGATCGTAAACATCAAAACATTTTTTCACTTTTCCGTCGCAGTTTTTTTGTGTCCCAAAAATTTCCGTTATCTTGTGTAAATAAACACTAGGGTGTAGCGGTTTTTACAAAATGTGTTAGTTCTTTTAAGGCTCAGCCGGAAATCCACTCAGCTGGTCCATCTGATCATTTTATGGAAGAAAAAAAATTCAAACTTAATTTTGTGCTGCCGCCAGATCGATTTTCGAAAATTTCGTCGTTTTCGGTCCATGTCACATATATCGATTTTTTACGGTGGGTTCAGTGTACATAAAAAGTTGAGTCAACATGGTAATCTAATCTCCAGGCTTCACAGATTATTTTATAAAAATGATCAAGTCTAAAAAATATTTTTTGAGTTCATGACTGATTGTCAAAGTTCCCCGATGGTGATTTTGAGACTTTAATATCGCCACAAAATTTGATGAAAATGTGCAAAAATGTAAATTAAACTTTAAATATGCTAAATGAACCTTCAATTTTAAGCGTTTTCTAAGCTAATTTACAACATTAAATACATCAAAATTTGAAAATGTAAAGAGACGTTAGCTACTGGCTCTAGAACTTGTCAACAGTACGTAAATTAGCTTAGAAAACGCTTAAAATTGAAGGTATTCGCATTGTCAGAACCTGGTAATACATTATAAGCTAAAAAATTATTGATTTGAGGTAATTCGACTTTCGCCACCAATATTCCATGTACCAAAAACACAACTTTTTGTCAGATAAATATCAAATTTAGGTGTCCTAAATCAAATCAGATGTTGTATTTGACTCACCGCGGTCCATTTAGCATATTTAAAGTTTAATTTACATTTTTGCACATTTTGATCAAATTTTGTAGAGAGATTAAGGTCTCAAAATCACCATCGGGGAACTTTGACAATCAGTCATGAACTCAAAAAATATTTTTTAGACTTGATCATTTTTATAAAATAATCTGTGAAGCCTGGAGATTAGATTACCATGTTGACTCAACTTTTTATGTACACCGAACCCACCGTAAAAAATCGATATATGTGACATGGACCGAAAACGACGAAATTTTCGAAAATCGATCTGGCGGCAGCACAAAATTAAGTTTGAATTTTTTTTTTTTTTTTCATAAAATGATCAGATGGACCAGCTGAGTGGATTTCCGGCTGAGCCTTAAAAGAACTAACACGTTTTGTAAAAACCGCTACACCCTAATAAACACATTTGTCCCGAAATATTCCACTTGGTTTTACGATCGAAATTCTGGAAAACTCGTAGTGCAACAACGCATATAGTAAAACATATAAAGCGGACTCGAGCTGTGCGTATTTATTCATAACAGTTTTGCGATTTGAACAATAAGATCACAATAATTATACGCAGAAATCTGAACCCAACTAAATACCAATTTTGATCAATAACAGTGAGCGACCAAAATGTCTGATAAAAAAGATGACAAACGTGAGTCGGGGATGTCTCCACAGAAATCGTTTGATGAGAATGAAAAAAGGCGAGCATCAGTGGATTCAGTTGAAGAATCTTCCCCGGATCGAGACAGGATGGAATACGAAGCACGTCGTGAAGAACGGCGCAGAAGTTCGGAAAACTTTTTGAAGGAGACGATGGAAACGATTGATTGGTATATTTAAGTCAACAACAATGACTCAAAATTGTTTTTTTTAATGTTTGTAAACATTGTGTTTAGTGGCTTTATTAGTGACTGTTTAAATGATAAATATTTGTTGTCCGTTAGATTCTTACAGCGTAAGAAAAGTATTATTATTGTGAATTTAATTAGATTTGCTTCAGAATTGATTTATAGTTTATCATAAATCGATTTATAAACGAGAAAAAGAAAATTAAAGTTTTTTTCTTCTATTTTACCATCATTGTTTTTCAATTAGTTGTTTTTACCAACTGAATATCATGGCCCTACGTTAGTGAAGGGCCGTGACGCAAGTCCATTTACACTGAAAAATTTGTCAAAAATTTTTACGCTGAACTGAGGAACGAACTTTTTGACTTTTCCCCCTTTGCTCCTCCTACTACACCCAAAGTAATTTATTCGTAATCTGGGCGTCCATACGATTTCAACGAGCTATCACACGCCACAAAAGGTTAAGATTTGGCCGAGATATTAGGAATGAATTTGCGAAAACTTCATCCAGCTTCTATGAACATGAAATTCAAGTCTTTTTATTTTTGGCAGTAAAGTTGTAAACGTGAGCAGTGTCACATGTTGAAAAATATTTCTTTGTGAACTTAAAGTTGAATTATTTCGCCAATAAACCGACGATTTATTTGGAAGTGTGCAGGTTTATAGTGCTTAGAAAGACGCTGCGATACATACCCAAAAAAGGTCGAAAGGTCCGTGTGTGGAGGTGCTAGACATCGAAAATCAGTATATGGTTTTCGGTTTCGGAATCTCTTGGACAGCAGCGACCAAACAAGTTTGACAATGGGTAGTAGAGAGTAGTCCACCAGGAGCCCAACGATGCTATGGAAGCCGTTGGCCGTCGCTGTCCAAGGCTGTGACAGGAAATTGAGAAAATTTGACTACGTCGGAGAACTTCTAAGGGCCTTTCTGCCGCCATAAAGCCACCGAAAAACGAAAAACATATCAGACCTCGTTGCTAGGGGTCTTTACTTTCCAATGATACTAAACACGCGTGGGTAGAGACTCGACGAATGTGTTTCTTATCAGTCAAAAACACTCAAAAGAGTAAAAGTGACGCAACTCCCTGTGCATACTTCCAAAACAACTGATATCGCTGGAGGTGACGCATTCTGCGCTTGTACGCAAAAACTGTAACAGCAAAAACTGTAACAGCAAAAATTTGACCAAAGAAATTCTAGAAACAAAATTTGACCAAAAAAATTTTGCGTCACAAAGTGGCAGATGGTTCGCACGTATTAGGACATATTCTTGCCTATTTTAAAAAATTTCTTAAAAGTACTTTCCTCAACATCTGCCACTTGTGACGCAAAATTTTTTTGGTAAAATTTTGTTTCTAGAATTTCTTTGGTCAAATTTTTGCTGTTACAGTTTTTGCGTACAAGCGCAGAATGCGTCACCTCCAGCGATATCAGTTGTTTTGGAAGTATGCACAGGGACTTGCGTCACTTTTACTCTTTTGAGTGTTTTTGACTGATATCAGTTCTTTTGGAAGAATTAGTAGATTGAAAAAATTTAAAAAACTTGAAAAATTTGAAAAATTGAAAAAAAAATTAAAAAAATTTGAAAAAATTTAAAAACTTTTGAAAAAATTTAAAAAATTTAAAAAATTTTGAAAAATTCAAATTTGGAGGCTTTAGTGATAGGAGCTACCGTTTAGGATTGTTTGTATTGTATGTTTTAACTCATACAACGAAAACAAGTCATCTATTTGTATAACAGAAACGCAGTGCCTACTGTGATTTCATCAGCCTCCGAATATTTTCTATGTTCGTGCTCGTAGCAGTGCTGTGAAATAGTCCTTCGATGGCATTTTTCAATATCAAAGCTCGCTTGCACCTAATGGATCATTTTCGCGGGGGCAAATTGATATGTAATGAGTAATGATCAACTTTACAGTTTCATATTGACTAAAAGTGCATAGTTCTAGGCCAAGACCTTTCGAATGATGTATCATACGCCTGAGTTCCGTTGGCGGCACTTTTTACATGCTATCCCAGCTATTGGGCATAGCCAATCATTACTCAAAGAATACAGGACGAATAACCGTGATTGTCGTTTCACCATCTGGAGATCATCATTGGCTTGGAAACAAGTCTTCAATTGATTTGTTTAATACATAAATTGACGATTTGTTTCATTATTATGTTCAATCAAGCTAATAGTTCATAGTTCAATTATCAATATATTATATAGAGGAAGAAAGTGAGCAAATCTAGTTAAATGCTCAATGAAAAACTCAATGGCCAGTATGTAGACTTGGGCAGCTTTACTCTGTCGTTTACACTATATAATATTTGTTATACACAGTCACACACACCACAATGAATCCGTTACAATATGCATGATAAATGTTATATTGTGCTATTAGTTGCAAGTTTTGTGTAATTGCTGAAGGTCGTTGGGTTAGACAATTAAACAAAGCATTACAGATTATAACAAGACGAGAGAGATCATCACGAAAAGTGTGCGTTTTTGAAATGTTAGGTACAATAGTTCTTTATGCAATTCGATGAGCGAATTCGTTACTAACGTCGCCTGTGTGTTATGTCGTTTGAACCAGGTTTATTCATCCAAAGATGAGTGCGAAATTTTTTTTTCCACCCAAAATGAGTGTGAAGTGGAAAAAAAAGTGTTTCGCACCCAAAATACACCAAGCAGTCATGTATGCAGCACATGAGAAAAACCAGCACATGAAAATGGAACGCATCCTAGGATCTCTCTCTTGAGATAGAGAGAGAGAGAGAGAGAGAGAGAGAGAGTTGTATTTCTGAAATAAAAATCGACACATCTCTGGGATCGAACACTTGCCCTCTCACACATCAGCCCATGACAACTTATGTGAGCTAAATCGTTCTTACATGAAGTACGGTAATTGTCGTATAGTAGCTATCTGGTCTCGTTGTACCAATTACTTTTATTTACTTTGGAGCTATAAAAAGGAAGCCTCGGATCGATGTCTTGTTATACACTTTGTATTCGTATCTGTAGAAGAATCAACCAAACTTTCATTTGTTCACGTTCAAACATATGTGCAAACTTTGCTTTGATTCGCTCAAGTGCGGGCTTTTGGTAAAGAAACCACTGACTTGCCTTAGAGGTGAGTGGGCTGCCCATAAAAGTGGGCTGCCCACGCCCATGGGCATGCCCACGGGACATGGGCATGGGCTTTTTTCAATTTCGTGGGCATAGGGCGCAGAATGGGCACTTTTCAAAAATGTGTGAGCCCACAAACTTAAGTCTTAAGTGTAGTCAAGATTTTCCGTACGATGTAATATTCATCAAGAAATTTTAAAACGGCTTTCGCACATAAAATCGTGTTTCCAACTCATCAATTTACTAGAATTTTGCACGAACGATGTGCTGTCAACCTCAGTTTCGCCTCAGATTGATAATTTTCAAATTTTTTGCGAAAATTTCCGATGTGGGCCTTGGGCATGGGCTGGGCAGTGGGCATGCTTTTTAAAATTCTTGGGCATTGGCTGCGCCGTGGGCATGTTTTTTTAAACTATTGGGCTTTGGGCAGGGCGGGCATAAAAATTAGGTATGCCCACTCACCTCTAACTGGCCTCGAGTTCTGTTGACAATTTTACTGTTTCTCTTTGAATTGCCGGTTGGCCGTATTGATACTTACTACTAAGCTTTGGTGACTGGACGGGATATTCTTCCCGGCACTAGTAGTGTCAGAAACCTCTGCCTATCTACTTTGAGAAATAAACACTTATTTAGGGCTGTTGCCCGTTCAACGTTCAAGTTTATTCTGATCTAATTGTTCGTACATACAGTAGCTCTATTTAAACAACTTTCTGAGTCTACTCGATCGACTTTAATTTAATTGACTTCTTTGATGTTTCATTTCTGTGCAGTGGAAACGCTCGTCAGTGGCAGTTATAATATTTCGAACAAGTTCGCAAGTTCGCAAAAACTTCATTTCAACTATGATTCTCTAGACTTGTTCGTGTGCAAATCGGTATAGTGTTATTAGAGCAATGCTTTGAGTACCACTGTCGCCATGGCCTGATGAGAAATGGTATTTTTGAACTGCATATTAATGCAAAACGTCGAAAGACGTATTTAATTTTCGAAGCAGTGGTCGAATGTCTTATGTTGTTATACTCTTTTGAAAGCTTGTTTATAACACTTTTAAATCCAAAATACCTTATGGGTATAGTTCTGGTAAAGAACTTTGTTCCAGAGCTACCAGAATTCAGCCTTGGACTCATGGACTCTCTGCTGCAACTCGTGAAATTGCCTATAATCAATCGACCACAAAGACACACACGAAAATAACTATTTTCTCAAGAAATCCAACGAAAATTTTACTTTCCGTCGCTGAGTTGATAAAATTATCTTTAAACTGATAAGCTCACTGTGAGAAAGACGAAACATCGCAAGTAGTTTATTATTGTAGCAATTAGTAAATGTTGAAACAGTAAAGACAAGACGCTCACATTGAAACATTCAAAGTTGTTATCACAAAAGTCAAAGTGGGATGGTTGTAATGCTCACGCATTTGTCTACCGTTCGTACGGATCTCATTCTACCTGAAAATATCGAATTTTGCACACCCATTGACATTCTGATGGGTACTTAAAGAGTTCCAGTTTTTTTATTTGTTGTGCTAATTATATCCGAGAAGACTCTTTCCGCAACTGATAATCATGGCCACCGAAACACACAGTGTACGGAATCAATATTTTGCCACAGTTGCCGCAAATTTGGTAATGCTAGGACAAGGTCTCATACTTGGTAAATGAATGGTTATTGCATCAACGTCTAGCAAAACGATAATCGACAAATAAACAAATAGGTTGGGTTGCACCGGCATTGCCAACACTGGCCTCACAAGACACGCCACTGGTTGAATCCGGTCCATTATCGAATGAACAACTCTCGTGGATTGGTTCGATCAATTGTATTGGAAGTTTAGTGGGATCGGTAGCGTTTGGCTATGTCACCGCTTCAATTGGCTGTAAACGAGCCACACTTCTCTTAGCAATTCCGTCAATCGCCTTTTGGCTGTTAATTCACTTCGGAATCAATTATTATTACATTCTGTTTGCGAACTTCTGTGGCGGATGGGTGACTGGAGGGTCTGCATCGACAATCGTTTTGTATATTTCAGAAATTGCGAATGATAAGTACGGCAATGTTCATAGCCAACGCACTTCAAGCATGAGTGGTACTCTAAATAGAGTTCTGAAACGGGACAGTAGTGTATCAAACCAATTTTGGCACCGTAATAGAATCTGGAAACATTTTTCATACAAAGTAGTACTCTATTTGACAGCTGTCACTCGAAGCACTTTTGCTTGAAGTGCGTTGTCATAGCGCTGAAGTGCTGCAAGCGTCAACATAAAAAAAAAGAAATTGGAGACTGTAGGTACACTTAGCGACGCAAGAGAGAACTAACTAAAATTCTTCTTTTGTTCTTCTGTCAAGTTTGACAGTTTGCCAAAAGAAAATTTTTAATTAGGTCTCCTTTGCGTCGCTTTGTGTAGATCTAGTAAAGACTTGTTTTTGTTGTGTGAGGTGAAACGACGACATAGTAATGTGAAACAGAGGCGGTCGTGGGAAATACATTTTCATGATTCGGGGATGAAAGGAAATTTTAGATTTTTTCTCGTAATTTCGTGCAGTTAAGTTGTCTATCTGTTTGGGTCGGTCGAATTTCGGCTAGCAAAATTGCCGAAAATCAATCATCCAAAACCGATACCTAAACAACTGTCAAAGAAGGCACCTAGCTAGTCACATTAAAATGGTTTACATGCATCAGGGAGGAAAGTGAAATTGTAGACATTTTCACGAGATTCCGTCTCTGGACGCAAGCAAAGTACAGTTCGGGCGACTGTCAGTGCTTAGCATACTATGTCGTTAAAACACAACCTTTCAATCTGAAGCGATACCCAGGCCCAGACTGGCCAATCTCCAAATATGGCACCAATCGAATCAGTGTTAATGCTTGTAGCACGAGAAGTGCTATGCAATAACTCATTTAAAACAGCTGGCTGACTGCTAATATTTTACCGCTTTATAGTATTCGTGGGCGTCTTGGTAGCTTGCCCCTCTTCTTTCGCAATGTTGGCATTTTAATCGCGTACATTATCGGAGCCACAGTGGACTATAAATTTATTCCATGGATTTGCGTGACTATCCCAATCGTGTTCGTAATTATCTTCGTGACATTGTCGAATACTCCGCAATATTATCTTCGGCGAGGGAATTTGCAGGTAGGCGAGTGGAATTATTGTTTCCCGTTTTACGTACGAATTGAATTGGTTTGCTATTAGAAAGCTGAGGATGCGTTAAAGCATTACAAAGGCTTCGAGAGATCAAAGAGAGATCCACAAGAACTTAGTGCCTTCCATGCAGAATTTGAAAGATTGAAAACTATTGCGCTCAAACAACAACCAAAAGAGAAACTCATCTGGGCCGACTTTTGTGAGTATATCTAGCACAACCTCCATTATGTGACCAATCATAGCACCCTAGCTTCGAACTAATGCTTGGATCTAGAGAGCTATGGTCAAATGAATCATATTAACGCAAAGAATATTTACCAGCCAATTGGAAGGCCATTAACGGTCTAGGAGTCGGAATTGCTTTAGTGACAATTACTCAATTCACGGCCAGTTTTCCCATAGTAAGTTATGCGGTGACGATTTTCGAAAATGCCGGAACAACCTTCAATCCATATGTGTCGTCCATAATTTCGGCTGTCTCGTTTCTACTTGGTTCCCTACACACCGCCTATTTAATTGAGGCACTGGGACGAAAGCTTCTAACCATCATCTCGTTAGTCGGTGCTGCACTCGGACTGTTTGCAATGTCGTTGTATCTGTATCTCAAAATCATTGGCTTTAGCCTGTCTGCATTCGCATGGACACCGATAGTGTGCATATCGCTTGTGATTTTTTTGTCCGCAGCTGGTATCACACCTGTGTCTATCATATGCTCTGTGGAGTATCTTCCGTCAAAGGTGCAGTGGAAACTATTTCAAAAAATTTGCTTTGATTCAATGGCTTTTGCTTTGTCATCCAGATTCGTACGTTCGGCATGAGCATAATCAGCATGGTACTTAGCATAACTGGCTTCGTTTCAGTCAAGACCTTCCCGGTTTTAATGGAACTCGTTGGTCTTCATGGATCTTTACTGATCTATGGAATTGGCTGTGTTGTTGGGGTTGTATTTGTAATCATTGTGTTGGAAGAAACTCGTGGCCAATCTCTTGATGATGATGATTCAAATGAAACAAGAGATCGACAGAAGGGCTCATCGAATAAAGCTCAACAGCCGTTGATTTCGTGACGAGAAGAATGAGTGGACAACGAACTCAGATCTCCTTTTATCTGTAAATCGATTCCTGTAAACTACTCAATTTATCAAATGCAATCAAAACAAGCTGCTTGTTGACCACAAGCGACACAAGTCATTTAAAGTGTCTTCTGAAAATAGTCTTTTATTACTAAAGCCCGGTGCACAACACAAGCTTTTTGTCACGCCGGCGATAGAACCCATTTTTGCAAATGAACTTCCTGACACGTTCATTCCTTAACTACTCGTACGACTACAAAACACTTCGGAACAGTTGGCGTTTAAGAAGCGTCTGTAACGTTCAACGAAAACAGATTGCTTGCACAGACCTGTAACAGCATTGCAGCCAGGTATACTCAAAGGTCTTTCGTTAAGCAATAACAGCAAGTCGTCGTCACCATCCGTGCATCTGTGGAAGTAAAAGTAGTAAAAATTGAAATTCTCATTCGTCTGTCGCTTGCCCTTACTCAAATTTCACTAAAACAAAATTAGATCCAGTGTTATCCATTAAACTGGTTCGCCACTGCCGAAAGGTTTGCTGAGCAAAATTATGTCGAGTCAAAAGCTCATCACCATTGAAAGCACCAAGCGAAACTAGAAACATCGGTAGCGCTAAGGCTTGAGTACCATAAATTCTCGCTAGGTGATCGTCGGGGTCGTTTGACTCGATAAACGTTAACAGATCCTGCAGTACTTGACAGTTGATGTTGGAAAAAAGGGGCACATCTCCGCCATACCCTGCAATATAGTAATATTGAAGATCCAGCCAGTATTCCAAAATCGCGTGATTCGAAATCGAAAATGCTGCGCACCAAGGCGACGGAGTCGTCGAGTTCCAGCCTTGTTCGAATCTACAAAAGTCCCAGACAACTCTTATATCCCAAGCACCGAGCTGGTTGCTTCCGATGAACCCTAATTTGCGATTAACTTGCAAGGCCATTTCGTTGAATTCTGGTCCCGACTCAAAGGCATCCATTTCGATCGAATTCGTACGGGCCTCGTCGTATAAAGGACAGTGTGAAGTTGGCTGAAAGATAACGTATTTAACGAACCATTTCAAAGGAAATCGTTTTCTGACCATTAACAGAATATCAGGCTCAGAACCTGCAGCAAACTCAACAATGTCCCATTCACCGAAAACTCCTTCAGCAAATCCTTGTAGTCCATTCACGCTCGTGTTGCCATAGCCACGGAATAAAAATTGCGCAGGCGAATATTTTCTCGGCAATACATCGGGAAAAGCTTCCGACAACCGTTCTCCAAGACCACGAAATTCATTCCACCCTTGGGGTGTTAATTCGAAGCTTCTTTCTGGCTGCAAGTCCGGACTGATGTACCATTCACGTATGTTCTGAATATCTTCCCTACACAGCTGAGATCGACCAGCATCGTAGTTTTCAATAACACGGCGTTTCAAGCTTTCATGTATGTCAAGCATTCGATTGATTTCACTGGCAATTGGCAACGTTGTCCCATGTCGACTCAGCAGAAACAGTTTTCTTGGTGCGCCCACTTTTAAGGTTTTATTTCATTTTTGTTTTAAATTTTTAAGAAAGCTTAGAACCAACTTGAGACCGAAGGGTTAATGAATCCTCGTCCACGTGCGTTATCGTAGCTAGTAACTGGAGCAAACATTGTATTCTGGGGCTTTATTGGATCGGTATCGAAACAATAGAAAGGATTGTGCAACGAAACTGATCCATGCGCGCAGATGACTCCCAGAAAAATCAAAAAAAATAATTTCAACATTTTGGTCAGACTACTTCACGTTCTTACACTCTGAGTGGTATCCCTTCACATTGAGTGATGATGGTCTCTTTTATATTTTTTGCTTGACTCTGTAGGTCGATAACGTGTGCCGTATCAGGCTTGTAGTGATAATTGAGATTGAGATAATTAATTGGCACGTTTTCAGCTGTAGGTGAAACATATTAAAATTGAATGATAAGGATTTTGTCTGTTCGATTTATACGCCAATTAAAATGTTATCGAGGAATGACATATATGAATGGATGAAGTCGATCTACAAGACTTCTACTTCTACTCCTTTTATGTGGTAAAATAGAAACAGATTTAGGAGAAGGACCATGTCTCACAAATCTGCAGTAACATGAAGGAAAAGTTACAGAACGGCCCCACCTCCCACTGATTTCTCTGTTGCCTGCCATTGATGTGAGAACTTAAATGTATCTACGGTCTGATAGTAATGGCATGAAGTGCTCTCATATTTATTTATTTATTTATTTATTTTCGTTTAGAGACCAAATAACAGGCAGAGGCCCAATAACAATTCAGTCTTTACATAAAAGCACAACGCAGAATATCAAAAAAGTTAATACAATTAACAATTATATTGGAATATTTCAAATTGTTTATGAGCTGATCAATGAATATTCAGATTGTCGGAATAGCTCAATCAAAAGACAAATTTTTTATTGTTTTTGCCAATATATTTCGTCCTCAATTCGAAAACATCATCAGGGCTGTAACAAAAACATTTCATTGATAACAACACAAATCATAGCTGTATAAAGAGACACAGCGTACCTATGCTATTCATACAAAATAGCAAAAACTGCCCATAACAAAAGTTCTGTGTATGTTCCGTCTGTATAAATTATTCCCTTGACTGAAAGTCAGGGTCTTATGAAAGAAAATACCCTTAAATGTCCGTAACGCTAAGTTCACTTTGATATTTTGAAAATGTTCTACATTGGCAAAAAAACGTTAAATACAGAAAACGTCCGTACACTTGTGGATTCGATAACTCGAGTAATTCTTTACCGATTTGCAAAATTTTGGTTTTAATCGACGGAGAATGAAAATCATGAGGTTAAGTTCGTAGATGGGCAATATTGGGATAATGAGATGGGAGTAATTCTCAAGAGAATTTTATTCCTTGTTACCGCGATAACTTCCCTAATTCTTATCAGATTTTCAAATTTTTTGTGTTATTCGACGAAGATTGAAATTCTTGAGGTTGAGTTTGCAGATGGATAATGTTAGAACAACAAGATGGGAGAAATTCTACACAGACGCTTTTCCTTGTGGACTCGATAGCTCGAGTAATTCTTTACCGATTTGCAAAATTTTGGTTTTAATCGACGGAGAATGAAAATCATGAGGTTAAGTTCGTAGATGGGCAATATTGGAGTAATGAGATGGGAGTAATTCTCAAGAGATTTTTTTACTTGTTACCGCGATAACTTCCATAATTCTTATCCGATTTTCAAAGATTTTGTCTTAATCGACGAAGATTGAAAATCTTGAGGCTGAGTTTGCAGATGGATAATGTTCGAACAACGAGATGGGAGAAATTCTACACAGACGCTTTCTCTTGTTACCGCGCGATAACTTGAGTAATTTTTACCCGATTTTCAAATTTTTTGTTTTAATTGACAGAGAATGATATTGGAGTAGTGAGTTTGGAGTAATTGTAAACATAACTTGTTTACCACGACATTTTTGCAACGGATTTCCAGAAAAATTTCTTATTTGACGAGTAGTGAAATTCTGGATTTCTGGATTAAGAAGTACTTCCCAAAAGAGTTTTTGCTTGCTTGAGAAACCGACAGCTCGAGTAATTCTCAGAGGCTTCAAAAATCAATTTCGACCAGTAGCGTAATTCATGTGGTTAAACCCGAACATTGGAATTTAGTTGGACTAGTAATCTGGGATATACGACAATTTTTGCGTGAAATCCGTATTCTTAAAAGAATTTTTTTCGTTCCTAAAATGTTTGAACGAGTGTGAACTTTGTGGCCAGAGCGAAGCGAGGGCCGTAATTCACACGAGTTATATTTTTTCAAGAGGTAGGCAGGAAATACGCCAAATTATACTCAGACGCTTTTCCTTGTTATCGTGATAACTTAAGTAATTTTTACCCGATTTTAAGTTCGTAGATGGATAATATTGGAGTAGTGAGGTTGGAGTATAATTGTAAACACAACTTGTTACCGCGACATTTTTGCAACGGATTTCCAGAAAAAAAAATATTCCACGAGTAAGTGAATCTGGATTTTTGGTCGAACAATCTAGAAGTCTAGAACAATCTTACTTGCTTGATAACACGATAACTCGAGTAATTCTCAGAGGCTTCGAAAATCGCAGATTTGAAAATATTAAGTGTTTTCGACCAGTATCGTAATTCATGTGGTTAAATTCGAACATTGGACTTTATTGGACTGGTAATCTGCGATATACGACAATTTTTGCGTGAATTCGCGTTCCTAAAAGAAATTTTTCGTTCCTAAAGTGTTTGCACGAGTGTGAATTTTGCCAGAGCCGTAATTCACATGAGTTTTTTTTCAAGAGGTAAAGCAAGAAATGCGCCACCTGTTCAGCGCTTTTAGTAGACTATATAGGAGACTCAACTTAGGAGTAAGACATCGCTCGCTGGACCTTCAACTCATAGCTCTTTTTGTTTCTTCAGGAAATTAAATAAATATGAGTAAAATGAAGCATGTGATGACTGCTGTTTTCTGAATAAAAGAGACATCACCTTTTCATGTGACTTTAATTTTGTGATCTCAAAAACACCACCTCATTTAAAAATGGTTAGAAAACTAAGGCTGGAATTATAGAAAAAAAATAGCCAGTCAAGGGACCTGACCCACCCAAGAGGTGGGGCCTAGTAAAAACAAATTATAAGAAAATGCTACTGGCATTACATTAGCAAAATCAACTTACAGAAACAAACACTTCGTCAAAAACATTAACAAAACCAGAAAAAAACACTTTCTACAACAACCGGCAAAATGACATCAGTAATTTGAAAGCATAAAGAACCACTTCCTAGAAAAAGCTTTGCCATCCGTTTCACAAAAGTACGACTAACAAAACTTTAATGGCATTCTCATTCGTCGCGACAATTCAAATGATGTTATTGTATGCAGTCGATAGAAAAACTGATTCTTTCTGCTTGTTGATGCAATTTGCGTTCTTCCTTATGTGGATCATTTCCAAAACACAACGTTTCTTCTTGTTGTATTCAAATTCGAGGATTTCTACATCATCCCACTTCGGTTCATGATTTAATGTAACAGCATGTTCGGTGATGGCACTATGATCAATGTTCTTGATCTTGGCGTTGTATTTATGCTGGTACATTCTTCTTTTCAATTTCTGTTTCGTTTGTCCAATGTAAATGGCATCACAAGAGCATGTGACTTTGTAAACAACATTAGATTGTTACAACTTGACTGTCTTATCTTTCAGCCTACTGAAACAATATTTTTACCTCTACCAACTGTGGTAAAATGTTCTTTGCAAATTGATTTTAGACTTTCAAACAAGCCTCTGGAATACGGAATAGCTACAGTTGGCTTATCATGTTGTGGTCCATGAGCTGGTAGTTGATCGTGGATTGAAGGGCTGTCTTTTCCTGCAATCTTCAACTTCGTTTTACTAATGATGTCTTCCGTCAATTTGCTAGGATATCCATTAGTCTGCAACGTGGTTCTTAGTAATTGGAAATTTTGTTCGTGAAAATTTGGATCAGATAGTACCAAAATCTTTTCAGTCAACAACGCGACCGTGTTTTTCTTATAAGCCAATGGAAGGTGTGACCCGAAATTCATGTATCTGCCTGACCATGATGGCTTATGATACCAGTCCAATTTAATACTACAACTGTCTCTTATGATGACCAATTCCAAAAACGAAATTCTTTGATTGGATTCTTTTTCAGTAGTGAACTGCACATGTGGGTTATAGTCATTAAATGCTTTCAGAATTTGGTCTGCTTTGTCCTCTGGAACTGCTGTGAGTATATCATCGACATATCTCCAGAAGAATGGTAGCTTAAAACCAAGCTTATTGATGACCACATCTTCCAGAATTTCAAGAATTAAATCGGCAAAAACTGGTGATGACGGTGAACCCATTGGAGCGCCAAAAATTTGTTTATAAAAAGATCCAACGTTCGCTCAACAGTACATTAATACAGCTGTGCTGTAAATATTCCTGCTACGTTAACATAATGTACTTGTCGCGAATTTGTACAGTACATTTGTACAAGACTACAGCTGAGCTGGACAAGATTTTTTTAGGTGTACAAATAATTTTATAGACTGCTTCATTGTTGACTGGTTGAAGTATATTTCGGGAACCTGATTTATACTGGAAGGTAGTGTAAGAAAGTATAATTTCAAATCCTTTTATACACTGATCCATGCTTGATAAATCAAACATAAATTTTGTTTGACGATATTATGGGACGTCGCGTCGCACCATTAAATCTTCGAAGCAACAGACCACCCATGCTTGACTGGTGGAAGTATTTGTCAGGTACCTGATTCGTACTGAAAAGACAGTGTACGAATGTACTGATTCTTCAAATTTTTTCGAAATTCCGAATATGAAAATCTCAGTTTTTCGGAAAACGATAAATTTTAATGGATTTTTTACGACTTTCTATCCCTGTAATGTCGAATTGTGTATAAATGAAGAGCTGGAAAGTATCATAGGATGGATTCAGTTTAGTTGTCACACTCGACCAGCAACTGGTAATAGAAAAATTGACCATACTAAAAAAGTGAATTGTGTTTTGTGTGTAAGCTAATAATTTTAATAAAAGTGTTTGAAAATTTAAGAATAGTACATTGAATGACAAGTAAAAAAATTCAACCGTGTGCGAGAGTTGGAGCCCGCGCCGAAGGCAAGGGCTCTAATCGCACAGGTTGAATTTTTTTACTTTTGCCCCGAGTTGTTCATACTATTTTTTTTGATACCAACATTGAAAATTGATACGTATCGCAAACATCGCAAACATCGCAACAAAATGTTGAAATAAAAAGGCATTTAGCCAGAAAATGCGGGGGTCCAGGGGGCGGTAGCCCCCTGGTATATGAAAAATTTAATAATTTAGCCATCACAACAATAACACACACAGAAATTAAGATATAACTAACAAATCATTCAGTAACAATAAGTATCAACTTTGTATGCTAATTTCAATAAGAACACTGGCGCACAGTGTTTTACAATTTTGATCAAAGTATTCTGCATAATATGAGCGGATTTTGTTGACAACTCGACTCATTTCTCTCATTTTCTGTGACGTCAGTCACTTTCGCTGTTCGTTCAGTTGCGTTCGCTCTTCGTTAAGTACTTTCTCCCCGCGGGATGCATTTTTTTACTTTCGCCCCTCATATGCGGGGCGAAAGTATCATTTTTCAATGTTGGTATCAAAAGAATGATTTTTAACGTTTCTTCAGCGTGTAGACACTTATTCAAAACCGAAAAGAATTGATGCGTTACGTCTTTCGAAAAGTGAGTTCGTCGAAAACCAAGGCAGTACGTGTCCAGTTTGTGTAGGTCACCTAGATCTCTATTTTATTATCTACGCCAGTTTCACATACAAACAAATTTACCAAAATCGAATTTTTATGGTGTGGTGAATTTCTAGTATGAAACGTTGTGTGTCATCCGTGCATCTGCTTGGCCTCCCCTAAAGTGCACAAAATCGATTTCCACTTTACTTTTCTATTTTTGCTATTGAACCAACTGAGTCAGTAACGATAGAGGGTCTCATGGTGATTGATAAGACTAACGCCCAATAAAAGTCAAGTTATGCAGCCCGTCATTTGCGTCAAAACGCAAGTTGCACTATTAAAATTCACTGAATTACGGTGAATGCAGTATGTTGCTTCGTTAAGTTACCAGCTAGTGGTGTGGTAAATTCGATTACGTACAAACTTAGTATGTGCAACAACATTAGTCACAAGATATTGTGATGATGGCAACATTACAAAAATGAATTCACCTGAAAGTCGGGCTGGTAAGTTTAGCATAATAATATAATCAAATCGGGGCTCGGCTTACTGACCCGCCAATGAAACGGTGATGATGTAATCTTTTATACACTTGCGGACAGCTTGAACGGATGATGCACATTGAAGAAATAGTATTTTGCCTAACGCATGCTAAGAGGCTTTTTTAGCGAACGAGAGGTGGAGGCGAATTCTGGAATCGAGTTCGCTAAAAAAAAGCCTCTTAGCAGGCGTTAGGAACAACTTTTTGTTTATAGTGTGTCGGAAATGAGCGACGAAGTCACGATATTTCGACACGACATAAACAAAACCAATAAAGAGTTTAAAGAGACTGTCAAAAGGAGTGTCACACCCATCGAACTCAGTTAAATTACAATACAAGTTTTGACGTTTCACCCATCGAAACCAATTGTTTCATTTTCTTTGTTTTTCTCTTTTAACAATCTATATACGTGGATGCAATATGTCGAGAAGACCATAAAAACGAATAACCAAACTTCGGTTAAGTGACGATTTATTCTTGGAATTTTAAAAATCTCAATTAAATTTCACGACATGTTGATCCCATGTTTCTCGTGTTACTGCAACATTGTTCGAATGTGGCCCTGGCGCCTAGCGTTTCACAATGAAGAATCGTAGCGTATTTGTAGCAGTAATGACTGACTCCACAAGCTGCAGTTGCTTGTCCGGCAGCTCTGGTATTCATGCCTAATCTGGTGCATTTACATATTTCCTTAGCGTGAACGGTTCCAAGGATCAAAACCAATAAAAGGATGATTGTTGTTGTGGATTGCTTCATTTTTCGACTTTTTTTCTGAAGAGTTGAGGAGTGACTTATAACTGAAGTAAGGGTATGCTTCTTATTCAAATGAACACTATGAATACGATCGGAGTGATCGCCGCCTTTTATAGAACAAACATTGTTTGTGTGCTCAGCAAAATTGTTGTTGATATGCTGTGTAATCGATACAGTTTTTTAATTGTGAAATGTTCAGTAAACGTATCAAGGGCACTTATCGGAAGTATTTTCATTTACTATTTGTATAGCATTTGACATTTCGTGGGGTTACGTGGGGTTATCTTGACTTATATTTATTATACGGTAGCTGAATGACAGTATTGCTAGTATTGCTAGCAGCCAGTTAAGATGTGGAACGCAGCGAATATTTTTTTATTAACATAGATCAAAATCATTATTGTGGTAGTTGCGGGAATCGTTAATAAATTGTACAGTGGCTCATCGTTGACGATAAGCACAATCGCACATTTAAAAAAGAAAAGAAAATCGAACTTCCGAAGATTGTTCTGTTCAGTAAATGGACAATATGAATAAACTCGATAGAATGAACGTTTTAAGTCTGCATTTTTAAAGACGACCAGTCCAAAAGAATTAAATGTTTAATTTTTTTTCAGAATTATTTTACGTAAAATTAGAGTCGGCGGCGGCGGTGTTTCGGCGCGCCGAAGTTTTTATTATTTCACATTCAAATTTTAAATTTTGGTTTTATTGATATTGATTTAATGATAAAAAAGATTATATATCTTGTGAAAGATTGTTCTGCTCAAGGAGGTACGAATACGCCCATCTGTATCAAGATCCTGGGCCGAAGCGAAGAGCTCCTAAAGTTTACAATATTGGAAGTAAGACGATTTTTGGAGCTATAACAAACCACTTCAACCTCACGATCATCGCCACAGACCAATCGATCAATCAATCGATCCTGTCTGTGCTTCCGGTGTGGCACCTGAGAGTAGGGATCATTAAGGATCGTCCTAACACCGACCTTAGGTTTCACATCTTCGGGTACTACGAATAAAAAAATCTATCGTTTGATGGTTATTACTTCTTACTAAAAACAGTGAAACTGACCTAAAGATCTGGGTTCCTGTTTCCTCAGAGAGGGCTCTCGTCCCAAGTAATCTAATCTAGAGACGGTTGTAAAAAAGTTAATCCAAAAATAATGTTTCGGTAATCCATCAATGTTTGATTGCTTTCCAATCAATAAAACCTAGCTTCAAAGATTTATTCATTTGAATCTTTTTGCAGCAGATTTTTTGCTAATCTTTTTCTTGTCTTACATTCAGTTACTTTTTTTTAAATAGAAACTTGAACGTTATCAATATGCTTTCCGAGAGTATTTTTTAACTAGGAAGGTTCAACATCTCGACATTGAAAAATGAAAAATTAAACTATTGTATGAACACTGTTCATTGAACAGACAATTTCATAAGTTAAATATTTCTCGGTTGATATCTCATGCTATCTATAGGATCTAAGGTTGCAAGAGCAGCTATTTGAGGAATCGAAAATTAATGAAAGGAATTTTATGTCTGGTAATATTAGCCACAACGTTAAAAAATGATGAATTTAAAAAAGAAATTGTTTTATATGTAAATTTTTCGGCGTGACGAAAAATGAATCGGCGGCGGCGGCGGCGTTGGTCAATTTTTATCGGCGGCGGCGCGCCGGAAATTGAGCCAAAAATCGGCGGAGCGCCGGCGTAAAATCGGCGGTGCACACCTCTAAGTTTTACGTAAAATAATTCTGAAAAAAAATTAAACATTTAATTCTTTTGGACTGGTCGTCTTTAAAAATGCAGACTTAAAACGTTCATTCTATCGAGTTTATTCATATTGTCCATTTACTGAACAGAACAATCTTCGGAAGTTCGATTTTCTTTTCTTTTTTAAATGTGCGATTGTGCTTATCGTCAACGATGAGCCACTGTACAATTTATTAACGATTCCCGCAACTACCACAATAATGATTTTGATCTATGTTAATAATATATATTATGCACCAGTTTGGCAATAGGTGCATATCATATTTTATCTGTCGAGAACAGATATATCAAGATAAACAAAAACTCCCTAGAGGGTTAAGCTCGAGATTATCGTTCTAGACAGATAAAAAAATATTCGCTGCGTTCCACATCTTAACTGGCTGCTACCTACCTAGCAATACTGTCATTCAGCTGCCGTATAATAAATAAGTCAAGATAACCCCACGTAACCCCACGAAATGTCAAATGCTATACAAATAGTAAATGAAAATACTTCCGATAAGTGCCCTTGATACGTTTACTGAACATTTCACAATTAAAAAACTGTATCGATTACACAGCATATCAACAACAATTTTGCTGAGCACACAAACAATGTTTGTTCTATAAAAGGCGGCGATCACTCCGATCGTATTCATAGTGTTCATTTGAATAAGAAGCATACCCTTACTTCAGTTATAAGTCACTCCTCAACTCTTCAGAAAAAAAGTCGAAAAATGAAGCAATCCACAACAACAATCATCCTTTTATTGGTTTTGATCCTTGGAACCGTTCACGCTAAGGAAATATGTAAATGCACCAGATTAGGCATGAATACCAGAGCTGCCGGACAAGCAACTGCAGCTTGTGGAGTCAGTCATTACTGCTACAAATACGCTACGATTCTTCATTGTGAAACGCTAGGCGCCAGGGCCACATTCGAACAATGTTGCAGTAACACGAGAAACATGGGATCAACATGTCGTGAAATTTAATTGAGATTTTTAAAATTCCAAGAATAAATCGTCACTTAACCGAAGTTTGCTTATTCGTTTTTATGGTCTTCTCGACATATTGCATCCACGTATATAGATTGTTAAAAGAGAAAAACAAAGAAAATGAAACAATTGGTTTCGATGGGTGAAACGTCAAAACTTGTATTGTAATTTAACTGAGTTCGATGGGTGTGACACTCCTTTTGACATTCTCTTTAAACTCTTTATTGGTTTTGTTTATGTAGTGTCGAAATATCGTGACTTCGTCGCTCATTTCCGACACACTAGAAACAAAAAGTTGTTCCTAACGCATGCTAAGAGGCTTTTTTTAGCGAACTCGATTCCAGAACTCGCCTCCACCTCTCGTTCGCTAAAAAAGCCTCTTAGCATGCGTTAGGCAAAATACTATTTCTTCACTGTGCATCATCCGTTCAAGCTGTCCGCAAGTGTATAAAAGATTACATCATCACCGTTTCATTGGCGGGTCAGTAAGCCGAGCCCCGATTTGATTATATTATTATGCTAAACTTACCAGCCCGACTTTCAGGTGAATTCATTTTTGTAATGTTGCCATCATCACAATATCTTGTGACTAATGTTGTTGCACATACTAAGTTTGTACGTAATCGAATTTACCACACCACTAGCTGGTAACTTAACGAAGCAACATACTGCATTCACCGTAATTCAGTGAATTTTAATAGTAGTGCAACTTGGGTTTTGACGCAAATGACGGGCTGCATAACTTGACTTTTATTGGGCGTTAGTCTTATCAATCACCATGAGACCCTCTATCGTTACTGACTCGATTTTGTGCACTTTAAGGGAGGTCAAGCAGATGCACGGATGACACACAACGTTTCATACTAGAAATTCACCACACCATAAAAATTCGATTTATGTGAAACTGGCGTAGGTAGATAATAAAATGGCGATCTGCGTGACTTCCCCAAGTACACAGCCTTTGGAGCTACTTGGTATGGAAAGCATTATTTTTGCGCGCGCGCTTAGATATGGAAACGGTCCCTCATGCCAGGGGCGGATTAAGGTTTTCAGCGCCAATTTTGTTTTGTTTTTGCTTTTTATTGCACGCATTTTAGAAAACATTATTTGAAATTTGTATGGTGCACGAGTTTCTCCAGCGCCATGGGCACGGTACCGAATGTCCCAAGGGTTAATCCGCCACTGTCTCATGCGTTTTCCACCACAAAAGAGGATCGTCAACCAAATCTGCTACCGACGTGTACTTCAGATATTCTTTGATGTTGCTCAACACCGTTCGTTGACAAATTTTCTTTGTTGACATGTTTTCGAATCATTTCCATCCAAATATGTCTTACCAGGCTATTTTGATTCCGCCACCTTACTTTTGTGTGCTTGGGGTAATCGTAATACAGGTTGGGTAAACTTAAATGCTAATTCAGATGATTGTTCAAATTAGTTTGTTGTATTTCTACTTTACAGAAAAAAAAAATTAATTGCCTAATATTTCTTGTTCTGAAGTTTTATTTTTTTTCTTGTTTTTGTTTTAAATATTTCTAATTTTTCAAGCCGTTTTAAGTCGGCTGAGCTGGTTTTTTACCACCTTGTCGGCTGGCGGCTCGACTTGACCAAAAAAGCTCGACTTCGGCTTGACCGGCGGCTTATTTTCTGTTCCCATCCAAGAAATGTGGCAAATGTGCCAAGTCTAGGCCAGTAACAGTCAAAAGTGTTTGCTTTCTGTTATTTTTAATGCTAATTTAGCTGTATTTCTTACGCAGTGACTATTCGGACGCGCGTCCGAATAGTGAATTTCATTAGTATTGACTATTCGGACGCGCGGCCGAATAGTGAATTTCGTTAGTATTGACTATTCGGGCGCGCGGCCGAATAGCGAATTTCGTTAGTATTGACTATTCGGGCGCGCGTCCGAATAGTCAGTTTCACTAGTAATGACTATTTGGACGCCACATATTTGATGCAAACTCAATGGGAAAAATTTAAATCGATAATTCTAAAAAATAATTTTGATATCTTGCGCTTTTCGCAATTGATATATTAAAAAGACGAATCATTACATCGAAAAGGGAAAGGGAAAAGGGATAATTTAAAAAGTTATTTCTAGTCCAGGCTCTTATGTCATAAAAAACGGTTCGATCGGAAAAAATGAATAAAAAGAGTGATTTTTTTAAAAATTAGACATTTTTCATAACTTTTCATTTCCAATCGAATGGCATTACTCAAAAAATCGAAAAACTTAAAGCGAGCGAGATGACATAGCAACCCGGACTATTCTTCAGTATTTTAATTTCTTATAGAAATGAATTTGATGTCTACAAAAAAGAATTTTGTTATCAACAAAATGTGTAAGGATGAATTACGCGCGCCGCTGATCCGTGAATGTTTTGCCTGAAAATAGCGCCCTGCAGCGGCGGGATACTACCACCTTTATTATGACGTTAAGAATTAACGGCACAAGACGGCGATAGATGTGGCTATTTTAGTGGTATCAGAATTCATGAAAATAGAGATTGAAGGATTAATTTTAGTTATTGATGATGTGGTAGGTGTAGATCAAATTACACAATTCAAATGAGTGAAAATTTCAAAAAAAAAAGAAAGGAAGAAATTTGTTGATTGTAGAATATTTACGAAATTCTTTATTGGATTTCAGCATTTTTTTTAGATTTTTGGATTAGTGAAATCAGTTTTCTTTTTCTCGTAAATCAAATTCTATTGTCCATGATATCGGATTCAGTTTTCCTAGTATATATTTAAAGATATTCATGGATATCAATGTTTATTTTTGATGATATCAATATAATTTTACATACTTTGTAGCTGTATGCGTATATGTCTTGGACGGTAGTCTCGCTGTGGCTACAAGACTCGAAAGCCTAAAATCCACCCCATTAGACAGATATGCAATAATTAAGATATGCAAAATAAGATTCATGCATTTTTCACAGGAAAATGACTACAGTAGCTGAATCATAAGATCGTTCACCTTTTTATTTCAGTAGTGAAACAAAAAGTTGCACAATCTTATAATTCCGCTACAGTAGATTCACACACACCACTACTTTTTAACTATTTGACGTTCATGTGACAACACTTCTGCGAATGTGTATGGCAACGTGCTTTTGGTGATTTTGACTCGTATCATCACTGTGAAAATTGATGAAAATATCGCTGTATGTGTCATAAAAATAGCTATTACATTCTTCGGAGCCGAAAATAATGGGATTTTTCAAATTTTCTCTGTATTTTGTCCTTTTGCATGTAAAGGTGTATGCACATCTGTCTTGGAAGGTAGTTTTTAGGAGCTTTCGCCTGTTGTAGCCTGAGCAACAAATACGCAAATAGCTATTGCTGTCAAACGTCATGTAAATGGAGACAAAGCGACCGAAGACGAAGGACCGCGGAGGCACCTTTACATTTCTTATTATATGAAAATAGGCAAGAGATTAGCCAGCCCTACTAGTACTGACTATTCGGACGCTCAAAAAATGGTGGAATAAAATTTCGCGCGCGCGAATTTTATTCCACCATTTTTTGAGCGTCCGAATAGTCAGTACTAGTAGGGCTGGCTAATCGGACGCACGTCCGAATAGTCGTTGCTAGTGGATATGGCTATTCGGACGTGCGTCCAAATAGTTAATACTAATGACATTCACTATTCGGACGCGGCGTCCGAATAGTCAATACTAATGATATACACTATTCGGACGCGGCGTCCGAATAGTCAATATTAATGGAATTCACTATTCGGACGCGCGTCCGAATAGCAGCGGCCTATTTCTTATTGTTTTCTAGCGATCGAGTTAAAGACTTCTTTATAGTTACAGGGTAAATAGTGTCACCGTCACGCTTTATATTATGTAACCGATGTGGTAAAGTTTTTACGTAAAATAATTCCGAAAAAGAGTTAAACATTTAATTCTTTTGGACTGGTCGTCTTTAAAAATGCAGACTTAAAACGTTCATTCTATCGAGTTTATTCATATTGTCCATTTACTGAACAGAACAATCTTCGGAAGTTCGATTTTCTTTTCTTTTTTAAATGTGCGATTGTGCTTATCGTCAACGATGAGCCACTGTACAATTTATTAACGATTCCCGCAACTACCACAATAATGATTTTGATCTATGTTAATAAAAAAATATTCGCTGCGTTCCACATCTTAACTGGCTGCTAGCAATACTAGCAATACTGTCATTCAGCTACCGTATAATAAATATAAGTCAAGATAACCCCACGTAACCCCACGAAATGTCAAATGCTATACAAATAGTAAATGAAAATACTTCCGATAAGTGCCCTTGATACGTTTACGGAACATTTCACAATTAAAAAACTGTATCGATTACAACAATTTTGCTGAGCACACAAACAATGTTTGTTCTATAAAAGGCGGCGATCACTCCGATCGTATTCATAGTGTTCATTTGAATAAGAAGCATACCCTTACTTCAGTTATAAGTCACTCCTCAACTCTTCAGAAAAAAAGTCGAAAAATGAAGCAATCCACAACAACAATCATCCTTTTATTGGTTTTGATCCTTGGAACCGTTCACGCTAAGGAAATATGTAAATGCACCAGATTAGGCATGAATACCAGAGCTGCCGGACAAGCAACTGCAGCTTGTGGAGTCACTCATTACTGCTACAAATACGCTACGATTCTTCATTGTGAAACGCTAGGCGCAAGGGCCACATTCGAACAATGTTGCAGTAACACGAGAAACATGGGATCAACATGTCGTGAAATTTAATTGAGATTTTCAAAATTCCAAGAATAAATCGTCACTTAACCGAAGTTTGGTTATTCGTTTTTATGGTCTTCTCAACAGTGTCTCGACATATTGCATCCACGTATATAGATTGTTAAAAGAGAAAAACAAAGAAAATGAAACAATTGGTTTCGATGGTAATCGTACAAAATCCGGAGAGTTAAAATCCGGAATTACAAAATCCAGACAAAAAAATCCGGAAGCCTCAAAATCCGGAAGCCTCATAATCTGGAAACTTCAAAATCAGGAAGCTTCAAAATCCTGATCGATGTTAAACTTTACGGATTTCGTCCGGATTTTTTCCGGATAACTTTGACGAAGATGTTAGCTTGGCGAAGATGTTGGAACTTTGCAAAATTCTGAAAACTGCTATTAGTGATAGTATTGAAACTGCAGTGTCACATAATTGGCACAGTGGCAGTGAAAATTCAAAAGTCGTCGGAGGCAAATAATACACACTTTCCATAGGTTTGTTCCATCCTATAGTATAGTAAAAAAAGAGTTTTAAAAAGACGAAAACGAACGAGAGCATCCACAGACGCAAACATAACCACATCAACATTCATTCATTAAAACGTAAATGCGAGGTTGTGTTGTTTCTCTGTGGATGACGATTGACATTTTCAACGACCTTGTTCCTATTGTTGCAATTATTGCAATTTTTAGCCCCGTACGAAGTACTGGGGGCTTATAAGATTAATATGCCGTTTGTAACACGTCGAATTGGAAGCAGACAGTAAGGGCAAAGCATTTGGTTATGTTCATAGATGACGAATCCGCAATAAAAAAAATGTCCGTCCGTCCGTCCGTCCGTCCGTCCGTCCATCCGTCCGTCCGTCCGTCCGTCCGTCCGTCCGTGACCCCTCTAGCTTGAGTAAATCACAACCTTTTTTCAAAATTCTTTTTTTCCCCGATTGGTATCGACAAAAGTAAGGTCAAGTTCGAAAATGGGCATGGTAGGGTCGGCCCCTCCAGAGCTAGGGCCCTATAGGTGTTTTTCAGTCTTTCGACGATATCTTCCGAAATACGCACGCAATAGCTGCTTGTGATATATCAAATGAAAGGTATTGACGAGTAGAACAAAGTTGCTGAACATTGTTTTTGGGTAAGATGCAACGTGGGCTTGTTGGGAGGGCTCAAAGGTCGTTCCTCGGCCCTAAGTGTTTTTTGCACATAAATCGAGTAAATCTCATCCGATTTTGCTAGATTTAGTTTTTTATGGAAGGTAATTGAATACCGAAAAGAACGTGTCGAAAAAAGTTTCAAATTTGGACCCTTCGACTAAGGCCGCTACTCGGCCCTAAGTGTTTTTTGCACATAAATCGAGTAAATCTCATCCGATTTTGCTAGTTTTTGTTTCATTTGAGAGATAATTGAATGCCGAATAGAATGATGGCGAAAAAAGTTTCAAATTTGGGCCATTGGACTAAGGCCGCTACTCGGCCCTAAGTGTTTTTTGCACATAAATCGAGTAAATCTCATCCGATTTTGCTAGATTTAGTTTTTTATGGAAGGTAATTGAACACTGAAAAGAACGTGGCGAAAAAAGTTTCAAATTTGGGCCCTTGGACTAAGGCCGCTACTCGGCCCTAAGTGTTTTTTGCACATAAATCGAGTAAATCTCATCCGATTTTGCTAGTTTTTGTTTCATTTGAGAGGTAATTGAATACCCAATGGAAAGTTGGCAAAAAATTTTGGGTTTCTAAAATAATGTCGTAAATTGTTGGTTTTATTTAAAAGGTACTTCGTACGGGCTTTCGTAATTGCGCTATGCGCAATTTTAAAAATGAACAGTTTCAGTAAATTTGACAATGCCCAACTTGACTTGCATTTTGGTAACAGACGGATTAGAGGGTTGTAGACGTATTAGGGTTCCGGGCTTATTAGGGCTACGGACGTATTATGGTTGCGGACGAAATAGGATTACGGGTTGTACGGGGCTAAGTCGCAGCAAACGCTCCGACTGTTCTGATGCCTTGTTTAGAATCACATTTGTCAATGTACACAGGGATTTAATTCGGTGTATACTCTAGGCTTACGGATACCATTCAACAATCTTCTACAGAACTGTCACTCTTCCATCTTCACGTAGAGATCTGATAGTATAACTGTTGAGCAAAGAGAGAGCTATTTCGACCTCGGAAGTTTTGCGAAAAAGTTCTAAAAAATGGCGTCCAAAACTGTAAATCCTCATCCACCTGAGTAGGACCCGTCATTTCTAGATATTTGTTTGATAAAAATTATTGATTTTTTTTGCTGAGATATGG
This sequence comes from Bradysia coprophila, assembly GCF_014529535.1. Taxonomy (NCBI): domain Eukaryota; kingdom Metazoa; phylum Arthropoda; class Insecta; order Diptera; family Sciaridae; genus Bradysia; species Bradysia coprophila. The sequence goes on along the minus strand of NW_023503496.1, from coordinate 406,571 downwards.
TTTTCGCTGCAGGAAAAGAAAACGTACTAAAACGTGAAATGCTGTCAAGAGTTGACAGAAGGGATAAGCAAAATAAATACAGAAAAGGCATAAAATATGGACGCTACCAACTGTAATTGACACAGTTGCATTGACAATTGAATATTGTAATTTCAAGTGGGAAAATATAAAAAGTTGCTTCTGGTTATTCTTGAAATATATTCTTTAATTGCTAGGTTTGGTTTAGTAGTTAATGGATGAAATCAGCGCCGCAGGCCTTGAAATAAATAGAAAAATAAAAAAGCGGGGTCAAGGGGCGGCAGCCCCCGCTGAGGGGGGTCAAGGGGGGAGAATCCCCCCTTGAAGGTTCAACGACACTTTGTCCGGGTGTTTTTGATGTGTCTGAAGTTAGCTTAGTACAGATTTTTTATGATGAATTAGGTACAACCATTACAACTGTTATAATTGTCACAACTTTATGGACTTATTCTATTTCTATAAAGAAAAGAGTTGTACCTTCTAGATACAGCTTTTTCCTTCCATCCTGATTGTTGTACCGAGTCGGTGCAGGCACATGTGCTTTTGCACCAAATTTAACCTGGATTTTATAATTCGGTATTTCGAAGCATCTAGATTTTGAGGTTTCCGGATTCTGAGGCTTCCGGATTTTGAAGCCTCCGGATTTTTTTGTCTGGATTTTGTAATTCCGGATTTTAGTTCTCCGGATTTTGTAGGGGAGCCCATCACAATATCTTGTGACTAATGTTGTTGCACATACTAAGTTTGTATGTAATCGAGTTTACCACACCACTAGCTGGTAACTTAACGAAGCAACATACTGCATTCACCATAATTCAGTGAATTTTAATAGTAGTGCAACTTGGGTTTTGACGCAAATGACGGGCTGCATAACTTGACTTTTATTGGGCGTTAGTCTTATCAATCACCATGAGACCCTCTATCGTTACTGACTCGATTTTGTGCACTTTAAGGGAGGTCAAGCAGATGCACGGATGACACACAACGTTTCATACTAGAAATTCACCACACCATAAAAATTCGATTTATGTGAAACTGGCGTAGATAATAAAATGGCGATCTGCGTGACTTCCCCAAGTACACAGCCTTTGGAGCTACTTGGTATGGAAAGCATTATTTTTGCGCGCGCGCTTAGATATGGAAACGGTCCCTCATGCCAGGGGCGGATTAAGGTTTTCAGCGCCAATTTTGTTTTGTTTTTGCTTTTTATTGCACGCATTTTAGAAAACATTATTTGAAATTTGTATGGTGCACGAGTTTCTCCAGCGCCATGGGCACGGTACCGAATGTCCCAAGGGTTAATCCGCCACTGTCTCATGCGTTTTCCACCACAAAAGAGGATCGTCAACCAAATCTGCTACCGACGTGTACTTCAGATATTCTTTGATGTTGCTCAACACCGTTCGTTGACAAATTTTCTTTGTTGACATGTTTTCGAATCATTTCCATCCAAATATGTCTTACCAGGCTATTTTGATTCCGCCACCTTACTTTTGTGTGCTTGGGGTAATCGTAATACAGGTTGGGTAAACTTAAATGCTAATTCAGATGATTGTTCAAATTAGTTTGTTGTATTTCTACTTTACAGAAAAAAAAAATTAATTGCCTAATATTTCTTGTTCTGAAGTTTTATTTTTTTTCTTGTTTTTGTTTTAAATATTTCTAATTTTTCAAGCCGTTTTAAGTCGGCTGAGCTGGTTTTTTACCACCTTGTCGGCTGGCGGCTCGACTTGACCAAAAAAGCTCGACTTCGGCTTGACCGGCGGCTTATTTTCTGTTTCTGCCAAGTCTAGGCCAGGAACAGTCAAAAGTGTTTGCTTTCTGTTATTTTTAATGCTAATTTAGCTGTATTTCTTACGCAGTGACTATTCGGACGCGCGTCCGAATAGTGAATTTCATTAGTATTGACTATTCGGACGCGCGGCCGAATAGTGAATTTCGTTAGTATTGACTATTCGGGCGCGCGTCCGAATAGTCAGTTTCACTAGTAATGACTATTTGGACGCCACATATTTGATGCAAACTCAATGGGAAAAATTTAAATCGATAATTCTAAAAAATAATTTTGATATCTTGCGCTTTTCGCAATGGATATATTAAAAAGACGAATCATTACATCGAAAAGGGAAAGGGAAAAGGGATAATTTAAAAAGTTATTTCTAGTCCAGGCTCTTATGTCATAAAAAACGGTTCGATCGGAAAAAATGAATAAAAAGAGTGATTTTTTTAAAAATTAGACATTTTTCATAACTTTTCATTTCCAATCGAATGGCATTACTCAAAAAATCGAAAAACTTAAAGCGAGCGAGATGACATAGCAACCCGGACTATTCTTCAGTATTTTAATTTCTTATAGAAATGAATTTGATGTCTACAAAAAAGAATTTTGTTATCAACAAAATGTGTAAGGATGAATTACGCGCGCCGCTGATCCGTGAATGTTTTGCCTGAAAATAGCGCCCTGCAGCGGCGGGATACTACCACCTTTATTATGACGTTAAGAATTAACGCCACAAGACGGCGATAGATGTGGCTATTTTAGTGGTATCAGAATTCATGAAAATAGAGATTGAAGGATTAATTTTAGTTATTGATGATGTGGTAGGTGTAGATCAAATTACACAATTCAAATGAGTGAAAATTTCAAAAAAAAAGAAAGGAAGAAATTTGTTGATTGTAGAATATTTACGAAATTCTTTATTGGATTTCAGCATTTTTTTTAGATTTTTGGATTAGTGAAATCAGTTTTCTTTTTCTCGTAAATCAAATTCTATTGTCCATGATATCGGATTCAGTTTTCCTAGTATATATTTAAAGATATTCATGGATATCAATGTTTATTTTTGATGATATCAATATAATTTTACATACTTTGTAGCTGTATGCGTATATGTCTTGGACGGTAGTCTCGCTGTGGCTACAAGACTCGAAAGCCTAAAATCCACCCCATTAGACAGATATGCAATAATTAAGATATGCAAAATAAGATTCATGCATTTTTCACAGGAAAATGACTACAGTAGCTGAATCATAAGATCGTTCACCTTTTTATTTCAGTAGTGAAACAAAAAGTTGCACAATCTTATAATTCCGCTACAGTAGATTCACACACACCACTACTTTTTAACTATTTGACGTTCATGTGACAACACTTCTGCGAATGTGTATGGCAACGTGCTTTTGGTGATTTTGACTCGTATCATCACTGTGAAAATTGATGAAAATATCGCTGTATGTGTCATAAAAATAGCTATTACATTCTTCGGAGCCGAAAATAATGGGATTTTTCAAATTTTCTCTGTATTTTGTCCTTTTGCATGTAAAGGTGTATGCACATCTGCCTTGGAAGGTAGTTTTTAGGAGCTTTCGCCTGTTGTAGCCTGAGCAACAAATACGCAAATAACTATTGCTGTCAAACGTCATGTAAATGGAGACAAAGCGACCGAAGACGAAGGACCGCGGAGGCACCTTTACATTTCTTATTATATGAAAATAGGCAAGAGATTAGCCAGCCCTACTAGTACTGACTATTCGTCCGAATAGTCAGTACTCGTCAGTACTAGTAGGGCTGGCTAATCGGACGCACGTCCGAATAGTCGTTGCTAGTGGATATGGCTATTCGGACGTGCGTCCAAATAGTTAATACTAATGACATTCACTATTCGGACGCGGCGTCCGAATAGTCAATACTAATGATATACACTATTCGGACGCGGCGTCCGAATAGTCAATATTAATGGAATTCACTATTCGGACGCACGTCCGAATAGCAGCGGCCTATTTCTTATTGTTTTCTAGCGATGGAGTTAAAGACTTCTTTATAGTAACAGGGTAAATAGTGTCACCGTCACGCTTTATATTATGTAACCGATGTGGTAAAGTTTTTACGTAAAATAATTCCGAAAAAGAGTTAAACATTTAATTCTTTTGGACTGGTCGTCTTTAAAAATGCAGACTTAAAACGTTCATTCTATCGAGTTTATCATGTCCGGAGCGTTAGCGGAGGACTTGACGCAGTCTAACTTCCAAAAAAAGAACGAAGAAAATTTTTTGAGACGCGGCAACTATATATAGGCGAGAATTTAAGTTTCTTTCCTTTGGCCTGTATCACCACAAATCCTATTCTATCTTATTCGCGCTTCAAATACGAGCAAAACGAGCTATCACTCGACTATGTAACTTTAAAATTGCCGGAGATACATCGTTTTGAAGTTGGTCATTTTGATAGAAAATGCACCAAATTAACGTTTTCCAAACAATCAAAATCTTTCAACTTACTCTGTATGTTTCTATCTGTCTATCTGTCTATCTGTCTATCTGTCTATCTGTCTATCTGTCTATCTGTCTATCTGTCTATCTGTCTATCTATCGACGGTCGATCTCGGAAACTAGTCAGCCAATCTCCATGAAATTTTGCAGGAACCTCGGGGTGGGCATAAAAATGAAAATGTGATACGCCACTACCCCAGGAAAAACCAGAATTTTGTTTTATTGGCCTCGAAGTGGTTTCTGAGTGTGGTTTTCGAGGGTCGGGAACGCGTTTTCAGCTGTAGCTCAGCTGTATTGAAACCTGCAGGGGCGTGTGACCCATCAAATGAAAGGTATTCGCCACACGAATCGAACAAAAAAATAATTAGAAAAATTGGTGCAGATTTGGTTGAGCTAGAGTGGTCAGAGTGACCAAATTTTGAGCTACTCGAGCGTAGGATGAAAGGACTAATATTTTTTGGCTTATGAGAGATAGAGATTTACTTTCTTCGGCAAAGTCTCAGAGTTTTACGAGTAGAACACATTGGCATATGTGAAAAATGTCGAAAGTTGGAAATGGGTGGGTCAATTATGTTTTTAGAGGTATTTCTTGAATGGTGGCAGATAGAGAGTTACTTTCTTCGGCAAAGTCTCAGAGTTTTACGAGTAGAAAAGAAGGGCATTTGCGAAAAATGTCGAAAGTTGGAAATGGGTGGGTCAATTGGGGTTTTGGAGATATTTCTTGAATGGTGGCAGATAGAGAATTACTTTCTTCGTCAAATTTTCGAATTTCGTCAAATTTTCGATTTTCGTTAAATTTCGTCAAATTTTCGAATTTCGTCAAATTTTTTAAATTTCGTCAAATTTTCGAATTTCGTCAAATTTTTTAATTTTCGTCGAATTTTCGAATTTCGTCAAATTTTCGATTTTCGTCAAATTTTCGATTTTCGTCAAATTTTCGAATTTCGTCAAATTTTCGAATTTCGTCAAATTTTTTAATTTCGTCAAATTTTCGAATTTCGTCAAATATTCGATTTTCGTCGAATTTTCGAATTTCGTCAAATTTTCAAATTTCGTCAAATTTTCAAATTTCGTCAAATTTTCAAATTTCGTCAAATTTTCAAATTTCGTCAAATTTTCGAATTTCGTCAAATTTTCGAATTTCGTCAAATTTTCGAATTTCGTCAAATTTTCAAATTTCGTCAAATTTTCAAATTTCGTCAAATTTTCAAATTTCGTCAAATTTTCGATTTTCGTCAAATTTTTAAATTTCGTCAAATTTTCGATTTTCGTCAAATTTTCGATTTTCGTCAAATTTTCGATTTTCGTCAAATTTTCGATTTTCGTCAAATTTCGTCAAATTTCGTCAAATTTTCAAATTTCGTCAAATTTTCAAATTTCGTCAAATTTTCGATTTTCGTCAAATTTTCGATTTTCGTCAAATTTTCGAATTTCGTCAAATTTTCGAATTTTGTCAAATTTCGTCAAACTTTCGATTTTCGTCAAATTTTCGATTTTCGTCAAATTTTCGATTTTCGTTAAATTTTAAAATTTCGTCAAATTTTCGAATTTCGTCAAATTTTCGAATTTCGTCAAATTTCGTCAAATTTTCGATTTTCGTCAAATTTTCGATTTTCGTCAAATTTTCGATTTTCGTTAAATTTTAAAATTTCGTCAAATTTTCGAATTTCGTCAAATTTTCAGGGAATAGTCAACATAGCGGTCACTACACAGCTTACATTACAATTCGGAATCACTGGCACCTTCTCAATGATACAAACTTAACGACAAAACGTTGGCCACGTTTGGCTAAAAATGTATATGTTCTCTTCTATGAAAGCGTTTCTACACGTTAAGTTATATATAGAGGTGTGCACCGCCGATTTTACGCCGGCGCGCCGCTGATTTTTAGCTTATTTTTCGGCGCGCCGCCGCCGAAAAAAATTGACCTACGCCGCCGCCGCCGCCGACTCGTTTTTGGTCGCGCCGAAATTTTTTTAATAATAGATAAAAAAAATCTTGTAGAATCAATCATTAGGCCGAAAAAAGGGGTGACCATTCGCAAACACGAATTTGTATAAGAATGAATTCAGTAAGATCGAACCCAACACTTCTTTGTACAATTCTTAGAAGCTTGAATTTAGTAGGATGGTTTTTTTAGACGAGAAATATTACAAGATAAGAGGGATTTTAACAAACTTTTCTTTAATTTTACTTCCGAAGGAGGTAGTCGTTGAAAGTTTGACGAACAAGTTTTGGGAATCTCGTTCTAAGTGATGAAACTTGATGCTCGGATTTAATCCAAATTATAGAATGATTTATTGACTCAAATGTTCTTAGCTATTAAACCCAAAATTGTGTATAAATATCTAAGAACATTTCGGAGTTGAAATCACAGGGTGCCCACAAAGTTACATACAAAAATATATGGACGCAGGTAGTCTTTAGTCAGAATTCTTTAGACACATTTTAAAAGACTTCAAATACATAAGAAATAAGACAGCAACCGATGAGTTAAATCACGTCTTGATTGAGATATGAGCCTAAAAGGCCTTCAATCTAGTCGGCCCACAAGACATTTTTTTATATAGAATTGCTTCCTGTTTTCCGTTCGAAGCCCAAAATTTTCAATCCTAGTGATATGACCTACCCTGTGCATAAAAATTACGATCACCTGAAATAATATATTTCGAAAATATTTACAATTGATTATCATTCAAAAATTCTTCAGGGCGAGAGCAGACTAAAGTTGAGTTGGTGGGGACCTCAACAACTGAAAATCTCTCGTCTATTTTCGGCTTTATCAACTTGTTTTGTTAGCTTTCATTTGTGAGTCTGAATTTCGATTGACATTTTCTGAATTCTTACTTTTTTAGCTTTTTTTTCAATTATCTGAGGTTTTACAATGAACCTGGCTGTATTTTCTAATCGGTAGATGCAAAATTTTCGAATTTATATTTTTTTGGAAAATTTTTCGGCGCGCCGCAAAGTACGCCGCCGCCGACCCTAAATTTCTCTCAGCGCGCCGCCGCCGATCTTCGAACACTCGGCGCGCCGCCGCCGATCTTTTTAAAATCGGTGCACACCTCTAGTTATATAGAATTTAGGTTTTCATATTATTTGCATTTGTAATGTGTGCAACATTTACAACGATTTTAATAAAAATTTTATTACCAACTTTTTTACTTCAAAGTAAAATATGGTTTCATTGAGCGGCGTCTTACAACTAATATTGGTATCCTATGGATATAGATCGTAAGTGCGCTAGGTTAGAATGGTCCGGAGCACTGAGTATGAGTATACTAGATGCGGCACTGCACATTACGCATTTTATGCAAAGATTACTGTGTAGAGGTAGACTTTACTATTGCGAATTTTGACAACATGCACATACTTGAAACATTTCAAATCAAAGATGTGCAAAATTAGCGTAACAAAAAGACTTTTGAAATTTTTGCATATCCTAAAGTGTATAAAAAGAGACAAAATGTGGAGCCTTGATTATCAACACTATTTTTGTTCACAATTATGGACCATTTCATCATTGGTACGTATTAGCGTGTTACTAAAACAACTTTATGCAACTCAGCATCACAATGTTATCAGCTGAGTTCTTTCGAAGTTTGACACTAAGTCAATGTGCCGTTCTGAAATAATTTAGCCGCCGCCGATCCCTTACCAGTCGGCGCACCGCCGCCGACTATTTTAAAACCGGCACACACCTCTAATTTTCGTCAACTTCCGACTTAACTTCTAAAACGACTGATATCCCGGCAAAAACTCTTTCAGAGCAAAGTTGGACGCAGTCTACAGTCTATATGTGTGATAACTTCTAAAACAAGTGATATCGCTAGAGGTGACGCTGTCAGCGTCGTTACGCAAAATTGAATTTCACAGCCAATTAATTGAAATTAGCTGATCTAGTTTTCCAAACCATTCGCCAATTTTTTTTTTTCAGAAAAAATTTTAACCAACAGAATTTTGACTGAAAAATTTTCAACAAAAAATTCTGCGTCGCAAAGTGGCAGATGCTCACGGACAAACCTACGAGACCATTTAATCTGCCACATGCGACGCAGAATTTTTTGTTGAAAATTTTTCAGTCAAAATTCTGTTGGTTAAAATTTTTTCTGAAAAAAAAAAATTGGCGAATGGTTTGGAAAACTAGATCAGCTAATTTCAATTAATTGGCTGTGAAATTCAATTTTGCGTAACGACGCTGACAGCGTCACCTCTAGCGATATCACTTGTTTTAGAAGTTATCACACATATAGACTGTAGACTGCGTCCAACTTTGCTCTGAAAGAGTTTTTGCCGGGATTCATATTGTCCATTTACTGAACAGAACAATCTTCGGAAGTTCGATTTTCTTTTCTTTTTTAAATGTGCGATTGTGCTTATCGTCAACGATGAGCCACTGTACAATTTATTAACGATTCCCGCAACTACCACAATAATGATTTTGATCTATGTTAATAAAAAAATATTCGCTGCGTTCCACATCTTAACTGGCTGCTAGCAATACTAGCAATACTGTCATTCAGCTGCCGTATAATAAATAAGTCAAGATAACCCCACGTAACCCCACGAAATGTCAAATGCTATACAAATAGTAAATGAAAATACTTCCGATAAGTGCCCTTGATACGTTTACTGAACATTTCACAATTAAAAAACTGTATCGATTACACAGCATATCAACAACAATTTTGCTGAGCACACAAACAATGTTTGTTCTATAAAAGGCGGCGATCACTCCGATCGTATTCATAGTGTTCATTTGAATAAGAAGCATACCCTTACTTCAGTTATAAGTCACTCCTCAACTCTTCAGAAAAAAAGTCGAAAAATGAAGCAATCCACAACAACAATCATCCTTTTATTGGTTTTGATCCTTGGAACCGTTCACGCTAAGGAAATATGTAAATGCACCAGATTAGGCATGAATACCAGAGCTGCCGGACAAGCAACTGCAGCTTGTGGAGTCAGTCATTACTGCTACAAATACGCTACGATTCTTCATTGTGAAACGCTAGGCGCCAGGGCCACATTCGAACAATGTTGCAGTAACACGAGAAACATGGGATCAACATGTCGTGAAATTTAATTGAGATTTTTAAAATTCCAAGAATAAATCGTCACTTAACCGAAGTTTGGTTATTCGTTTTTATGGTCTTCTCGACATATTGCATCCACGTATATAGATTGTTAAAAGAGAAAAACAAAGAAAATGAAACAATTGGTTTCGATGGGTGAAACGTCAAAACTTGTATTGTAATTTAACTGAGTTCGATGGGTGTGACACTCCTTTTGACAGTCTCTTTAAACTCTTTATTGGTTTTGTTTATGTCGTGTCGAAATATCGTGACTTCGTCGCTCATTTCCGACACACTATAAACAAAAAGTTGTTCCTAACGCCTGCTAAGAGGCTTTTTTTTAGCGAACTCGATTCCAGAACTCGCCCCCACCTCTCGTTCGCTAAAAAAGCCTCTTAGCATGCGTTAGGCAAAATACTATTTCTTCACTGTGCATCATCCGTTCAAGCTGTCCGCAAGTGTATAAAAGATTACATCATCACCGTTTCATTGGCTGGTCAGTAAGCCGAGCCCCGATTTGATTATATTATTAGGCTAAACTTACCAGCCCGACTTTCAGGTGAATACATTTTTGTAATGTTGCCATCATCACAATATCTTGTGACTAATGTTGTTGCACATACTAAGTTTGTACGTAATCGAGTTTACCACACCACTAGCTGGTAACTTAACGAAGCAACATACTGCATTCACCGTAATTCAGTGAATTTTAATAGTAGTGCAACTTGGGTTTTGACGCAAATGACGGGCTGCATAACTTGACTTTTATTGGGCGTTAGTCTTATCAATCACCATGAGACCCTCTATCGTTACTGACTCAGTTGGTTCAATAGCAAAAATAGAAAAGTAAAGTGGAAATCGATTTTGTGCACTTTAGGGGAGGTCAAGCAGATGCACGGATGACACACAACGTTTCATACTAGAAATTCACCACACCATAAAAATTCGATTTTGGTAAATTTGTTTGTATGTGAAACTGGCTTAGATAATAAAATGGAGATCTAGGTGACCTACACAAACTGGACACGTACAGCCTTGGTTTTCGACGAACTCACTATTCGAAAGATGTAACGCATCAATTCTCTTCGGTTTTGAATAAGTGTCTACACGCTGAAGAAACGTTAAAAATCATTTCTTAAATTTTCAAACACTTTTATTAAAATTATTAGCTTACACACAAAACACAATTCACTTTTTTAGTACGGTCAATTTTTCTATTACCAGTTGCGGGTCGAGTGTGACAACTAAACTGAATCCATCCTATGATACTTTCCAGCTCTTCATTTATACACAATTCGACATTACAGGGATAGCCAAAGTATATAAACATACTGAAGGTAATGTAAATCCACAAAAACTCACGGAACCCTACTTTCGGGTGAATATAATTTTTACAATGTTGGCCACTAGTTACATTCACTTTGTTAGGTTGCATCTTTATACTCAACACAAAAAATTGTACCAACATTAAAACGCCAAACGTCACGCAAGCAACATAACAAGTCTTATATTCACCCGAAACTTGGGTTCCGTAAAATTTGTGATCCGCTGAGCATTTGCATTACCTTCAGTTTGTTTATATACTTTGGGGATATCAAGTCATAAAAAATCCATTAAAATTTATCGTTTTCAGAAAAAACTGAGATTTTCATCTTCGGAATTTCGTAATTGTTTTTCTATCTAAGAGGTCTTCCCTTTACAACGCAGTCAAAAAAAGCATTCCGTCTTGTCTCCGTTTTCCCTCCGTTTACGTTGACCACGCATCTTACCTATTGTTAAAACGGAGTGACTATTCGACACCAGTGTCGAATAGCCACACAACACAGTGCATGCTATTTGACACCAGTGTCGAATAGCCAAGCAACACAGTTCATGCTATTTGACACTGGTGTCGAATAGCCAAACAACACAATACATGCTATTAGACACCGGTGTCGAATAGCCAAACAACACACGGCATGCTAATTGACACCTTTCACACTCATTTATTTATAGGCGAAATTGTAATGCATATATTCAAATAAAGATTGACGTCAATAAGTTGTGGTTTACGCCAGGTTGGTATTTCGTGTAAGAAGGCCAAAAGGTGTTGATAATAGTAACTATGATCAATTGACGTATCAAGTGAGCCATCAATTTTGAATTATTTTAACTTTTTTTTTGAAAAGTAATAAATTAAAATACCTTGTAGCGAATCGTAGATAAGACAGAAAGCATACAACAATAAATTCTACGTTTTTTGCCCTTTACCACAGCACTGCTACTAACACTAAACTGACAAGTGTCAAATTTGGAGGCTTTAGTGATAAGAGCTACCACTTAGCATTGTTTGTATTGTATGCTTTAACTCATACAACGAAAAAAAGTTATCTATCGTTATTGAGACTGTAAAGGCGAGATTGAGATTGAGATTGAGACTGTAAAGGCGTTTTGTTGGTTCCTAGGGAATAAATCCTTTTACAATGATGGAACGTAAATGCGTTTAGCTTATTCCTAGGGAATTCATTCTTTTATAAAATGTAACGTAAAGGAGTTAAGTTCGTCCCAACAGAATTCAACTTTTTACGAAAAGAATACAAATTTTGATTGTACATAAAAAGCGTTTTAACACGCCGAGCGATCCGGCCCATTCTCCCGAAGCGAAGCGGAGGGCCGCAATGCGAGCCGGGCGCCGGAACGGTGTCGGTAACTTAGGAGTTATTTTTTTTCTCTCGCATCGTCTAATAATTAGCCCTATTACAAAATAGCACTCTCAAAAAATTCCACAGACTTGTACCTTTTTTCTATCGGTATTTTATTATTTTTTATCGGTAGTAGTGAATTAATTTATCGGTCATTTATTACCATCCTAAAAGAAACACATGAATTACGGTGATTTTTTTTAGCCTCCGAATAGTAGCAGTGCTGTGTACTTACATACCACATTTTCTCAATCCACATAAAAAAAAAACCTCGTACATATTATTCGTACATTTTACGCACATTCATGCTGATACTGCTGTGTGATTTCAAATGAATTTGTATTGGATTGTATATCTGGATTGAATAAACGTTGAAAACAGAAACAAATTTCTAAACTAAGTTCATCGGGTGTAAAAATGGAAACAATCTTCACATCTTCCATACATCAGATATGCAAATCTATCATTGAAATACTTCCAGCGATATCGTAATGGTTTATTTTTAGTTTTCGCCGTGTTTTTTTTTTAATTACCAGCCTAGATCAGATCAGATCAGATGAAGGTTGCTCCAAAAAGCTGTAAATTTATAATTTCGCTATATTTCGGTCCATGTTTGGGACAATCATCACTAGTGGACCGAAATCAGGAGAATCGAAGATGCTTAAGAAAAGTTTAATAGTTTCCATATATTTGAGTTTGAAGTTTCGTTCGTGATAGGACAGGTCATGATGGATTGCTGCATCTATCACTATTTCGAAATATCACTTAAATCATTGTCCGGTTTAAGTTTTATTCCTTAAAAATATGTGATCCAAAAGTAGAGCCCAAAAGCTTGTGAGTCAAATTTTCGTTACTACTTAACCTGTGATTTTTCACGCGCGCGAAATTTATTTCTGGCTCTCAAAGGTGGGTGTCGAATAGCATCCGCTGTGTTGCCTGGCTAATCGACACCAGTGTCAATTAGTATTTACTGTGTTGTGTGGCTAATCGACACCAGATGCCGATAGCATTCACTGTGTTGTCTGGCTATTCGACACCGGTGTCAAATAGCATGCACTGTGTTGCTCAGCTATTCGCATCCGGTGTCGAATAGCCACACAACACAGTGCATGCTATTTGACACCGGTGTCCAATAGCATCGGCCTTTCATAATTGTTTGAGAAATATAGAAAAAGAAATATTTGAAAGATAATTAACTTACTTAATTAATTAATTTAAATTGAGAAATTGAGCCGATTTCATGTAAATTTGATATATTGTTCTTATCGAGATTAAACAAGCAGTCTATTTGCGCGTCGTAAGAAATGTAGTCTGGGACAACATCCACAAAATTATTCAAAATCATTGCTGGGAAATTTTGTGGATTGAATAAAAGATGTGAAAACAAAATTGTGCTAATACGTATCTTTTCATAACTGTATGGTCTGTCAGTTTTTTTATTTTGCGATTTAGTATGGAAATGAAAACTAAAATTGAAATGTTTTTGCTGTTTTAAGTGGTTTTTCCATTTTTTTAAAAACAAAATGTTTTAAAATGTGTTTGGAATGTTTCGAATTGATTAGCATTAACAAAATAATAAAATAAAAAATAAAAAACATTTTCACACAATCTATCTAAGTACATCTTAACGGGCTGCTACCTACCTAGTATTAACAACGTCATTCATCTACCCGCATTAAACAAGTTGAGATAACCCCATGTAACCCTAGAAAATATCAATAGCAATAGAAATAGGAAATGAGAATATTTTCTGATGTCAAGGGCAATTGACAAGTTTTCTGAACATTTCACATTTACACTAGGTCCCACCTTTTGGGTGGGTCAGATCCCTTGACTGTCGTAACTTCACAATATTATTTTTATGTCTGCAAATTAATTGTTTCCTGAGGAGAACACACAACGAAATCTTCGTAGAAGGAAGAATTCCATGTGGTCGAAGAAATCGTTTTTTCGACACATTACGCAGAAGGAAGAATTCCCTATGGTTGAACAAGACGTTTTTTCGACTAAAAATTGCTCCACAACCAATAACTTTGCTTATTGCTAAGGAATAGTTTTGCCTATCAATAAACAATAATTTTGCAGCTAAAAATTGATCCAAAAAATTGGCATATGTTTTTAATAAAACTTCACACTAGTTAATTTTTGTTCTATTTATTCGCTTTTGTTAAGTAGGGAAATCACTCCCATCTGCAAACCTCCTCATTAAAGATTTCATATTTCGATGGAACCTAGACCATAATATTGATCACAAACCGATCATTCCAAGAGCTCAATTTAGCTTGATTTCAAGCACTTCAAGCATGAGTGGTACTCTAAATAGAGTACGGAAAATGGACAGTCTCTCCGACGCTGAAAAGAAGAGCATTTTCTTCAGCATCAGCAATCTCGAACAATTTTTGGCACTGTAAATAGTCAGTGTACATCTCTTACGACGCTGATGCACATATGTGTCATTAAATATTTCGAAAATATTGATGTACACAAGAGCTTCAAGAAACGTTTTGAACAAGATAACCTTATGAAATTTGATTTAAAAAAAAAACTTTTCAGTTGAACAAAAACAAATAATTTATTGATTACTTCTGCCCACATGAAAATTGGAAATATTCTCCGAAGTCAAATTTTTAGATTTTCTATTAGCAACTAGAAATTATTAGCAATAAAATGTGTTTTAATGTGTACCTTCTGCACACGTAGAGTTTCCGTAATTTCCTTAACACTTTTCGATGTTCGCAAAAATTGTAAGCAATTTATCTAATATGTTTACGCATTTAAAAATCACGAATTAAGCACAAAATTTAACAGAAATATTCTCACATCACAACTGAATGTAATTGACACAAGAATAATGAATGCGCGAACAATACTACGCGAACAGTTGTTTCTGACATTTGAATTTTGGCTGCTCATTACCGTAACCAACGATTCGAATGCATCAAGATTTCGCGACAAAATTGAACAAAAACTTTGCTGGACAACTAGCGCCGCCAGTGTTCATTTAATTAAGTACTTTAGTTCCACAATTCAACCCAAAACTAGTCCCAAAACAGAAAACATTTTAGTTTTCACTTTTCAACGGCTGTAGCAAATCAAAATCAAATAAGAATAATACTATTGAAATCGATTCAAAAATTCGTTTAGCTAGATCGGTAGACCAACATAATCTATCTTGGAACCTAACCTCAGAAATTCCATCCTCCACCAAACATTTTTTTTAATCGGTTGAACTTTGCTTCAGTTACTGTGTTGACAAAGATCAGAAAAGGTTTCTTCTGAGAACTCCCAGATGGTTGAACCGATACCACCCATTTTCGAACTTGACCTAGGGATTTCAATCCTTCATCGAATAAAAAAAGTTTTTGAAAATTCCTTAAGATTTACTCAAGTTATCGTGGTAACAAAGAGCACAAAATTGTTACATTAAACGTTTTTAGCCCCGTACGAAGTACGAAGGGGCTTATAGGATTACGATGCCGTGTGTAATTGATGGAATTCGAAGCAGACGGTAAGGGCAAAGTGTTTGCCTATGTTTATAGATGACGAATCCGCAATAAAAATTTGGGCCGTCTGTCCGTCTGTCCGTCTGTCCGTCTGTCCGTCTGTCCGTCTGTCCGTCTGTCCGTCTGTCCGTCTGTCCGTCTGTCCGTCTGTCCGTCACGTCGATATCTTGAGTAAATCAAATCCGATTTCAAAAATTTTTTTTTTCCCTGAAAGATAGTCAAAATAGTGAGGCTAAGTTCGAAGATGGGCATATTCGGGTCGGCCCTTCGTGAGTTAGGGCCACCTAAGTGATTTAAGGTCTTTTGGTGATATTTATGGCAAAATAAACGATGGAAATGTAAATGACACGGCAAATGATAGGTATTGTCAATACCAATCCAGGAAAAAAAAGTTTTTTAAAATCGGGTGAGTGGACCGTGAGTTAGGGCCTTAGAAGTGAAAAGCTACTAGGGCCCTATGTGTATTTTACATAGAACTCAAGTAAATTTCATCCGTTTTTCGTAATTTTTGTTTCATTTGGAAGGTAATCAAAGGCCGAATAGAATGTTGTTGAAAAAAAATTAAATTTGGGTCCTTGGACTAAGGCCGCTACTAGGGCCCTATGTGTATTTTACATATAACTCGAGCAAATTTCATCCGTTTTTCGTAATTTTTGTTTCATTTGGAAGGTAATCAAAGGCCGAATAGAATGTTGTTGAAAAAAAATTAAATTTGGGTCCTCGGACTAAGGCCGCTACTAGGGCCCTATGTGTATTTTACATATAACTCGAGCAAATTTCATCCGTTTTTCGTAATTTTTGTTTCATTTGGAAGGTAATCAAAGGCCGAATAGAATGTTGTTGAAAAAAAATTAAATTTGGGTCCTCGGACTAAGGCCGCTACTAGGGCCCTATGCGTATTTTACATACAACTCGAGTAAATTTCATCCGTTTTTCGTAATTTTTGTTTCATTTGAAAGATAATCGAACACCGAATAGAATGTTGTTGAAAAAAAAATGGGTCCTTGGACTAAGGCCGCTACTAGGGCCCTATGTGTATTTTACATATAACTCGAGCAAATTTCATCCGTTTTTCGTAATTTTTGTTTCATTTGGAAGGTAATCAAAGGCCGAATAGAATGTTGTTGAAAAAAAATTAAATTTGGGTCCTCGGACTAAGGCCGCTACTAGGGCCCTATGTGTATTTTACATATAACTCGAGCAAATTTCATCCGTTTTTCGTATTTTTTGTTTCATTTGGAAGGTAATCAAAGGCCGAATAGAATGTAGTTGAAAAAAAAATGGATCCTCGGACTGAGGCCGATACTAGGCCCTATGTGTATTTATACTCAATAAATTAAAATTTTAGGGCTATTTGAAATTTTTGTTTTATTTGAAAGGAACGTCGTACGGGGCTTCGTAATTGCGCTATGCGCAATTTCTAAGATGTACACATTACATAATAATTTTACTTTAACTACTTTAACCGGCCCATAGGCTTACGGTCAAAGTAGGGTGACAGACGCACTAGGGTCACGTACGCAATAGATATACGGGTTTGTACGGGGCTCAGTCGCAGCAAACGCTCCGACTGTTCTGATGGCTCGTTTAATCACATTTCCATACATTTTCAATCATAGTGGACGTGTTATGTACGGTGTATTTTCTTTTGTAAAACCCATGACTTACAGTCAAGGAAATAATTCAAAACTGTATCAACTACACAGCATATCGATAATAATTTTACTATGTACAAAAACAATAACAATGTTTGTCCCATAAAAGGTGGCGATCGCTCCGATCATCAGCACAGTTTTCTTTTTGTCATTTGAATAAGAGGCATATACCCTACACTTAAGTTAAACGTTTTTGAGTTTTGAGCAATCGTCGTTCTGAAAAGTTGTTGAACAAGTAAGACAAAATTCATATTTTCTTGAAAATTTGTATTTTTTGCACATCACTCTTCATCTCTTCAGAAAAAAGTCGAAAAATGAAGCAATCCACAACAACAATCATCCTTTTATTGGTTTTGATCCTTGGAACCGTTCACGCTAAGGAAATATGTAAATGCACCAGATTAGGCATGAATACCAGAGCTGCCGGACAAGCAACTGCAGCTTGTGGAGTCAGTCATTACTGCTACAAATACGCTACGATTCTTCATTGTGAAACGCTAGGCGCCAGGGCCACATTCGAACAATGTTGCAGTAACACGAGAAACATGGGATCAACATGTCGTGACATTTAATTGAGATTTTTAAAATTCCAAGAATAAATCGTCACTTAACCGAAGTTTGGTTATTCGTTTTTATGGTCTTCTCAACAGTTAGAACTACTTTTAGTGTAGTATCAAACTCCATAATGGAGTTATAGCGGAGTTATTGACGAAAATGTGAATTTTGTTTTTCATTTATTTCTCTCTAGTGTGTTGACGTAAAAATCTGTAAAAATTCTCAAAAAATGTCTGTAGGAAGGGTAACATCTGAGATTTTTATCAGATTTTTTGGACCCCTATTTAAGGGTGAAAAAATTCAGAGAAAAATTCTGCGATTTTTTTTCGTACGTTGGAGGTACAGATAAGAACTAACTCGGTATTTTGACCATTGATTGGTCTTATAGACATGTATTTTGCATAATTTTTTCAGATTTTTCAAAATGGTGGAACATATTCAATTTTTCGAAACAATTTTTGAGTGAATTTTTTAACCCCAAAGGAGGTGTCCAAAAATTCTGCAAATAATCACAGATGTTACTCTCCGTCTCCATACAGACATTTTTTGAGAATTTTTTCAGAATTTTAAGTTACAGCCAACGGGAGATATAAATTATGGACAAAACTCACCCTCATACCCAAAAACTCATTCCTAGCGTGCTTTTAAGGGCTGATATTCTACCAAAAACCCCGTTTTGTTAAGTCCAGTCAAGTTGCCGATCATATCTGATAATAATCTGCAGTTTTATGAAAAAAAAATTTCGGTCATATCGAGGACGCATTTTCCACAGGTAAAAATACACCCCTAACATGACCGAAAAAGAAAATTCCATAAAACTGCAGATTATTATCAGATATGATCGGCAACTTGACTGGACTTAACAAAACGGGGTTTTTGGTAGAATATCAGCCCTTAAAAGCACGCTAGGAATGAGTTTTTGGGTATGAGGGTGAGTTTTGTCCATAATTTATATCTCCCGTTGGCTGTAACTTAAAATTCTGAAAAAATTCTCAAAAAATGTCTGTATGGAGACGGAGAGTAACATCTGTGATTATTTGCAGAATTTTTGGACACCTCCTTTGGGGTTAAAAAATTCACTCAAAAATTGTTTCGAAAAATTGAATATGTTCCACCATTTTGAAAAATCTGAAAAAATTATGCAAAATACATGTCTATAAGACCAATCAATGGTCAAAATACCGAGTTAGTTCTGTACCTCCAACGTACGAAAAAAAAAATCGCAGAATTTTTCTCTGAATTTTTTCACCCTTAAATAGGGGTCCAAAAAATCAGATAAAAATCTCAGATGTTACCCTTCATACAGACATTTTTTGAGAATTTTTACAGATTTTTACGTCAACCCACTAGAGAGAAATAAGTGAAAAACAAAATTCACGTTTTCGTCAATAACTCCGCTATAACTCCATTATGGAGTTTGATACTACACTAAAAGTAGTTCTGGGCCAAGACCTCTCGAATGATGTATCATATGCTTTAGTTCCTTTGGGGGCACTTTTTACATGCTAACCCTGCTATGCCCTTTTCTTTGTTGACATGTTTTCGAATCATTTCCATCCAAATATGTCTTACCAGGCTATTTTGATTCCGCCACCTTACTTTTGTGTGCTTGGGGTAATCGTAATACAAGTTGGGTAAACTTAAATGCTAATTCAGATGATTGTTCAAATTAGTTTGTTATATTTCTACTTTACAGAAAAAAAAATTAATTGCCTAATATTTCTTGTTCTGAAGTTTTATTTTTTTTCTTGTTTTTGTTTTAAATATTTCTAATTTTTCAAGCCGTTTTAAGTCGGCTGAGCTGGTTTTTTACCACCTTGTCGGCTGGCGGCTCGACTTGACCAAAAAAGCTCGACTTCGGCTTGACCGGCGGCTTATTTTCTGTTTCCATCCAAGAAATGTGGCAAATGTGCCAAGTCTATGCCAGGAACAGTCAAAAGTGTTTGCTTTCTGTTATTTTTAATGCTAATTTAGCTGTATTTCTTATTGTTTTCTAGCGATGGAGTTAAAGACTTCTTTATAGTTACAGGGTAAATAGTGTCACCGTCACGTTTTATATTATGTAACCGATGTGGTAAAGTTTTTACGTAAAATAATTCCGAAAAAGAGTTAAACATTTAATTCTTTTGGACTGGTCGTCTTTAAAAATGCAGACTTAAAACGTTCATTCTATCGAGTTTATTCATATTGTCCATTTACTGAACAGAACAATCTTCGGAAGTTCGATTTTCTTTTCTTTTTTAAATGTGCGATTGTGCTTATCGTCAACGATGAGCCACTGTACAATTTATTAACGATTCCCGCAACTACCACAATAATGATTTTGATCTATGTTAATAAAAAAATATTCGCTGCGTTCCACATCTTAACTGGCTGCTACCTACCTAGCAATACTGTCATTCAGCTGCCGTATAATAAATAAGTCAAGATAACCCCACGTAACCCCACGAAATGTCAAATGCTATACAAATAGTAAATGAAAATACTTCCGATAAGTGCCCTTGATACGTTTACTGAACATTTCACAATTAAAAAACTGTATCGATTACACAGCATATCAACAACAATTTTGCTGAGCACACAAACAATGTTTGTTCTATAAAAGGCGGCGATCACTCCGATCGTATTCATAGTGTTCATTTGAATAAGAAGCATACCCTTACTTCAGTTATAAGTCACTCCTCAACTCTTCAGAAAAAAGTCGAAAAATGAAGCAATCCACAACAACAATCATCCTTTTATTGGTTTTGATCCTTGGAACCGTTCACGCTAAGGAAATATGTAAATGCACCAGATTAGGCATGAATACCAGAGCTGCCGGACAAGCAACTGCAGCTTGTGGAGTCAGTCATTACTGCTACAAATACGCTACGATTCTTCATTGTGAAACGCTAGGCGCCAGGGCCACATTCGAACAATGTTGCAGTAACACGAGAAACATGGGATCAACATGTCGTGAAATTTAATTGAGATTTTTAAAATTCCAAGAATAAATCGTCACTTAACCGAAGTTTGGTTATTCGTTTTTATGGTCTTCTCAACAGTGTCTCGACATATTGCATCCACGTATATAGATTGTTAAAAGAGAAAAACAAAGAAAATGAAACAATTGGTTTCGATGGGTGAAACGTCAAAATTTGTATTGTAATTTAACTGAGTTCGATGGGTGTGACACTCCTTTTGACAGTCTCTTTAAACTCTTTATTGGTTTTGTTTATGTAGTGTCGAAATATCGTGACTTCGTCGCTCATTTCCGACACACTATAAACAAAAAGTTGTTCCTAACGCATGCTAAGAGGCTTTTTTTAGCGAACTCGATTCCAGAACTCGCCTCCACCTCTCGTTCGCTAAAAAAGCCTCTTAGCATGCGTTAGGCAAAATACTATTTCTTCACTGTGCATCATCCGTTCAAGCTGTCCGCAAGTGTATAAAAGATTACATCATCACCGTTTCATTGGCGGGTCAGTAAGCCGAGCCCCGATTTGATTATATTATTATGCTAAACTTACCAGCCCGACTTTCAGGTGAATTCATTTTTGTAATGTTGCCATCATCACAATATCTTGTGACTAATGTTGTTGCACATACTAAGTTTGTACGTAATCGAATTTACCACACCACTAGCTGGTAACTTAACGAAGCAACATACTGCATTCACCGTAATTCAGTGAATTTTAATAGTGCAACTTGGGTTTTGACGCAAATGACGGGCTGCATAACTTGACTTTTATTGGGCGTTAGTCTTATCAATCACCATGAGACCCTCTATCGTTACTGACTCAGTTGGTTCAATAGCAAAAATAGAAAAGTAAAGTGGAAATCGATTTTGTGCACTTTAGGGGAGGTCAAGCAGATGCACGGATGACACACAACGTTTCATACTAGAAATTCACCACACCATAAAAATTCGATTTTGGTAAATTTGTTTGTATGTGAAACTGGCGTAGATAATAAAATGGAGATCTAGGTGACCTACACAAACTGGACACGTACAGCCTTGGTTTTCGACGAACTCACTATTCGAAAGATGTAACGCATCAATTCTCTTCGGTTTTGAATAAGTGTCTACACGCTGAAGAAACGTTAAAAATCATTTCTTAAATTTTCAAACACTTTTATTAAAATTATTAGCTTACACACAAAACACAATTCACTTTTTTAGTATGGTCAATTTTTCTATTACCAGTTGCGGGTCGAGTGTGACAACTAAACTGAATCCATCCTATGATGCTTTCCAGCTCTTCATTTATACACAATTCGACATTACAGGGATAGCAAGTCGTAAAAAATCCATTAAAATTTATCGTTTTCCGAAAAACTGAGATTTTCATATTCGGAATTTCGAAAAAATTTGAAGAATCAGTACATTCGTACACTGTCTTTTCAGTACGAATCAGGTACCTGACATATACTTCCACCAGTCAAGCATGGGTGGTCTGTTGCTTCGAAGATTTAATGGTGCGACGCGACGTCCCATAATATCGTCAAACAAAATTTATGTTTGATTTATCAAGCATGGATCAGTGTATAATAGGATTTGAAATTATACTTTCTTACACTACCTTCCAGTATAAATCAGGTTCCCGAAATATACTTCAACCAGTCAAGAATGAAGCAGTGTATAAAATTATTTGTACACCTAAAAAAATCTTGTCCAGCTCAGCTGTAGTCTTGTACAAATGTACTGTACAAATTCGCGACAAGTACATTATGTTAACGTAGCAGGAATATTTACAGCACAGCTGTATTAATGTACTGTTGAGCGAACGTTGATTGTCTGATCCAAAATTAGATTTTTTACAGAAAATATAGTTAAAATTCATCATTTTTCATCGTTATATTATTTAGAACGTTAAATTAAATGAACTAAATTGAAAAAAAAGTGCGCCTACCGCGGCTAGAACTCACGACCTCCAACACTCTAATCCACCAACTTACCTATGTGACAACTCAGAACTTGTATTTGGCAGACATTATGTCAAACAGATCGTTTAATATCATACGTCTTTATAGTACCGTTTTGCTGAAGATTAATATTCAGTTGAGCAGTATTGTGAAATTGAACATCAAAAGCTCTCATATTCTTATACTGTTGCGCTGTAATGTAATTTCCAAATGTTATGGAATCGATCAAGAAGGAAGTTTTTCAAGAAGAAATAAACAATTAATAAAACGTTACAAATTCTTTATTTAATTCCATGCTACCAATTTCAAATTATTTACGCCTTCGAAAATTTACAATTAAACTTTGCAGACTCGAGTTTTGGTGTCAAGTCCCTTTTAATTTTTTTTTTTTTTGAACAATGTGTGGTGTTCAGTTACAAGATCTCTTAACAAATAATGAGTGTTTTTGTGAACTTTTTTCTGCAACATAGTTTATGATTTCTCGCATTGTCAAATATACGTCCCATTCTGAAGATTCTTCCGGAATCAAATCTCCGACCATGAAACCGAAACTTGTGAAAAGTACCAACATTTCCGAAGCGGAAGTATTCAGCTTTCGCTGTTCAATTCTTTCCTCGGTAACCAATGCAATGTTTGTATTTTTGTTTATTGGACCGAAATTGTGCTGTTTTAGCTGATTATTCCCTTGACTGAAAGTCAAGGTCTTACACCAGAAAATACCGAAATATGTGGGTGACAAAAAAGTTCACTGTTCACTGTGATTGAAAATGTATGAAATGGTATGAAAAACGTTAAATGTGGGTGACAGTTTTTCGTTCAAGGCACGATAACTTGAGTAATTCTCAAGCAATTTGGATGAATCTTTATTTTAAATGTGTGGAATTAAAATCCCGAGGCTAAGTTCGAAGATGGGCTATGTGGGACGAAGGATCCGGAAGCTATCCCAGAAAAACAGCATTTTACACTGTTGATTATAGCCTCAATCGAAAAAGATTACTTTGATGAAATTTGATTTTGTTGCGTAGTATGAGCAAATCATCTTAAGTTTGTTTTCGATAATGTGCATGAAACATGTAGGAAGAAAAATTTCGTCAGTAAATGCGCAGCCTCTAACCGGTAAACAACTCTTGTTAGTGAACTGCTAAACAAATCTGATAGTTGGACTAACAACTTGATAATTGACTAACAAATTCGATAGTTGACTAACAAAGAAAGATGTTTTTTACTCAATGTCTTACGGCAGAAAAATGCCTGCTATCAAATGAGCACACTATGATTGAAAAGTGTAGGAAATTTTATGAAAAACGTTAAACCATCATTCTTTGTAGGCAATATAAGATAAGTCATTCTCAATTAATTTCTGAATATTTTCTTTAAATTCATTATTCCAACAATCAAACAAAATATTTTACAACTCCGATACGAGTGTGTAGTTTGCGGCCAGAGCGAAGCGAGGGCCGTAATTCTCACGAGTCGTGATATTTTATGGGATATTATATTCTTCAGTAAATCAGTAAAAAGTAAAAAAACGAGCCATCAGAACAGTCGGAGCGTTTGCTGCGACTGAGCCCCGTACAAACCCGTATATCTATTGCGTACGTGACCCTAGTGCGTCTGTCACCCTACTTTGACCGTAAGCCTATTGCGCCGGTTAATGTAGTTAAAGTAAAATTATTATGTAATATGTACATCTTACAAATTGTGCATAGCGCAATTACGAAGCCCCGTACGACGTTCCTTTCAAATGAAACAAAAATTTCAAATCGCCCTAAAATTTTATTTTTTTGAAGGGCCTCAGTCCGAGGACCCAAATTTAATTTTTTTTTTCAACTACATTCTATTCGGCCTTTGATTACCTCCCAAATGAAACAAAAATTACGAAAAACGGATGAAATTTGCTCGAGTTATATGTAAAATACACATAGGGCCGTAGTAGTGGCCTTAGTCCAAGGACCCAAATTTAATTTTTTTTCAACAACATTCCATTCGGCCTTTGATTACCTTCCAAATGAAACAAAAATTACGAAAAACGGATGAAATTTGCTCGAGTTATATGTGAAATACACATAGGGCCCTAGTAGCATTTCACTTCTAAGGCCCTAACTCACGGTCCACTCACCCGATTTTAAAAAACTTTTTTTTCCTGGATTGGTATTGACAATACCTATCATTTGCCGTGTCATTTACATTTCCATCGTTTATTTTGCCATAAATATCACCAAAAGACCTTAAATCACTTAGGTGGCCCTAACTCACGAAGGGCCGACCCGAATATGCCCATCTTCGAACTTAGCCTCACTATTTCGACTATCTTTCAGGGAAATTTTTTTTTTAAATCGGATTTGATTTACTCAAGATATCGACGTGACAGACGGACAGATGGACAGACGGACAGACAAAATTTTTATTGCAGATTCGTCATTTATGAACATAGGCAAACACTTTGCCCTTACCGTCTGCTTCGAATTCCATCAATTACACACGGCATCGTAATCCTATAAGCCCCTTTGTACTTCGTACGGGGCTAAAAATTGTCTTTCCTTCACACTTTGTCGATTTTGGAAATATAAAGCAAACTCGGTTCGTGCAACCTTAAGTTCTTGAGTTTTCAAATAGCTAAAAGTTAACTTTTAACTTCTATTAACTAAAAATAAGAAATCGATCCTTCTTTCATATCTGTACAACAACACCTCCAGGCATTACGGTCAATGTTCGTGGAATGAATTAAGATTTGAATTAAACATTGGCGATAATGTGAAATCATTTGCATGGACGTCAAAATAATTACCTCTTAATTACTTAATTTTTTAATGAAATCGAACTAAAAAATATTTCCTAGAGCTTATATTCTACTCAGAGTCGCATGGGCCTAGTACGAAATGGTCCCCCGAAAAGTTGGGCTTTTGGAACTTTTCCCCGAAAGGCTTTTTGGAGCCAGTCCGGCACTGTGTCACGGACTTGTGTCACTGTTGGCGGTCAGGGTTAATCACCTATTTTTTCACCTAAAATGGCTAATATCACCTACAGGTCAACATGGACCTGATGGTGTGTATTTGTTGATGTTGCTATTTTTACTTGGTGGTGTGTATACTCAAAATGTGCGTCTTTTCAAGGTCTATAAGGCTAGCTAAAAAAGTTTTTTCTCAAAATTGTTTCCATCGACTAATCACAAGACCCTTTGGGGGGGCTCTATTGGAAGACCCTTATTTCATGACCTCAATCGTCGACAACAAAATAAATTTCACCAACCGTAGTACTACGTTTTACTCGCAACAGTTCAACAAATCGAATGAGCTATAACTCAATAATATCCGTGACCCCTTGTCCCAGAGCTGTTCGAAGATTTCGCGATAATCACTCTTAAGGGGTCATTCATAAATGACGTCCACTACTTTTGGTCAGTTTTAGACCCCCCCCCCTACTCCCTCGTCACGCAAAACTGGTCAAATTTGACCCAATTTTGTATGGAGTGTCCGAAATCGTAGACCCCCCTCAGTACCGGACGTCATTTATGAATGACCCCTAACACGACTTTTAGGCCACGTTTGGCTTGCCCACGTTATAACAAGCGTACAACTAGTCCAAAAAAATATTCCAAATAAAAAATAATTCTAATCAATGGGAAATGAAGTGTGGTGTGTAATTGACATTGTAACCATTATTCATAGCGTCGATGACGACGCATGACGTAATAATACACATTTTCGTTTGTCTACTCTTTCATTATTCTGTTTTTATGTTCAATTCGTAAGGCATTTTTTCTCGTTGGATAAGTTTAATTATTCTAATTAATTGGGCGATCGTTCACTAAAGACTTAATTGAAAATAATTTGTAAAATTGTTTTCTCTTTGCTTTGAGTCAGTGGCATTAATAACAAAGTATTAGAACGATGCTGCAGAAAAAAGTGCTAACGACATACTAAATGAACACTCCCAATGAAGACGATGCTTCTTGAGAGCGCATCTTCAGTTTTTAACCCCGTACGAAGTACAAAGAGGCTTATAGGATTACGATGCCGTGTGTAATTGATGGAATTCGAAGCAGACGGTAAGGGCAAAGTGTTTGCCTATGTTCATAAATGACGAATCTAAAATAAAAATTTTGTCTGTCCGTCTGTCACGTCGATATCTTGAGTAAATCAAATCCGATTTCAAAAAAAAAATTTTTCCCTGAAAGATAGTCGAAATAGTGAGGCTAAGTTCGAAGATGGGCATATTCGGGTCGGCCCTTCGTGAGTTAGGGCCACCTAAGTGATTTAAGGTCTTTTGGTGATATTTATGGCAAATAAAACGATGGAAATGTAAATGACACGGCAAATGATAGGTATTGTCAATACCAATCCAGGAAAAAAAAGTTTTTTAAAATCGGGTGAGTGGACCGTGAGTTAGGGCCTTAGAAGTGAAATGCTACTAGTGCCCTATCTGTATTTTACTTAGAACTCGAGCAAATTTCATCCGTTTTTCGTAATTTTTGTTTCATTTGGGAGGTAATCAAAGGCCGAATAGAATGTAGTTGAAAAAAAAAAAATTAATTTGGGTCCTCGGACTGAGGCCGATACTAGGGCCCTATGTGTATTTTACATATAACTCGAGCAAATTTCATCCGTTTTTCGTAATTTTTGTTTCATTTGGGAGGTAATCAAAGGCCGAATAGAATGTAGTTGAAAAAAATTTTAAATTTGGGTCCTCGGACTGAGGCCGATACTAGGCCCTTCAAAAAAATAAAATTTTAGGGCGATTTGAAATTTTTGTTTCATTTGAAAGGAACGTCGTACGGGGCTTCGTAATTGCGCTATGCGCAATTTGTAAGATGTACATATTACATAATAATTTTACTTTAACTACATTAACCGGCGCAATAGGCTTACGGTCAAAGTAGGGTGACAGACGCACTAGGGTCACGTACGCAATAGATATACGGGTTTGTACGGGGCTCAGTCGCAGCAAACGCTCCGACTGTCCTGATGGCTCGTTTTTTTTAATTTTTAATTTCACGTTGACTGGCATTTTGCGTATGAAGCGAGATCAGTTGTTGTTTTATTGTGTCAAAGGTTATATCTTAATACCACAACGCATTTTCCGAGGAAAGGTTTTGGATACTTTTTTTTTGTTTATAACTAGAGGAGCACAAGATAAGTGTAAATTCAAGCAATCGAAAAGTTTCTTCGACATTGAAGAGTGTAAATAAATTCGGAAAATGATTTGTTCGGATTCTTGGAAGCTGTTGCACATTATAGTTGCTATGGTGGTCACATTAATTTCGTTTCGACCAGTATCGGCTGCATATGGTGAAATTTTCAGTGGAACATTCCACGCTTGCCGATACTCAGCCTGCGACCATCACCCCATTTGTCCATATGGTCATGATAGTCTCACCCAAACGCGTGACGGTAAGTTGATATGTGTGTCGCCAAACAGAATCACAGTGTGAAAATGCTTAAATCAAACTCTAGGCTGTTCTGATTCCAAACAAAAAAACTATTGTTGCCCATCTGGTACGGGTCCTCAATGCTTCTTCACCGCTTGTGATGGTGATAAAGCATGCCCCGAAAATTATCGTGAACTGGATCGCACCAGAGTCGGATGCTCTGAGGCCAAGGTTTACTGCTGCAAAAAAGCACATCTGCCATATTGTTTCGACATGACCTGTCCCACAAGTTCTGAGTCGGAAAAATCCTGTCCACCTGAATACAGAGAAACGAGAAGAGAAATAGGTCAAAAGCCTGGATGTGATTCGACGGTTTCGATGCGTCTAACATGTTGCCTGCACGATAACGACGACGATAACGGCGGTGGACATAATCAAAATGATATTGGAAACACGAAGAATGAAGACGGTGGCATTCGAATTTTTACTAATTATAAGAGAGGTATGTACAGTAGTGGAGAGACTGCTTTCGCAGTATTTCTTAAAGTTTTGATTCTTCTACCAATTATAATTGCAATGTTGTAAGATATTTGAGTCACAATCGTTATTGACGAAGTGAATGATCCACTGGATCCATTGAACGAAACGTTAAAGTAAATAAAAAAAATTTGGATAACAAAAATATATGTTTGGATCAGTATCATGAACGGAGCGATCGCGGAGTTCGTGACGCTCGTACTCCTTCCCTGAACAAGAAAAAGAACAGGAGAACTAAGGAACCTATATATTGGCGAACATTTTGACTTTTGCATCCTGAACCGAATAAAAAAATCAAAAACGAAAGTACTCTTCAATACAAGTTCAACGAGCTATAGATCATTTAAAATCCGGAGAAATTGAAGCATCTTCTTAGGGATATTTTTATGGTCAAATTTGTACCCAAAATGGTGTTGGTTAGGTCCGGAGCGAAAAAATATTGGACACGTATTTTTTGTTTGATTAAAAAAAAAAATTTAGAACCTTCTAGAGGCACATTCATTCACATGTACAAATACATTGGTTAGAAAGAGACAACAGCTATTCAACTACTAAGAATATTTCAGACACATCATGAACAGATTCACCATACTAAGGTTGATTGCATAAATTTTGCAAACATCCGTGACTCTGACATATGCGAAGTGCTTTTTAACGTTACAATTGCGCAACGGACTATTTCTAACATTAGCACTATCCCACAGCGCGAAGCTATTATACTAATATATATATATATATATACTCTATATACTACTTAAATTCATCCCGTAAATCGCTAAAAGTTTGCTGTTTTGTAATCAGGGGTCAATACCAGATACACCATCTATATGATCTAACCATTCGTGTTTTTAACGCAATCGAATCAAAATTACAATCGAAAACATTCTGATCAATAGGAGCGCGATGCAAAGATTCATTGAGAATAGGTCTTTTTGTTTTACTTTCAGTCGAGCATTGAGCAAGAATACCAAAACTTGGTTCAGCTCTGTATTTAGTAATAATTTTTGATTCTGACGTTGTTCATCAACTGAGAAATTGAGAACACTTCCATTAGTGAACATATATGGCAAACTACAGTGAGTAAATCTCTAAAATGTTTTATTTCAGTACATTTAGCTAATCCTTCTGTCACATCTTTTGACAGCTTTTTACGTTTTAGTACGTTTTCTCTCCCAGTAGCAAAAACCCAATCCCAGCAAAAAAAGAAACTATCGAATGCCGCAAATGCATTTAAAAACGAACATTCAGTGAAATACTTTTTTATCACATCAAATGTTTATCATTTTATACAAATATGTTCATCTTTATAATAACATCGGTGAAAAAAAACCTAATTTTTTTCATGCAAAAATATAGATAAAAATTGACACAATTGCCGACCACAAAACTATGTCGTCGATTCTCATGCATTTTTTATGCATAGCAAAAGAAGACAGGATCAAGCAACGTAATATTTTGTCTCACATAAAAGTTCAACTTTCTTGTAAGGCAGATATTACGTTGCTTGTTCCTGTCTTCTTTTGCTATGCATAAAAAATGCATATAAATCGACAACATATTTTTGAGGTTGATAAATTTGTCAATTTTACTTTTGTTTTCGAGCATGCATAGCAAAAGAAGACAGGAACAAGCAACGTAATATTTGTCTTACAAGAAAGTTGAACTTCTATGTGAGACAAAATATTACGTTGCTTGATCCTGTCTTCTTTTGCTATATTTTTATCTATATTTTTGCATGACAAAATTAGGTTTTTTTTCACCGATGTTATTATAAAGATGAACATATTTGTATAAAATGATAAACATTTGGTGTGATAAAAAAGTATTTCACCGAATGTTCGTTTTCAAATGCATTTGCGGCATTCGATATAGTTTCTTTTTTTGCTGGGATTGGGTTTTTGCTACTGGGAGAGAAAACGTACTAAAACGTAAAAAGCTGTCAAGAGAAGTGACAGAAGGATTAGCTAAATATACTGAAATAAAACATTTTAGAGATTTACTCACTGTACTTGAATTTAAATAGATTACCGTTTTGTTTTCGATGACCCCTTTTTTAATCTCGAGGCCCTTGTCACGTTTTCGCTGTAATTTAAATTAAATCATATCGAGTAGTCACAGTTTAGGGTATAAATACGATTAGATTGTAAGGAAAATTTATCACAATAAAACGAGTAACACTCTCCTGGTTTTTAATTGTAGATCAAGCAAGGTCTTTTACACGACCTAGTAAAAACCAATAGGAAAGGCGTTAGGCGTAGTATTTTCCTTGGCCCTATTGGAATCTGGTATTCCGGGGATCACTAATTTACAGAGCAAACAGAATGTCGACTTGAATGTACAATAGCTTTTATTGAAGTGATGAAAATTATTTTACAATTTGCAATGGCCTACTCTCGTAGAAACTTTGCCTACTCCAACACCCCTTCTCAAAGTTTATCTCGCATTGAATTTTGAAGACTAAAAAGTTCCGCGAACTTCTTGAACTTAACATGTCGGCCACGTTCAGTTGGAAAATATTTTAAACGAATTTTCCAAGTTGTCCATAAGTTCTTAGAAAAATGATATTTGATTTCAGCATGCTTCGTTCGTTTACTAGACTTTTTATTTGCCAGCACCTTCAAACAACTTTCATTGATTTGAATGTTGCAAATGACTAATAGAAAATTTTCCACCCATAGCGCCTCTTTACATGATTCAGACAATGCAATGTATCCAACTTCGGTCGATGATAATGTAACGCATATTTGTTTATGACTGGTCCAAGTACCACCAAATAGTTTGAATACGTAACCACTATTCGACTTTCGATTTAATTTCAAACAATAGTTCATTTTGTCCTTTTCATCCGAATCGTCCAACCTGTAGTCTCTAAAGTTTTGAACTCCTAAATAATAGTTCAAATCACTCAACCAATTGTTGTGAGCAACTTTTCCCATTTCGTTTGCTACATCATCGATCGTTTCTTCGTTAATGTTCGTTATAATGATATCGTCCATAATGTTCTCCGAAGTTTTGTTGATTTGCTGGTTGCATATACGAGTCGATTGTTTGGTTCCATACGAACACTTATTTAGTTTGCAAACCAGATGCTCTTTCCCCTTCTCAACAAAACTTTCCGGCTGATTCGTGTACTTGTAATTGTCTTGCTCTAGTTCTCCATACATACATGCCGTCCTGACATCACAATAACGAACCGCCGTTTTCATTTGATCAGCGATATATTCCACTCTTTCTCGTCCAATTGAATTTTCTTTTAATGTTTTTGATTCACCAATGACTTCCTTAATGATTTCAGCTGAAAATTTCTCTGTCGTCATTTCTTTGTGGCCACGAATACATCGTCGAGATCCAGCATCATTATTGACGTCATCAAGCAATTCGATCGAATTAACACCTTCCGCCTTTCGGACACATTCAGTAGATTGATCAAGATTTCCAAATCGACCATTTCTACCAAACATCAAGTCCTTCTTTTCGACTTCCGAAGTGTTGCTCTCGATATTCAACTTGAATAAATTGTTTTCGGATACACCTGATACAACATTGATTCCATCTTTGAATATCGAGCAAAATTTATTGTCGAATGCGACCTTGAAACCCAATTTTGTAAGCTTCTTCACAGATAGCAAATTTGATTCCAGCTCCGGTACGTACAGTACGTTCTTGATTTGAATTTTTCGTGTTTTCCCATTGTTGTCGACACAATTGAAAATACCTTCACCAATTCCTTCGACGCTAATTGATTTTCCATTAGCCAATTCAACAATGCCTTTCTTCATCTTAATATCAATGAAGAAATCCAGAGAATTTGACATGTGAGAAGTAACTCCTGAATCGATATACCAATTTCCGTTGACTTTCTTGATCGATTTCCGCACCGTCAAACAACGTTCTTTGACCGCATCAAATCGTTCGATTGGTTCAGATATCTTGAAACAATAGTTAACTTCCACATCATCGTCGCTTTTACCAGAAACCTGCACGTTCTTTCTTCCAGAAATCGTTTTAGCAGCTTCCACTGGTGTGACTTTATTTGCCCCATTGCTTTCTTGACCGTTTCCGTGCAACGGACAATTTCGTTGGAAGTGACCTGATTTGTTACACTTGTAACAAACCACCGTTGTTTTTCGTGACACCTTTAATACCTTTTCCATTGAACTAGTAGTACTTTTGCTTTCCGTTCGCCGTTTGTACTCACTAATCAATTTCGCTTTGACTATGCCCAACGTTATGTCTGCATCAGCGCGTCTTTTGAGAGCGATGATCAAAGTATCGTAGCTATCCGGCAAGCTACACAGCAGCAATGCAACGACCAAATCATCCTTCAGCTTCTCGCCCAACGCTTCCAACTGATTCACGACATCCATTATCACGTTCACATGATCTTCCATATTACCATTGTCACTCATTTGCATACGACACAAACGTTTCAGTAAGAAAACTTTATTCGTCAAAGTTGACTTCACATGGTAGTTCTTCAAAGCATCCCAAGCAGCTTTAGCAGTCACGTCCTTCCGTATGTGTCCCAACTCATTGTCCTCTACAGAAAGTCCGGTGAAAGCTTTCGCCCTACCATTTCGTTTGTTCGATGCATTGATTCGTGCTGCGGCATCCGGTAAATCGTCCGTAACGATGTCCCACAGCTTCTCTTTCGTCAATAAAAGCTCCATCTTGTATTTCCAAATTTGATAATTGCATCCGTTCAGTTTTCCAATTTTCACTTTCTCCATTTTTGTTTTTAAGCATCCGTAAAGTTTGTGTATACGTCCTGGGCCCATAACCTATTGGAATCTGGTATTCCGGGGATCACTAATTTACAGAGCAAACAGAATGTCGACTTGAATGTACAATAGCTTTTATTGAAGTGATGAAAATTATTTTACAATTTGCAATGGCCTACTCTCGTAGAAACTTTGCCTACTCCAACAGGCCCGAGGTAGTGAAAGTTTTACAGAAAGGAAACAGACCCTGACAAAGCAGAACAAAACATTTATTTTCAGCAACCAGTGATTCGATATACACTCGCGGAATTTTGAAAACCGACACATTTTCTGTTTCGTGGTTTACTGGTTTTTTGTGAATTTTGCATGCATTTTTATATGGAGAAATCAGAAACTCAAGTAAAACACAGAAACAGAAAATGTGTCGGTTTTCAAAATTCCGTGTGTGTAAGTTACCAAGAAATTTAAATTTAAATTTCAAACTCTTAATGCTAGAAACGACTGGAGATCGCCGCTCAAAGAATTTCCTAATTCAACGAATTTCTTTGGCAATTCAAAGGGGAAATGAAAGTTTTGTTCAAAGTATCCTTCCGAATTCAAATGCTTTAAGTGAGATTTATTATTAATGTTAGACTAACGAAACGATATTTCTGAATGTTTCCTATGATTTGGCTACATGCCCAGAAAGTCCTCCAGACATGTCGACGCGCCGTGTGATGTTTTTAGCCCCGTACGAAGTACAAAGGGGCTTATAGGATTACGATGCCGTGTGTAATTGATGGAATTCGAAGCAGACGGTAAGGGCAAAGTGTTTGCCTATGTTCATAGATGACGAATCCGCAATAAAAATTTTGTCTGTCCGTCTGTCTGTCCGTCACGTCGATATCTTAAGTAAATCAAATCCGATTTCAAAAATTTTTTTTTCCCTGAAAGATAGTCGAAATAGTGAGGCTAAGTTCGAAGATGGGCATATTCGGGTCGGTCTTTCGTGAGTTAGGGCCACCTAAGTGATTTAAGGTCTTTTGGTGATATTTATGGCAAAATAAACGATGGAAATGTAAATGACACGGCAAATGATAGGTATTGTCAATACCAATCCAGGAAAAAAACGTTTTTTAAAATCGGGTGAGTGGACCGTGAGTTAGGGCCTTAGAAGTGAAATGCTACTAGGGCCCTATGTGTATTTTTCATAGAACTCTAGTAAATTTCATCCATTTTTCGTAATTTTTGTTCCATTTGGAAGGTAATCAAAGGCCGAATAGAATGTTGTTGAAAAAAAATTAAATTTGGGTCCTTGGACTAAGGCCACTACTAGGGCCCTATGTGTATTTTACATAGAACTCGAGTAAATTTCATTCGTTTTTCGTAATTTTTGTTTCATTTGGAAGGTAATCGAAGGCCGAATAGAGTGTTGTTGAAAAAAAATTAAATTTGAGTCTTTGGCCTTAGGCCGCTACTAGGGCCCTATGTGTATTTTACATATAACTCGAGTAAATTTCATTCGTTTTTTGTAATTTTTGTTTGATTTGGAAGGTAATCAATGGCCGAATAGAATGTTGTTGAAAAAAAAGTAAATTTGGGTGCTCGGACTAAGGCCGGTACTAGGGCCCTATGTGTATTTTACATACAACTCGAGTAAATTTCATTCGTTTTTTGTAATTTTTGTTTGATTTGGAAGGTAATCAAAGGCCGAATAGAAAGTTGTTGAAAAAAAAAATGTGGGTCCTTGGACTAAGCCGCTACTAGGGCCCTATGTGTATTTTACATATAACTCGAGCAAATTTCATCCGTTTTTCGTAATTTTGGTTTCATTTGGAAGGTAATCAAAGGCCGAATAGAATGTAGTTGAAAAAAAATTATAATTTGGGTCCTCGGACTGAGGCCGATACTAGGCCCTATGTGTATTTATACACAAAAAATTAAAATTTTAGGGCGATTTGAAATTTTTGTTTCATTTGAAAGGAACGTCGTACGGGGCTTCGTAATTGCGCTATGCGCAATTTTTAAGATGTACACATTACATAATAATTTTACTTTAACTACATTAACCGGCGCAATAGGCTTACGGTCAAAGTAGGGTGACAGACGCACTAGGGTCACATACGCAATAGATATACGGGTTTGTACGGGGCTCAGTCGCAGCAAACGCTCCGACTGTTCTGATGGCTCGTTTTAGGGTTAAAATATCTCTCGATTTTGTGACTAACTTTCTGTAATATTACTTTATAGGTTGCAGAAGCTTGTAAGGATAACAAAATTTGATGTGAAGACTACAGAATCAAAATAGAATATATTTTGCGTTCAAAATATGTGAAGTTTTTGCGACGCATATTGTAGTCGATCGTTACCTTGGGAAACATCCCATACACTTGGACAAATAGAAGCAAATTATTCAAGTTTGACATATTTCGCACAATTTAGTTTAATAAAGACATCCACGTTTAGTAAAGTCAACAGAGGCAATATGGGAAGCGGCAATTAAATTCCGCCATAAGTTTTTAAATATTCAAATTAAATAAACAAACAAATTGTAGTCGAGGAGATTAAAGTTAAATTGAGCAGGAGGTGTTCAGCAAGTTCGTCACAAGAATTTCGAACGAGTACGTTACCAACGTGGATACATCGAGGAACCCTTTATTTTAGTTGATCTCACTCTTATCAGCAATAAAAAATTCACAAAAAACTTTAAAAAAGCAAAAAAGAACGATAAAATTTCGTTGATTTAGGGAAGACTTCCACTAAAGTCGCTCCAAACCTTTGCAGTGAAACTGATCCAAGGACAGTTCAACGAATCGAATGAGGTATAACTCAATAATATTCGTGGTCTGATTTTGTTCGATGTTTTGGCGACATCACTCTTAATAGAAACTGACGACGTCGCCAAAATGTTTTAATTGCGAGAGCAGAGTCAAGTTTAGAACATCAATAAATTATGCTTCCGTCACGAATTGTATTTTTGATATTTTGAAAAAAGGACTTCACGCCCTCTGACTATAACACAAATATCCATTCGCCATAAAAATAGTTTCTAGCGCAGACATCAAAATAATGAAAATGTATTTCCGACCGAGTCAATGTTAAGGAAACAAAATTCATTTCATAATTGAACATTTGGTCGTGGAAAGAGTACCAATTCGGCCCTTCGGCGCTCTCTATAACTGAACTATATTTTGTACAATCATCTCCATCAAGTTAAACAGTTTCGCTTTAAAAATATTAATAAATTTCTCCTCAAAAAGAAAATAATTTCTTCTACTCGTCCAGACCGTTAAAATGAGAATTTTCTTTCTATTCGCTTTGCTGTTGACTTTGTATCCCGATTGGACTCCGTTTGCTGATGCGGCCAAGTGTAATTCAATCGGATTTGGAGGATGCAGCGACGGTGGATGTTATAGCTCGGGTGGATATTGTGTCAACTATGGATTTCCACCGTTTAACGATTGTCGTTGCTTGAGCCGTAATCAATGTTATGCATAAAATAAGAGAAAATCGGAAAACAATAAAAGAAAAATTGTTTCAATTTGATGAAATTAACTTTTTTTAGTCGAATCGAAAAATAGGATCGATAAACTCGGTGTTATCTGTGTTGCAAGAATCGTATCGGCCGAAACGAAATGACTGTACTGTACCCTCCATCCTCTGTGTTTTGGACGTCCATGGTCTTTTCGTTTTTTATACTTCCTCTTTTTACTTGCATTACGTATGATTGCTGTGAATAGGTGGAACTGGATACACCGACATGAATTCTCAAATCAGGAGTTGTGATTGATCAGAGGCTATGTTTTGCGGTGTTGCACAACCATCGAGAATTTCTGCGGTGAAATGAAAACTTAGTCTTGATCACCACTGGTTTCTAGTGGGTTTTCTATTATTGTTTTTAACACGTTGATAACCGCTACTGTTGAACACATTCAAGTTTTTTTTTATTAGGAGGTAACGCATATTGGTTGGTAAAACATGACTTATCCTATCCGATAGATACCTTGGACATTTTTTGGACACTACAACGTGTACAAGAGCAAATATTCGGGGACTTATGAAATGACAGTAGGCTCTGTGCATCTATTGTAAAGACAAAAGATAAAAGATTTGTTGCATGGCAAAGTAAAATAGACCAGGCAGGACCGGTTCATCTTTCAAACGTCAAATAATGGACCTAATACATTGAATGAAAACGAACTCAAATGAACGGAACGCTGGCGTAAATTGAATTAATTTTATTCGCAAAATAGAAGACTACTAGATAATTCAAGTCCCTAGTCAAATCAAGCGCTACTGCTTATACTAGTTTACTTTAGTCTGTCGTGATTTGTTGTCAACAATCGTCAACGGTTAATTCAGTGCTAATACGAGGTAGTATGACGCAGCGTAGAGAAATTTTATTTCCGAACCTTGTTCTTCCACCCACATAAAAACCATGGCTGTAAACATTGGGAGGTCACGTAGATATATATACGAAAGTTTGTTATGCAAAATCACCAGAATTGGTGTGTTTTTCGGGTAAAATTTTTGTTAAACTTTCGCGTATATTCCACATCAGCTGCCATTTGTGACGCATATCTTTTTGCGTGTCGAATCTGTAAGCGTCACCTACACCGATATCAGTTCTTTTGTAAGTGGATAACAGGACTTGCGTCACACCTCCACCAGAGCCGGGTTAACCATATGGGCTTGGGGGGGGGGGGGCCCGGCCCACTGGCGCTGGAAAAAAGTGGCGCTGGAATTTTAATCATGATGACAGAAAATTGTTCTTTTGTGTACAAATTCGTTATGCTCAAATGTGAGAAAACATTGGGTTCTTCCTGAGTATAATCGAAATTTTGGTCAGTCTGTCACAAACTCGCAATCAAAATGTATATGGTAGAAGTTCAGACCACAGAGCCTAATGTTAACATTCAAATTCATCTAAATTATGTCCTCCGCAAAGTATTGTTTCGACGTGAAGCTATATATGTTGAGATGAATCGTTGTTGTGTAAAACCCCAGTCAACATTTATGAGGAAAACAAGTAAACTTTCGAAAATATTCGAGTAACATTTGAAGAAAAATAAAACAGTCAGAACCATCATTTGGTGTCAAAGTATCTGCTTGGCAAACGTACTTCCAAGGATGAGTGAGGTAGAACTGAAAGTGAACAGTGCACGGTGCGACTGAACAACTTTTTTTTTACAAGTTCGTAAACATTAGGTTACTCGTCGGGAAATCGTTTTTCTATATCGCTCAAATGAAGTACCGAATTCTACAAAAATTGCTGACAGAATTAGTGATATAAAAAAACTACGACTTTTGGAGGCATGCCGTAGAACAATTTTTTGCTTAAAATGATGTTATCTATCGATAAAAAGAAAGCGTTCGTACGCAACAATTTTTTTTCGTCACTTTCAGCAACACAAGGAAAATGTATGGAGAAACGTCGTTTTTATCACTTTTTTCGAACATGCACAAGCAGCCGATTTTGAGCCAGAACAAAAAAGTTTTGTTTGGTTCCCAAAAACAATTTCCCGACGAGAAACCCAATGTTTACGAACTTGTCAAAAAAAGTTGTTCAACCGCACCGTGAGTGTAGCAAACTAATTTATGGCACTGTAAAAAAATTGGGACGAAAATTTTCATACAAAATATCACTCTATTTGCCAGCTGTCCCTATGCTTGACGTTACACTTGGCCAAAAAATACAGATTTGCGTTGCAAAGCAGTCCAATTCGAAAAATCCAAACCGCGAACTGAGAAAGTTTTCGATGACAATTGTGTTTTCTAGAATTATTACTTCACCACACAAACCTAAATTTTTCAGTGAAAAACAATGCATTTCGGCATTAAAGGTTGGTTCCATCCTTCCAAGAAAGGCTCAACTGCAAAATTATTCTCGAAAGCATACTTGTCCTCCACACAGATGCAGCCTAATTCTTTACACTGAGATGACTCGTTCTCAACCTCAACAATCAAAAACACTCTGTCTGATGATAGGCATTTTTGACGCTACATTCTCACCAAAAAAAATATTTTATAAGAAAAAGTCGAAAAAATTATTTTATTCCATAGAAAAATCGAATGGCATGGAAAAGCAACGAAAATGACTACAGTGAACGACATCTCAAATGTCTCACTGTCAAATTTTTCTGAGAATTTGATTGTGTCATTGGAAATTCACAATGACATTCTCTGAAAAAAATGACAGTGAGACATTTGAGATGTCGTTCACTGTAAGTTAGAATTTAAAAAATGTTAAGTGGTCGCCCTTCTATATGTTCCTCGGTTATTCTAAGTTTAGTAACCAATAAATTTGTCAATTGGTTGTACTTCACTTCATTACGAAATTATTATCGTCCGAATGGATTGTACAATTAGGCGTTTTTACTGTTTAGAAATTTGTGATTTTCATTCAAGTTAACATTTTTCATTTGTTTGTTTGAAAATTTTAGATCGAAAACTTCTAATTTTTCCCTTTTTTATCATCATTATCAATTAGAACTTAAAAATTTCTAATTTTCTTCTTACTTTTGCTCGAAATCCTACTAAATTCCTTAATAAGGTGGCTTAATGTTGCATGTGAGGCCTGATCATGAACCAATTTGAGGGAATACAAAAACACAATATCCGTCAAAAATTTAAATTTTGGTATTGGCGCTAAATTATCACTTGGCCCATGGCGCTGGAAACGTTAATCCGGCCCTGACCTCCACTGTAAGTGGTTTTGGGCGATAAAGATTATTCTAGTCCTCGTAGTGTCTTCAACAATGCATCCTTCTTCCATTAACTTACCAATTACACTACGAATCAAAGTGACTAGAACTGTTTCTGATTACAGCTCGATTCAGGTGGACTCGAAACGAAAAGGCTAAATTCTCAATCTATAATCGCACCACACTTTGAATACTGCGCATACTCTCTTTTCGTTTGCAGAAACTTCAGGATCGAGCAATGCGAATGACGCTAAGGTACCACAAAGGAACAAGGACAATCTCTCTTTCTTGATTTATTTTAATCCCGACAAAGTGCCGACAAATGTTTCACATATAATTACACTTTAAAAAGGTATTGATGATTTGACAGGATTGCAGACACAGTTCACCGGATCTTCAATATAACCAGGTGGACAGGTAAATCTACCGCAAGGTGGTCGTATTGTTGTAACTGGATGACAGACACAAAGCCACGGATCTTGAACATAGCCAGGCCGACAGGTGAATCTCCAACAAGGTCGCTGAGTTGTAGTTGTCACAGTAGTTGTATGGCAAACACATTTCACCGGGTCTGGAATAGTACCTGGAGGACAGGTAAATCTACCACAAGGTAGAAATGTACTGCCTGTTGGACCTGTTGTTGTTCCCTCTCCAATCGGATTCGCTAAAGAGCCATAAACTGCTTGTAGCAGAATAAACAATTTTAAAAATTTCAATTCCATCGCGGAAAATATACTGAATCTGAGATACGCAATCATTGACATAATATAGAACGTGTCTATCTAATCATATTTTGTGCTTCAATGGTCGATAAATGAATATCACTGATAAATAAAGTTCAAAAACAGATCCAGCCGGCACAACAACAGGCCCACAAACGAGTTATTTCTCAAAGTAATTTTTCTGAGAGTTCGTTAAATTCAACGAATAAAAGGTATGGGGGAAGACTCTCAGCATAGTCCGAAGCAAAGCCTATCTTAAGAGAATTAGATTCTTGAAAAGTCTTTTTTTTTTATACCAACATTGCCTTCGGGCTCGGCTCGGGCACCAACTTTATATATTCAAAACTGGTTATATCACTACCTTGCCTTCGTCCTTAAATTCCTTTAAATAAGCCACTGTGGCCTTAACACCATTGCTACTTCAATGCAAACTGCATCATCAATGACATTGCGACAACTAAGCGCTGAGGCACCGTACACCTGTACCGGATTCGAAATTGTACAATGAACGTAGGAAGTAATCAATTACATCTCACTCGTCAAATTAACCGATATTAAAGTTGATAATTGATTAACAGGTTCCGGTAAGATAAAGGAGACACACGAAAATAAACACAAGTCAAACCTCTTGTAGCTTTAATTGTTACTGAAGTGGCTTTTCTGCAATCTGCGATAGTCGCTGGTATCAAAAGCACTACAGATACAATGGATTTTCATGAATCGTTCGACACGTAGCGCAACGATTCTGGGACTTTTGTTGGTATTTGCATCGAATAACGAATGTTTCAATATAAATGTGTAGGCTGGAAGTGCTCAATGTCCAACAATAGTTATTTGCGTAACAAGGGAGACATTTATTTTTCTTTGGCGTTGCATAGAGGTTTGTAGTCCGAGAGGCAAGGAATAAATGCTACAATCCCACAGGCGAAAAGAAACTTTCTACCGAGTTACGCAAATAAAAATGAGAAGAGGCATATTTACGAAAACTGAATTTCGTCTAACAAAAATTAACTAAAAATGGAAACCTTTCTGTCATTGTTCGATATTATGATCCATGTTCAAATTTGGATGTTTACAATTCTCTCTGCTCTCTCGTAATATAATTGCGGCGACGTATAATGTACCAATATGAGTGGTAACGGTAGCTTTTGCTATTTATGTTAATGGTAACAGTTGTACCACTACCACAAATAGTTGACAGTTAAAAATTTGTTTTTATTTCAAACTGCAACATTGTGTTATTGCGTTAGACTCGAATTATTATAAATTGGAAAGGTTTGTGAACGTAATTATCAAAATGTGTGCATAGTTGCAGTTTACGTTATATTTTACAGTTCGCAATGATGGATGTCGAAGAACCAATCGATTATACTGGATCATTGTACCGATTCATTGCCGTTTACCAGCGAAAAGAATTCATTGGACAAAAAGCCATGAATGAAGATATTGAGGAAGAGGTCGGTGGAGATAACTGTCAGCAGGTGTTGGATGTCATCTGGGCTAAGATCAACCCATGGATTAAGCGAGAGGTTGTCGTCGACGGAGACAATTTTCGCTTCGCAGAAAAAGAGACGCCAGATCGAGAGGAAATCGCCAAGTTCATCATATTCCATGATAAACCTGGCAAGAAAAACTATTCCGTGGGCCAGATGACCTCTGACGTTATACGAAAATTGAGAGACAAGCATGTACATGTTTTGGTACATGTGTATGGCAAAGCTATCTCATCGAAAGGCATACATCAAAAGATGACGTCGGCTATATTGCAACCAGTCGACAGAGATAGAGCTGGCGCCCATAGTACGGTAATGTTGACCGAATTGGCAAAACAGCTCAAAGAAATACATGGGCACTACTTGTCTGGAAATATGTCATCGTGGACCATGTGGGCAAACGCAATACATTCGGCTCCAGCGAACCGACATCAATCAATGGTAAACGAACTGCCACCTGCTCATTTGGTCCATTTATTTCGTTCCGTCCCAACATCCGAAACCGAACGTATGCGTTCAACCCAACATGGGTTACA
The DNA here is from genome assembly GCF_014529535.1 of Bradysia coprophila. Lineage (NCBI taxonomy): Eukaryota > Metazoa > Arthropoda > Insecta > Diptera > Sciaridae > Bradysia > Bradysia coprophila. Next base: position 363,850 of record NW_023503496.1, on the reverse strand, counting down.
GGTTGCTGGCAATCTGAATGACCTGTATTTGGAAAATGTCAAAACTTTGCGGCAGGAATTTACTAAGATGAAAGAAGATGTCAACAGAATGCTCGATCTGTATGAAATCAGATTAAATGCCACTGAAGATATGTTGACAGCGAACAGATCATTGGTGCATTCAATGGGAGGCCAATTGGACGTCGAAGTTACCGCGGTGAGTTTGCAGGAGGAAAGACAAATAACGGATATGGAAGATTGCGACCACAATTGAATGTTCGTTTATTTTCATATCGGTCATCATATCACTGAATTACTATTGGGACCATGTAAATATTACATTTAATGTAAATACGATTGAACTGAATACAACGCAATTGCTAAAAATCTGATGTTGAGGTGCAGAAGGCTAAAAATGAAATGAGAATCGGTGGGTTATTGCGCCTTTTATATAGTACTTTTCCAGATCACTTTTTCACTTTCCCGAAACCGAAATCCTTTACATTCTGCTGGTAAGCGACTTCCGGGTCAAATTTTCCGTTCATCACGTATCCACATTTTTTGAATATTTTCGTGCACGGAAACTTTCTCATTACTGTGAATTCCTCGTTCACCAAGATCTCCATATTGTTTCTACTTCCAGCATGTTTGCGTTTCAAATGTTTTTTTATATAGCCGAACACGTACTCTATCGGATTGAAGAACGGGGTGTATGCGGGTAAGAATATAGGAATTATTCCAATCGATCGTAAATAACGAATGATACTGGGGTGGCAATGAATCTTCGCACCATCCAATATCCATACCGAATTGAAACCGGGGTATTTTTGACAACTTCCGGAAAGTGCAAAATCCCTGCAATTGTCAAAAAATTTCAATCGGTTGAATGTCCCCTCCGTCACGTAAGTATCGAAAATTCCGTTCTGTCCTAAGAATGTCAATATTGACATTCGCGGCTTTCTGTTGAACTCGCCTCTATAAATAAGTTTTTCGCCCACAACACCATACCCTTTCGTTCGTATAAGACCTTGGCTGTCAACTGCAACCTCGTCGAGAAAAACCAAACTGCTGTAGTCCCAATTGATACAATCCAATTCAGCCATGAATCGGAAGATTTGCGAATCCTTGATTTGGATGGCCCTTCGCTCTAAAGTTTTCCATGACATATTATTGTCATGAAGGATCCGGCAAATATGTGATGTCGAAATGCTGATGTTGAACTGAAGCTGAAACTGGTACTTAGCTTCGTCGAGGTAGAGCACGGGGTTTTCGTAGTATAAATTCATCAGCCATTGCCGTTTATCCTCGTCGAACTTTCTTGGTATTCCAATTCTTGATGGATGAACAACAGTGCCGGTATTCTCGTAGTAGGATATCCAATTTGTAACTGTGGAGACACTTTTGTGGTATGTCTGCGAAATTTGGGTCTTGCTTCGCCCCAAAAAGTAGTATGCATATAGAGCATACCACTTAACTTCATCTGAGGCGTGTTTATTGGTAACGTTCGTCAAAATTTGAGCCATATTTAACAAAATTTCAAGTTTTAATTAAGCACGAGTCAATTTAGGTTAATGTTTACAAAATTTTGACGGATGAAATAAATTGAGAGAAAAGAGAGCCGTCGCAATTTCTTCGCAATTATTCAGCGCAATAATAATTTTCTCAAAGCTCCAATTTTGAATAGCGAAACCATATTTAATTAAAAATAAAAACTTATCGAGTCATTGCTGGGCAATATATTTTATTGTATAGAGTGTTTAAGTGAGAGAGATGGCGAAATGACAACCTATTGTTCCTTCTCTGGGTCTGATGTCAGATTCTTTTGTATTATCGATGACAGCAGACCCCGAGTTGATTTTTCATCTCGCTCTACTTAAACACCGTATACGTGTTGATAAGCCGGTACTTATTGACTTTTCTTTGATTGTATTTGAGAGGGTAAATGAGTAATTACTGTCAGTATAAATTCCGCTGTCTAGATGGATAAATTGAAGTAGATGCTTCATGAATTGAAGTAAGTGCTACACGAATTCTTGTACATAGGTATGTGTAGCATCAGTTAGTTGGTGAGTTCGACATATCAACACTATTACAATAAAATAATTCGTCACTCTGCGAGAGCCTCGAACAGTGCCGGACTGGCCCTATGGGAATTCGGTGCGATCCCGAAGGGCCTTTTGCCTGACTCGGGCCAAGTCCCGAATGGGCTTTTTCAGAATTTTTACATTAAGAATGAAGAAGCGACATCTTAAAAAATTATTATTTAGAAATAAGTTTGTAACATTTCGTTTGAAAAACTATTTGCGCTCGGGTGATTACCCGACTAGGCCTAACATCGAAAAAATTAAAACATTCTGTTTGAAATACTATTTGCGGGTGATTACCCGACTGGTGAGTGGACCTAACATTAAAAAGTTGGAAACGTTCCGTTTGGAAAACTATTTGCGCTAGGATGATTATTTAACTGGACCTAAAATTGAAAAGTATGTAACATTTCGTTTGAAAAACTCGACTCGATTGAAAAGTGTGAAAGTTTTCGTTTAAAAATTGATTGCGCTCAAAATCTTAAAACGTTTTGTTTAAAAAACCAGTAGCGTTCGGGTGATAACCCGACTAGCCCCCACCTAACATTGCGAAATTTCAAACGCCTCGTTTGGAAAACTTTTACCAAATAGTCGTGAAATCTGTTAATTTCGGCGCAATAGTGGAAGTTGGATTACTTATGTTTCGAAAAATGTGAGAGCGATTTAAATTTAATATTTATTTGCTTTATTATATCAACTCCAATGAAGCTCACAATATTTCCTAGTTACGTTGAACCTAAATTAATTTGTTTAAGAATTTGCTGTTACATTTTGGGGCGCGAAAATTTATGGAAGTTTTGATGTGTTAACGAGGTCAAGCCATTTTTCACTATATTTCAATTTTAATCTCATTTACCGGCAAAAATATCGCAAAAAATGATTTTGATCCACACAAACCAAACTTCAAAAGCCACCCAAGCCAATAGAATTTTTTGTGAGAAAAAAGTTTTTTAACAGAGTTCTACGCTTTTTTTGGCTAAACCCTCTACCGAAATACATCTCCCAGGACTTGGTCTCAAATTAGCTAAAGTCACTCAAAAACATAAATTTTTTGTTAGTTTTTTTTTTTAATTTAGAGATTCAGTACTTTTTCCACATTCTTCGACATTTGAAAATTATAGTTTTTGGAAATCACACATAAATAAATTGTAGTTCTAAATCACTATATTGGAAGTTTTTGTCGTTAGCTGAGTCACACCACAAAAACGTTTCGTAATAAAGAAAATCACTGCCAAAACTAAAAAAATTTAAAAATGTTAGTTTTCGGAAATAACACCGACAAATAAGGAATTTGAAAAAAAGGAAATCACATAGCCGAAGTAGGGAAAATCGAAAATTGCAATTTCAGAAAATCACACAGCCAAAATTGTAGTTCCAGTGAATCACACATCCGGAATGAGCCTAATGAATTTTTTATTTTGGCTATGTAATTGGTGCTCTAAAACTAGTATTTTCAAATTCTATTATACTTTAGCTGTGAATCAAATTTTCAAATTTTCTTATTTGAATGAGTGATTTGCTGAAAGGAAATTATATTCGACCAATATTTTTTGATCGACGACCATTGGAATTTTTCCTTTTACAAATATTTTAATTCTCGCTACCGTTATTATCATCAAATTGGTACCAATCAGATGGAAATATTGGTAAATGGAATTATTTTTAACGCTCAACCCAAAACTAATAACGTTCGATTATTACCATCCATTTGCTGAAACTAAAATTTTTAAATAATATTATTTTGGTTATGATTTCCTAAATTATTTCCTATGTCCTACGTCTTTTCCTAATTTATATATATTTTTGATCGTTTTTAAATTTTTTCTTTTCGAGGCTTTATTTCCTGGATTTTGTCTGAATATATTTCTGGTAACTAGAATACTGAGGATACGGCACAATTTAAAGATACTAGTTTACAGTCTGTTTTCGAACAATTTTGAAATTCTCAAGCAAGTACTTAACATTGCACAGGTCATAAAAGGGAGTATATTGTCCTGGTGCAAGGTTGCAGTATGAAAATATTGAAACACATTGTACTTAATTTATTGTAGCCGTGATTGTCGTAGGCGAAATATATGTATCAACTTAAAACATAATAATGCCACAAATGAATAATTTGCTATTTTCGAAACATCGACAACAATTGTTTCTTTTATTTTTTTGTTACTTTTAATTCAGTATATATATTAGTGTGGTTGGCCCTGGACCATCAGGTCGTTTCAGATTGCTTTGCGACCTTGAGTACTTGAGTTTTCAAATAATTAAAAGCTCTAATTTCTATTAACGAAAAATAAGAAAATCGATCCTTCTTTCATATCTGTACAACAACACCTCCAGGCATTACGGTCAATGTTCGTAGAATGAATTAACATTTGAATTAAACATTGGCGATAATGTGAAATTATTTGCATGAACGTCAAAATAATTAAATAGATTGGTAATAGAATAGTTATCTTAAACATTTTTTCAAGAATCAATCAGTATTTCAATGTCGAATGTCCTCGTAATTACTTAATTTTTAAATGAAATCGAACTAAAGAATATTTCCTAGAGCTTATAAAACTCAGAGTCCCATGGGCCTAGTACGAAATGGTCCCCCGAAAAGTTGGGCTTTTGGAACTTTTCCCCGAAGGGCTTTTTGGCAGGGACTAAAGTAAGGATTTTTTTCGGTGTAGCCACATCTTGTCAGGGGCCCATGTTTTTGCTCTCAAGGGGCCAAATATAATTTTTAAAACCAAACTTCTCAGGCGAATAAAGGAGTAGTCACAGACTTTATTTCAATTATGTTCCTTAACTGGGATCACTGGTTTTAAGATTTGACACTAAAAACAAAACGTTGTTCCTAACTTATGCTAAGAGGCTTTTTTAGCGAACTCGATTCCAGAACTCGCCTCCGGCTCGTGCTGGAAACCTCTCATTCGCTAAAAAAACCTCTTAGCATGCGTTAGAAAAAATACTGTTTTGAATTTGATGGAAAATGTCGTTGGCTCAATGCGAAGTCATTTTAGGATTCATTTTAATTTTTAAAATTTTCTCAAGTTTCTTAATTTTTTTTGAAGAAAAAGAAATCGCGAGCGGAGCGAGCGAATTTTTTGTTACATACACGGAATTTTGAAAACCGACACATTTTCTGTTTCTTTGTTTTACTTGAGTTTCTGATTTCTCCATATAAAAATACACGCAAAAATCACAAAAAACCAGTAAACCACGAAACAGAAAATGTGTCGCTTTTCAAAATTCCGCGAGTGTAACACTGACCTTTGATGATGCAAAAATAGGCAACTGCACAACTCTTAAAGTGTAAATGAATCTCTGATTTGAGCAAATAATTATTATTTAATGGAAAAATGCGGTGCAGGCAAAATTTTTTTTAAATTCCTTGGTTTGTGCAGCCTACAGGGAATCTTCTGACCAAAAGTAGTTATAATTCATCGGGTTAAACCTAGAGAAGGGATTTGGGTAAAAACGTTTTCGGTAAAACCGGTAATACCGGATCCCAAATACCAGTTTTACTAGCTTGAATACCGGTTTTTTACAGGAATAGAAAAAATTACCATCGTAATTTTCTTGAAAAAATTTCAACGAATGAAAATGAATAACTTTGATAGCCCTTTGCGTTGTGATATTGTAAATTTAAACTTCATCTATTCCTTCCTAGAAATTCTACACTAAGAAGATGTGATCTCCCGCATTCATAGCTGCGGAATGTAAGCGATTATGAACTTTTGGAAAAGTCGAAACCATTGATCTTATCAGTGCCGGACTGGCTCAAAAGAGCCCTTCGGGCGTTGTATGAAGATTTTTTTTCAAAAGGCCATTCGGGAATCGCACTGGATCTTATTTAAACATCTCAAGCGTGTCAAGTCTCAAATTGAAAATCACATGAGATAAACTCTATCGTTAATTTTTGTAAGAAAAAATGAGGACTCAGACCCAATTTGAATTTGTGTAGCTGCTTGAGAGATGTTTTGATTTCATTGAATGTCTATCAATTTTGTATAAACGCTTCTGCAGATTAAATCCACAGATCTTAAATTTAGAATAGGTTAAAGTAATTTAAAAAACACGAAAATATAACAGAATGAAGGTACGCTTCTCCATGGTGTCTGCTATTACCAAAAACCGGTATTGCTCAAATCCTTCCGGTTTCCTTTCCTTAGTTAAACCTTCTTGTGAAGACGTTTTTTTCAGCGCAGCGGGTAACTGATCGGAAAATATTTTTATAGATCTGTATATTATGTCTGCAAACTTGTAGTTAGAATTTTGGCGTGGTTATTCAAACTTTCGAACTCATGACCGCTGATGGTGTCGCATTCTGCGTCTGAACTCAACAAATTTAACCAATGATTCGGTTTTTGTCTTTAAAGTTATTTTATTTTATAATATTTTATAATATTTTCTTGAAAATGGTTTGATTTCCTCAACAATTGCCATTTGTGACGCAAATTTTGTTGGTAATTTATTGGTTAAATTTGTTGAGTTCAGTCGAAGCATAAATTGCATGGTGATTGGAGCCATAGGGGAAGTCAAATGCTGTAAATATGCTCCTCAGTTAGAAAAACTGTTTCGCCATATGATACAGTGAAATTTCTGTGGTGGCAAACGTCGACGGCAGTGTCGCCACTTTGAGGGCCACTGTCGCCAATTGCCTACACACTTGTTCCTTACTTTAGTCCCTGCTTTTTGGAGCCAGTCCGGCACTGGCCTCGAATAACCATTCTCGCTGGCGCTCGCTCGTTGTGTGTAATATACACTTGAATGGTTATTCTCTGCTTTCCGCAGAGTGACGATAATCTTATATTCCACTCACTTCGTCTAGCCAAGCGACAGATTTTTTTTTCGTTCAATAAATTTGTGAAATTTTGAATGATTGTTTCAGGGACTAAAGTAAGGAACAAGTGTGTAGGCAATTGGCGACAGTGGCCCTCAAAGTGGCGACACTGCCGTCGACGTTTGCCACCACAGAAATTTCACTGTATCATATGGCGAAACAGTTTTTCTAACTGAGGAGCATATTTACAGCATTTGACTTCCCCTATGGCTCCAATCACCATGCAATTTATGCTTCGACTGAACTCAACAAATTTAACCAATAAATTACCAACAAAATTTGCGTCACAAATGGCAATTGTTGAGGAAATCAAACCATTTTCAAGAAAATATTATAAAATATTATAAAATAAAATAACTTTAAAGACAAAAACCGAATCATTGGTTAAATTTGTTGAGTTCAGACGCAGAATGCGACACCATCAGCGGTCATGAGTTCGAAAGTTTGAATAACCACGCCAAAATTCTAACTACAAGTTTGCAGACATAATATACAGATCTATAAAAATATTTTCCGATCAGTTACCCGCTGCGCTGAAAAAAACGTCTTCACAAGAAGGTTTAACTAAGGAAAGGAAACCGGAAGGATTTGAGCAATACCGGTTTTTGGTAATAGCAGACACCATGGAGAAGCGTACCTTCATTCTGTTATATTTTCGTGTTTTTTAAATTACTTTAACCTATTCTAAATTTAAGATCTGTGGATTTAATCTGCAGAAGCGTTTATACAAAATTGATAGACATTCAATGAAATCAAAACATCTCTCAAGCAGCTACACAAATTCAAATTGGGTCTGAGTCCTCATTTTTTCTTACAAAAATTAACGATAGAGTTTATCTCATGTGATTTTCAATTTGAGACTTGACACGCTTGAGATGTTTAAATAAGATCCAGTGCGATTCCCGAATGGCCTTTTGAAAAAAAATCTTCATACAACGCCCGAAGGGCTCTTTTGAGCCAGTCCGGCACTGATAAGATCAATGGTTTCGACTTTTCCAAAAGTTCATAATCGCTTACATTCCGCAGCTATGAATGCGGGAGATCACATCTTCTTAGTGTAGAATTTCTAGGAAGGAATAGATGAAGTTTAAATTTACAATATCACAACGCAAAGGGCTATCAAAGTTATTCATTTTCATTCGTTGAAATTTTTTCAAGAAAATTACGATGGTAATTTTTTCTATTCCTGTAAAAAACCGGTATTCAAGCTAGTAAAACTGGTATTTGGGATCCGGTATTACCGGTTTTACCGAAAACGTTTTTACCCAAATCCCTTCTCTAGGTTTAACCCGATGAATTATAACTACTTTTGGTCAGAAGATTCCCTGTAGGCTGCACAAACCAAGGAATTTAAAAAAAATTTTGCCTGCACCGCATTTTTCCATTAAATAATAATTATTTGCTCAAATCAGAGATTCATTTACACTTTAAGAGTTGTGCAGTTGCCTATTTTTGCATCATCAAAGGTCAGTGTTACACTCGCGGAATTTTGAAAAGCGACACATTTTCTGTTTCGTGGTTTACTGGTTTTTTGTGATTTTTGCGTGTATTTTTATATGGAGAAATCAGAAACTCAAGTAAAACAAAGAAACAGAAAATGTGTCGGTTTTCAAAATTCCGTGTATGTAACAAAAAATTCGCTCGCTCCGCTCGCGATTTCTTTTTCTTCAAAAAAAATTAAGAAACTTGAGAAAATTTTAAAAATTAAAATGAATCCTAAAATGACTTCGCATTGAGCCAACGACATTTTCCATCAAATTCAAAACAGTATTTTTTCTAACGCATGCTAAGAGGTTTTTTTAGCGAATGAGAGGTTTCCAGCACGAGCCGGAGGCGAGTTCTGGAATCGAGTTCGCTAAAAAAGCCTCTTAGCATAAGTTAGGAACAACGTTTTGTTTTTAGTGTCAAATCTTAAAACCAGTGATCCCAGTTAAGGAACATAATTGAAATAAAGTCTGTGACTTGACTACTCCTTTATTCGCCTGAGAAGTTTGGTTTTAAAAATTATATTTGGCCCCTTGAGAGCAAAAACATGGGCCCCTGACAAGATGTGGCTACACCGAAAAAAATCCTTACTTTAGTCCCTGGATTGTTTGGTAACATTATTAAATTCGAGTACATTTTTTGTGCAAGTAGAGATGCATATTGCAGACACTAGTTTGTCTAATATACACGTTGTCCTGGCAAGACATAGGTGTACTGATGAGGCGTGATACGCCGAAATCAGCATCGTTTGTCCTTGTATTCGTCTATTCTTAATGTAAACGGTAACACGTTTCATTTTTAGACCCGTACGAAGTACTGGGGTCTTATAGGTTTACGCATACGCAGGCGTCCCACTAAATTTTGCCTTGTCCGAAATTCGGACATTTCGGACAATTCATAAAAATTTCGGACATTTTCTACAAAAATTTCGGACATTTTTAGACCCGTACGAAGTACTGGGGTCTTATGGGTTTACGCATACGTTTGTAACACGTCGAATTGGACTCCCTGAGTAAGGGGAAACCTATTGTGGTTGTCTAGAGATGCCAAATTCGCGAAAAAAAAAATGTCCGTCTGTCTGCACGATAACTTGAGTAAAACGCATCCGATTTTGAAAATTCTTTTTTTTCCCGTTTGGTAATGTCAAAAGACAGGCTAAGTTCGAAGATGAGTGATTTTGGATCGACCCCTCCCGAGCTGTGGCCCAATAAGTGCTTTACGGTTTTTCGAAGATATCTCCGGACATTTAAACGTTAAACTTGTAAGTGATACGTCAAATAAAAGGTATTTACAATACCGATCGACAAAAAAAAAGTTTATGGAAATCGGATGACCGACTCGTGAGTTAGACCCCTTGGTGTGGAACAGGCACAGGGCGGCAAGCAGTTTTTGCTTGTAGGTCGGCCACATTTGAACATATTTCGTCTGTTTTAGCTTTATTAGATAGGTATTGACCGTACCAATCAGGGAAAAAAAATTTTATGAAATTATGTTCTCCGGAGCGTGAGCTAGGTCTCTTGGAGTGAGCTCTTATCTGGCTACTCGGAAGTACAGTGAACGTGGTGTATTTTGACAATATCTCGAGTAAATTTTGACCGAATTTCATGAATTTTTTGTTTGTTTGAAAGGTATTAACGAATGTAAAGCGTCGGTACTATTTCCGGTCTCCTAACAAAATGGCTGCCGGCGGCCATATTGGATTTTAGTAAAATAGAAATATCTTGGGAAAAATGATACTTAGAGAGTTTCTGTTAACATGGAAATAATTTGTTATGTGTGTGGGGTTTCAGGGATTCCATATACGGACATCTATATATACCTATATACAGCTATATTGAGCTATATACAGGCATATAGAGCTATATAATAGCATATATTTATCTGTGAAATGTTTATTTATAGTGAAATATAGGTAAATAAAGCGGTATATAGCTGTTTAAATAATAATTTATGAAATTTGTCTTCGTACGGGGCTGTCTATATTGCCTCCGGCAATTTAGTTGTATATGATAACAAGGCAAAGAGTGGATAATGTAAGTGATTTTAAAGGGAGAATAGTTTTTCAGCAGAGGAGAAAATGAAGTAAGAGAAATGAAGAGTTTCACATTAAAGGCTTTTGATACGAATAGGTGTTTCGTACGGGTCGGCGTTAGCTATGTTTTACGTTGAAATAAAAAATTTCCAACATTGGTCGGAACAAAGCAATACAACAGCTTAGTAATTTAATATTACCAGACCAGCAATGCAACAATTAGAAATTAATTCACATGAATTAACCTACTGGTCGAAACCATCAGAAAACACTTAATACCTTATGTAAATCCATGCGTGCACTTACCTTTAAAACTCACTTTTCTAAACTAAGACCGAATTAAATTTTAAACAGAGCTAACGCCGACCCGTACGAAACACCTATTCGTATCAAAAGCCTTTAATGTGAAACTCTTCATTTCTCTTACTTCATACTCTTCCTACTAAGAAGCTATTCGCCCTTTAAAATCACTTACATTATCCACTCTTTGCCTTGTTATTCGGTCAAAATTTACTCGAGATATTGACAAATTACTCCACGTTCACTGTACGGCCGAGTAGCCGGATAAGAGCTCACTCCAAGAGGCCTAGCTCACGCTCCGGTGAACCTAATTTCATAAACTTTTTTTTCCGTGATTGGTACACTAGAGACGCTGTTTCGACCTCGGGATTCAGTGGCGGTCAGCGAGTAGCGTGATCTAGCCATCATCAGTTATTTCCACTGATCCCATCCCAAGACAGCAATAAAACTTTCAATTGAACAAGTGCGTCTCTGCTTCACTGTTTTTCACCTCGCGTGATCAAGTTGGGTAAGGGAAGAGCTGTTTGTTCTGTTTGTTTGCTTTTATAACTCGGTTTTGTATTAATAGCCTCGCGCTGTGGGTGAGTTCCAGTGTTGCATTTGGTCCGTTGCCAAATCGCAACGTAAACGAGCCGTCAGAACAGTCGGAGCGTTTGCTGCGACTGAGCCCCGTACAAACCCGTACATCTATTGCGTACGTGACCTAAGTTCGTCCGTCGCCCTACTCTTACCGTAAACCTACTGCGCCCGTAAACGTCGGTAAAGTAAAATTCTTATGAAATGTGTACGTCTTAAAAATTGCGCATAGCGCAATTACGAAGCCCCGTACGACGTTCCTTTTAAATGTAACACAAATTTCGAATTGACCTAAAATTTTAATTTATTGAGTATAAATACACATAGGGCCTAGTATCGGCCTCAGTCCGAGGATCCAAATTTAATTTTTTTTCAACTACATTCTATTCGGTGTTCGATTACCTTCCAAATGAAACAAAAAATGCGAAAAACGGATGAAATTTGCTCGAGTTATATGTAAAATACACATAGGGCCCTAGTAGCGACCTTAGTCCAAGGACCCAAACTTATTTTTTTTTCAACAACATTCTATTCGGCCTTTGATTACCTTCCAAATGACACAAAAATTACGAAAAACGAATGAAATTTACTCGAGTTCAGTGTAAAATACACATAGGGCCCTAGTAGTGGCCTTAGTCCAAGGACCCAAATTTAATTTTTTTTCAACAAAATTCTATTCGGCCTTTGATTACCTTCCAAATGAAACAAAAATTACGAAAAACGGATGAAATTTGCTCGAGCTATATGTAAAATACACAAAGGGGCCCTAGTAGCGGCCTTAGTCCAAGGACCCAAATTTAATTTTTTTTTTTCAACAACATTCTATTCGGTGTTCGATTATCTTTCAAATGAAACAAAAATTACGAAAAACGGATGAAATTTACACGAGTTGTATGTAAAATACGCATAGGGCCCTAGTAGCGGCCTTAGTCCGAGGACCCAAATTTAATTTTTTTTTTCAACAACATTCTATTCGGCTTTTGATTACCTTCCAAATGACACAAAAATTACGAAAAACGAATGAAATTTACTTGAGTTCTATGTAAAATACACATAGGGCCCTAGTAGCTTTTCACTTCTAAGGCCCTAACTCACGGTCCACTCACCCGATTTTAAAAAACTTTTTTTTCCTGGATTGGTATTGACAATACCTATCATTTGCCGTGTCATTTACATTTCCTTCGTTTATTTTGCCATAAATATCACCAAAAGACCTTAAATCACTTAGGTGGCCCTAACTCACGAAGGGCCGACCCGAATATGCCCATCTTCGAACTTAGCCTCACTATTTTGACTATCTTTCAGGGAAAAAAAAATTTTTTGAAATCGGATTTGATTTACTCAAGATATCGACGTGACGGACAGACGGACAGACGGACAGACGGACAGACGGCCCAAATTTTTATTGCGGATTCGTTATCTATGAACATAGGCAAACACTTTGCCCTTACCGTCTGCTTCGAATTCCATCAATTACACACGGCATCGTAATCCTATAAGCCCCTTCGTACTTCGTACGGGGCTAAAAATACCATATGCTCTGTAACAAGGGTATCAAACGATTCCGCACGCAAAATACGAAATATTACCGCAAATATCCCCCTGACTAAATCATTCACTCTGTCTTATCATTGTGCGCATATTCCATGAATGAAATGAATGGGAAAAAATGAACAGATTCAACAGGTTGACTTTTGAATGGAAAACACACAGCAATATAAGCAAATCCATCTGTATCCGTCTCATTCACACTCTCGCATTCCGTTTGTCAAGCTCGATTCAATACAAAGAGGAAAGAACACCAACGGCAACATTGGTGAAAGTCTTCGAGTTACACACATTATACCTCTGGTGTGAAGGCAAAGCAAAAAAAAATTCATTCGAATTGTGTGGCTCAATCATGGCGAACAGTACGTGGCACGTCTACGGTACCATTTTCGTGTATTTATTTATGTGTTTCGTGTGTCAAAATGTGATAACACAATCAGATAGTCGACCGTGGTACGAGTCCCTTCCGGCTGTTGCAATGGACTACAAAGTGCACATCGATGCGGGCAAAGAGGACTGTTATTATCAATACGTACAGCCGGGTGCAACATTTTATGTCAGCTTTCAGGTAAATTTTTGTTCGAATTTTTATGGGGACCTTAGCCGATAGAAGTGGCGAGAAATTCGGTGGATTTGGGGTGGTTTAATTCGGCGAAGAAGTTTAGTAGAGGACACTTGTATGATCCAAATACACAAAAAAAAATTGCTAACAAGACAATAACATGAATTGAACGGCACACATACATCTGTCTCGCTCTGTTCGTACGGGTTTGTTTCATAAATTTTTTGTTCATAACACGTCAGTGTTTGTGGCAACCGTAAGTCAACAAAACAAATTCCAGTTTTCTCAGAAGAGCCTCTGTTATCAACACTGACTTTGATAAGACGAAATTCTAATTGATAAACTCGTTCGTGTAGATCTACGATAGCCCCGAGACTTGCTTTCATTTTTCAATTTTCTAACACTCGAATTTCGGAATTTAATCACTCCAAATAGAGACTTGTAGACTTCATGTCCGTTACCGAAGTATTAGTGTAGGAATTGTAGTTGGAAGGTCTCGCTTCATTGGGTTTTCTTTTGTGAAGTTCTTGGGAATGACCATGGTGGGAGTCATTACCAAATTTAGATTCAATCACTCTACATGGGATCTTAATGTATGGAACGGGTGTCTTTCATAGACAGCTGTTCAGACTATTGACACTCCCCGGATATCATTGATCCTCAACCTCCAGCCAAGAGTTTAGTGTTCCACGTCACAAAGAACGTTTATGCTTCCACAGCACCCATCTGCCACTGACACAACACGAAAATTATGTCAAATAGAGGTCTGCAACCTCTCTGGTTTCATACAAAAAGATTCTGTCTCCAGACTCTGGAGTCCAGAGAAACGATAAGTTGGTACGCCTGTGGCATATAAATTCTCTCACATTCCATCCCATAAGAGCCAAGTGTCATTCACATGTTCCTTCTATCTTTCCACAGGCGTACCAACTTATCATTTCACTGTCTGTCTCTCTATGCATGGATCCCCACTTTCAGGTGAATTTAGTTTCGTTGTGTTGCACACATATTCGTTTACGTCAAGTTGCAACTAGTGATGAGGTGACTTCGATTCCATACAAACTGAGCAGGTGCAACAACATTAGTCTTAAGAAATTGCGATGCTGGCAACATTACAAAAATGAATTGACCTCAAAGTCGGGATCCACAATACCTCTGATCCGCTGAGGGTTTGCATTACCTTCAGTGTTAATACACTTTGACCTCCCCAAAGTTTACAGTCTCGGTGTGGGGTGACATGCACTCAAAAACAAACCAAATGCAAAGTTTTGTGAATACCAACATACACGTCACTACCACCAGAGAGCAAATAAGAACAGTCAATACATTAAAGACTTTGACATAACATCTGTGTTGTTTCGGTGCTAGGGGGCTGCTATCATATTTCGCATTCCTAAAGAAGTATTTCGATGTGCCGCTAATAATTTGAGACTATTTTGGGGCGTAGCTAAACACCTCTTAACATATGGCGTTACCTCGCTATTGCATTACATCACAGATGTTGGGAAAGTAATTCATTACAAGAGGTGAAAACTTTGTGATAAATGCAAACTGACAAGTGCATTTGTTGAGCACAAGCTTCGGTGACTGTCTTTTTAACAAGTGCAGAGCCGAAGGCGAGGTATACAACTACACTTGTCGAAAAACAGTTAGTGAAGAAAGTGGCTCAGAAGCACACGATTGAGTTTACGAGTAACACAAAGTTGTTTCCGAATTGATGAATCACGTAGCACTGTGCAGTATCCAATGTATTCTGGTTTACTGCTTGCCCCCCTGCGAAAGTTGATTATCACAAAGGAATTTACGTAAATTGAACCGAAAATATGCTGCATGTAGTGGATTGCCCTTCATTTTCACAGTGGACAAACTACTACGTAATGGTCAACTTTCTCATGGCGCAGGCAATAAAATTGTTTTCACTTTTGAAATTCCAACAAGGACTAAGGAGAAGTCGTTTGGTAGGCCTGCCTAAATGCCGGAGACTCTGTAGAATATTGAAAAGGGAAAAGGTTCGAATGACCCACCTTGGTTTCAGCTATAGATCTAACAGATCATATTCGATGTACTGTCTCCTAGCATTTTAATCTGTCTCCGCGATATAACGATAGTCAATGTCAACTTAGTCCCCTCGCTGAAAATGTTCACATTCCAATTTCAAATCGCAGGTGATCCGCGGCGGTGACGGCATGGCTGGATTTGCCGTACGCCATCCAAGTGGTCAAATAGTCCATCCATACCAATGGCAAGCGAATTCCGAATATACGGATCAAACGTCCACTGGCGGCTACTATGGCGTTTGCATCGACAATCAATTTTCGAGATTTGCCGGTAAACTGGTGAACATGTACATAACTGTGATAAAGTACGAAGAATGGGACAAATATGCGAAGGAAATCGAGGCCCTCCAGTTGGACATGCAGAATTTTACGGTGAGAATGGAGCTGGGTGGACGAGTGCATTTGTTGAATCAAACATGTAAAAAAAAATCTTTTTTCATTAGTCGGTTGTGCATGTGGTCGAGAAGAACATCAACGATATGCTGCAATTCCAATCGTACAGTCGCAGCCGGGAATCGAGAGACATGGCTCTGTTGTTGGACAACAATTCGTACATTCAAAATTGGTCACTCACTCAGATAGCGGTCATCATATTGACGTGTACCGTTCAGGTGTACTTTGTCCGGAAATTGTTCGACATTAAGTCCGGCAGTAGTCGAAGTCGAATTTAGAGACGTGGATGGGTTTGATTGTCCCACAAAGATTTCTCGTTTTTTTTTGTACTTATATGCATTTTGATGTTGAGATTCTGTTGATTTTGCAAGTCTTTTTTTATTACTAGAGTATGAGATCTAACGGTTCTGCTGTTGCACAAAACAACCGGAAAAAAATTATTTTTCGATTCTAATTGTAACGTTAATTTATTGATGGAAAATTCGTCCAAATAAACCTGTTGAATGGATCAAAGTTTTATAAATGGCGGCGTTTCATTTGTGCGGACCTGCAACGTTGAGATTATGGAGATCAGTGGGAGAGATTCTTTTGAAAAACAACCTACCAAAATCGGACGCATTTTCCAGTGCACCCATATATGTGCCAAGAAAGGTATTCGACCCTGGAAGCCAAAACCTCTTTCAAAAAAAATCCTCGACGCTTTATGATGGAAGGCGTAATCAATGAAAGTGTAAAACAGGTATGGTCTATTGTCCGCCCGGAGGACATAAAAATTTGATTTTCGTACTTAAACGCACTCATTTTCATATTAGTTTGACATAAAATGTGAGTGCGTTTAAGACGAATTCGCCGATCGACCATACCTGTTCTAGACTTTCATTGGGCGTAATGGCCTTCCTCCAAAATGGTCCGGGATCGATTCCCGTGCCAGAAACTCCCACATGAAATTTTTCTAGGGATTATATCGCATTGGTAACGTCCTAAAGTTCACTCAAGCCTTTGGGTAGTGACACTGTGTTTGGTGGCTGCAATGGATGTATACACCAGATGACTCGTAGAACTCAGCACAAATACGATGAATTTGTGAGCATATATGTCTCGCCTACATTTAGGCACTTACTTTCCTCAGAGTATTTGCATACTTCGAGGCATAGTTTGGAAGAAGTCACATTAAGAGCAATGGAACATTCCCAAATTTGCAGCCTACATTTAGGCGGAAAAATATTTGTTTTTCGATGATTTCTCTGAGCCTAAATCTTTTTTTGAAAAAGTGAAAGCATTGAAGCACGTAAAAATGTGTTACTTTTAAAGGAAAAATTGGTTTGTGAGTCATAACTTAACTTACTTGAAGAAACCTTTGCAGATTGTGTAGATTTACCCAATCTGCAAAAGTTTTTCCAAATTATGATTCACGAACCAATTTTTTTCTTTCAAAGTAACACATTTTTGCGTTCTTTAAGAGGCACCGATGCTTTGCTGAAAAGCATACATTTGGGCGTTTTTTAAATGTTGGATTTTAGTTTAGTTTTGATGATATCTTTCCACCAGAATCCTTTTTGAAAAATGTACAGCCGCAATTCCGAACACGAATGTGTTAGCTTTCAACAGAAAATACATTTGGTTGTAACAGCTTGACCGGCTCTGAGAAACGTGAGCAGTTTATGAAAATTTCGTTAAAGTGCTCACTTTTCTCAGAGCTGGTCAAACGGCTACAACCAAAACTAAATTTTATTTAAAGCTAACACATTCGTGATCGGAATTGCAGTCGTACATTTTTCAAAAAGGATTCTGATCGAAAGATATCATTGAAAATGAAATGTGAGACACACAAATGTAGGCTACAATTTTAGCTAAGTATCGGTCCCTCTTAATATTTAAAAAAAAATTTGGTTCATAGAAACCATAAAACAACAAATATTTTTCCGCCTAAATGTAGACTAAAAATTTGCAAAGAGTTTATTGCTCTTAAGCTGATGATTGAGACTGAATTTGTTATTGGCCGTAACAGGCCAAACAAACAACCATCTTACTAAAACACCGATTTAGCTACCTAAACTTGAGTTCAACTTGAGAACAAATCGTCAATTGTGGGGACTATGTACGATATAAAATCGACGAAAGATTCTTCTGACAATGGTTTAAGTAGAACTAATTTCATAAATTTGTGTGAAAGATTCTCGGCTGGTGATTTTCTCGACAAGTACGAAAGGGTAACATTTCCTAGGACACTCTATTCCTTCATAATAATATCCAAACAGCTTAGATAATGCAAACACACCTAATTCGCTGGTATCGAGTCTGTTTCAATTTAAATTTTGATCCTAACCTTTATGTAAAAATGTCATTCGTCATACATGCAATTGTTTAACTTCCGATAAGGGGAAATTGTCGAGCACTTACATCCGTAAAGCTGCAATCGCAGATCACCGTTTAGACAATGTGCAGATAGAGAATTCTCTCTGTGCGCATGCGCAATATGTAAACCGAGACCCAAAACGGTGAACTGCGATTGCAGCTTAATTTTGAGTTTTCGGCTCTCTTATCTCTCATCATCTGCGTTACCATGAGCGCAACGTGAAAAATGTGACGAATTGTTCTTACCACTGCCACATTCAAGTGAAACACACCAAATATTTGACTTTCACCACAGAAACTCTGCGCCGTACACCCTACGTACTTTAATCTCTCAGCGATTCTTAAGTATGGCTCCCACTTTCAACAAAAACAGTACTTTTTGCCTCCGTTTTCCTAAACTACGAACCTTCTCTTTTGTTCAAAGAGTAAACGGAGAGAAAACGAAGTGCTTTTTTCGTAAGTAGGACTTAGCAAACTAGCAATAAATTAAAACAGATCTCCTCATGAATCTTATGCTGAAAAGACAGTGTCACTTTTCAGTTCCCGAAACCGACAATTAGGCTACCTTTTCCCAATGTTGGAAATTACAAAAAGAAACATGGCGTCTATCGGTAACTCAAACCAAGGCTGTATACTTTGGGGAGGTCACGCAGATCGCCATTTTATTAGATACGAGGGAACACACCTTTTCCATACAAATAAATTCACCAAAATTGAATTTGTATGGCGTGGTGAATTTTTTGTATGAAACGTGGTGTGTAACCCGCGTATCTGCATCTGCGTGACCTCCCCAAAGTATACAGCCTTGACTCAAACTGCATTTCGAAATTTCAACTGAACCGAAATCGCGCTACAATTCAGTGGATTTTTGCGCGAATTATCGGCGTAACCTCTTCATAAAAACTTAGACCTTAATTCCTATCCACGCGTTTAGTGGTATGGTAGAAAGCGCTGCAAAAAAAGCGGTCGAATCCGATATTTTGAATTTTTGTATGGGAATTCACATTCAAATGTTGATATCTCTGTTGCTTTTAAAGAATAAGAGCCAGATTTTGCTATGCCAATCGATAATACTCCATAAAAGATGCAAACCTAGCAAAATCTGGCTCTTATTCTTTAAAAGCAACAGAGATATCAACGTTTTAGTACACTCGCTGTAGAAGAATCCGTAGGAACGAGTATGTCGGGACCAAGTGAAAATGGGCAATGGTCCCCAGATACATAATCGGTCGGGTGTTTTTCTTGATTTTGCGTCACACCCGAGTTATCGGCTTCCCCCTACCCTAAATCCGTGTTTTTACGCATGTTTTACCTTCCCAATGGTAAAATACGAAAATTAAATTTTTCTTTTCTTCGGGAAAAGTTCAGAGAATTAAATTATGAACAAAAGTCTCCTTGGTGGTCACTTTGTAGAAAATACAGGGTGGTCCGAAAATACTATGAAAAGGTGAAAAATGACAAAATATAGGGAAATTTGAATTTTTCCATCGTTTTTATGCGTAGATCAAAGTACTTCATTAAAATTATTATGAATTTACACTGAAATAGAGTATAAACAAGGTCAATACCCTCTCTAGCAACCAAACTTCGTTTTGACGCAGTCAAAATACCACCTTATTTAGACAAATGTGACACTGACTTTTTTTTGTAATAGAGTTGCCGTGACGCGCTCCTTTTTAAAGCAATATCGACGTCACGAGAAAAAGACAAATTTTAAAACTTATTTCGTTTTTGCACTCCAAAATGACGGATCAACACACAAAAAAAGACGTCACAATTACAAATTATACATTTTCGAACACCGAAATGGTAACAGGAGACATAATATTTTCAACACAAGAAAGGACATCGCTGCTCATACTTCATTTAATTTATTTTTAAAAGTGTAAAATTTTCCATGACACTGTACAGTTTTACCACTTTAATTTTCCTAGTTTGGTTGCTAGAGAGGGTATTGACAATCAGAAATCAGTAGCATTTTATCAGCAAACCACCAAATACGTTCTACGTAGATAGTGGAGTATCAGTAGTTATCAAATCAGATGATTGCTACTTGACCATTCGCCATATGCATGCAGTACATCTACAAATCAGAAATGGGAAAGGTGTCTCCAATTTTAGTCCTGTTTCTATTTAACGTCTCTAACTTTCATTCGCATGCTCAATGCGATCTCAGTTCGGTTCTAATTGATGAAATAAAAGACTATGCGCCTGTGGTTCAAGCAATCATACAAAAGGTTCTAACTGGCGATTTCAAAGGCAAATTGTACAATGATACGGCACTTTTCGTTGATACTGTTGGGGCAAGAGTTGTAGGATCGGAAGGACTAGACAACGGCATCGATTTCATTTTGAATTGGATGAACGATCAAGGTTTCGACGATGTTCACGGTGAGGAAATTGATACGCCAAATTGGAAACGGTAAGTGAACCAGTGCTGGACTGGCTCAAAAAAGCCCTTCGGGCGTTATATGAGGAAATTTTTCAAAAGGCCCATCGTTGCCAT
Organism: Bradysia coprophila; assembly: GCF_014529535.1. NCBI lineage: Eukaryota > Metazoa > Arthropoda > Insecta > Diptera > Sciaridae > Bradysia > Bradysia coprophila. The sequence goes on along the minus strand of NW_023503496.1, from coordinate 343,142 downwards.
TTCCTCATACAAAAATCAAAAGGCCCTTCGGGAATCGCCCGAACGCCCATAGGGCCAGTCCGGCACTGAAGTGAACGACTAAAAGTTTAAAGTTGTGAATTGAACCCAAACCAAATTTGCAGTGGAAAAGAAACTTTGGAAATGATTGAGCCGAGACATCAACGTCTCAAGATATTGGGTTACGGATCAAGTGTGCCCACAAGGGAACCGATCTATGCTGAAATTATTGTGGTTAGAGATTACGCTGAATTGGAACAAAGATCGAATGAGGTTTAAACGGATGATTCAAACACAGTTGAGTGCGAGCGGTGAACATTGAGCACGTCTTTCTAGATTCCTGGGAAGATAGTCGTTTACGACCACAAATATGTCACTTACGAAATTAGTAATCAATTCCGATATTCTGGAGCGTTTGAAGCCGGAAAACGAGGAGCAGTAGCTGCCCTCGTTGCAGCAGTATCGAATCAAGCTATGGATCTACCACACACCGGTTAGCATATCTCTATCAGATTTTCTGGAACTTGATATTCATACAATGTGTCTATTAGGTCAAATGGCCTACGATGATGCGACTGTACCTCGAATTCCCATGGCATCAATTAGCGTAGATGCTGCAGAGATGCTTGGTCGTATGCATCGGAGAGGTACATGTTGACGAAATTCATCAATATTTCATTCTCATTGTTGTCAAATGTCGCCCAAAAACTCTACAGGAACAGTAATTAAGTTGAAAATGGATATGCAAAACGAGGACCTCGGTATGACGAAGTCGCGGAACACTTTCGGTCAATTATCTGGATCTGTACTTCCGAACGAAACAGTCATTGTTTCTGGCCACATTGATAGTTGGGACGTCGGTGTAGGAGTTCAAGATGACGGTGCTGCGGTGGTTATGTCCGTTCTCGTTATTACTTTGCTGAAGAGCTTAGGGCTAACTCCTCGAAGAACTATTCAAGCTGTTGGATGGACCTCCGAAGAAAATGGATTGATTGGAGTCCAGGGTTATATACAGCAACACCAGGAAGAAATTAATGCTGGCAAAATTGTTGCAGCAATTGAATCGGACTATGGATTATTTCAGCCGCTGGGCTATAATTTCGCGGGATCCGATAGGGGAGCGTGCATCACACAAGAGATTCTAAAGTTGTTCGAAGGAGTAAACTTTACAAAATTTGAGAGAAGAGAAAGGGTGGGATCCGATATTTCGCTCTTATCAGACCTACATGTTCCCACACTAGATTTCGTTACGGACAGCGAGAAACTATTTTGGTATCATCACGCCGACTCCGATACGATGTCCGCTGTGGATTCTGATGAACTTGATAAATGCCTTGCAGTTTATGCGGCTTCGGCATATGTCATTGCCGACTTGAGCCTAAATTTATACCGTTCGGTGACAACGGATGTGGGCACAGCGACTGCATCAACCTTTATTTTAACAATTGTAGTAGGAATGTTAGCATCGCTGAGAAATGTTTCATTTGGATCGAAATACTAATTGAAGTGTCGATGTCAGTAGGTTCTTCAATAAATTATTTCGCGGTATTAAATAAAGGAATTCCAATTATCTACGGCTTTGGTTTCTCAACGCGTAGGGTGAAATTTCGGCTTATATCTCTCGTTTCGATTGACAAAGGAAACAATTCCTCACTCCCTACAAACCCTGACATGAGATTACCATTTACAGTTCTGGGAATAAAATTGGTTGCACTTACTCAGTATACTACAGTTGCGGACTTTCAATTTTGTGCACTATTTTGATTCAGCTGTTCGACCAGCTGATCCATGTAAACAAAGTAAGTTAATTTTATAATCAGGAGTAGATAAAAATGGCAACAGTGGTTTGTTCATTATCGTCAACAGTAGAACTAAAGAGAGTATAAATTCAAAAACTTTCTGTTTCAATGCCTAAATCTGTGTTATGAAACAAATGCTCTCCAAAACTTTTGACTACCACGCGTTGTTTAATCATCGGAATTCAAAGGAAACGTAAGAACCAATGATGACATGAATGCCATGGACATGAAGAGACTAGAAGGTAGATTCAAATAAAAGAATTCAAAAAATTTCGCCAATTTTTCGACCACTTGGAAAACAAGCTCCCTCCGATATTATTGAGTTATAGCTCATTCGATTCGTCGTACAATTCTAGCGAAGGGGTGTCTGACATTTTTTTTTTCTTCAAAAAAATCCATTTTGGGTGTAATGTGTCTAAATGTTATGTGATGTCAGAGGGTGATCAAAACATTTTTTCAGCATTTTCACTCGCTCTCGACATACTCGTTCCAACGGATTCTTCTACAGCGGTTGTATTTGAATGTGAATTCCCATTGTTAAGAATTTATTTGAACCTTACGGCGGTACTTAAGTGCCCATTCCACTTAAAAAAAGTACGCCGTGAGAGAGCCGTTAGAGCGCCGTGAGAGAGCAAACTGTCAAATAAACAAAGAAAAATTGAAAAAATTCAATTTTGTCTCTCACACTGAGTACTTTTTTTGGTAAGAGGAAACTAAGCATTACTTAGCGGATATTATTCAGCGACGATTCTATTACGTTGTTGCTACGTTTCATTTTGTATGCTCATCGCTTTGTATGATTTAGTTTCATTCTTTGTTAATCAACTGACCAGTTAACAGATATCTTTGAATAAATAACCGATTAATTAAACTTGTTAAATAACCGACTATTATTTGGAATTGATGGCAACATTTTGGTAGCAGAGCGTTTAATTAAAAGATTTCGGCCAAATAAAACAAGGAAAATTAGTCGAAATCGTGTGTGATACAAAGATAGTGTGTAGAGTTCAAAGTCTTACATTCAGTTTTCAAGGACGTTTCGTTTTCGGAAGTTACATAAGAGACCGAAACGCGTCGATTTGTAGTTACGTGGAACTAAGACAGTCATTGTTTCGTTGTTTAAGGCAACCGAAAAGCCTCGAATTTTCGTCGAATTAAGGCATTGAAACGCCTCGAAGTTTCGTCAAATAAGATACAACAGAAAAGGAGAACAAAGAACGTTTGGTTTGCGGTACATTCGATTGGTGGTACATTGGGGAAGCGGAAAACACGAGATCAATTGCACTGCTGGGCATAGGACTATGGCATTGTAAAAGATAAGTGTCCGTTTTCATTTAAAAAAAATTCTGTGAAGTATAAACCCTGATCGCAACGTTAGCCATTTTGAGATTCGACAGTATTAACGGTATCATTGGTTGAAAATTGTCTTTTGGAGCGCTGCAGTTAAAAGTCGAACTTTGAACTTTACCGGCTGAATAGATTTTCGGTTCTCGATTTAGCGAAACTTTCGATAATTCAATTAGTCGTTGAGACTTTGTCGCCTTTATCATTTTATGAAATTTCTGCGGTCGACGTATGAACTTTGATAGAGCTCGACGGTTCTGTAATTATTGGAGTAACAGTAAATTCTTCTTCTTCCTCCTCTTATCTGTATCACCAGACAATGAGAGAAACGTCGTCTGCCGTCTGCCGCGTTAGACTGCACAGAGAATAGAGTAACGTACAACAACAACAACAAACAGAGCGTTGGGCTATTCCCTTACCCAATGGTTCACGTTAAGTGAGGGTACAGAAAAGACAAAAGCTGTTTCGACCTCGGGTATCAATGGCGGTGCCAGGCCAGTGTGATCTGACCATCCTCAGTTGTTTCCACTGATACCCTTCCCAAGACAGCAGCAAACTTTTTCTTTGGACTAGTATTCAAAAAGTTTGCATAAAATACTTGCCATCTACTGATGGAAACAGGATACGTTATAGAAAGCTACTTCGAAGAAAACCCTATCGTAGCATCAAAGAAAAAAATCAACGCCGTAAACAAAAAACATCAAAATTTTTTTAACAATTTTCAAACAGAAACTTCTTTCTACGCATTTTATGAATTTCTCACCTCCGCTTCCTGGTTCTTCATCTCAAGATTTCCATCCTGCTTCCGATTCTGCTCCTGATTCTGCATCGCCGACAAAATTATGGAAACAATGTAACAGCCAAAATTAAGGAAACAACGTAACAGCGAAAATTAGACAGATTCTTTCAGACACTTCTTTTAGATACGCACACTAATCAAATCCGCCAAAGAAAGAAAGAAAGAAAAAACAACAGATATGCACACTAGATATGCACATTAGATAAGCGTGAACGGCCAACACACAGTACAGTACAGAGTCATGAATGGTCAGTGTAATGAATGGTCAGTGTAATGAATGGTCAGTGTAATGAATGGTCAGTGTAATGAATGGTCAGTGTAATGAATGGTCAGTGTAATGAATGGTCAGTGTAATGAATGGTCAGCGTCACGAATGGTCAGTGTATAGGGTTGGTACATGGTTGGTATATGGTTGGTATAGTGGTGTGTGGCGTGGCTAATGTACGAAATGAATTGAAATGAATTTAGTGGTTAATGTATGGAATTGAGTTTAGTGGTTAATGTATGGAATTTAGTGGTCAATGTATGAACGTGAACCATTGGGTAAGGGAAGAGCCCAACGCTCTGTTTGTTTTTGTTGTTGTTGTTGTTGTACGTTACTCTATTCTCTGTGCAGTCTAACGCGGCAGACGGCAGACGACGTTTCTCTCATTGTCTGTTGATACAGATAAGAGGAGGAAGAAGAAGAGAATTGAGTGTGAGAGATGAGTTTGAAAAAGCAGCAATCGCAGTCGACGCAATTTAGCCGTATGGTTGCTTACTGCAAGGCTATTCCGACCACAGTAACCATAAACGAATTGAAGCAACGGCAACAAAAATTGAAAATATCGGATTCGACCGCTTTTTTATGCAGCGCTACATACACACACGGAATTTTGAAAACCGACACATTTTACGTTTCTGTGCTTTACTTGAGTTTCTGGTTTCTCCATATAAAAACACATGCAAAATTCGCAAAAAACCAGTAAGCCACGAAACAGAAAATTTGTCAGTTTTCAAAATTCCGCGAGTGTACCATACCACTAAACGCGTGGACTGCGTCAGTAATCGGCGTAACCTTTTCATATAAACTTTGACCTTTTCCTATTCTTTAACCTGTGGTGAATATAGGACTACAATAGAAAATATGCAGCATAATTGTCGGTTTCGGCATTTCAAATTTGACAGTGTGTTTTCGGCTCTACACTTCTGTCGTTCACTTCGAAAAGGCAACGTCAACAGTATTCCGCTCTGGTAGTTTTCGCAACGGCGCACATACCAATAGACATCTCAAGCATTTGATGATAATGAATAAATTGTCGAAATGGTAGCGGTAACGATGGTGCGTAATTTTATGGTCGCCTTTTCATCCAAACGTTTCCGACAACTGAGCCAAGACGAAGAGAAACTGTGCAGTAACGTAGTTCGTATATTGAGGACGTCTGATGCTTCGGTAGTGGAATGAAACGACCGTTCGTGTTGAATTAAATAATTTCGTTTTAATTTAGGATATAGAAACACGAATTTAAATTACATTTTTTCCTTAAATTAAATTAAATTTCATTTCAAACAACATCCCACTTTCCATGAACGGGGCGATAAATAGAGGAAATATCGATCATCGTAACATTTTCGCCCGTTTTCCTCTTCTTCTTCTCTTTTTTAAATTAAATCAAATTTTATGTTGGCAGCCATAGAATTATCCATTTTATTCTTCTTAAACAATAGAGCACCACAGTTCAACATCATTTCTTCGTCATATAATTCTTCATCTATCACAATATCCACATATCAACATATAAATGGTAAAGGCAATCGTCAACGAGGAATGTTCTAACATAACGAAAATTGAACATTTTCTTCCACACTTTTTCGCGCCAAAAAATTATTTAAAAAAAAAATTGGCGCCACGAAATTTCAAATGTCCCCCGCTCATTTCTTCTTCTGTGACTCGTAGTACGCGGCAGTGAATGTAAGCAGACGGTAACGTTGTTTCAGATTTCTGGCTCGGACATGCGGAGAAGCCACTTCTTCGGTATGATTGCCGGGAAACCAGCCCTGTGCACCGTCACGAATTCGTTCGCCGTGATACCATCCTAGATTCGGTACAACATTATTAGGAAAAAATAATTTAATTTTGATACGTCGTCCACAACCAATTGAACTATTTGCCAAATATTATAGTCTTGCGATGTGTGCGGGTGTAAATTACACGTTGTCGATTTACCGTAAATTGGAGCTCTTAAAAGGAACATAAATGTTTCAGCTCACAGTCGTCCGTTTTGCCTCCGTTTACGTGACGTTTCCATTGTTTAGATAGATGACTTTTTCATTGTTTTGATTCCAACTGTCAAGAAAACGGCTGGAAAACGGAGGCAAAACGGACATGTTTCGAGTCAATTTCCAATACACCAACTCTCCACAACAATAATTTGATGTAAACTCTATCGATGTGGCGTAAATTTTTTGTCGTAGTAACTTACAGTGTGGTGGTTAACTTTTATGAATCAAACATTTTCAAATTTCGCGTTGCAATACAGCAATGGAAATTTGGCTAACGTCGTTATGTAAAAGCACAACAAGGTTTTGGGTGCAAATGAAACGTTTTCTAATTTGTTGGAAGTCAGAACTGACGTCATTTTCCAGGGAGATTCATCAATGATTGTAATTGAAATTTATGGGTCACTAATACATTGAACGTTAGTGTGTGAGAGTTCCAACGTTGTATTTCGACTCGAGGTTTTAAAACTTTTTATTGACAAAAGCTAACCGCCACATTGAACTTACTCTACGACAGAAAATTCACGTTGCATCGATAGAGTTTACATCAAATTTTTGTTGTGCTGAATTGCTGTATTGGAAAACTGATTTTCTGATTGAAATGCTGAGTTACCATAGCAGAACAATTTGGCATTTGGTGTTGTTGTGGCGAATATTTTCGCTCGCTGTGTGAGATAAGCTTTCAAAATATCTGACCCTACACACACAACGAAGTACGCGAAAATATTCGCCACAACATTCCAATAAAGCAATTCAGCACAACAAGAATTGGATGTAAACCGACGTAGTGTAAACTTTGTGTTGCAGTGCAAATTCAGTATGCCGGTGAGATTTATGAATGAAAAATTTGCAAATCTCGCGTCCAATTCAGCACTGTAAACCTGAATGAACACACTTTTTTTCGAAAAGACTAAAGCAACGCACCTCTAGCAAACAACTAGTCTGAACAGATGGTAAAATAATGGAGCTGCCACCGAATTGTTTTCTCTGTGTTTAAATGATGGATCATACAATGGTACAATGCTTTACCAACCTGTTCGGACCAGTTTATTACTAAGAGTGCGTAAACTATTAAACCGACCGCGCAATCACCTCTAGACTAGAATATTGGCTGCAAAATAATTTTGATGTGAAAAATTGTTTGGTTAGTATTTAGGAATCACTTAAACCATCCGAGGCGTGACGCACTTCTTCACATTTGGTTTTCAGTTTTAGCCGAGAAGAAGTAGTGCATCAACCCTCTGCTTCAAACCACTTGGCGTACCTTTGGTTGTAAAAAATTTGCGAATTTTTCTTTTTTCATTTTCTATTTTATATTTCCACTACAGTAACCGTTGGGGTTGTTATGATTTAATCAACACTATAAGCGGAGAGAAAGAAAGAAAGAAATTTTTTTGAAACAAACGTTAACATTTTTCTCGTTCAGTTCGTATAAATGCAAGCGCAGCGAACAGCCACATAATTGGGTGTGAAAACAAACAAACAAAAAGAGAGAAAAAGGGAGAAAGCGTCTATTGCCAACATGAAAATGAATATATTTCGGAGAAGTTGTCGCTTGAACGTGGAAATAAAAAGACTCGGCCCGACTGTCACTTTTGGAATTATCTTTTACTTTAGCTCGACACAAAGCGACGTGAAAGAGACCTAATTCAAATTTTTCTTTTATTACACTGTCAAACTTGACAGAAGAACAAAAGAAAAATTTGGATTAGGTCTCCTTTCCGTCGCTATGTGCAGCTGCAGTTACATGTAGCACATGATGAATCGCTTTTCTGATCGAACCATTGTTGTCTGAAGCTAAAACTATGGAACTCAGGCGCTAAATTCGTTAACTTTTCGCAATTTTTGGTCAAAAGATCTTCGTCAAAAAATGTTTCGACCGAAAGTTGACGATCGTTTTCTGAGATGCTCTTCTCATTGTTCAGTTGTCAGTTGCACTTGAACGTTTACACTTATGCTTGATTTCTACTTACGCCGTATACGCACCGTTTGCTCTCCGTTTATTCTTTGAACAAAAGAAAAGAGGCGAGGTTTCGCTCAACGGAGGCAAAACGGCGTAAGTGGAAATCAAGCATTACTGATGGGCGCTGTTTCTTGTGAATTATAGAATTCGTAACTTGACAGTTGGTCATCTTAATGCTAAGCTCATACGATTCGTAAGGTGACAATTGCCAGGTTATGATTTTTCAAATTCATAGAATCGGCGCCCAGACACTACCTCGATATTTGATCCTGAGTCTTTAAACCATTGAAGGTACAATGATGGTTTCTGTTCCTGAAATGTCTATCGTTTTCTATCTCTGTTGCTGAGTCTATTTTGTAATTCTCGGAAAGGTTTAGTCTAACGGGAACCCGAACCTCATTTCGACATGAACCTGAACTAAGATTTCGGGTTCGATCCGGACTTGACCTGAAACTGGAAATTTTAGATTTCCGGTTCAGCCCTAACCGGACCCGAATATGTACTTTCACTTTCAGGTTTGGCCCGTACTTGACGTGACCTGAAGTTTTCCGGTTTAGAGATCATTCACAAAGGACGTCAAGCTTTTTCAGTGCTGCCAGCAGATTTGAATCATTAATAACTCGCTAAATATGCGTCGTGAGTCAAATATGTGCTCTATCCCCAAATAGATCCCCTAATTGCGGGTAGGACACACACAAGACTCATCAGAATACATATTTGGCGAGCTATTAATGATTGAAATCTGCTGGCAGCACTGAAAAAAGCTGACGTCATTTATGAATGATGCCTTTTAGATCAGGTCCGGGTAACCCGAAATTTTTCGTAAAAATTTGTGATTTCTGGTGTAAACACGTCGAGCTGCGCTCTCCAGCCAATTTCAGGTTCAGGTCAAATCCGAAAGTAAAAGTTCAGGTTCGGGTCAGTTTCGGTTCAAAACAACTCAGGTTCGGGTCGGGCTCGAGTTAAAACCGAAATCAAAAATTTTACTTTCAGGTCCGGTTCGGCTCAACTTGAAATAGTGAAAAACGATCAGATCCTCATCGCCCTTCTCCCAGGAGCTGAAATAACGTTCGTATCGTGACAACTTCTCCGACACATGAAAATGATTGGACGACGAAAGGGAAAGCAAATTTGGCTAAATCTATTTACAAAATCCGAATAATTGAGCAGTAATGTCTGCAGAGCGAGGGAGTGTAGTGAGTGTGGTACTGTTGTCTGTTGATCGTATTAATGGATGATCGGTGTATCATAAAGTGTGCACTGTGTGTGTACTGTAAAGGCGAAATGCAAAATACCGGCAACGCGGGATAGAAAATGGTGAATGACAAAGCAGGTGGAGTGGATTGGTGCGCTCTGGTTCTGGGACGGATATTGGAGCGGGGGGGAATTTTTGTGTTAGCTCAACTAAATAAAACTACGATCACGACACGGCCTCGCCATCGGAAAATCTTACCGTCGGCCATTTTTCTCGTTACGTTGACCACATCGCCCGGATCCAAATTCAATTCGTCCGGCTGCAGACCGAGATACGTATGCTTGGCCATCACTTGCGGACAGTCCCACTGTTCGTAGACCTTTTCGTCGGGATTTTCCGACAGTGGCGGTTCGGTTACATGAAGCCAACGTTGCCGCTCCGTTTCTGATGCGCAGGACAAAATCTGAAAAGGCGAGAAGGGAACATTGGTCCGACCTTTCGGGTGGATTTTGCAAAACTATTGACCGTACCATTTCAACCATTTTCCCGTCGTGATTCTCGATCAACGTCATCAGAATTAAGTGTTTGCCTGGAAATGTAACAAGAAAGCTCCAGTCAACCATCGGTTCATTTTACGCCAAATCCGTCGAACTTACCGGCCATTGTAATCTCTTTGGTTGGTAGTTGTGGAATGACATCACCTGAAGACACGGTCAACAGCGATCGCGAACAGTAATCGAACACCGTGTATGCGTCCTCATGCCGTTTCTTCGTCAGCACCAGTAGGTCGGTGAACAGGAACGCATAGACGCTCGTCTTGGTGAACTTTTTGCCGAATGTGAGTTTGCCATCGTCACCACGCCACACCAGGTGAATCAATTCGCCACGGCGCACCAGCGATCGGGGAACAGTGCCTGGAGCTGGCACACCGACTGGTTGTATAGCTAGTGGTCGAATGTTCGGTGGAAATTCAATTTGTCGCGACAGAATTTCCATTTCGTAGGCCTGTTCGCAACGGTTCGCCGCTTCGTTGCATTGACTGACAATCTGAAAGGGCAATTGGGTGTAATGGGGCTGGCAACATGGTGGATGCATCGACACGTGTTACCTTATTCAAAATGGCCAACGTCATTTTCCAGCTGTCGAATTCGTCGTCGTCGGTTTTCAATTTACTCAGAACAGCATCGACGAGCAACGGAAGCCGGGTGATACGCTGCATTGGTAACATGAGGAAGGAGTGAAGACTCAGACCTGTGGTGAGTCGAAACGTAAATTTGTGTGATCGGAAGTTCCAACTCCACGCTGTCTACACTTACCACAACAAGCCGGATCGCTCTCCAATGTTTCCAGTGTTTGGCAGAACGAATTTTTCGTTTCTTTCAATTTCTTCAATGTCCGGTCCAGTTTGCCTTGATGCTCGCAGTACGCCACATAGATCTGCGGAATTGAAACCAAAATTTTACTCCGAAACAGAACCTCCGACTTCCCCTTCACCGTTACACTTACATTGAAATACTTTTCCGCATGCTTGTACACGCTGTGACTCAGTCCCAACAGCATGATATTGTCCTGCCAACAGTTCTCCAAATCGCACAGCAAACGGTCCGAACATTCCTGCACGGATATGATGAACGAGAACAGCGTCTTGCGATCACTGCCGCTCAGTATGTTGGTGTCCCGGAAGGCTGGATGGTTCATGAAGTGTGTGCGCAACAGCGTAAGCGATTTCAAGTAGGAAGCCTCTGAAGTCAGGATCTCGAATTTCGCTTCTTGAAGACGTTTTTCGGTTGGCGTTAAGGTTACTGCGGAAACGAAAGAGATAAAATTGGATAAAGAGCTGCTGGTGGAGTCAGAGTGGCCAGTGCACCAACTTACAGAGTATCTGAGAATTGATGACTTCTGGAATTTCACACCACAACGTTCGGGAAGGACCTTTCGGGCCGACGAGTTGCAAAGCTGACGGACGAACTTGTTTCTTCTCCTCATCTGGACGATGATTCGCTGAGATTTCCTCGTATCCGTCACTGTTCTCTTCAATGTCTTTGTTTATTGACTGAAAGGGGAACAAGGGAAAAAAAAGCGGAACCTTAAGTACCAGCACCGATGAAGTGAAGTCATAAAACGTTACCTCCAGCTTAGCTGCCGAATAGATCTGGTACAACGGTTCGTTCAAGAACATGCTGTGCGAATTATCATCGCCTGGACCACATTCTCCTCCCGTCGAAACACCGGAACTGCCACTAGAACTAGCTTCCGACGCTCCACTAGTTTGATACAGTCCAGCGTCCGCATACCACGACGATGTGCTGGTGTTCCGTTCCTTTTTCGATGACACTTTCGGCGTGCTCTCAACGGACTGCTCGATCAATTGGTCAGCCTTGAAAACGCCACACTCTGTGTACCAGGACGTCGTACCGAATCGTTTCGATTTTGACGATCTCTTTTCGCCAGCCGGTGGTGGCGGTGGCGGTGGATTGTTTGGTCGTATGCCGAGACTGCTCTTGCGGCGATTCAGTTCCGGTGAACTGAGCAATCGCTTTGATCGTCTAACTGGAACTTCTGGAGCTGGTTGAATTTCTATAGCTGGTACAGGTCGTTGACTGGCATCGGTTGAATCGTCGGGATTGGCCACTTTATCCGAACTGGTGAAGATGCCAGAATCCACGTCAACCGAATCGGAAATGTAGAATGTGCTGCGTGCGTTACCATTAACGCCATCCGGTGCATTAGTGCTAGGACTAGTTAAGTAATTGGACGATTCCGAGCCCAAACTCTTACGAAATTTCGATTTGAAACTTTTGCCCGACTTGGACTTCTTTCGCGTCAATTGTGTCGGATCGTCGGTCGAACCGTTCAGATTCGGACTAGATGCAGTTACATCCGAAACGGATGATGATGAAATGGCCGGTGGTGGTGGCGGCATTCGCGGTGAATGGAATTCGAAATTCTCATACGGATCGGTTGGTTGATCTTTCTTCTTGCTGGGTCGCGGTGTTTTCGTTTGACCTTTCTTCGGTTTGTCTTTTTCGTCGACATTCTGATAGTCGTTGCGCACGTAGAACTGTGTGGTCTCGTACGGTTGCGGTTGCTGTTGAGGCGATTCGGATTTGGAAGATGACGGCGACTTTCGCTTTGTCAGCTTGGTCAGATTCTTGGACAACGAACCGAAACTTTTCAGCTTTTGCATGAAGGCGTAGACTTGATTTGTGGAAGTCGGTGGCTCTGGCAGTCGGGTATTACTTATGTCCACACCGCTATCACTCTAAATTATAATCAAAATTGAATGGGACGTCAGAGACAGATCGGCTAAAAATGTACCTTCTTAAAATCGTCTTCCGAGTCGTCGTCCGAATCGAATGAATCGTATTCATCGTCTCCGTTCACAACGGTTGCTGGTGAATTATCCGTACTAAGGTTATGGTTGACTAGTGGCGATTTGGTTCTGTTCATAACAGGACTTTGTTGAGTGTCGATCCTTTCAGCGACACCGGCTGGGTCTAGAGATTCATAGTAATGATCGGAATCATCTGAAAAGAACGAAGGAAAAATTCCTTTGTTAATTTCATAGTTATTGGGATATTCTATGCGTTTAGCTGAGCTTGGATTACGATATGGGAATCAGGGTTCAAGATTTTCTTTGAGAACGTGTCTCTCATTAATTGCAGTTTAAATATTGTGATGCTCATATCATGTTACAGTTATCGACAACAACAGAAAGACTAAACGACAAGACTGACTGATGAGGTCTTATATAGCAAAAATCATGTTCAAAACAAATGAAGTAAAAGATTTCTGAAATCAATCTCTGAAAATTTTCGATCAAATGAAGTAATAGATCAGATAGTAAAACTGTTAATATGCTTGCCGTCTGTGACAGAATATAGAGCGTATTTTGGTTTATTAGAGCCAAACCACATCGAAATTTTCTGTCGTGAAGTGGCAGTTTTAACATTGACATTTTTGACACCCGAAAAATTCCGTCATAACCTCAACTGAAAACGTGAACTGTACACAAAACTTGTCTTTAAACAATTAATTTTGAATAACATTACAGTGTTATCGTATCCTTATTGTAGTATATACGATAATACTGTAATGTTATTCAAAATTAATTGTTTAAAGACAAGTTTTGTGTACAATTCACGTTTTCAATTGAGGTTATGACGGAATTTTTCGGGTGTCAAAAATGACAACGTCAAAAATGTCAACGTTAAAACTGTCATTTCACGACAGAAAATTTCGATGTGGTTTGGCTCTTTTAGGCCCACATTACCATTCATGTTCCGTTCTTAAAACAGCGTTTTTCAACGAGTCAAAATGCGATATAATGTTGAAGTAGTGGACACCGAGTGTTATTAGAAATCGATTCAATCGCACTGAGTAAAACCCGACAAGAAATTATAACGGTTAATGGCGCGGAGACTGAAACACGAACAGAATAAAGTTCTTAGAAACTTACTGTAGCTACAGATAGCAACGCGACAGAGACCTAATTAAAAAAAAAATTGTGTCTAGTGTCAAACTTGACAGGAGAACAAAAGAAAAGTTTGAGATAGGTCTCCTTCGAGTGTAGAAGAGTCAGAATCAGCGAGTCGATAGAGTGAGTGATTCACTCGTTCGCTAAAATTTTCACTCATTCGTTAAAAATTCAACATTTGCTTCAAATTTTCGATTGCCCAAATATGCCCAAATTAAAGACCTTGGACAACAAGAAGGCAGGCCTCCCACTCTTCCGAAAATCTCCTAAAATTTAAAAAATGAGACTTCGAACATCTCATAAACCTCCTATAAATCAGGACCAAGATCAATACAATGGTTGTATTACAATCACTGGATGAGTAAAATGACATGAAAAACTTTGCCTGCAGCACTTTTCATTGACCAAATGACCAAAATTGAGCTTACAGCTTTTTGCTGACTTTGCGTTACTACAATTTTGCTGGATAGTCAATTTCCAATCCTGTAAAATCGGACTACATACCTAGTCTAAGAGTAAGCTACAAGGTGAGTTTAATGTTGCTACGGACAAAACAATACCTTGCACGTAGAAAATCGAAGGATGTTACAAGAAATAGAGACTTCCCAGCAATGGCCATTGTAAAAGGAAAAATATGAGTTTATCAGAATTCGTACAATAATGATTTTATCACAATAATAGTGACCTGCACATCGAGCTCCTTGGTCAAGGAAGCCTAAGGTTGTTCAAAAATATATATTCTTCCCAGCGAACAAAAGCTCCTAAAACCTAGGTCTGAAAACCTCCTCCAAATATGAAGATTTTTAAGGCGTGGTAGGCCTGAGAAGGAGAGACGATGTATAGCACAACGCTACACCATCGTTTCACACAGTTTTGGCATGCAACTAGCGCTCAAAATCAGTGTTACCAACACAGATTCTTTGTCTCACGAATATTCTACTTTGTCGCAAGGCATATGGACATATCGAGTCGAGGGCAACATGACCATTTTTAAACGACAATATCTTTGGAACTATTGGTAGATTAGACATAATATATGGCTCAAAATCTGACAAATGTCAACAGACTTTAGGGAAAAAAACAGTTTACCGAAATCCGACAAATGGTTCCAAAGACATGGTCGTTTAAAAAATGGTAGGACGCCCTTTAGTCATGTTGCCCTCGATATATGTGACACTGCATTGTGAGCAACATAGGTAAACGTAATTTCTCACCGAAACCCAGTCCGAAACACATACCGAACGAGTCAATGTTACTCTATAAGGAACTCTCAAGAAATGATTTTTAAGAAGTGGATGCCTGTGACTAGAACAATTTTAAAATTACGAATGGCGGTGGCCTGGTCTGTCTGTTAAAGAAATTTTCTACTGTGCGAGTTCACCGTTTACGTAGCTTAAAAGTGCGTTCTTTTGGCACGGTGTCTCAGATTCCCCGATACCTAATAAGCAGAGATACTGATAAACACATCACTGACATTTTAAGCACTCAAAACTTCATAAACTTTGACAGATTAAAGTTCCATACACTGGCGGGTTTTAGAATGTTAGTCACTGTAACATCTCCTTTCAGTTGCATAATTCAAAGAGACTTATTACGACTGACTAATTAGTCGTCGGTCCATTACACCACCATTACATTGAACATAGCTAATGGTCGAGAAATGGAATGGCTCATTATTGAGACATCAAAAAACAACAACGTTCGGAATCAACGAACCAAATTTAATGTTGTTTTTATTTCGGTTTGCGAAAAAAAAGCAAAACAAGAACGTCGGTTGACTAACTACCTCATTTATACGGAGCGCAATTGAAGAATGAAGTACAAGAAAAAACAATCCGAATCGGAATTTCAGTTCAATGAAAAACTGATATTTCGTAACAGAGACAACCGAATTACGAATTGTGTTACATTTAGCGGTAATGTGTTACCGAGCCAGATACCATTACTTTTTTGCTGGAGACCAGTTCCAATCATAAACCAAACACTCCGAAAAATAAGTTCCATATTTAAAGGCAACGTTGCGCTTTTAGCGCTTCAAATGGCTTAGAGAGCGTTCATAAAAGACGTCCGCCTTTTCCGTGTTGTTACCTGTCACATACGGCTACGCATCTGTTATCGATAACAACGACAAAAATGATGACAAGCTCTAGGTAATATGGTCCGTTATGAAGTAAAATGCATGTTAAAACAATTGAGGTACAAGAAAGCAACAGGTTAAAAATACTTTGATCAATAGTAGTAATAGACCCGATAACAGAACTGATCATATGCTTGCCGTCTGTAACAGGTTAAAAGTCTAACCTGCAATTTTTCAAATGATTTTCCCTCAATTAATTTTGTCAATTGTCATTGTGTCGAAAAAAGGCTCCGTGCGTCTTGAATTCTTTAAGATTTTTGTTTGTTCCATGTTGTTTGCCACCAAAAAACTGTGGAACGAAATTTCGAACTTCGAATATCTCCGAAACTACAATATCGTTTTGAAAAACTTCTTCTGTTTTGGAAAGTATGGCTTATCACCGGTGACACCGATACTTCACGGAAAAACGTTTTTTGTTGGAATCGGCATGGATTCGTTCCTTTAAAAAGTGTCCCGGAAAATTTATCAATTTTGATGCCATTTTCCCTGGCTATTTCCAATCCATTTTTCATAAAAGTGGTGTCATTCTCAGTGGAAGCCTTTTGAAGTAGTTGCTAAAGAAGTGACAAAAACTATTTTACCTTTACAAATTGTGCAACTACTTTTGCAGCTACTTCAGTCGTAGTAGTCGAAGTAGTTGCAAAAATTTTGCAGAAAACATTTTCCTTTTACTAATTTTGCAACTACTTCAGGCGGGTAGTAACTCATCCAAAATAATGTCGAAACCTGACGTTCCTCCTATTACTTGGACACAAGAAATTTCCTACGTTTTTGGCCATTTTTTCGGCTAACATTCAGACTTTTAACCGAGTTTGAAGTCATCAGAGGTAAGTTCCTAAAAAGAAGTGACGTCTTCATGGTTCACTGTTTTCCCTATCCTAGAACTGTAGAACTGCAGGGAATTCAGACGATTTTTCTAGTTCCCCCTAGTTTTTTCTTATGAACTTCCCTCCTGTGACCTTAACCATCAACAGAATTCATATGAATGGCTTTTCCGACTGGAAAAATGATTTTCCATTTTTCTGAAAATATTTTTGTTGCACGACATTTTATGGCAAACAACATTAAACAAAGAAAAATTTTGAAGAACTTAAGGTCCGTGGAATTACACAAGTACCTGCACTACAAGGACAAATCCAATCTTTAAATACTAAATTTACATTTACACGACAGCTGAGTGTAAACGACGAAACAGAATAAGCAAACGAAGGAGTGGTGTTTTCCCCTCGGTTAACGGTACATTAAGGTAGCAGAGGTACACCTTTCAACACCGGAAGAAAATTACCATCGCAGCAATTTACCGAAATCGAAATTTTGGATTATTTTTCTTGTTCAGTTCCAGCTGACTGCTCAACAACCGAGAGTGATATATGGAATGATGGTTTCGAGTTTCGACTGTCCGCGTAGTAATACTCGCACACTTATGCAATGGAAATAGTTGAGCATAATACAAAGATGAACTCAGCGGTGAACTCATAACAATTTCCATTTTTTTTCGTATTTATTTTCACATTAAAACCAGGCACCTCTCTCTCTACGTATAAAACAACATCACGAATATGGCATTTGAGCCAACAGTGCAGAGGGATTGTGTGTATATAATCAAGCAAAAAAACCAAACGAATAATAGTTTGAAACCCAAACAGAATTGAATATTCTCACCAATAAAAACCGATACACGTTGAGTCTCCGTATGCGGTTCGGCCGATGACTCATCAATATCTTGTTCAGATGTTCGACACGAATTAAAATTGGCTAACAATTGTTGGGTCGGTGATTTGATTGCCTTAGTTGATTCAGTGTTTTGATAGAGCGGTTCCGACTCTTCCACAATGGGTTCACTGTGGTGTTTCGGTGCGGTCGGATCCGTTAAATAAACGGCCGATTGTGATGATATGAACACTTCACCGATAGCGCGCGGACGGCGTTTCCGCGGCACCGTCGAACAATTCGATACACCCATAGCCATAATTGATTTTCATGTCTAAAATTTCGGAATTTTTGTCTGTTTGCGGTTGGTTTAGAACGATGAACCAATCATTGCACTTCACTTTTCATTGTTTTTCGTTTTTCCATTCGTTTCGTATTGTGTATAGTCACTCACAGATTCACTGCATTCACAACGTTCTGTGGAAGTTTTCAATTTCAATTCAACACCGAGCCGAGTTTTTCTTTTTAAATTTTATTTTTGTAAAATATTGACACCGCAAACATAACGTTAGTCAAACGTGCAGCACATCTGGCGGAACTATGGTTTTAATTAGCGGATATGTACAATGAGCAAATATTTTGTGGATCGAATACATTAGAGCCCTGGATGGTGGTGAACAAAATTTTCAGATTTAATTTGAACTTCAGAGTGGGACACATGTTATTCATGTTATTCTATGGCAATATGTGCATGCAGTCAGATGGTGCTAATGCAATTAAGACAACCGAAACAAATCGCAAACGTATGTTGGAACATTAACTCGATTATAGAACCACCTTCCATACATTTGCCAGTGGTAAACATCGCCGAAATGTTAACTGAGCCATTGCGCTGCATAGAAATTCGTTGGATTAGTTGCTAATTGAGTGCATCCATATAAAGCATGCAACTGGAGAGATTTCAAGTGTTTAATTGGCAAAGATTTAAACGATTCAATTAACCAGAGGAAGCCATAGTGTTGTTTAAGTGATGAGCGTATTTTTAGAACAATTTTCTCGCGATAGACAGCGAAAAAATGGGGTTGAATAGTCGAATGATTCGAGTGTTATGTCTTCAGACATTGTGCTCCTATAGGAGCATTTCAATGCTTGAGAGGGAAAGAAACTAGAGTTACGGTCATTAGGGCCTCGCCAAAATTTTCTCACGAAATTCGTGATTTAATTGAAATTTGTATCTAAAATTTGGCATGAACTAAGTTTGGACCATCATAAGATTTCTAACTGATTGCTTGATTCAGTCATTTCTTAGTTTCACGAAATTTATTTTACACCTCGCAGAGAAATGATAAGTTGGTACTCCTATGGCTAGATAGAACGAACATGTAATGACAGCTGGTCAATATGAGAGAGAGTGGAACCAATATTGTATGTAACTCTTTCGCATTCTCTCCCATAGGTGCCAACTGTCATTCACATGCTCACCTCGCCACAAGCATACCAACCTGTCATTTCTCTGACATCTGGCGATAAAGGGAAAGATGAGGCAAACTCCTATTTTTTACGCCCTCCGAATGATGGAGATCTGACGGAATTTAAAGAATTTCTACAGTGACGAGATTCTAAAAGCTTATCCTTTCATCTATCGTGTTGGTTGAACTATACTAAGTTATAGGAGTTGGACTATGAAGTTTGAGTCAGTTCGACGTTCCTGTCATGGTCACTACCAGTTTGAGTGATAAGTGATCAACGAACAATCTTTGTTGATGTGCTGAATGCTTAGCATTCGATTCAACCACATACAATTGAAGACTTAGTCGTCTGGTGGTTGAAAATTCAACGAATGTAGATACATTGCACTTGGTATCTATAGAAGAATCAACCCAAGTCTTTCAAAACTTTCATTTGTTCACGTTCAAACATATGTGCAAACTTTGCTTTGATCCGCTCAAGTGGTGGCCTTTGGTAAAGAAACCACTGACTGGCATCGAGTTAGCAAGTTTGGTGATAAATTGAAATTTCATTTCGACTATGATTCGCTAGGCTTGTTCGTGTGTAAATCAGTATAGTGTTCTTAGAGCAATGTATCGAGTACCACTGTCACCATGGCCTGATGGGAAATGGTATTTTTGAACTACATATTAATGCAAAACATCGAAAGACGTATTTAAGTTATCTTTCAGATCGAAACAGCGCTCGAATGCAAGGTTCTGAAAGAACAGGTTAAGACACCCACACACACATTTTGACAAATAGACACATTTTATTGAACAGTCTCATTAAAGATAGTTTGAAATGACAACTTGAAGGAAACTAAATAATTTTTTCCAAGTTGACATTTCAAACAATCTGTAATGACTCTGTTCAATAAAAAGCATCTATTTGTCAAAATTTGTGTGTCACAGCCTTCGTGATCAACTCAGAAGTGTCTTAACCTGTTCTTTCAGAACCATGGTCGAATGTCTTAAGTAATAGCCATTTTTTTAAGGAAAATATTTTCCAATATATTCCCGAATTTTTCTTCGTTTTCCAGATTTTCTTTCATTTTTTAAAATTTTCCCAAAAAATTTTTTTGTGAAAATTAAGTGAAATGTGGGAAAATTCCTGAAAATATTGGAAAATGTTTTATCAAAAGTGCAGTTGTCGCTCTAAAGAGTACGGGGAACCTCGCACACGGGCCATTTTTGGAGTGTGCGAGATTACCCCTTGTAGGTGAAATTCGCACAGTGCGAGATTCCCTCTGTGAGGGAATCTCGCACGAATTATATTGTGTGTGCGAGTTTATAGAACTCGTGTGCGAGCTTATAGAACTCGTGTGAGATTCCCCGACGCCGCTCTAAAATCCAAAACACGGAAATACACGGAGATTGAAAAGTTCATACAGTCCACATATGACCCCCGTTTTTACTTTTACTATACAGAAACTGATGAAACTACTCTACCTACAAAGAAAACTGGTTAGGCACAGACGAGCCTAAGAAAACCTGAGCTTTGTCGTCTGTTCACATTTTCATAATCGCCGCAACTAACAATGAACTCTAAGGGCGAAAACACACAAGAAATTTCGCGTTGCTGAGATCGACAATTATGCTGATCTTTTCCATTGTTTAACGGCTACAAATCGGATTACAATGGAAAACACTGCATCTTCGATCTCAGCAACGCAAAATTGTTCGTGTGTTTTCGGTGTTATGTTTCTTATGGAACTGAATCGACGACATTGTATTGTGTACATGAAACATCAACTGAAGGATTATGAGTTGGTCATAAACGGTTGAAATTGTTGAGAAATCGTGCACTTGTGGTAGTTGTTTTACTACTCGAATCTCATTTCGAAGGTAAAATTGTCACAGTTCATTTACAATAAATTAAAAACCGCAAGCTTAACACGCACACTTTTACACATACAATGCAGCTACACAATTACAAAAATTTCGAGCGAACAACAGACGAAATTATTTGAATACCATACCATGTGGTTGACCATGAAATTTTCGACAAAAAAAAATTAATTTTATTGCCAACAATGAGAGTGTTACCAATGTTATTAATGGGCCGCTTCTTTTATTCTCGGTTTGTGTGTATTCTCTCCGTTTCAAAAACTCAATTTCAACCAATTTTTTGTTGTGCGTAATTCAATGTTTTTACACCGCAAATAATTGATCGAAATTTGTTGTTTTGTGGATTATTGTAGTTTAAAATTGGTTGTTTTCGATGTTTTTAACTACATTTGAAAATAAGATCATGGCAGTCAAAACGTAATTTGAATTTTTTTGTGCATGATTTTCATCCGGAATAGAATGGTTTGGCTAGAAAGAACTAGGATAGAACCGTTTGACTAGAATTTAATTAGAGGATACTTGAACTGTGGGCATAAATTCATCTGAAACTGGAGACCAGTAAACTGAATTAACCAGTGACATGACCTGCCCTGAACAATACCTAACTTAAACCAGCTGAAATGCTTCGAAATAACTTCTTTCATTGATTTACAAGTAGTTCAAATGTCGACTGGGTTTCAATTAGTTCTCGGAATATGTACTTCTTAGTTCTTGGACAAATTGAAGTCAAATCCTCGCAACAATAGTTGCACTGGCCAGTGGAAAATTATTGTCCCAGACGTTTGATGTTAATGAACTTGAACGAAACTTTTTCAAATCTGTGTTAAACTTAACGAAGCTTTGAAGCACTAAAGCTCAGAACATGCGGCACATTCGAATGTGTACGTCCAGTTGCCGATTTTCAATTTGATGGAATCTTCTAATGAAATTGCCGGGATGGAATGTTTTAATGACTCTTATGGTTTTTTGTTTAATGCTGTTAAGCGCATTAGGTCGAAAACACACGAGCAATTTGGTGTTGCTGAAACAGATAAATGATAAGTTGGTACGCCTGTGGCCGGGTAGAATGCGTATGTGAATGACGAATGGGTTCTATGGTAGAGAATGTGAGAGAATCTCATACAAAATTAGTTCCATTCTGTCCCACTGGACCCAACTCTCAGTCACATGCACATTCCACCCGGCCACAGGCGCACCAACCTATCATTTCTCTGTCGGCAGTTGGTACGCCTGTGGCGAGATAGAACTAACATGTGAATGACAGTTGGCTCCTATCACGGGCCTGACACTATTCACGCTATTCTTCATTTTTTAAATGCTGCTATTCACAGAGCGTTCAGCCCCTGGCTCCTATGGGAGAGAATTGCATACAAAATTGGTCCCATTCTCTCCAATAGGAGCCAACTGTCATTCACATGTTCCTACAGGCGTACCAACTTATCTTTTCTCTGTCTGTTGCTGAGATCGAGAACTATGCTGCGTTTTCCTAATTGTCGATTCCGTCAACGCGAAATTGTTCGTGTGTTTTCGGCCTAAGGAAAGATGATTCCATCGCGCGTTTGGAAAATTGAGAAATGATATCGCGATCAAATGTTAACTTAGATTGATAATCCTTCCTCAATTTTCTCCACAAAATCAACAATGGTCACGAAATCAATGCCGAGACCGACATTATGTTGAAAATTAGCCCAAAACTCGCACGCATATCACCCAGACTTTTGCCCAGGAAATGAATGAATTCAAATGTCGCACTTGAAATTCTAAATCTGTCCAAAATGTAACAAACATGATGAAGAAAAACAACGGTCATGACAGTCATCAATTAGTATTCACATTCGCAGCCTACGACTGTATGTGTTGTGTATTTTAACGCTTGAATGGCTGCACAATAAATGACTAATTAGAGCTATAAATATCACGTTAAACGAGCAAGTGACTTATAGTTTGTTGGGGGAAGGTCACCGTTTGTACAATCACACAGTAAAGTTGTTTGGTCACTTTTTCAACGTAAAACAACACAAAAGCACTCTCTACGAAAAAGTGTGATAAAATGCACACAATGGTCCGGCAGTAAAATCGGATTTCATTTTTGATAATTATGAATTTTCGATAATTTCGTGCAATTAACAGTCGAATTTTAAGCATCGCCGACTTTCACTAATGAGCTTCATTTCGCTAATTGTTCACTAAAATCACACAGGCAATTTGTTGCTATATGTTTGCAACATGATGCAGTAATGGCACTTTTCATGCCAATAATAAAATCGTTACATTCAACGAGTTTGGAATGTTTCGAGATTTTTATGTTGTTTTCGAGAAGACCCACACTCACAGCAAAAAAAAATTCACTTCAAAACTTTGAATTCATTTGAAGTGAAACCATACGTTAGTCTCTTGCAATGTATGAACGTTTTTTTTTTATTACACAACACTGCTGCCACGGTAAATATGATTCAACAAAAGTAATTTTTTTATTTCGTAAAATTTTTTTTTCATTTATCATTCAGTCTATTGAGTTTGCTTTTAGTTTCATTTGAATCATTTGCATTTTAACAAAACGAAACAAAAAAAATAAAAATAAATTTTTCAATCGCAAAACAAGCAAACGTAACAGGTTGCTAATGTGTAACACGGCACGACAACGACGGTCGAAATACAACTGAATGAATTTTAACAAATAAAAATGTTATAGCACGGTGTGTCTGCCAGAGACGCAAATGAATATAGTTGTTCGTTATATATAACGTGAATGATGCAGTATGGAGTTGTATCATCACACATCATACCAATATGTACAATACAACAGCCAGCCACACATTATAAAAATAGCAGTTGTTTGGAACATACTCATTGCGCGAATCAATTTTATTAATTTGTTAATATCAAGGCAAATGAAGTCAAATGCAACAGACAAATTGGAATAATTTAAACAATAAATTATTGTTTGATTGTGGTGCTTTCGCAAATGTTTCGTTTAGCGAATGTTTCTGGCGTCTTTACGTCAGTGAGAGTCAGAGCTTAATATTGAGATTTTTTTCACGAAATTTCACTAAATTTAGTGAATCTTTGAGTGAAACATTTCTTAACTTCTAGGCCATGGTTAGAGTCATTTCCATTCAGAAATTCGCAAGTCCTCAGCACACTGTCAATTATTAACTTTTAGTCAAAAATCAGTCACAAAAAAACCAGTTCCACAATTACATTCCAAGAGTTCCATTAAGTGTCAATTTGATTCTAATTTTTCATAATTCTCTAAACTTCCAACCGATCCACTAAATTCCGATCAAATTCTAAAAATTTAATCGACTTGTCATACTAACTTCGCTTGTGGATTCCATTGACACTAGCTCCACTATTGGGTTCCGTTGCCATGTCACACTAACAGTTAGTGGGATATGTCAAAGAAACCTAATAGTGTAGTTTGTGGGACATGTCAATGGACTTCACTATTAGATTCCATTGTCATATGTCCCCGTTAGTGGGACATGACAATGGAACCTAATAGTGAAGTTTGTGGGACATGTCAATGGACTCCACTATTAGATTCCATTGCCATGTCAACCAGTTAGTGGGACATGGCAATGGAACCTAATAGTGAAGTTTGTGGGACATGTCAATGGACTCCACTATTAGATTCCATTGCCATGTCCCACTAACTCCAGTAGTGGATTCTTCTGATATTACTAAACAATCAAAATTATCTGAAAGGTCTGTGTGAGTAAGGCAATCGAAGACATGAAATCTTATAATGGCTTAATAGGAATGGAAACCTTACCCGTAACTAGATATTTTGATAAGTGTTAGTGTTTAGGTCTTACACCAGTTCAAGCTCGACAGATTCAAAGTGAGTTGTTGCATAGTTTTGATTCTCACTAATACTACAGACGTTGCTCGCAGTGAAACATATCACTCAATTTCAACCATCCTTCCGGGTTCGATTCCCGTCTCAGACAAAATTTCACGTGGAATTTTCCTAGCGAGTAAATTTCACTGGTAAACATCCTATGACTAGTATGACGTAACCTAAATACGATGAACATTCATGTCTACATTTAGGCGAGATATCAATTCAGCACTTAACTTTCCTCAGTTAGTATTTGCATACTTCGAGGCGTGATTCGGAAGTTATGTCAAGCCGGTGGTCCAGACTGAACATTATCTTTGGCTGTTAGTGAGGTATCTAAACAAACAAAACAAAAGTATTGTCAGACATTATTGATCATCCATAGTTCCATAGTCTCTGCTCGCAACTGAGTTGCCTGTGTGTGAGTTCGACACTCAATCATAGACATATTTGGTTCTATTGTCCGATTTGTAGAGAAGAGAACATATCAGCTGTTCAAGTTAAGTTGAGAGCGAGGAGAGGCTTTACTCAACCTACTGGAAAAGGACTTTTTCAGAGACTATTGCAAGTTTATGATTTTGTGCGCAGTCGATGAAATGGACAGTATGCCATACAACTGCAAAAAACAATTTTATGCAGCCGTCGACTATGATCACTTTTGTTTGAAGTGCAGCATTACAAATGAGGAACAGCGTTCACTTTTGGCTGTCAAACGTATTGCGGAGCTGATTATGTTATGCCGAGATCACAAAAGTACAATTTTTGAGTGAAATGACGACACATTTTGATAATGAAATGCTATTAGAAGGAACAACCAATAAAATCAGTTGAACCAATGATATCTCCAGCACCAAAGCTATTTGTGACATGAGTCAAATAAAGGGTCACCATAATCGATATGATTTTGGCACTCTATTTGACTCATGTCACAGTTAACTTTCGGTGCTAGAGAGAGCATTGGCTGAACTAGTAAAATAATGACCTTGTCCCTAGGTCATGGGTTCCTATTATTTTCATCTAAATTCTGTATAGATACGAGTGTGGTAAGGGTGTCTGTTCATTCACAACCATTACCAAAACTTTTGATTGAAAACTAAAACTTGCGTAACACAAGGAAATCGCAGAGGAAGTTGAAGTAGGTATGCAATCGCAATCAAATGTGGGAAAAACTAAACCAAATTTTTGGTATAAACCGACGGAATTCTTATCTTTAGTTTAATGTTATCGAATCAAAAACGTTCAACGAATTCTCTTCAGTTAATTATCGTAGGGGAAATACGCCACGACGCGGCGGTTAAATCGTTTTGTTTTATCGCGTAACGTGAAATTTACCCACAGTCAATAGTGCCCACATCGACTCCGGTATTCACATTATTTTTGTAATTTAATTTCCAGTTTCGTTATACACTGCACGAGTACACAAGAAAAAGAAAGAAAAAAACATTTACAAAATGATACTGGCACGACGACCGTGTGATTCTCTGAATGTAGAGATCTTTGTGTTCATTTTTTCGTCTTCGTAACATGAGCAGAGCTTATACACAAGGCTAACAAGTTTTTCTATTCGCTACATCGAATCGTAGGACACGTTCACAACGATACATGCACAAGCACATTTCAGTTGTGATGAACCGTGATTTTATTAACCGTTTAAATGTATGCATCATCAATGATCATGTCATTACTGTTAATACATCGAAAGTACAAAGCTGAGATGACGATGTAAAAACAAAGCATAGGTGAACCACCGCACCATTTCCGAAAGTCTATCATTTGAAGTACTAGATGGAAAATTCGAAATGATAACGTGCAGTCGATCAAAATGTCTTTATTAAGGGTTCATCATTTGTTGGAACAATGGATTCATAGTCTGTTGCCAACGGTTGTATCCGGCCAAAGAAAGATGCAACAAATCGCCACCACCTCTGTACAATTCGAAGAACAATTGTCTCGTAGCCGTGTTAAAGAAAGCGTCTTTCATATTCAAGAATCGAACATTAACACCGTCATCGACACCACGAGCAAACCCATTTATCCGGTCCACATAGTCTGTCCAAGTTGCGTCGTTGCGTGGCAAAACGCCCAATACCAAAACTCTAGTACCGGGTAGTCTGCGGCGAATCTCCTCTACGACTGTGGATATCCCTCTTGCAATATCACTTTCCAACGAGTAATTCAAATTTATTTTGTTCGTACCTGCGCATATAGAAAACAAGATTCACTTCCGCCTACCACCATCATTTGTGTCTGAGCTCATACCAATCAAGAGTACTACGAGTCTCGGTCGAAGATTAACATCATCCAGTTCACCGTTCATCACCCTCCACAGAAGATTTTGTACTAAATCTCCACCGATACCGTAGTTTGCCGCACCAAGCGGAGCAAAATGTTGATTCCACAATTGGGGAGCGGTGATAGCCCATCCCTCAGTGATTGAATCACCGTAGAAAATGACGTTTATATTCGCCGCATTCGATCTGGTGTGGTTGATGTTTGACTCAAATCTCGCCATCCATGATGCATCGTCTCGGCGCACAGGGATCCAAGGTTCCCATGCCGACGCAACAGTAAGGTATGTCAGTACGAAAAATAAGAGCTTCATTTGCTGTCCGTGCTGTGAAGTCGACTGAGTTGTCGGAATGTTTTGAAATCGATATCTTTCATTCGGTGGATGCATGAACACAATCAGAGTGTGTGCTCAATCTCATTATCTGTCTCGTGTTATCGACGCTGGGTTTTTTCTCTTCAAGAGTTCGGTAGCGAATCAAACGGCGCTAGCTTCGCTATTGATGATTTGCTACTACTTCCCGCTCATTTCGAATTTTAATGCGTTTGCCAGAGACCTTTGATTTGTAAATGAAACTCGGGACACATTATTGGCAATGAGAGAACTGAAAATATATTCGATCTAGCTCTCAAGACATGCTTGACATCCTTCCATCATGACCACTTTCCACTAATTCACCAAAATTTCTTTAGCGGAATAAGTTCAGATTTGGATGATATGCATTATGTGCTCCATTGTTCCGATAAGATAGACAAGTAAATCAAAAATGTTTGACAAAATCAAGCAGGTCAAATCAAAATGGTAAACACCAGATTGTGAGTATAATGAAGAGTACGTGTGGTATGCTTGGAAATCAGAACGTAAGGACAGGACAGCCGTGACGCAGGTCACAGAGGATTATTTTGTATACAAGCACTAGTGTGATAAAGTAAATGATGAAATCGCTTCGTTACATAAAAATTTGTATGAAACATGATGCATAATTAAACCATGTGTTGTGAACCTCGGCTTCGCCTCGGATTCGCAATTTCACACCTAGTGATGGAATATGTCATTGTGCACTCTGCTTCTTAATTAACAATTTGAGCGCAAATGTCGAACAAGAATAGACCGGCTGAAGCCTGGTGAGGTCAACTACCACTTTGGTATTCAACTACCACTTTGGTAGTCAACTACCACTTTGGTAGTCAGTCAACTACCACTTTGGTAGTCAGTCAACTACCACTTTGGTAGTCAGTCAACTACCACTTTGGTAGTCAGTCAACTACCACTTTGGTAGTCAGTCAACTACCACTTTGGTAGTCAGTCAACTACCACTTTGGTAGTCAGTCAACTACCACTTTGGTAGTCAGTCAACTACCACTTTGGTAGTCAGTCAACTACCACTTTGGTAGTCAACTAACAAATACTCGATTTATAAATAGGCAAGCAGGCCGAATAATTTCGTCAGTCGGTGTGCGTCTCTCGAGTAAGAAACATCTTTGCTGCTATATAGTTTGGGGGTCTAACTACCAACAACTACCAAACTTTCAAATTGCAATGTCTGCTATGAGCGATTGGTTACCAGACAACAAATAATAATTGATTTGCCTGGTGTTGGTTTGTTCATAGTAGCATTGCAATTTTAACTTTTATCAATCACATTTTATTTGTGACACAGACGGACGGACGGACGAACGGAGGGACGGACGAACGGACGGACAGATGAAGTGCCCACAATAGGTCTTTTTTTCCTATGGAAAAAAGACCTAAAAAATCGGTTTCGAACTAATGTCAAAAAGTACTCTATTAATGCAGAGAAATGATAAGTTGGTACGCCTGTGGCGAGATAGAAGGAACATGTGAATGACAGTTGGCTCTCTATCTCGCCACAGGCGTACCAACCTATCATTTCTTTGTACTAATGATACGAAAATGGGTTATTTATGAGGTTCACTTTGCACCTAGACTCATACAAGCATTTATGCAACAGAGGAAGCTGAAGTTTGCAAATTTTGCACATTATGATGCTGAGTTGCATAAATGCACTGTTTTCGTCACTGAGTTGATAAAAAGGCCCTTCAGGAAGCAAGGTCGTAAATATGAAAAGAATATTTGCTTCTATGAAACGAGCTTTCCTAACACAATATCGTCTGCGACTCCTTTTGACATTGAGCACGCAAAGTTACCCAATTTATTAAGGTAAACAGCAATTATGAAACGAAGCGCGAATCGAAGGAATGACAGAAGATGTATGAGAGTTCTGTCATTTTTCGCTTCAACGTACTAGATCAGCGAAAATGTGTATGAAACCATCGCTTCACGTGTGAGGTAAATATTTAGCGTTAAAAAGATTTGCACGTGGAAAAAGAGAGTTGCACACATCCAACGGTTTTTCACTCCGTGTTCAGATTTCGAACATGTCGAAGTATAATAATTGAGATGCGAAAAGTTGTACAGCTTCATAAGAAACATGTTTACTCAATTAGCGACTTTGTTTATTTAGATTCTTTTTGGCTGAAATCGAGTATACATAAAACCAGCTCACCATTGATTAGCAACGTTTTTGTTTCGATTTACTCAATGGGTCATAAATCACGCACCTACCCACACAAAACAATTTAAATATTGTGTTTGAATTGTGTGCGTGTAAACCAAAATATAAATTTTATTTGCTTTGATTGTAACAATAGAACGCAAAAATATTACAGAAATTCATAATCGCAATTAAGTCCAAACTGCTAACCATAATTATTGTAGATCTCTCTGAATTGTGTACACAATTAAACGTTTCGATGAAAATGTGGTCATAATGTCGCAGATTTTTTGAAAAATATTATTATTGGTCAACAATACTCGTCAGCATCGAATGTGTGTAGGTTGCTGTACGTATTATGTCACGAAATCACATTATTAATTCGGCTGAGCAATATAAAGTTAAAAAACTGAATTCTGCTAGCAAATACAGATGGAAATACCAGATGAATCGAACCAAAATTTGGACGCAATTTTTGGAGGTCAATGTCAAAGCAATAAAGGTAATTTCGTGCCTCTAAATAACAGAAATGGTTATTTACATACCTAGGGATAAAAAGTTGAAAAGTCCACTTTTCGGTGATTCGAGTCGAGACCGAGGTCAATAATCACACGAAAACTTAATTTAACTCTCGAAACTCGTTCAGGAACTAAAAATTCGTTACCCGAAGTGAATATTTTGACATATTTTATATGAAAGAAATGTCAAAATTCTCACCAGTGAAACTCAACGAAGAGTTCCTGAACGAGCTCTCGAGTTATCACTAGTGACGACAAAATCCTATGGAAACTTCGCGGAACTGTCAACTTCCGGGACACTTGGCTTTTTTACAAGCAAATCTAACTTGACGAAAATTTTGTTTTTTATTTCGCCAAGTTAGGTTTTTCTTGTATAAATTCCATGTGACCCAAAAGTTGTCAGCTCGCCATCGTCGATCCTTAATGCAAGACTGTTACTCCGATTGTAGAAATGAAAAAGAGTAGTTTCACGTCGCAGTTGAATTTGGAACGATAGACTGACAGGCGTTTCGATTTTTTGAGATTTTCGTTTTCAGTCTTCAGTTTTCTCTTCTGTCAAAATGGTATTTCACTTTGTGAGATACTGAGTGTAGCGAGCTGTGGTATTTTAGTAAATTTAAAGAAAATGCTAAAAGCACGGATCTAATGAAGCCTACAATTTCGTTACCATTTTATTGAAAGACATAATGTGATTTTCCCTCAATTACAGTATGATGCTCGCAGAATCAGTGATTGCAAGCGTGTGCAATTAGAGATAAGATAACTTCACAAACAAAGAAATGAAATCAAACAAAAAAAAGCTTCTTGGCTCATAACATGCGAACGAATTTGTCATAATTGTTCGCATTCCGTAAACCCATTCGCGCTTCCACACACAAAAACCATATCTTACTCACATGTGAATGCGGTTCTATTGTATGCTAAACAAAATTACGATTTTTACCATTTGAGAGAACAATTGCACGTACACAAATTTAATATAGAGCATCCAGACCATCCAGCCATTCAGTCATTCCGATAAAGTTTTCGTTTTTTTTTTTCATTTAATTTAATTTCAAAGAAATTTTCACTTTCCATTTCAATTCAATTCAAATTAAAGAGAAAAATATTTTTTCTTCAGACTAAACTTGCCAAACACGAAACGCCAAAGTTGCACACAAAAATCGTTCGACATAACAGCACACACACAATTATAAGAGGTGCTGTATGAATGGATATGCTTTGGTGAAATAAAATATTTTTTTTTTAAATAATTAAATTGAAATTCAACAATTAAATTTTGTAAGAAACTGAACGAAAAAAAAACTGAATTCGCGAGCGTATCTCAATGCACATGTCTGTTTTGGTGGAATGGCTGAACACAAAAATTTCTGGTCTTGCCTCAGTTAGCATGTTGTTATACGATTTAATTCGAAATATAAAAAGCTGGTTAATAAATCAAATCACTGTAATAGGAAACGCATACACAACGCTGACATTTTAACTGCAAAAATTATGCAACGAAAACCGATGAAGAAAGAGAAAATATTTGCTCATTGTCTTGCATAGACGAAATGAAAATGACGAACATCTTATAAGTTTCGTTGTACCGGCACTGATTAGTGCACTGTGTCAATATACCCAAAATTTAGTGTTGTTATATCCCGGAGAGTCTAGGTCTAAAGTTGGGAGAAAATATGTCACCACGACACTTGTTAAGCCGAAAACACGCGAGCAATTTTGCGTTGACGGAGGATCGACAATTATGCTGCGTTTTTCATTGTGATATTCACCACAGGCAAAACAATTGGAAAACTCAGCATAATTTGTTGATCCCATCAAAGCAAAATTGTTCGTGTGTTTTCGGCCTCATATTTTCCATACGCATAACTAAAGACAGGATTGGTACGTCACCACAACTACATTATATGCCCAATTCGGACATGACTCTAGACGGGGTTTTCAACGACATGCTACTGAACGCATGATTTCCCTTTGAAACGAAAATCTACATGAACCGACCATGAACTACCGTTTCTCAAATATTTCTGTAAATGGCAGAAATTAAAGCCTCAGAGGCAAACTGAACTGTGTAGTGCCAGTTTAAACTCCATTTCAGATCATTAGCTTTCAGATTTTATTACGAGCTTCCCGCTGTCACCCTAGGCCAAATATTGAAATGACACAATTGTTAGACCAATAGGTCTGTTCCCAGGCCATGCGAATTGTCAAATTACTGTCAAATTTCATCCATAGAGACATAAGCTCATCAATATTTATATGAAAACCGAGCTCTGTGGATGAAATCGTGTTCGTTCGGCCAGTCAAATTTCGTGTTTACAGTTACTTGGAACAAACCTATTGTTGGTTCTTCATTAATCATATCGACGCTACGGCAAAGAACATATTTCACAAAATTTTTCACCAATAAACTCATTAAATTTGGTGAATTTTTTAGTGCATTTTGACGAAATATTGCTCAATGTAACCTTTAATCAATCTGACTGAAGTTGACCTGACTAGAACTAATTAGAGTCATACTTCGATCTTTGCCACGATAAGACTTCTTAAGTCCTCAATATAGGCAGTGCTTTAGAGTGATATCGCCAAATCTTCAGGTGATTGGGGAACAAGCGGTCTCCGATTTTAATGAGTGATAGCTCGTTGGATTCGTCTTTCAATTCTAGGAAACACGTGTCTTTCACTTTTTCTTAAAAAAAATTGTTTTCTTTGAAAAGCGCTCAAAAGTGAAGACATGCCAGAGGGTACCGAAAACAGCTTTTCGGCAATAACTCAAGAAAAAATTATTTTAAATGGTTGTAATTGTGGCAGCACTACATCTCACATCGGACGCACTCATCATGCGTATTAAGTTTAGTTAAAGTTTAGCAACACTGCATGTCATTATCAGCTGACAATTGGACTTTGGATATCTATTGTCTTATTTTGCATGTAAACATTACCGTATAAAACCAAGTGCTTTTCATAAATAAAATTATTCCTTCTTGTGGATTCAAGAAACTAGTTTATTCTAATATCTTCCCACAACTGGTGACCCTCGACATTTTTCGTCTTTAAAATCATTGCGCAGTGCAAACAATACGTTTCAACTGCTGTTCAGAAAATTCGTTGCTTTCAAGTTCAACTTAAATTTTCTCTATTTTCACTACACTTGCATATCTACTATGGCAGATGGTGATAACAACGATCAATCAATCGGAGAAACTCCAATGGTTGTTCCTACAGTTGGTAGTGGAGGTAACTCTGATTTAGGTAATGGAAATATTCCACCGGTTAACAATTCGGTGCAACGCATCCAGCTAAAAATACCGCCATTCTGGAAAAAGAACCCACAGCTGTGGTTCATACAGCTGGAAGCGCAGTTTACTACAACAAACATAACAACCGAACAAACCAAATTCAATCACATCGTAGGTGTAATTGAATCGGATATTCTCGATTATGTTAGTGATATTGTACTCGCTCCACCTGCGAGAAATCAGTACCAAGCAATCAAAGCCCGCCTTATCAAGCAATTCACTGCTACTGATCAACAAAAACTGAAGGCTCTCCTCGAAGAATTAACCCTCGGAGATATGAGACCCACGGATCTTTTACGTAAAATGAAAGCTCTCGCATGCAAGAAGGTAGGTGATGAATTCCTTCGCACCTTGTTTTTGCAAAGATTACCAACTACAATTCATACATTCCTCGCTACGAGTGTAGCACCTATAGAGGAACTAGCACAATTGGCAGATCAAATGTTTGAAGTTACTCAGTCTTCTTCTGTAAGTGTTCAAGAAGTCTCTAGTCCCTCAAACGACCTTCTCGACGGTTTAGTTAACGTTGTCCATAAGCTGGAAGACAAAGTCGAAACTCTCACACAGGGTTTTCGCAGGTCTTGGAATAGTAGTGGACAAAAATCACGAAACCGATCGACGACGCCGGCCAAAGCGTCGAATGTTAAACCAAATAAACTCTGTTTTTATCACAAACGTTTCGGATCCAAAGCCGATAATTGCTCTCAACCCTGTAGCTGGGTTAACAGAAAGTCTAAAGAAATCGGGCAGCCAGCAGTTCGTACACTCACTCAGGGCCCCCTCATTAATCGACTTTTTGTTACTGATAAAAACTCAAACAGAGATTTTTTGGTAGACACGGGCGCCGACATTTCTGTGGTCCCCCCAACGTCGAAAGAAAGGCTCAACGCTCCATGTCTGTTTAATCTCTTCGCAGCAAACGGCTCTAAGATTAAGACTTACGGAAGCAAATCTATAACGCTCAATCTCGGTCTTCGCCGACCGATAACTTGGTTATTTATCATTGCAGACGTGCAATCACCAATAATTGGCGCCGATTTATTAAAGAAATTTGACCTTTTAATCGATGTTAAAAATGGTAACCTAATCGATAACGTTACAACCTTGCCTATTCAAGGAAAAATCAAACAGGCTAGCATTGATATCCAAGTGAAATCTCTCACAAACATAGGAATCTATCATGAACTAGTACAAGAGTTTCCTTCGCTACTCGATCTTTCTTCTTTTAAAAACCCGTTGAAGAAACATAACGTTCGTCATCAAATCGTCACGAACTGCCAGCCTATTTTTTCTAAGCCGCGCCGGCTTAACCCAGAAAAGCTTAAAGTAGCCAAAGCCGAATTCGACAGGATGCTCGAACTTGGAATTTGCCGTCCTTCAAAAAGTCCATGGGCTTCTCCATTACATATAGCGCCCAAGCCATCCGGCGGTTGGCGTCCATGCGGTGACTACCGCCGTCTTAACGCTCAAACCTTACCCGATCGTTATCCAATTTCTCATATCCACGATTTCAGTAATTTTTTGAATGGAAAGAAAATTTTTGGAGTAGTTGATTTGGTAAGAGCTTACAATCAGATTCCAATGGCTGATGAAGACATTCAAAAAACAGCTTTGATCACTCCTTTCGGACTTTTTGAGTTCCCTTACATGACATTCGGGTTGTGCAACGCCGCTCAAACTTTCCAGCGTTTTGTCAACTCCATCATTCAAGGACTCGACTTTTGCTTTGCGTATTTGGATGATATTTTAGTCGCATCAAGAGATGAACAAGAACACCTTGAACATTTAAGAATCTTGTTCGGTAGACTAAATGATTACGGTGTCGTAATTATTGTCGACAAGTGTGTGTTCGGTCAAAAGGAGGTACGTTTTCTGGGCTATTCAATCGACGTAAACGGAACTAAACCTTTACAATCAAAAGTTTCCTCGATTGTTAATTTTCCACTACCGGAAACAATCGACAAACTCAAACGTTTCCTCGGTATGATCAATTATTACCGTCGTTTTATTCCTAAAGCAGCTCACATGCAAATTCCATTGCTAGATTGTACGAAAGGTAACAAAAAGAACGACAAATCGGTAATTGAGTGGAACCCTGAGCGCCTCGGCGCATTCGAGCTATGTAAAAAGGCTTTAGCCGACGCAGCCTTGCTCGCCCATCCGTCTCCAGACGCGAAGCTCTGTCTCATGGTTGTCGCATCCGACACTGCTATCGGAGGGGTGGTAAATCAATTAGAAAATAATCACTGGAAACCTCTCGCGTTCTTTTCCAAACGCCTTTCCTCAGCTGAACGAAAGTATTCAACATATGACCGGGAGCTGTTGTCAATCTACGCTTCAATTAAACACTTCCAAAATCTGCTGGAGGCGCGTACATTCACGATTTACACAGATCATAAACCGCTCGTTTTTGCTTTCCAACAAGCCAACGAAAAAGCAACTCCCCGTCAACTTCGACACCTCGATTTGATCGGTCAGTTCTCAACAGATATTCAACATATCTCTGGAGTAGATAACGTGGTTGCTGACACTCTGTCTAGGATCAACAGCATTTCCACAGTCTCACTGTCCAGCACTGTTGATTACAAACTCATCGCCTTAAAACAATTAGAAGATGAGGAGCTGAGCCAGCTAAGGAAGCAAAAAAACTAAATTAAAAATCCTCGATATTCAATTTCACGATATCATTTTGGCATGCGACGTTTCAACCACAGAACCTCGTCCATACGTTCCGTCAGAATTAAGGAAACAAGTTTTTGAAAAAGTTCATAACCTCGCTCATGCAGGGGTCAAGGCAACGCAAAAATTAATTAGCAAAAGTTTTGTATGGCCTTCAATGAGCAAAGACATCCAAGTCTTTTGTAAAAGTTGTTTAGCTTGCCAACGAACCAAAGTCAGCAAGCACAACCAAGCAGCCTTTGAGCAAATCAAAACGCCTAACGCTCGGTTCGAACATATTCATATAGATATCGTTGGAAGACTCCCGGAATCAGAAGGTTTTTCGTATTGTCTCACTATCATCGATCGATTTACTCGCTGGCCCGAGGCAATACCAATTCAAGACATGTCTGCCGAAACAGTAGCAAAGGCCATGTTTCTCAATTGGATCGCTCGTTTCGGAGTGCCCTTGAGGTTGACCAGCGATCAAGGCCGAAATTTCGAAAGTAGCTTATTCACCGAGTTAAATAAACTGCTTGGGGTCCAAAAATTCCGCACTACTGCTTATCACCCTCAAGCTAACGGAATTTTAGAAAGATGGCACCGCACACTTAAAAATTCAATCAAGTGTCACGGAAACATTCGCTGGACAGAAACACTTCCAACAGTTTTACTCGGTCTCCGTTCAGTAATTCTGCAAAATGTAAACGCATCTCCAGCAGAGTTAGTCTATGGAACAAATTTGCGTCTTCCTTATTTTTACTTCGACAAAATCAAGCCCAGCCTAGTCTCAAATGCTTCAACATTTGTCGAACGATTAAAAGATGCAATGGCTGAAATCAAACCCATTCCATCTTCTAATCATAACAAACAAAACGTTTTTGTACACAAAGACATGTCTTCATGTACTCACGTTTTTGTCCGGTCGGACGGGGTTAAAAAAGCGCTCCAGCCGACCTATACCGGCCCATTCGAAGTAATTTCACGAAATGAGAAGTTTTTCACAATCAAAATTGGAAAAATTAATAAGGTAATTTCAGTTGACCGTTTAAAACCTTCATTTGATTTCAATGAATGTGTTTCGGTGAAAAAACCACTTAAAAAGAAAGTACGTTTCGCTAAAAATCATTAAACACATCAACTGCTATAAACATAAAATTTTACAGCAAATCGCATTCATCCTACTGAAATTCTCTCATCTCATCCTTTCTACAAAAGTCTGTGGTACGAGTAACACACTACACACTACTTCAGCAAAATTTTTATTCAAAGAATCCTACAAGTCATCGTGCTTTTCACTTGCAACCAAGTCATGGCACCAAATAAGAAACTTACCGAAAACCCGGAGTGGCTCAACGCATTACAGCAAATTTTAAGGAATCAAGAGTTGGCAATCCGTGAAATCCGTATAATCGCCATGGAAAATCAACAATTTTTGCGCGGCATGCGCAATAATCCAATTCAGTCTACCAATCCGACTCAAACGCAACGCAGTTCCGGTCAATCATCTGTACCAGGTCAGCCTTTCTCAGCCAATCCATCATTTTCGGCTAGTCAAACGTCGCATCCCAGGCAATCGTCAGCAAAAAATCGCCAATCAGTCGTTCAACGTTCAGTGCAGAGAACACGTGTTTCGGTTAGGCAAGCATCGGTCGCCGTTCGTCAAGCAGCCATTCCAATCAAGCGCCCGACAAGACCGTCAGCCCAACCCGGTCGATTTTGCTGGTTTCACCGACAATTTGGTCGAGCCTCAGTGAATTGCCTACCACCTTGCGATTTTGTCGATCACATGACACAGCAGCAGTCCATGCGTAACCTGGCAACAATTCAGGTAACACCAACATCACATCCGCATCAACCGACCGTACCGATCATCGCACCAGCATTGGAAGCTCCGGCTCAACATACGTTTTCACCGCCAAAACCGACGCCAAGTACATCGGATCAAAAAGCGCCTGAAAAGTCAACCGCTATGGAAATAGTCAATGCAGCCACATCCAAAGTGGAATCCCGTTTCCCGTTGGAACGCTCTTCGAAAAGAGGACCCTCTTTCTCATCATCCGATTCTGGGCCCGAGTCACCGAGCAAAGCACAAAAACCAGACGATTGGAACGCACCGGAGGATAAAAACGACGAAGAAAGTTCATCAAGTTCATCATCCAACTCTGAAGAAGAGAACGAAGAAAACAAATAAATTCTAGCCTTTCTCGCTACAAATTGTCTGCTTCAAATGAAAAATTTTCAATAAATTTTTCAATTCAGCACAGATAAACACAAAGTTTTTTGTTGTACGATTGTCGGCCTTGAAAAGACCTACAGGTAGAGTATACGCACCGCTTGGTGCTAGTTGATCCACTAGAGTTATGACTAGAAATATAGTGAATGTTCGGAGAGTCCGCCTTCTCTGCAGCTTCGATGTACCACGGAATTGAGTATGGGGTGTTGTAGCTGGCCTCACCCACTATCGTTGCACATATAAATGAACCCATTACTTTTGGGCTGCAAGCCTACAGAAGTCTTGAAAAAAAAAGTTGGTGCCAAAATGTAGATTTTTTCCTTCTTTCTGAGGGCCCAACTGCCAGAACAGCGTCTGGAACGGTACTACGGCAATCATTTTTTATTGTCTACTATTCTTTCACCTTATCAATAGAAAAACGCTTCGCTATGTCGCGAATATATCAGATCCACTATTAGTAATATCAAGAGAAAAATCATTAAAGTTTTCTCCGAGGATTTTAGTCAAATAAAGTGTTAGCGTATAGCAAATGACCTCAGGACTACGGAACAGTAATTAGTTTTTCAATTGGACCAATATTTGCTACGTGACAGGAGTTTGGAAAACCGTTTGCTCCCACTTGATCGTATCGCTTTTCCAAACTCCTGTCGCGTAGCAAATATTTATCCAATTGAAAAACAAATTACTGTTCCGGACTCCTGAGGTCATTTGCTATACGCTAACTCTTTATTTGACTAAAATCCTCCGAGAAAAATTTAATAATTTTTCACAAGAATTACTAACACTGGATATGTTGTAACGACCTATATTCGAGTCAAAGTGAAGCGTATACGGTAAGGGAATAGTAGGGAATACAAAATTACTCACGTAGAACCGTTCCAGACGCTGTTCTGGCAGTTGGGCCCTCAGACAGAAGGAAAAAATCTACATTTTGGCACCAACTTTTTTTTTTCAAGACTTCTGTAGGCTTGCAGCCCAAAAGTACTGGATTCATTTATATGTGCAACGATAGTGGGTGAGGCCAGCTACAACACCCCATACTCAGCTCCGTGGTACATCGAAGCTGCAGAAAAAGCGGACTCTCCGAACATTCACTATATTTCTAGTCATAACTCTAGTGGATCAACTAGCACCAAGCGGTGCGTATACTCCACCTGTAGGTCTTTCCAAGGCCGACAATCGTACAACATTACAACAATTTAAAATAATTTTTTCTTGAGTTATTGCCGAAAAACTGTTTTCGGTACCCTCTGACATGTCTTAACTTTTGAGCGCTTTTCAAAGAAAACAATTTTTTTTAAGAAAAAGTGAAAGACACGTGTTTCGTAGAATTGAAAGACGAATCCAACGAGCTAGCACTCATTAAAATCGGAGACCGCTTATCTCCAAAGTTACAAAAATCACATGAAGATTTGGCGATATCACTCTTAAAATACAAGCTTGATGCAGATTTGTAAGGCCGAGAACACACGAGCAATTTTACGTTGATGGGATCAACAAATTATGCTGAGTTTTCCAATTGTTTAGCCTGTGGTGAACATCGGATTAATGAAAAAAGCGCGCGGCATAATTGTCGCAACATTACTCGTGTGTCTTCGGCCTAATATGAATGGTCTCCGCCCAAGTTTTTACCGGCTCTATACAATTGAAGTCCCAATTTATGTGAAAAATGTATTTTCCTAGAAACTTGTCAGTTTTAGGGGGATACCAATGAAAACCATTGAGAGAAATTTTCTGCTTAAAGTTCCCTGACAACAGTGCTCCATCCGACATTTTTTTTTCGAATAAAATTTCCAACGACCTGTTGACATCGCTCTGAACAAAAAAAAAACCATTCGGCCCGACGTATCTGTTGCACTGGAGTTATGTAAAATTGTAACATTCAACCAATACTATCGCCGACGACATTTTTATGCATCAAGGTGGACGTCGTCGGTTAATCAAGCAATTAAATTCATACAACTCGTTGTCGCTGCATACTATTAACAATGTAATGAATGTGTCTCTCGGCTCATTACAGCACAATTAACAATAAATTTTATTTTACTTCATTGGCCATGCCCATTAGCCGATTTTCGTTCACTTTCATTGACCATTTGGCCGTCTCTATTCCAAACCAAAAATTATTATTTTTTCGTTGATTCACAAGTATACCGAGAGCAAGCACAACGATTTTTATTGCACAACAACCGAATACAATTTGTGTATATATAATGTATGGCTACCGTAACACACCGCCATGAAACGGAACAACGAAACTCGCGGTTTATTGTTCAACGAGATTCATCAGACAACTAAAACAAACTATAAATTGTGGCCGAAATGAAATACAGTTGGTGGGTTCGGGCTGGCATATACAACATATAACTCTCAGCAGTAAACTAAGTATAGTTTTGTCTGTGTAAAAACATTGTGTGAGCTTGTATTCCATCACAGCGTCGATGCACACCACATATACTTCTCCATTTAGTGCGTTGGCGCTGACAATTTTCTTTTTCTTAGTTTATGTTGGAATTGTGCGCTTTTATCACTTTTGTTGCACATTGTGTAGTATGCAGCTGTATATATAGGTAGAGTGCATCTTGTTTGTGTTTAGACAGCGGAAATATGCTCTTGAGAGGGACAATGAAACGAACTTTTTAATTAAAGTTTAAAGTTGATGACGTGAATGCTCATCAACCGCTTCAAAACTTTAAGACAGAGATTTTCGCATCTGCTATCGACAATGACTTCAGGCATAAACGACAAGCTCTGACTAATGCCGTCTTATATAGCAATAAATCACTTTAAAATGAATGAAGTAAAAGATTCTTGAAAATATTTCATTGAAGTACTGTTTTAATTGAAAAACTGTTTTGCGATCCCAAAACTAGTCTTTCTTTTACGAAGGACACCGACGTGGAACCACACAGATCTCATTGATGAGTTAGATAATGAAATCAAATCTACGCTGGAACATCTTTCGAACGCAGTCCTGAACGATGACACTTGGATTAAGGCGTCACTTCCGATAAATTCAGGTGGTGTTGGAGTTCGACGAGTCCGCGATACAGCTTTACCAGCCTTCTTGTCATCTGTTAACGTGTGTTCTCAACTTGCTAGTATCATGTTACACCAACCATCGCTGCAAGTTGAAGAAATCGCTGGTTACCAGGATGGTTTGAACGCTTCGAGTAGTTTGCATCCAGGATCTGATCCACCAGTAATTCCATCGCTACAACACCAATGGAACAAAATTACAACAACAAGACTGCTGGAGAATGTGAATTTTGCGACCGACTTAGACAAAGCGAGATTTTTGGCAATCCAGAAGCCAGAGTCAGGCGCATGGTTGCAAGCACTGCCATCACGATCCATTGGTACTCTATTGGAAAACAACGCCTTCCGAATAGCAATTAGCCTCCGCTTAGGAATCGACATTTGCTCACCACACGTGTGCTGGTGTGGAGCACTGGTTGACACGAAAGGTTACCACGGACTAAAATGTCGAAAAAGTGCTGGCCGTCATGCAAGACACGCAGAACTCAATGTAATCATCAAACGAGCACTCATTTCAGCTGACATACCTGCCAGGCTTGAACCACTTGGCTTAGCCAGAGATGATGGAAAGAGAGTTGACGGAATGTCATTAATCCCATGGTCACGTGGCAGCACGCTGATCTGGGACGCTACCTGTACGGACACATTGGCCCCTAGCAACCTGCGTTTCAGTTTGAAAAAGGCTGGCAAAGCAGCGGAGAACAAGGCTAACGGAAAAACATCGAAATACAGATCGCTAATCAACCAAAATTACTTCTTTGTGCCATTTGCCGTAGAAACAATGGGTCCGTGGAGCGACGAAGCTATGCAATTCTTCAACATTCTGACCAAGAAAATTGCGAGAAAAACACAGGAACCGAGAGCTAGGTCATTCCTTCAACAACGGCTAAGCATGGCGATTCAGAGAGGCAATGTGGCGGCGGTTATGGGAACGTTTAGGTCATGTGATAAAATGAAAGAGATTTTTTATATTTTGACGTAATTTTGTATTAATGCCAGTTTTTCAATGTTTGTTCTAATGCTGACCAATAAAGACCAATTTTATTATTGAAGTACTAGATTTGACAGTGAAACTTCTTAAATGACTGCCGTTTGGGAAAGGTCAAGGCATAAGGATCTATTTCTCTATACTTTCAGTAACAGTTCACAGTTTCAGTTCACAGTGTTTGCATTGGCACGTAGATTACGATAATCAATGGTACCGTGAAAGAGACATTTCTATGCATTCATTCCAGACAGCGAGAATTCAAGAGACAATGAAGGGTAAATCCGAAATGAAATTATTGGGACAGGTCAACGAAATTTGTTGAATTTTTAGAAATTTTATCGTTCCACTCGTCTCGCTTAGTTCAATGTCATATACCCATCCTTGAGCTCTAAAAAAATATTTTTTTTTTCAATTGTTTCCTCAACCTGCTACAATTGATATTGCTGCTGTGTGACTCACGGAGCCATGAACACGTAATTTTTTTAAATAATTTTGAATCGCTGGCTATGGTGTTTTTCAAGGGTCTAACTATTTCGCAGTTCAATAAGATTGAGACAAAGCTCAATAGATAATGGTATCGATTAAGAGTGTTTTCGAACCACGAGACTTATCATTTGTCTGGTACTTGTGGTGTTATCACAGAATAGATATTGACAAATTCTCGTCTTCAGATCATTTGAACAAAATAATTTGGTTCATCAGTCATTACAGAGGCATTGTCCGCATTCCACGTACATTACAATGATCGTTAACAAGAAGTGGATTATCGGTATCTCAGTCGTTTTGGTTCTTGTGTAAGTTCAGCTACGATAGCTACGACAGCCTGGTGATTAACTTCGAATTCTCTCATTTCACAACTCCCTTACATCAGTGTCATTCTGGGCGTTCTCTTGGGTGTCCTGCTACCCAGACGTAATAGCAACAACAACGAAAATGTCGACAGCTATTTCGAAGAACTTCCAGAAACATCGAAATGGTACGGCGACGAGGAGATTCGGATACTCCGTCAGTATTTGTCATTTCCCACAATGCCTCCAGATATCGACTATGGTAAACACATTTCCATGTAGGACAGACACAGCGGGACATGAACCAAAATTCTGTTTCAATTCCAGTGCCAACCATTGAATTCCTAAAGCAACAAGCAGCGAGCCTCGATCTGCCCCTATCGACCTATTATCCTGTAAATGAAGCGAATCCAGTGGTTGTCATGACATGGGCAGGATCAGATCCCAGTCTCAAGTCAATTCTGTTGAATTCGCACACTGACGTCGTTCCAATATTCGAAGAATTTTGGACCCGTCGACCATTTGCTGCTGAGATGGATGAAGAGGGAAGGATTTTTGCTCGCGGTGCACAGGATACGAAATCGACTGGAATGATGTATTTGGCAGCGATACGAGCGTTGAAGAAGGAAGGCATCCAACAGCTGAAACGAACCTTCCACATCTCATTCGTTCCCGACGAGGAAATGGGAGGATTCCTTGGAATGGACAGTTTTGCGAAAACCGCCGATTTTGCGGCCTTGAATGTTGGCTATGCATTGGACGAGGGTTCAGTATCGCCGACAAACGTAATTACGGTCATCAATGACGAGCGATGTACGTGGAGAATGGAATTCACGTGCCATGGCGTCACGGGGCATGGTTCAGTTTTATTCGAAAATACAACCGGCGAGAAGATCACGCATTTGATCAGCAGATTTATGGAGCGACGACAGGTCGAAGTGGACAATATGAAGAATTCGAATGCTACGACGT
This sequence comes from Bradysia coprophila, assembly GCF_014529535.1. NCBI lineage: Eukaryota > Metazoa > Arthropoda > Insecta > Diptera > Sciaridae > Bradysia > Bradysia coprophila. The sequence continues at coordinate 299,040 of NW_023503496.1, read as the reverse complement.
ACGCCAATGTAACGTCAATCAATTTGACTGTGTTGAAAGGAGGCGTTCAAGGCAATGTGATACCACCAGAACTAAGTGTTATGTTCGACGTACGGTTGTCTGTCAATGCTGACCATGATCAATTTCAAAGAGATGTAAGGTTCTGAATTTGGATTCTTGTTGTAGTATTTCCTAGGAGTGCTCGGTTCGGACAAGGTTCATATCATTAGCAGTGTTCTTAATAATTCTAGATGGAAGCGTAAAATAGAGCGTATGCCAATGACATAACCTGGTAACCAGTATGGATTGAGGGGAGAGAGGGCTAACTAGCTTCTTAATTTCGAATTTCAGATAGATCAATGGATCGAAGAGGCTGGAGGAAATATTACCATAAACTATTTGATACACGATCCCAAAGCACCGAAGACGAGTATTGACGAAACGAATCCCCTGTGGACTGTGCTGGAGAGTACGGCTAGAGAATTGTAACTTTCGATTTCAATTTACTTTTGAACGAAACTTCAACATTTTTCACTTTATAGAGGATTGCAGATCGTGCCCGGAGTAATCACAGGCGCGACAGACATGAGATTTTTGCGTAGAGTATGTTCCCTTGGGAGCTTCCGTTTTTGAACTTACTAACTTTTCAATTCTTTCAGCAAAACATTCCAGCTTTTGGATTCAATCCAATGATAAACACGCCACCACTCGCTCACGATCATGATGAATTCGTGTTTGTTGATGTTTACTTGTCTGCTATTGACACGTACAAACGCATCATATCGAATCTTGGTGACATAGAGAGCTAGACATTAATTTATCGAATTAGAGAGTGCGCTGAATAGAGTGACATTGCAAATAAAAATAGTTTTTGTTCAGATACTTTGACCTTAACAATGTTCATAACCAGACATTTTGAGGCTTCGATAGACGAAGCACTCTACACACGAAATGCACTTCATTTCGTTCACTCACCGTTAGACAACGAAAACAATGAAAATTGGTCTCTCTTTCCGTTGTTGTAGCGTATGAACGGTAAGTGGGGATTAAGTCTTAAGAAGATCACAGAAATGTGGTGAATTTGGTAGCTCGAATGGTGGAGATATTTATTGGTGGAGAGGAAGAAATAGGAAATTCCCATAAGAGCGAAGTTTGTGCACAGAGCGAAGCAAGTGTCATAAAGGCTCAAGTTGGAATTTCCCATTTCCCTTGAGACGAACACAACGTGTTTCATGTATACGTTTCGTGGTGTGATTAACCGTGTTTCTTCACGAAACAAAACGTCAATTTGACAGTTTTGAAGTCAAAAACAAAGTGAAATTTCACGTGAGACATTTTCTATTTTTTTCCATGATTTTTTCCCAACGGAACAGAAAGGGCTGAGGAAGTAGACAAAGCGCCATTTTCTCATGACGCTTTAAGTGGAAAAAATTTGGTTAATCACACCACACACGCATGAAAAATAATTCACCACTGCCACGGGCGCTGCACTCAAATTATCCCGAAACTAGGTTCCCGTAATCTAAGCATGTAAAAACTGAAGGTAATGCAAATCCACCACGAAATCCTAATTTGAGGTGAGTTTGTGTTGAAAACTCGATAACAAAACCCCCGGCTCAATATTAACTTGAATCGATGCTGCTTGCCATGTCTATTGTATACCCTCAACCCAATCAATTATAGTTGCACTGCAGGAAAAGAGGCGCTTTGATTGAATCAATTGAATCCAATCGAAAGTAGGGTGACGTAATTCTTCTTCGAATTTAACAATTGATGAGATGATTACATTCAAGTCGTACAAATTCAACGTTTACACAACGGCACACACAATGATCCTCTATTGGGAAAGTACTTACACTCTGGAGAATTTAAGTACACAAAGAAGAAGTCGTTAATGTCAACTTCACCACAAACTTGTATTGGTAAATAAGTGATCTGTGCTTCGATTGTCACGCGTTCGTTATTCCAAATATTCGTAAATTGACAGTTGAGTCTACAAAATCCCATAAAGCTGGAATCTCAGTCACTCCGTTTAGCTCGCCGTTTTAACAATGCGCATGCACAGAGAGAGAATTCTGCCTATGCGCATGCGCATTTTTTAAACGAAGACCCTAAACGGTGAACTGCTTTTGGGCCTAAAGATTCTTTAGTAAAGAACTGTAAAGTTACGAACGTATGAGAATTGAGGCCCTGTTGAGTGGTTCCACCTTTCTGCATTGATTTTAAAAAGCAATAATTCAAACTCACGAGGGTCTGACACTTCACATTTTATATTAGGTCAAGACATGATTTACCCAAGACCGTCGTGGTATTTTATGTATCGATAGCTCTTAAGCTTCTTCAGATAACAAATCGTTGTGTCGGAGCTATGAAATAGTAATTTTGTCTTCGAACGACCGCAGTAGGTACATTTCGAGAGTATGAAGTTGTTGCACTTAATAATGTTGAGACGAAGCTCCGAAGATAATGGTATCGATGTAGTAGTGTAGGTGAGGTTGTCTGATTATTGGTGGTCTTATCACAGAAGAGATATAGACGAATTCGAGCCTTTGAACAAAGTAATTTGGTTCAGTCATTGCAGAGGCATTGTCCGCTTTCCGCGTACATCACAATGATCGTTAACAAGAAGTGGATTATTGGTATCTCAGTTGTTTTGGTTCTTGTGTAAGTTCAGTTGCGATAACACAGTTTGCCGTGGCGAATTCTCTCATTTCACAACTCCCTTACATCAGTGTCATTCTGGGCGTTCTCTTGGGTGTCCTGCTACCAAGACGTAATAGCAACAACAACGAAAATGTCGACAGCTATTTCGAAGAACTTTCAGAAACATCGAAATGGTACGGCGACGAGGAGATTCGGATACTTCGTCAGTATTTGTCATTTCCCACAATGCCTCCAGATATCGACTATGGTAAACACATTTCCATGTAGGACAGACACAGCGGGACCAAAATTCTGTTTCAATTCCAGTGCCAACCGTTGAATTCCTAAAGCAACAAGCAGCGAGCCTCGATCTGCCCCTATCGATCTATTATCCTGTAAATGAAGCGAATCCAGTTGTTGTCATGACGTGGGCAGGATCAGATCCCAGTCTCAAGTCAATTCTGTTGAATTCGCACACCGACGTCGTACCAATATTCGAAGAATTTTGGACCCATCGACCATTTGCTGCTGAGATGGATGAAGAGGGAAGAATTTTTGCTCGCGGTGCACAGGATACGAAATCGACTGGAATGATGTATTTGGCAGCGATACGAGCGTTGAAGAGGGAAGGCATTCAACAGTTGAAACGAACCTTCCACATCTCATTCGTTCCCGACGAGGAAATGGGAGGATTCCATGGAATGGACAGTTTTGCGAAAACAGCTGATTTTACGGCCTTAAATGTTGGCTATGCACTGGACGAAGGTTCAGTATCGCCGACAAACGTAATTACGGTCATCAATGATGAGAGAACTATGAGGAGAATGGAATTCACGTGCCATGGCGTCACGGGACACGGTTCAATTTTATTCGAAAATACAACCGGCGAGAAGATCACGCATTTGATCAGCAGATTTATGGAGCGACGAAAAGTCGAAGTGGAGAATATGAGGAATTCGAATGCTACGACGTACGCCAATGTAACGTCAATCAATTTGACTATGTTGAAAGGAGGCGTTCAAGGTAACGTGATACCACCAGAACTAAGTGTTATGTTCGACGTGCGCTTGTCTGTTAATGAGGATCTTGATGCCTTTGAAAGAGATGTAAGAGTTTCTGTTTGAGTTGTAGATGTGTGTCCGGGATGAACACCCTTTGACTGAATTTGGTGTTACAGATAGACCGATGGATCGAAGAGGCTGGCGGCAATATTACAGTAAATTATTTAATTCAAGATCCAAAAGCACCCAAAACGAATGCAGACGAAACGAATCCACTGTGGATTGTGTTGGAGACTACAGCTAGAGAATTGTACTTCTAACTTGAGTGGTTTTTCCGTTTTGAAATTATTTCAATTTTTTGCAATTTCACAGAGGATTGGAAATCGTTCCCGGTGTACCGACAGGCGGAACTGATATGAGATTTCTACGTCGGGTATGTTGACATCGGCTCGGTTTTCTGAGGGACCCCGCATTCACAATAGTCATTTCTTTCCAGCAAAACATTCCTGCGTTTGGATTCAATCCAATGACGAACACGCCTACACGTCTTCACGATCATGACGAGTTTGTGTTCGCCGACGTTTATTTGGCCTCTATTGGCACGTACAAACGAATCATTTCGAATTTGGGCGACATATAGCGACATTCATTTCATAAATAAATATTCGACACTCGATGCCACATCTGCATTTAACTCTATTAGAGCTGGTACGCAGTAATTTAAGATAATTCAGTTAAATCGAGACAGAGCTGAAGTGATAATGTTATTGGCTGATTACTTTCATTACCTGTGTATAACACTTGTGATTGTAATCGGTCAAATCGGTCAGTTTCAAGTACTCTAATGAGTCGGTTAATCAGCATGAAAAATTCAACGAAATGTTAGGTATCGGAACTGGTAGTTTCGTAACGAGACAGACTTTCGTAGGTAGATGCATTCTGATTTTAAAGTTTTTTTCTTGCTTCTCATAAATTGGTCGGCACTTTGTTGGCGCTTTCTTAACAGTAGAAAAATTGAAAACTTTAGTTTCCTTGGCAGAACTACCAGAATCATCAAAATAATTTCCTAAACAATATATCAGACATTCCACCGGAAAGAAAGGTAAAGAAAACAACACCAAACGGTCAGCGGGAACATTTGATTTTACAGAATCCACTATTGCATTTCTGACACAGCAAGCCCTCAATTGTGATCTATCCCGTTGTGCTATTCTGTAATAAACCAGGGTAATCCACTGTTTCTGATGTGATTACGTGGACAGATCTAATCCGAAACTTGGATCAATAATATTTGGAGAACTGTGGACGGTGTGACCACATCGTCTCTTCGCTGCAGATGTGGACGGAGAAGGGAGTGGAGTCCAGGATACAAAATCTAATGGAATGTTGTATTTGGCATCGATAGGCGATACAAGTGGTAAGCAAGGATTGTCCAAGACAATGAAACGTTCGGCTTATACATATATGGCCGAAAGAGATCACTGCGAATCGTATTTTCAAATGAATATTCCAATGTTCAGATTGGTTGGTTGGTTGGTAGTGAAGTTTACAGACGATTTAATTTTCAATGTAAGTCAGATGTAGAGGTAGAACGGATTGGTGAATAAAACTCAGTACAGCAAGTGCAATGTGAAAGTTCTGAACTTTGATTCCTTCTTTTCTGGGTACCATTAGCACAATATAATAACATCGAAATCTGCATCAAGCAGACCTGAATTACCACAGAGATTTTTAACGCGAAACCTGTAACATCTACCTCGTATACACTTCATTCATACACACCGCGTTCATTATATTGAAACGCCATAAATTATGCTTTCCGATTCGTTCGTAATGTTATACCGTACCGTTAAGTACGCGAGCATGTATCTAATCGACGTGAGTATAGTGTGAGTATGAAGTGCGTGCAAGAGTTATTTACTTATCTGAATGAGATCGTCATTCATTGTTTGTGTAGAGTTGAATGGGAACGAAAGCTTAGTGATTGTTCGGTTTGTCAGCTGACTTAATGGGGCGGTAATTTTTCAAGACTCGATTCAGGGTGTAAACTTTGAAGAGGTAACCAAAGTTTACAGCCTTGGATTCCACGGCGGCGAAGAGAAATATTAAACGAGAAAATATATTCGATTTGTGGAGGCGAATGGTTTGAAAGGTTCTTGACCCATATGATCGAGAAATTATCATTAAAGATGAGCAAGAGGAGGAGGCCCATCGGGTCTTTTCTGTTTATTAATTCCCTCTGTTCGATTGATTTCAATTGTGAAGACATTGTTATGTTAAACTCCTAACGTTTGATAGTTATGTTTAGCAAATCTTATGGAAACCATTTGGCTGGACAAAATCTCGGACAAAATTAGACTCCACGCAAGGACTCCATTCGGGAGCAGATTTTCTTAAATTTCATTAAAGCTCAAAAAAGTGTTGGAAAATCTAGGAAATATGGGAAAATTTTCTAAATAAAGTAGTCCCTGGACACTATAGGTGAAGGAACTGAAACACCCATCTATGCAATGTTCACACCGATTGTCATAAAATAATTTGATTTAGCCTAATGAAGCACTAACACCGTCGATGAAATAGTAATTTTAACAAGTATTGCCGGACCTTAATATAAAACCGAAAATAAAACTTGAGTCGACAGCAGCTGAGTGTAATATTGATTCTAAAATTCAACACGAAAACTTTCTACGTTTCACGGTTTTATTGACGACAATATTTATTGTAATGCATCGGAATCTATATAACACGATCTTCAGTCGTATCAGCGGAAAAGATGTCATCTATTGAACCCGTTCGTTATCGTAAAAGAAAACCGTTTCGGACTCTCAAGTCAATTTAAAAGAGTATGTATATCAATCTCCCGTTGATTTATTCATAAACATAAAAGCAATTTAAGTAAATTAGTGTAATATAATCTAAAAATGATAGTTTTTATGGTCTGATGAGCTCGCAGTTGAAATAGATCCATTTGTGTTATACGTTTATAGTCCGGGTCGACATGTCGAAAACTAGTCGTTCCGTTTTGGCTTTGCTTCTTTGCGAATTTACCCTAAATTTAGGGACGAGAAGTAAGTTGATGAGCGCTAAGTAGTCCATGTTTATTATGAAATACATATTTTACTCACTGCTTCCTTCGGAAGTGAGTCATTGCTTTGATGACATGAGCGTTAAAACTCTCTTCCCGTGGGCTAATTAAGTAAAATAGCTTAAGTAAGTCTTTGGACCTACAAATTTTGTTTTGTGTGATTGTAGCCCTTGCCTTCGGCTTGTAAAAAAAAAAGAAAATGATGTTTTGTTGACGGTTTGTCGGATGACAGTTCGGGGAAGAAAATGTATATTTTCACACCCTTGCTTTGACAGTGAACAAAATAGAATCTTTTTTCCCCAAATTGTTAGATTTTGTTTTTGTTTCGAAAATTGTGTGACAAATCGATGTTTCCGCTTCGTGGAGAAAAACGGTTAATCACACCTCGCGCATATGAAAAACGTTTTTCGTGCGGCCTCTTCAGGCCAACCGGCTTTTCCTATACATAACTTACAATACTAAGAAAAACCAAATCAACATAGGACTTAATTTTCTCCACTGTCCCCTCAATAGACCTAAAATGCGAAAATTGCGTTTTGTTGACAATTGGTCGAATGACATTTCTAAAAAGAAAAGTGCAGCACTTTGTCTCCCGTGGAAATAAAATAGAACTTTTCTCACTAGAACTGTCACTTCGTTTATGTTTTCAAAGATGTTATGGCGAATCAATGATCGTGTTGTTTCGTGGAGAAAAACGTTGAATTCATCTTTGGAAGAGAGAAAATTTTTATTTCCACTCTGGCTGCCGAACTTCGTTTATGTTGCAATTTCCTATTTTCTTCATTCAATTGTGAATTATGTATCGGGCATGTTAAGAGACACGATGGTGTTTCTATGGAATTAGAAATCAAGCCTGAACTGGAGCTATCTGATAAGGATTAACTACGATCATTTCCGGCCATGAAAGCAAGCGGTTCTTTCAGGTCAAATATTTTTTTTTTTCACAATCGAAATGCCATAACGATCCGGACTAATACCCGATATACAATGTTTTTGTGATGGGAACGCGTGTCTGTTACAAATGCATAGCACGAAATATGTGGATCACAAAATATGAATAAAATTGCGCTGTCTATGAATTGTACTTTAAATACGGCTAACAAAAGGGAACATTGTTCGTTTGTGTACAATTATTATCAATCTTGAGAGATTTGTTTTTGGTGCGACCGTATTTCAATTTTCATAATTTCAGCAAATCGTTGGAAAGTTGGTCCACTTTCCGGAGTCAAAATATCATTTCGGTTTTGTTGAAGGAATGCACACAAAATGAGACATGAAAAATGGCTATCTGCCAGTACATTTAACAGTAACATCATCCATCACTAATCACTATGGACCTACGAGAGTAAGTTTGGGCAGAATCATAATTCGAAATGAACTAATTGGCTCGTGACGAAACTAGTTCAGTGTTCAGTCTGTTTACTCTTAATCTCAAATTTCAATGAAAATTATCTGGTAACCTTCCTAGTGCGTACGGCCTACTGGTATTATGCAACATACATGCAAATCGTAAAAAAGACGATAATTGTGTTCCCAAAACTAATGGAAATCATTTGAAAATTGTTAAGGTTATGCGGGCAATTACAAAAGCGTAAAAAACCACGTGCCAAGCGGTGTTGATTCTACTTTTTCTTGAATTTAAAATAGAGTTTTCGTGTGGACTTTATTGTTCCGAAGCAAAGCCGAGACAGACACACGAGGACGAGGCTTTCATTTTTATCCCAAGTTCCGCAATAGATTTTACATGATTTTGTGATCCCTAGGGTCGAGAGTGGCTTATTACACACCTAGGGAAAACAAGAAATTTGGTTTAGGTTTCAAAAGCATGTTTCATAACTAGGTATAAAAGTTGAAAAGTCTCGTTTTCGTGTGTTTTTTTATACCTCGGCTTCGCCTCGGATCAACAAAATTCACACGAAAACTCTACTTTCCAAATTTTTATCCCTTGTTATGTAAATAACTGTTAAATGCCCTTGAGCCCCAAGAAAATTTTCTTGTTTCCCTAGGGTTGTAATAAGCCAATAGGGCAAACAGAAGCAAGTAAAATTATCTGAATGACTTCTGGACTAGTGACTCGTTTGAGATGGTAAATCATTTACGTATGCATTGGGAGAAGTAGAGGTTAGGATGAGTTTGCAATTTGAAAGATTGACTTGTCCCACACCAAGATCTTTAAATTAAAATTTATTTTCAAATTTCATGTGGCATCAAAACCCTTGTTGTGGATCACCCAAAACCCGCAAAAGCAGAAGTGCCATAATAAATATTTCCGTCTAAGAAAAAGTGTTAAAGCCTTATAAGGAAGAGTCACGCAGCTGTGCTAACCGATCTCATTTGTTTTTTAGTTCTTTTATAGTAAACCGTCTCGTCGACTTCATGTGGCTTTTAGACCACAAACTTTGTTCGGAAGAAAAGTAATCATTTTCTAAGAATTCGAGGAAAAAACGCCGGACCGTTGAGTTGTATCATAGATTCCCCGTTGCCCACGTGCAATCAAAACTAAATTATGCAACCACGAAAATCCGTGTGCATTAACCACACACAGCAGATTTTATGGCAGAAACGATGCGAAAACAATTTATTACTCTATTGTTGCGTGTAATTTCCTCACGAACACCCATTTTCAAACAATTAATTTATTTGGCTCTGGTACAAAATGAGCTTAAACATAGGCATGGTGTGCATTAGGGTGGCCAGAAATATATTTTTTTTCGAAATTGAATGCCGTGAACAAAAAACTGTTTTGACTCAAATGACAGGAGTTTCTCTAAACAAACTAGATGAAGTAAAATTCGAAAACCTAATTTTTCGGCCACTGTGAAGCAGTTTTCATCGACATGAAAATATTTTCGTCTTAGGCCACATCTAGTAGCTTGAGGTTTTATTCGAAATATTGTAATTTTAAGACCAGTTAGAGTGATGTAATTCTAGGTAAGACTCGGATCAGGATCAGGTCGATTTTGACCTGACCTGAACAACCTGAAGCAGTGGACCTGAAAATATCGAGGTCATTTTCAGGTCTGTCATTATAATTACCTGAAGTGAACTTGACCTGATCTACCGTTGCCCTGAAGTGACCTAATTAGACCTGACATGACCTAATTAAACCTGACTTTTTCTGAAGAACATTTTAATCAGAAATTCAAATGGAAAATGGAAAAATTTTAGGACAAACTCAGGCAACCGGAAAACTTACGAATTCGTCAGGATAAATTTTAGGTTAATTCAGGTCATGTTATAATTAAGCCAATCAGGTTCAAGTAACCTGGTTTCAGGTTGAAAAGAGGCTGACCTGACTGCGAGCCTTCATTCCAGGCTACTAAACCGTAGAATGAATGTTCGAAATTTAAATTTCATTTTTGGTTTCACTTTCTAGGTGGCGTTACGTTTCACAGCGAGAACACTTTGGGCAGTTTGGTGAGTTTACTTCATCAAGTCTCAAAAATTCTTTTTACAAAAATTCTCCGTTGGATATGAGTCCAAACAATACCTTGTGGGGAGTTACGGCATTCGATTTCGATTTTTTTTCTGGCCACCCTAGCCGTGCATGGTTCTTTAAATATAAGAAAAAGAAGAAGAAAGAAAAAACGTGGAATCGTATTCGCAACACAAATGTAATTATTAAATGGGCTAGATGATGAAGTATTTCCCATTTATTAGCAACAACAACAACACAACAGTAAAAGAACAATTATTCACTCAAATAGAGTGTAAGTGAATACGGTACGCAAGACAACGAAAAATGTAAATAAATGAACAACAAGGTAAATGATCAACCAGTTAGGCCTTGCACAATTTCGTATGCAATGCATAACAACACACAACGTACACTTAATCATACCGAACCATAATTTCGTTGAGGTAAGACAATTTGTTTATGGTAAATCGTTTCTGTAAGTGCAATGCTGGCAATGCGAAACGGTCGAGATGGGAACGAAACAATGGCATAATAATTGATCTTGCACTGTTTTCGTTCGGTATACACAAACGTATGCATTACCTAAGAACGGTTAACCGTCGAGGAATGCAGGTAAAATGGAAAACGAAACAAAAACAAAAACAAAAAATGTTGCAATGACTCACATGCGTTTCTCAGTTTTCTTCGTTTTGCAATTGTCTTTGTTCGTTGTTAATTAGCGACTCACGTGTTGCAGTGAGTGTAACATTTCGTTTGTTGATAAGACAACACAATCATCAGCTGCTAAACTTTCATTTGTCTTCAGCTCTCTTTCATCCAATTGACCATAAACACCCAAGAAATTTAGTTCACAAATGCTGATGAATCATCGACGTAAAACGGGTACAAGTTGTGGTCAAGAGAGAAAACATAATCGGTAAAAAATCCGTCGATTTAAATGACTAAACTTTTGCGATGAATTTAGCGTTCAATGAGTTTGAATATCATCCCAAATGAATAATTGAAAAGGCATTTCAGGCGAAAATTTCGAGAGTAGAAAAAGAAACAATTTTCTTACCTTCGTAATACTGTTGATTTTGTTGATTCATTCTTTGGTCTCTCACTTTAGTGCTCCAATCCGGCCGGTTGAGTTTCTTACGTTCGCAGACGCTGCAATTGATACAAATGACGATATTAGTCAGTCGATTAAAAGGCCACGCTTTAAAACCTATGCTATGTGGTTAGACTAGATGAGACTGAGAATGTTTGTTCTGGTAGTTGTGGACAGATCAAGTTACTGTAGCTACAAACAGCAACGTACGCATCGAAGTTCTTTTGTTCTGAATGTAAAATTTGACAAGAGAACAAATACGATACGTTCGTCGCTGTGTGTGGATACAGCTCCTCCTAGGGAGGTGCGGGAAAACAGGAAAGTGAGGAAAATATGCAGTTTTGCTTGCTTTCTCGCCAATTGCGACTGTACAAACCCAATTTTCTTAAAAATCAATAGGCGAGAGATGGAGCAAAGCAGGAAGTTTTACTTGTTTTGCCTGTTTTGCCAGCATATCTCTGGATGTTTTCGCTCACAAATGGTGTGCGATATGTCAATTCACGCCGTACGTGCGGTCGAAATTCAAAATGGAAAATGCGGAGGTCTTTCAAACGTGGCGTCATTTTCATACAATGAAGCGTTGAAATGTATTTTTCGGTTCACTTTTTCATCGAATCGTTCACTTAAAATTCAAATTTTAGGCACACTTACGACGTGAATTGAAAGGTATTGACGAGACGAAACAAAATGTTTAATTTTTAAGAAAATTAGGTCTGTACAACAGCAGCAAGAAATCAAGCAAAACTGTATATTTTCCTCACATTCCTGTTTTCCCGCACCTTAAGAGGATCAGCTGGTGAACCTTGAAACGTTTGTTAAATGTATGGTATTGTTTTCTTTATAATGTAATAATGTACTTAGACAGGTTCGATGTGTTGTGAGGCCTCTGGGCGAAAGCCCAGATCTAAGATCCCTTGTTTCCTAATCTCAAGCCTTCAATCATCCTTCTATCACTGGAATCTACCAGTTCTTAGACTTCGTTAGACGTATAAAGATGGCAAATCTTCATCGTAATGTTTGTAACACCCGAAGATGTTCAACCTGAAGCCGGTGTAGAGAGGAAAATCCCTAAGGATGACGTTTCCAGGGCGGCATGTGATTTTTCTTCAGAAAATAGTGAAAAAGTGATCAAATTTTCCGAAAATAGTTGGTATTCTCACTATCGATTGATTTATAAAAAGTGACCGAATAGTGTACAAAAACAAGCTCTAAAACGTGAATTTCAAGCACACACTTTTGCTTTCTACTAAGAAAGAGTAAAGTACACTTTAGCGCTTGTTAGCAGCAGGCGGGAGGTTTAAAAATCTTGAAAAAGAAGCACGAAATTCGATTATGATTTATTGGTTACTGTATTGAGACAAAGCCTTTTTCTTTATCACAAATTGTGATTGGGAGATCAGAAAATAATAATAAACTTAGTTTTGACGATTTGACTAAGAACTTATTGTTATCTGATGACTTGTATTTGTCCCTTAAACTGACATGACTCACAAAATGCAACTTTATTTTTACAAACGTTTTTTTAGAGCAAATATATCTACGAGACGATGAGTTATCAAAATAACTCCATAATACTTAAAACTCAACGGCACATGTTTAAACAGACACTTTTATTAAATCGATAATATCTGAATGTACGATAAAGGACAGTAAAGGAAGGTGATCAAAAATTTAGAATTGTTTATGGGAAAAATAAAATATCGAAGTTATTTCTCGCTTACCTCATCAAACTGAAAGATTGCTAAAAACAAGAGTGAGTCGAGGGGTGACGCACTTCCATTTAATCCATTTAATCCATTAAATCCATTAAATCCATTTAATCCATTTAATCCAAAAAAAAATTTTTAGTTTTACCGAAATAATTAGGCTACAGACCTGAAAAATTTGTAAAGTAATTGCGAAAAATAGATTTGCACGATCCCCAGCTCGTTTAAGAACTCATGAGGTATAGGAAAAAATTTTTTGTGAAAAATGGTATTAAATTTATTTAATCCATTTAATCCATTTAATCCACTTTACACCAAAAACTCCTAAAAGTGGATTTTTTCGCTTTTTAACATTGTAGTATGAGTTGTAGTACGTGGTTCGATCAAAATCAACAATTTTTAAGACTTTTACAGTATTTGGTAAAATGAACTTTTTTCCTATTTAATCCATTTAATCCAATTTTTATTCCTTTTAATCCATTAAATCCATTTAATCCATTTAATCCATTTAATCCATTTAATCCATTTAATCCATTTAATACCATTTAATCCATTTAATCCATTTAATCTAGAAGTGAGTTACCCCTCGGAGTGAGTAGTCCTTTAAAATTGTTTACCTTCGCTTGATTCAAATAGTACATTACTTACAAATGGAACAAATGCTGGAAATGGCACTGCTTGTGCGGATTTTGGCGATCGAATCGTAGCCGAGGTTGGTAAACACACAAGAATTGCCATTTACACCATTTATTCCATTGCCAACTTGGCAATGCCAAGTAAGGTATTTTACTCAAAAACTTGATTTAAAATTTAAATATAATTTTACCTCACGTTCCTTTTTTGAACATGATTCCTCGATAGATTAGGTTTTTCAATTGTTATACGTACATCGGTTTTCCACATTTAGTTTAGTTATCCGTAGATACACTTTTTTAGTCGAAGCCGAGGTCGAAGCTTGTGCGGGTAAAAGCAAAATAAAATCTGGTTTTTGACAGTTGAAATTCAATTGTCAAAAACTAGACTCGATCATTTTATGTTGCTTTAATTTTATTCCGAAAACGTACGAGTAGAGCCGTAGCTGGCACAGCTCATTTGAGAGGTATTTCAATTCATTATAAAGTAATAGAAGCATTGGAAGCAGAAACTAAGTTTTGTATTGTCAAGGTCCAAAAATAGGGCGAACCTTTGAGCATTTTTAGGGATAAAAAAATCCCTCCCAAAAGCTGATTTTCACTGTTCCTCTATTTTGAATGTGTTTTTTGTTAAATACAATTGAATTTATGTCAAAAAATCGCATCAGCTGGAGGTTTTCCAGGAGATGATTTTCTCCATTCATGTATAGTCACCCTATTTTTGAACCTTGTCAACACAAGAACTTAAAATGTTTTAAATTTCTGCTTCTTAATATATTTTTGTTTGAATGTCGTATGGGGATGGGGACATCTAGATTGCGTTCACAATAAAACCTTTGCAGAAGCATCGGTAGGATACTGGTCGTCTTACCAGTCCCAGAATACAGCTACCTTAGGCTTCTTTCTGTTCGACTAAAAAAAATTCTCAGCGAATTTTATTTTCATATGGGATAAGTGGGCTACCGTAAACTACTCTACGACTAAAAAACAGAAAAACTGAGTTGCCCTAATACGTAGGAAAATCGGAAAATTTTCATATAAGGTAACTGACTGAAAGTTGACCTAATTTGACAAATCTCAAACACATTGAATCGTGAGTTGTCCTATCTATACAAAAGTCATAGGACATATCACGGTTTATTGAATGTTGAGTTGACCGATAATTTTTTCTTCATACACGGAAAACTTAAGATCACTTTTCCACTAGGTCAACTTTCAGTCAGTTACCTTACTACGTACATCTTTGCGCCGCAGGCAAATTTTGTGATGTCTTTGTGTAATAAACATTTAGTTGGAACAAGAAATGGTTCCGATTTTCAATACTTTTTCCGAAATAGTTAGAAATAGTTAGAAAAGTAAAAAAACAAAAAAAAGTAAGTCACTATCCCTCCTTAAAAATAAAGTCAGAATTAGTGAGAAAAGTAAGTCACATGCCCTGCGTTTCCACCAGACTTAGTTGAAATACTATACTAACAGATAGAATCGATCTATTTTATTATCTATTTTTAGATAATCGTTAAGCTTACAGTGGTTCATCAGTGCCCCAACTAGTCGCCTTAGTTCGACTAGTCAATAGATGACGGGTAACAAACGATAAATGCAGATCGTATTAACAATGACGTAGAGACCAGCTGAAATAAAAACGGCTGTTGCTAGATGTGCGCATCAAAGTATAATTTACTCAGAACACTGTTCCTTCTACAGATTCTGTACAGAAGAAAAACGCGATCATCTTGGCCATCAATAGTTATTTTCGAATGTATCTTGGCCAATTGAAGCAATTACGCGAGTGCCTAAGTTCAATCGCCCAAGGCAGGTATGTACAGCTGTGCATGTAAAGGGCCGAAAATCAGTGAAAAATATTCGGGTCGTCGCATTTAAACCAACTTACGAGGCACTGTTTCATTGTCAACAACAGTAGAGGTGGCGATAATGAGTAGCGGGAACTGTAAGCAGAATCTAATCGGCTTATTGAAGTTGAAAGTGATTGA
Source organism: Bradysia coprophila (assembly GCF_014529535.1). Taxonomy (NCBI): domain Eukaryota; kingdom Metazoa; phylum Arthropoda; class Insecta; order Diptera; family Sciaridae; genus Bradysia; species Bradysia coprophila. The sequence continues at coordinate 283,495 of NW_023503496.1, read as the reverse complement.
AGAAAGTAGACAGCCAGTTACTCGACAGCTATTAATGTGTCATAGCAGTCACCATACGGATTAGGACACTCTCGAGTAAGAGCTGGGACTTGGGACTAGCTAGAGTTTGAAAACTAACGGAATGATAAGCTAGGGAGCATGGCGAGTGATTTACTAGTTTGTCAACAAAAACTTGTCGATGTTCTGAGGCCAGGACGAGCGTAAAGCACTTCGAGTAATTAGCTGGACATGACAGATCAGATCCAATAAGACACGGATGGGGCGACAAATTCAGTAATTTTGTACGAAAAAAATACTTTTTTTGTGGACTTTTGTGTCCCCATCTCCATCTACGATTACTCCATATAGGACAACTTACAAGGATTTCTTAGCGCTCTTCGACTCGTTTAAACGTTTCGTGAGAACGAATTTTGAATGGGAACTGAGCAACAGTACAACAACTAGACTTCTAACGGCAGTCCCATCTACCTACCAATCTAAAAAAATAAATCAAAAAATCGTTCAACTCACACAACAAATTTATGCTTCCGATCGTCTTCCCCATCTGATATGTCCATCCAATCATCGCTATTCTCACTGCCACCTTCGCTCGGCGGTGTAATACTCTGTCTGCCCGCCACCGTTCCGTACAAACTGTTCGTTTTCTGATCGGACGACATTGTTGATGCCGAATCCGAGTGCTTCAATGCTCTGGCCCGCAGAAATCCATTGCCGGAATTGATGCTTTCATAGCCCGTAACGGAATGGCAGTCCACATTCTTTATGGTGTCGTAAATGTTTTCCTCGTCGTAGTCATGTTCGTCGCCGACATTTGTCACGAGCAGCCGATCCTCAGTTTTGTAGAGACATGGCGATTTTGGAGGACGCGGTGGCGGTGCTTTATCGTACTTGATTTTTTCGTAGTTTGACGATGAGCTCTCCGATTTCTGAAGATCGTTGAACTGGTTGAGATTACGTTTTGGTACTGGTAGTGCGGGTATTCCTGCCGTTGATGTGTCGTTCGATGTGTCGCTTTTTCGTGGTGGCGGTGGACTGGGTGGATTGCATATTTCATAGCCATTTTCCTGCTTAATTTTTTGAAGGGTCGTCTCGTCCACCGATTCGTAGTTTTCGAACGATTCGTAGCTTGTGACACTGTCACAATCGATGTCCTTGTGATGGTTTGACCTCGCTTCAGATATACTTTGGTATATGCTAAACGAGTCGTGGGTGTCGCTTGTTACGTTAATGACTGGCGTATCGTTGAAACGCTTACTTTCCTCATGGACAAACGATGTGATTGCCTGAGTCTGTGATGATCCAAACGCGTCGTCATTCTCTGTGTTATCATCCGGATGCTTTATTATCTCGTAGTCGTCTTCGATTTGCACATTCTCACGGACTAAACTCAACAGATCGTCGGTCTCCTGTAAAATGCTTTCGAATCGACGTTCGTCCAGTGACACCTGTGTCATCAGACATATACTGCGGAATCGCGTTTCGTCCATCGATCGTGTCTTGTTCAATACGCATGGATTGATAGCCTCCACAACTTTGGTGGTTTGATCGGTTGGCGGATTGCTGAACAAAAATGATTTGTTCGGCTTCATGTCGCGGGCCATTTTCTGATAATTCTTCTCGTCTTCCCATGAGAGACAGTGTTCGCTTCGCGAAAATTGGTCCAGACGTGAGCTGTTCACTTCTCGTACTTGATCAATTGGATTGAGGTCCTGAATGGAAGTAGTTGCCGACTCCAATTTTTTGACGAAAGGAGACTTGAAACGGAATTTTGCATAGAGTCGTTGGTACACCCTGGCTGGCTTTGGTTGACATTCTTCTGAAGGTTGATCAACAACTGTAACTGCAGTTGGAGTTGCATCTTCAACGACGATTTCAGACTCATTAGTAGATTCCTTCGTGTCCACCGAATCCACTCTACTCGACTCAACATCTTTTTCTTCGTTGCACTCTTGGATTTCATCCAACACGGTTTGTTTATCCGTTTCAGCAGCGAGTTCGTTTGTCACAGCCGGCGGTTTGTTCAGTAAATTTTTTCGTATTACGATCTCCTTAGTCCTAAGTAGAACTTGTGGACTTTTGTCCGGCACTTTCGGTTTTTCACGTTTCACCGATTTATTGTTCTCATCCACCGAACCGACGACGGACGGCTCGAATAGTTCGATAGCATCTTTAACCGACACCGGATGTGCCTTAACGCTGGCCTTCCGTTTGACACTCAATTTCTTTTTCGTCACCTTCGGTAACGTTCCGTCCGAACTATCCACTTTCCGAGCACTCTTCTTTTTCACGGTCGCATCACCGTCCATAATCTTAAACACATGACCACCGGCCCGGCGAATGATCACTTCCTTGTTTCGTTTCACTTCTTCCAGAATTTCGGCATCGCTCTGTATCAACCGGTTGAAGCGATGTGTCAGTGCTGCCACCGTACTACCACCGCCGTTCGACGTCATTTTCCGATTGAATTGGAAACTGTTCGTGCGAAAACTGCATTTACGCGTTTGATTGGCTGTCGATTTTCGCGGCGAATCGCTGCACAACGAATTCGTTGAGCTGTTGGTGCTTTTGCTACAACTCGGCGATAATGGAATTTTATCGCTTGTTGTTGCAGATAATTTCGTTGTAATCGCCATCTTATCGCTGGGATTGTTATCAGTTTCGATTTCTCTCATTGTGGTGCGCTCATTAAAATCTGGAACGTTATCTGGTGTCGTTGTTGATACAAGCATTTCCACGGTATTATCGTTGACCGTAACACTAGTGTCTGTACATTTTCCTAATCGACTTTCATCACTACAAATGGAGTGTACATCGTCGCACGAAAGAAAATCGGAAAAATTCCTAGTCCTTGTCCCGCACAAATTGTCGGCACTTTTAACTTTAATGTCCGAGCTGTAGCTTCGTTCACAAAATTTATTATTTTTCACTAAATCAGCCGTTTTGTACTTGTAAAAATTATCGGACAACCGTTTCTGTACTACTGACTGTGCACTACCGCAACAATCGGCCACATCGTCACTTAACTGAAAATTCCGATTCAACGATAACGATTTGCCGCGGCACTCATTCAACTTAGTCCGACGAGTCACTGTACCGTTTAGCGTTGCACTTTTTTCTTTCTTCAAGCGACAATTGTCACTAACACATTTCACCGTTACCGGTTTCGAATGATTACCGCCACCGAAGGCGTGAATCCAAAACTGTTTCAGCGATTGCACACTTTTGAATTCCTCAATGGTCTGTGATCGTTGCGGTACGAAACAATCACACTTTTCACTGTTTCGAGCACTGCCGAATGTTGATGGGATGATTTCGTCGAGGGTGTGTTGCGTCGATGGTTGTTGTTCATTGGTGGTGGCATAGTGGGAACGATTTTTGTTCGCGATCATTGTAGCGCAATTTTGCATTTACCGATCGGAGAAGTGCAGCGATTGATGCTTTTCTAGTGGAAATGCGCGCGGTACTGGTAGACGACGACCTGTAAGTGGAGGAAAAAAAATTGAAAATTTTAGTTTCGTGAAAGTGAATCGGATTGTTAAGTGTTCAACTCGCGTCTTTCGACAAATTTTTATTTTATTTAAATATCAACTTGCACTGTTTGTTTATGTGTACAATCATGAGACAAAAGCTTCGGTTTTATAATACGAAGAAGAAATGAGCGACCGTATTACGTTGTAATAATTGTCGATGCGCCAATGTGTAATGTTTTTTCCAGACTGTTGTTGGTGTTTCTCTTTTTTTTTCACTCATATCATGCATAACGATTAAGTCTGTGATAAGAATACAATTTGTGAGTATGTTTCGAACAAGTTTGTTCACCAGAAAAATTCAATACGAAAATAGCGTATATCGTCGTCGTCGTCGGTCGGTTTGTTTGTGTGTACAGTTTGTGAATACACAAAAACCATTTTCGTTCATTCAATTTCGATATCTCGCAGAATTTTAGTGTTGTTGTGGAATGTCTGATACACGAACATAGTTAATAGTACTCATTAAATATGGGTCGCGTGATTGTTGTCATACCAACCGAAGATTTCGAAATTCGAAAAAATATTTTTCCGCGGAGGGGCCATATCAATCAACGATCAATTTCTCTATCTGGGTGCCGATTCTCGTGAATTCAATAAATCGTAAATTGACAGTTGTCACCTTAGACCTAAGAGTGGTCCATTCTTTTAAGGCGACAACTGACAAGTTAAGAATTCTTTATTTCGCGAGTATCTGCGCCCTGGACTGTTCTTAGTGTAGATCTTGAACGGTCATCTAAGAAAACTCAAAAATTATTCACGATTCGTTGACGGTGTATTGTAGACGAATTACGGGATTTTGCCCGAGATGCGTGTGGTTACAGTGGTTACGTAACAAACCTTCCACCAAAAATGACCAATTCCTGTGTCAGGCACAATTCCACATTGAAGTTTTCTAACAATTTTATCGCACTGGTAATTGTCCTAACATTCATTCAAGATTCATAATTTGGCTAGTGTCACTGTGCAGGGCTTATTATTGGGAATTTTTTAAAGAATTTTTTAAGAATTTTTGAGAATTTTAGGAATTTTTAAGAATTTTTAAGAATTTTAAGAATTTTTTTAAGAATTTTTGAGAATTTTGAGAAATTTTAGAATTTTTTAAGAATTTTTGAGAATTTTGAGAACTGAAATTCCCAATAATAAGCCCTGTCACTGTGTTTGGTGGCTGCAACAATGCACACATTTAATGTCTCGCATGACGCAGCTCTAATACGAAGGATTTGTGTGCATATTTCTAGCCTGCACTTGGGCTTCTCAATTTCCTCAGAGAGTACTTGCATACTTCGAGGCAAAGTTCGGAAGTCACGTTAAGCCGGTGGTCCATACTAAAATTGTTATTGGCCGTAAAAGACAGAGAAATGATAAGTAGGTATAAGTAGGTACATGGCGAGATAGAATGAATACATGAATGTCAGGTGGCACCCATGACAGAGAATGGAACCAATTTTGTATTCAACTGTCTAGCTATCATTCACATGTTCAGTCTACCTCGCCACAGACGTACTAAATTATCATTTCTCTGGTAAAGGCTGTCAGTCAGGTCTCTAACAAAGAAGCAGAGATATGCATGATATGTATAATATGGCAACACAGCAGAATTGACACTGTCATTCAGTAGATCATTGGCATGTCGAACTCAAGAAAACATTTTCGCTGTTCTCTATTACGTTCAATGTTTGCGTCCGTTCCCTCTCTGTGTTGAAGACTCCATACCAAAATTCGGTAGAAATCTTCCTCGACACAAAATGATCAAATAAGAAGTTCCGACCAAGTCGAAAATTTTAAGTTTGATGATCGGAGACGTCAATGCTCCTGTTTAAAGTAGCAGACAATGTAAAGCAACGCCTTCCAAAGCTATAATCTAAATTTAGACAACATGACTCCCGTGGTAAGTCAAAATAACGTAATCACATTGTATTGCACATTGCACAGCTTTGGAAAGCTTTGAACTTCTTCTAGAGTCCGTTGAAAAAGTGGAATATTTCAGTCGAATAAAAAAGAAGCTTAAAGCTCTCGAAAGCTCTTTAAAAGCAAAGACACAAATGCGATGAGGATGAGGATCATGAATGAAGGTTATAGGACAGCGAGTCTCGGCATTTTCAACCATCTGCCCGCCATTCACACTTCTAACTCATCTTAAATTCACTAAAGCTTTTTAAATGCACTGTTGCATGACGAAGCTTTACGATCAAATTTGCCACAGCCAAAAGGCGGTTAGAAAGGTGGGAGTTAGGTCTTGGGATGGCAGATAATTTTAATGGAAAATGATTTAAATTAGGTCGACCCGAGTGCTTATCATATTCACGAAATATTTGCATTGTTCCAAAAACTACATTAATCAGCACTCACTCTGAAACACTGAACCACATTTTATAGACTCTCAATGAATTGAAAAAAAGGCACATACTGATAATCACACTCAACCTCTCACACAACCATAAATCAGTCATTTTCAGTTGTTGTTTTGATAACACGACGGATTACTCATTAAATGAGATTCTTCATCGGTACTGCGTTTATCGATAAAACGATGATTCGAATTACCATAATAGAACAATCGATCAATGTGGGTACGAGTCCGATGATCCTTCTTTCTTTGTCGTTTTGTTAGATCAGCCGCAGATACGCTTGTTTTGATGGAACAGTTGTTCTCACTCGTATGTTTACAAGAAAGTGTTTGAGCAACTGCACAATGCACACGCAATAATCTCTGCGTTGAACCGTTGAGCAAAGACACGAAGAGAATTGTTTTGTGTTCGACTATGAAGGTGATGTACATCTCAAGGTCATTACGGTTTTTTGGTATAAATTGTGGCACCAGTGACGGTTACATTTCATTGGTAAAAAGTTTTGAAAACTCTCTACAAAGTTAGCGTATGGTTGGTTCGGGTTATTGAGCAAAGGAAAGAAAAGTTGGAAATTTCATTTCGAAGGTGTTGACCATAAGGCGCCCGAGAAAATGAAATGTCCTTCTTTTTCCCGAGGTAAACACAACGCTTTTCACAAGAAAGGCTTCCAAAGTTTCATCGGAATGGAGAAAATTACTATTTTCTCGCCTGCGCCTGCGTTGTGAAAAAAAAAATATTTGCCGTATTTTCTCCCCTCAATAGCCCATGAGAAAATTGCGTTTTCTTGACGACTGGTCGAATGACATTTCTAGTGAGAAAAGTGCAGCACTTTCTCTCTCGTGTGGGGAGAAAGTAGAACTTTTCTCATTCGAACTGTCACTTTGTTTATGTTTTCGAAAATGGTATGGCGGATCGACGTTCTTGTTTCGTGGAGAAAACGGCAAAGCACAACATGCACGCATGAAAACCGTTGTGTTCACCTCTGGTAGAAATAGGAAATTTCAACTCGAGCGAAATTGCGACCCTTGCTTCGCTCTGGCCGCAATCATCACTCTCGTTGAAGTTTCCTATCACCCTCGGTAGACAAATAACTATTTCCTCTTTGGTATCCAAATATAAGTTTCCTCTAGCCGAAGATTTTCAAATTGTTCTCGATGTCATCCACTACTCGCCGACTTATTCGGTAATTGCTTACAGAGTGAAGAAAATTCCAAAAAAAGAGCAAAATTTTGCGCCCAGAGCAGAGCCAGGTTGAAATTTTGTTTATTTTCTTCCAGAGATTGTACTATTTTTCAAAACAAAAGGAAAAGTGACAGTTCGGTGCAAAAAAAATTACATTTGTCCCCTGTTAAAACAAGAGGGAAGAAATTAGATATTTTCTCCACCAAACTGTCATCCTACGAAGAGTCAACAAAACGCCATTTTCTCACAGTCTTTAAGTGGAGAAAATAAGGTTATTTACACTTCGCTCATATGAAAATTTTATTTGACGATAACCAAAAGCCTTCCGGTACTGTACAGCTAATTCACACCTACTGATTTGATTATGTAAGAAATCTGTCTAAAAAATTTGATCGCTTCACTATTCACTAAAATGTTAATTGGCCGGGGCCACACCATGGAACGTAACTAATTTCGGCAGCCAATTTAACATAACCAACCGTTCAGCCGTAAATTAAATTATTTATTTTCGCATTTAATTAAAACAAATTCACATTCAATTATACTGCGATCCGATCCAATTGAACGTAACACGAATTATAAAATGCAAACAAATAATTCGCGCGGCAAAAATTAATTTTGAATTTGTTTCACACGACCACGAGCAATTTGAATATTATTATCGATGAGAGTTTGTTTTCACTCTAATAGGCGCTACACTTTCACGTATAAGTACATCGGATACTAATTAAATGGATCAAAGAAGCGGCCACTTTTCGTAACTCTCGGAAGTCAAACAAAAAAACCGCTGAAATGAAGATGTTACAAAATGTAGGAAAATTGAGTCAACATCTTTCTGATACATCTAACGGACGGCGGTAACATTAGAGACAGCAATAAATTTTCACAAAACACAACACAAATTTCTGCTATCTTCTTCATCAGTCGCGGAAAATGTTTGCGCAAAACACATTTTCTACTTCATGGTCTCATTTTTTTCAGTTGACATTAGATCTGTTTGCATAAATTAAGTGCCATAGAACAAGTTACATGTTGTATAGGTATGTCTTTTGGCTGTGTAATCAAAACACACCTGCAATTTGTAGTGAAAGAAACTTGGTGGAGAGAATTTTACAGGTCGTCGACGATAATAAAACACACAAAAAATGTAACAAAGAAAATGAAGATGAATTGACGAGAACTCATTTTCTTCGTGGCTAAATTATTAAGACGAGATAGGAACGTGACCGGGTCCAATAACATATTGGTGACGAAAAAATAACCGCCACATCCAAATAAACAATTTTAGGTATAACTAATGGAGCTTTACTCAAGAGCAAGACTGGTAACTTTGGGCACCAGCTAAGACACTCAAAGAGGCAGCTAATTTTTTTCCTTCTTCATATGACAGCAGATTATAGTGGATGCTGCGAAAGTAATTCATTACGTGAGGTAACAGTTTTTCACAACGCAGACGAAAAATTGTAATTTTCTACCCTCCGCTGAAACGTTGGAAGCATTTATTGTGAAAACCATTGTATTTACCTCTGACATGTCTAATCGTAGACCTCGTCTTCGGCTCGGATATACAAATTATACAATCGCAGTAAAGACGGTTACCGAAGCTTGTTGCTCAAATCACACACGAGTTTGCTTTGTTCAACTAGGGAAGGAAAGTTGGAAATTCCATTTTCTCTGGTGGCTCTGTTGCACTCGCTACACTCTCGACACAAACAATATCAGCGAAATGCAATTTCCAAGTTTTCTTCCCTAGTTGAACAAAGCAAACTCACTCGTGTGTTATTTGAGCAACAAGCTTCGGTAACCGTCTTTACGGCGATTGTATAATTTGTATATCCGAGTCGAAGACGAGGTCTACGATTAGACATGTCAGAAAATAGTTGATGAAGCAAGTTGTTCAAAAACACATGGGTGAGTTGACGCGTATCAGAAGGTTATTTCCGAATCAATGAATTATGTAGTAGCAGTCAATGTATTCTGACTTACTGCCTGACCCATACAAAAGTTGACTATCACTTAAAATGAATCGAAAACATTCTTCAAGTAATGGATCATTTTCGAAGGGGGCAAACTGCTATGTAATGGTCAACTTTCGCACGGGGCAGACAATCAATATTTCAATCAACTCCCTCAACTAATAAGCTACAACAGCAAGGTCTAGAATTTATGTGAAGGTAATAGTCATTGGTACACTGTCGTTGCTTCCTCAATCAAACTCAAAATGCAATGTCGAATCAACGATGTTGTAATTTATGAAATTTTGCGAAAATATTTATTGAAACCGAGAGAAACATAACAAGACTGAAACGTCGTCTCTCCGGATGTAGTCCATTTAAAAATTGGAATGTTCGCTAATATAATGTTTGCATACTTCATTCAAAACACTAAAACGGGTAATGAACTCACATCCAGTTACTCGATATAATATTGAAAAATATTGTAATTCTATACGAGACGTAAATATGGAAAAAGGCATTTTGCTATTTCAGTTTTAGTTTTAACGATCAACCAACTCAACACACTTGTTTAGAGAACATTGCACCATTGCTGGTTTGATGCACGCACATAAACATTTTGTTTTGATGATTCTTCGTTCTCTCGGCAAATTGAAGTATTGGGCAACAGAATGTGCTTGTCGAAATTACTTTATCGATTAAGTCCTTCCTTCCTCTCAGTAAATGTTACAGTAATCCAAGGTCAATAGTAGTTTGGGCAACTTGACAAGATATAAACAAATCTTCAACTAGGACCGCAGCTATAAGATATGGCAATCTCTGTAACAGTTTCTATAATGATCGAAACATTGCCTAAAAATATATTTTCGGAAATGTGTCAGTTGGAATTAAAAGTCTGTCGTTTCCATCTGTCAAAAGTGACGCGTTTAAAACGTCAAACGAAAATAAATGTGTGAAAGGGAAAAAAAATTGACGTTTAAAACGTCACTTTGACAGATGGAAAATGTCAACTTTGATTTCAACAGACACAAATAAAAGCTTGGATGTTAAAATAGTTATGACGAAAAAACGCATCCTTTCACTGTTCTATATCCTTCTTACCCTCTTATTTCAGAAAATGTTTGTCAAAACTTCTAGCTACGCCCCTGGTTCGAGATTTGTTTATTTGTTTAAATCGTGTCAATTCGCCCACATTTTTGTACCGACCCGAGTGCCATATCTTCTAGATGATGCCAGTCTCTAACTCTATTCCAGTCCAGTTTTAGAATTAAAACTCTTAATGAACTCAATACGGAGATTTGGTACCGTTACGAGTAACTAATCCACATTGATTCCTATTTTCACATGTGCTTTGAGCGACTTCATCACATGGTAGTGCAAATGCGCCGTTATGTACGGATCCATACTTTCAGGTGAATTCGTTTGCGTCAAGTTGCAGGTAGTGGTGTCGTGAGGATACGTAATTTGTCTGATCCGCTGAGGGTTTGCATTACCTTCACTGTTTCTATGCCTTGATATAATGACATCGACCTAACGGATCGACTAACGCGTTTCCATTTTACATTAAACGTTGATTAGTGAGGACTTACGGAATGTATGCCCATTATTGACGATTATTTTCGAGGATCATTATGTGCGCACACAATAAAAACGAAATTTCGAAATGAATTCGCTTCACGCAAAGTCATTAAATTTAACTGCATTCTGATTGCTGTTAAAGGCAAATAAACTACACATCAGAAGCAGAAGTTTATTGAGAGACTTCACCAGGCCTACAATTAATATCTGCCATTTGAATATTAATTGAACAATGTCTGATGACTGAGATTGAAATGATTTTGTGAAGCCATTTGTGTGGATTCAATATTAATGGGACCATAACAACCGATCAGTTCAGTTGCAACATTCTATTTTACTTACAGAAACAAATAACAAATTATTTATTGACGTGGTCATATTCATAACAAAACCATTTTTGACATCATTATAATCCCAAACCGAATTAATTTCGCGATTATGCAATCGAATTATTTAAAAAATCGAAAAAAAAATTGGAACAGTTGCCGTTTTCAATGTCAAATAAATTTCGATTTCTGTTGATTGCACAAACATCGACACAACACACTGTTGACGGGGTAACATCAAGTAAAGTAGAAAGAAATGTTTCGAATTTTATTCGAAAAAAGAAAATGTGTTGATGGTGTCGTGAGACACCTATAGGTTTCTTTAGAGTAAAATGGATTTTACGTTACAGTCAGAGGTACTGAAATTTCGGCATGAATCTGCTTCAGCTGGTCCACACATACAATCACAACTGTTTACACGGTTAAAGCTGAATCAGCTGAAAAACAGCTGAAGCAAATTCATGTTGAAATTTTACCGGCTGCACATGAACTTTGATGGTGTTCCATTAAAATTTTCCTAGTTTGTCGAAATGTTAAAGAATTTCAGACGGTGGTATAGCAATGTAAAGAAAAGCTAACGTGAGTTTTATGGGTCAGATATCTTCCATGTGTTCTTCGAGCAAATTTAATGTTCGCCCTTGTCACAAAACTGTTCACCAATTTTTGTAGTACACCGAATCTAGTAGCGAGGCACAAAAAGTGCTCTCTCAAAAATATCATGAGTTCAATCATAAGCCCAATAACCCATTTATTTCAACCTTTCACATACGACTATTCATCTGTTATAGATAACGACGACAAAAATAACGACAAGCCTGGGTATTATGGTGCTTTATATAGTAAAATGCATGTTAAAAAATTGAAGTACAGGATTTGAAATCAACAGATTAATAACTTGATCGATGGAAGTAATAGACCCGATAATTATACTGGTCATATGCCGGTTATCAGCATCTGAGTGTCAGTTATAATCTTACACAGACAAAGCAATTTGCATTCCAACAGGAGACATACTGCTCGAAGATTTGTGAAGAGTTTTCTTATGCTGTGCGGTTCCAGCGATTTAATAAGACATTTTCGACGCGAAAAACCCTGAAATCGTATCATCTGAGACTTTCGGCATTTGACTGTAGTATGTCTGTTAGTTTTCCTTTTTGTTATAACAAATTGGAACGAGCTGCTCGAATATACTGGGTCGATCATATGAAATTATACGATTTCTGTGAATTAAAAAGGGTTGAAACGAAGAGCAATGGGTAGGAAGGCCGGTGCACACTTATAGAGAACTAGGACTTGAAGCGATGAGCTTTCGTCTGACAATACGAAGTTAGTTAGTTAGTTAAGTTAAGAGCGTAGATCAATTAAATTTAAGTGGCGTCGAAGGCAATGTCAAATATTTATTAATCAAAACTCAGACTTCGGATTTTTTTCATTGCAATCGAGGTCAGTTAGGTTGAACTGAGCCAAAATCTCTCACATATTACACTGTATACTCTTAAAAACATAGCTAACGCCGACCCGTACGAAACACCTATTCGTATCAAAAGCCTTTAATGTGAAACTCTTCATTTCTCTTACTTCATTTTCTTCTCTGCTGAAAAACTATTCTCCCTTTAAAATCACTTACATTATCCACTCTTTGCCTTGTTATCATATACAACTAAATTGCCGGAGGCAATATAGACAGCCCCGTACGAAGACAAATTTCATAAATTCCTATTTAAACAGCTATATACCGCTATATTTACCTATATTTCACTGTAAATAAACATTTCACAGATAAATATATGCTATTATATAGCTCTATATGCCTGTATATAGCTCAATATAGCTGTATATAGGTATATATAGATGTCCGTATATGGAATCCCTGAAGTACCATTTTTCCCAAGATATTTCTATTTTACTAAAATCCAATATGGCCGCCGGCAGCCATTTTGTTAGGAGACCGGAAATAGTACCGACGCTTTACATTCGTTAATACCTTTCGAACAAAAAAAAATTCATGAAATTCGGTCAAAATTTACTCAAGATATTGACAAATTACTCCACGTTCACTGTACTCCAAGAGACCTAGCTCACGCTCCGGAGAACATAATTTCATTAAAAAAATTTTCCCTGATTGGTACGGTCAATACCTAATAAAGCTAAAAGAGACGAAATATGTTCAAATGTGGCCGACCTACAAGCAAAAACTGCTTGCCGCCCTGTGCCTGTTCCACACCAAGGGGTCTAACTCACGAGTCGGTCATCCGATTTCCATAAACTTTTTTTTTGTCGATCGGTATTGTAAATACCTTTTATTTGACGTATCACTTACAAGTTTAACGTTTAAATGTCCGGAGATATCTTCGAAAAACCGTAAAGCACTTATTGGGCCACAGCTCGGGAGGGGTCGATCCAAAATCACTCATCTTCGAACTTAGCCTGTCTTTTGACATTACCAAACGGGAAAAAAAAGAATTTTTAAAATCGGATGCGTTTTACTCAAGTTATCGTGCAGACGGACAGACGGACAGACGGACATTTTTTTTCGCGGATTTGGCATCTCTAGACAACCACAATAGGTTTCCCCTTACTCAGAGAGTCCAATTCGACGTGTTACAAACGTATGCGTAAACCTATAAGACCCCAGTACTTCGTACGGGTCTAAAAATTGTGAGCGAAACGGTCTGCACCTATTGAAGATTTTCACGATCAACAGATGCTTTCTATGATCTGTACATCTTAACGAAACTACTCCGGAAAATCCTGGTACAGGGCCCAGAAATGTCACTATACACGTTTTTCAGTGTGTAGTTTCCCCCTCGCTTCTTGGCGTCGATATTTTTTCTTTTTTCAAAGTTGTTATATACATTACGATGAGCGCAACCTTTCGGATGTATCAGTTTAACTGTTCGTCTCGAATGGAATGACTAGTAAAGCACAAGTGACGTGTACCCTCTTAACTCTCTGACCTTCATAAACAAAGCACAACAAAGGAACAAACTGAAAAATGTGCGAGCTCTTGCCGGATCAACTCTGTCTCACTCACATTAATTAAAAAAAAAAACTTTTTTCGCATTCGGAAAACAGAGACTCGACTTGATTTTATCGCTGAAAATATAATTTTACCAATCAAATCATCTTCATTTTAATAATAACTTTTATTACCGCCGCACACATCATACATAACATACAGGCAGATTGCAGATCTCTGATGCTGCCAGATCCATATAAATAACACAAAGTTCTGTCCTCTCGTCATAATACAGAGAAAAAAACGATTTTGATATGAAAGTCACGATTCGCTGAAATAAAGGCCAGCATATCACCAGCACCGAAAAATTTCAAGTCGGAATGGCGGTAGACATTTCAATTTTCTCCGTTTTGACAGACATGAACGAATTTTGTTTTTGGACCGCAAATTACGATCACGGTAATGCTACTACTTCCCAAATTCGTTGCGAATAGAAAAAGTTAATTGATTTTTATTGGGCTTACAGTTTTTTCTTTCGTTTCTTCGTTGTAATTAAATTGGCAATTTGCAAATGAAGATTAAGTTAAGAAGAAACTGTTAGGCACACCACGGAACTCTCGCTGTCAACATTGGGAAGAAAATCATTAATATTTGGGGACCGTTGTGTCATGATCAAAAGCTTATTAAAGCGAACAGACCAAGGTGGTATGCGAGACTCGTATGACACATTTTTGAACCCTGCTGAAAGAGATTGTCCTGATTACTCGACGAATTTCTGAAGAAGAGGGAAGTTCCTGAAGAAACGATTAGCAGTCGACTCATCGTTTCTTCAGGAACTTCCCTCTTCTTCAGAAAGTCGTCGTTTCCTAACATTCTGTAAATAAACGACGAAAAGAATCATCGTTTCTTCAGGGAATCTCGTAATCTTCAGAAAGTTGTCGATACACATGTCGTCGAACAGTCAGGACAATCTCAAAGTGACAGCGCTGAAGTGAAGTAACTGATATCAGTCGAGGTAGATGTCGCACGAGAATGACGAATCTTCGAGAATGAGGCATAACTCTTTCTTGATATACTACAGCAAGCACATAGACCATGTAGTATCCATGTCGTGCACTAATAAATTTTCACGTCGTCTAGGATTTCGTGAACGATTTGAATGGGTTAAGTTTGTCACAGGATCGGCGCGAAGCAATAAAATCCTGACTATTTGTATGTGGACGTGGGCACCCTTACTCTAGGGCTGAAATTTTTATCGATTTCATTTCCTCAGCACTTCGCACGGGTCTGAAAAAGTTAACAACGAGCACAGCATGTGAATTGAAGACGACCACAGCATGTGAATTGAAGAAATTGCATTGAGAGATGCATCCGAATAATTTGCATGCAAACTGCACGACAAACCGATTGAAGACGCATTCGCATAAGGTCATTCGCTACACAAATTGCATCGCATTTGTTTACGTATGATAAATGATGAACCCAAGGCTTCATCGGAAAACAGTTACAAGCGCAAACATTGTCACAGTTTTTTTTTTGATATCGAAAAAGAAGCCATGAGAATGGAAATTTAAAATTCGCCGCATTAAAAGCGATAAAAATGCACAAATGGTAATGCGCTTACTTAAATGCACAATGCACTAACTCACAGTGATTGTTGTGTAGGTAATTGGCCGAGTGTGATACTGAACTTCCTCGATATATGGTTATGGAATTACCGAATGCCGTACAAGTGTCACTCTTGTTCGAGTTATTCAATATTCTGTTTCAGTGAGTGTCGTTGTTGTTAAAATGGAACATTATGCAAACGAAAATGCAAATTTAATTTGATATTTGATTAATAAAGGGAATGTTTGATCGTTGGTAAATTATGCATTTATACCAGTCAGTCTATGCGGTATAATATAGGCACGTGATGTTCGGTGATTAGATCCTTGCATTACCTTGGATCTAAGCCCTTTCAATGTCGTCCATATCTTCCTGTTTAATATTCGTCATAACGTCCAATGTTTTCTTAAAGTCACAGCACCCAACTGCATCGGCCGACAACCTCTCTGACTCGTAGAACTTTGTGATTTTTAGTCCTCGTACAACTTTAGTGGCTTCCAGAGATGCCGGAAAAATACGTTAATCTTTTCGACTCTTTTCAATCCAAACGATGTCAGAATTCAATACACATGCTTTGACGTTGAGAGTGCTTGTGTGAGTGTGATGCATTGAAAACATGAGCCTCATCGCATTTAAGTCGTTTATCTTACCGATTAGTTCATTAAAACAATAAAGAGACGGGGTTTACCTTGTTTAACAAACTGTCAAAAGTGAACAGAGAGCCTCGCAGAGAGCTAACTTGTCGTCATAATGCTTAGTTTCATCTTACCAAAAAAGTACTCCGTGTTAGAGACAAAATTGAATTTTTTCAATTTTTCCTTTGTTTATTTGGCAGCTCGCTCTCTCACGAAGTACTTTTTGTTGAGTGGAATGGACATTTAAGACTTTTCCTTGAAAGTAAACGGTGTAGTGCCCTAATTTGTTGTCAATCTTGCGAGGAAAGAGAGGAAAAATCAAGGATCCCTTAGGGTCGAAAGTGGCCTATTACACACCTAGGGAAAACAAGATTGTTGGTTAAGGTTTCAAGAGCATGTCAAATCCATCGTATAACTCGGGATAGAAGTTCAAACGTATCGTTTTGTGTGTGTTTATTGAATTGACCTCGGCGTCGCCTCGGATTAACAAAATTCACACGAGAACACTACTTTTCAACTTTTCTTTTCCTTTGTTACGTAAATAACTATTATTTTACTAGTGATGTAAAGTGGCCTCTCCGTGCCTAGGGCACGGCTTTACACCGCTCGTAAAGTAAAACGTCACAATAGACTCAGGAAGTAATTTCAAAATTTGTATCACGATGAGTAAACGTACCTCGGACTGAAGTCCTCGGCCACTTTTACTCATCTAGGTAGGAAATATCAAATTACTTGATCATTTTCAGCGTACAAACCGAGTTTTCTTTGCTAGAATTTGCGTCGATATAGCAAATTTAATAAAAGTACAGAAGGTGTTCTGTTCTTGTATTTTTTCAAGTTGCCACACGTATAGCCCAGTCAAGGCCTAACAATTCTAGGCCTGCGTTATGCTAACCATTGATTTTTGAAGGTGTTATCAGTGACAGCGGATAATCCAATAACATTCACACACGAATAGTTAAATGCAGAAACGGGACGTGTCACATTAGCGAATTATAATAAAAATGAAATTTCATTTTTCTTATAATCCACTAACGTGACATGTTTCTGTATTTCTTACTTCGTGACGAATTCTCTAGAATTTGTTGAATGCTCAAATTTTCATAACAGAATTTTTGCCGTAAATATTAGGTGCAGGTGTAATGAAGACTCGACCGATAGAACACAAGACCTCCTTCAAAGTCATTACACTCGAAGGCCATCTTTGCATTTACAGTTCGTCAGTCGAATTATGCTGAATTATTGAATCAAACAACATCAATTGTGTTATCGAAAATTGAATGAACAGCAATCAGAGAGAGAGAGAGAGACATAACCCAATTAGGCGATAATTTTATTATTAAAAAAGAAAGAATTGGTTTTCAATATTTACCGTTTTTTCTTATTGCTTTCTTTTAATATATCCAAACAATCCATCCAATTTGGCCACGGTGTAGACCAATCACAAACATTTCGTTTTTAATTTTAACGAAAAATTTGAATGTTTAAAACAAGACAAATTGAGCACCGAAAATGGCAAACTGTTTCGTTTCTTGAGAAAAAAAGGAATATTTTTCGTACGTTAAGTATCGTGGCTTTGTTTATAATACCACACCGTACCAAGATATATAAACACATAATCCACCTACGTCATATTCATAAAAATAAACCAAAAACTTTTTGTTTTTGTTTGGTTTGCCTGTGTGCCGTTTGTTGTTGTTATTTGAATAATTTTTTGGCTATTATTTAATCTTGAAAAACACAATAAAAATACTCGTTTGCCAATGTTTAAACACAACACGAAAATATTTTATTTATTACACCGAACGATGCCAAACTTTTATCACAACAGAACTAACGAAACAAAAAATAAAATTGATAAAACCGTAGCCTTATCATTCAATCTTCCGACAAGTAATAAAAAAATTTTTTTTTAAAAATCTAAGTACAATGAGACCTTCTCTTCTATTCGCTCAAACGCACATTTCGTAGAACAGCGTTATATACACCGCACGATGTTCAACGGTCAACGATAAAAAATAAACTGCGAGGCTGCACATTGGAATTTCTTGTAATTCTGCGGCTGTATATGGCTATATAACCACACAACATTGGTTCGATTCATTGTGTGCCTTTTTAGACCCGTACGAAGTACTTGGGTCTTATAGGTTTACGCATACGTTTGTAACACGTCGAATTGGACTCCCTGAGTAAGGGCAAAACTGTTGTGGTTGTCCAGAGATGCCAATAGGGAAAAAATGTCCGTCCGTTCTTTAACTTAAGTAAAACGCATTCGATTTTGAAGATTCTTTTTTTCCGCTTGGTAATGTCAAAAAACCGGCTAAGTTCGAAGATGGGCGATTTCGACCCCTCCCGAGCTGGAGGCCAAGTTAAGGTTTTTCGAAGCTATCTCAGGACATTTAAAGGATACATTTGTAAGTGATACGTCAAATGAAAGGTATTTACAATACCGCCAGACCGATCTACCAATCGACAAAAAAAAAAGTTTATGGAAATAGGATGACCGACTCGTGAGTTGATGTGCCTTTGATGTAAACCAGGTCCAGGGCGGCAAGCAGTTATTGGCCAATTTTGAACGGATTTAGCTCATATCCGGCTACTCGGCCGTACATTGAAGGTGGAGTTGTTGTCAATATCTCGAGTAAAGTTTGACCGAATTTCATGATTTTTGTTTTTTGTTTGAAAGGTATTAACGATACTAAAGCTCCAGTACTATTTCTGGTCTAGCAAAATGGCTGCAGGCGGCCATATTGGTTTTTAGTGAAAGGTAAATATAATGGGGGAAATGGTACATAGAGAGTTTTTTGTTAACAGAGAAGTAATTGGTTATCTGTTTAAATAGGGATTTATTAAATTTGATTTCGTACGGGGCTGTCGATATTGTTTCCGGCAATTTATTTGTACATGATAATAAGGCAAAGAGTATATTAATGGGCGAATATCTTTTCAGTAGAGAAGAAAATGAAGTAAGAGAGTAAGGCTTCTGATACGAATAGGTGTTTCGTACGGGTCGGCGTTAGCTAATGTCTTTTCTGCCGTTTTGTTGTTTCAATATTCAGAATAGTATTTAACCGAACGTTATAAAGAAGGTTCTTCTTCAGACATTTTTGTATTTAATATACACACACGATGTATATATATATGATGAACACACGATGCCATAAAATCTATATAATTGTGGAGTGTGTTGGTTAGTTGGGGATTTTTTTGTCGAGAAATTAGCAACGTCCTAATTGGTAATCCCATATCATTTCGAGATGCACTGTCTGCAAGTTCAAGGTAATTTCTGGTGAGGTCCGGCGGCTGGTTTCTTGAATTGATGGGGATTTCAAAATGGAAAATTACAACGATCCATTAACGATGTGGGAACAGTTACGATACAAACCGCAATCGACTTATAGCTAATTAGAAAATAGCAATTTTCAGTAGATGTGAAAATTGTCAACTCGAGGCGAAGCCGAGGGTGACAACGCATCGTGAGCGCAAAATTCCAGTTCAGTAACTAGTGCGTAAAAGTGACGTTTGTAAAAGTGACGTTTGTAAAAGTGACGTTTGTAAAAGTGACGTTTGTAAAAGTGACGTTTGTAAAAGTGACGTTTGTAAAAATGAGGAACCTATTCATGTACACACACATAAACTTGTGAACTAGAGGTTAGTGAGCTGCCCATAAAAGCGACAAAGTTTGATCTAAAGAAATACGAGAACAAAAACGATAAAAATAGTTGAATTTAAACAAGAAACGATCACAAAATAACAAATTCTCAAATTAATTGGCAATTAGTTTAGACTGGGCCTATTATTCTTGGTCATGACCTGGGCATTTTATTTGGTAGGCTCACTCACCTCTACTGAACTAGATTTTTGAAAATAGCTATTACTGCGTTCGAAGTAGCAATGAAAGTAGAGAACAGGTATGGTCGATCGCCGAATTCGTCTTAAACGCACTCACATTTTATGTCAAAATAATATGAAAATGAGTGCGTTTAAGTACGAAAACCAAATTTTTATGTCCTCCTGGCAGACAGTAGCCCATACCTGTTTTACACTTTCATTGCGAAGTAGTATGTAACTGGATATCTATACATACATTTACGCACTAGTACGTAAAAGTGACGTTTGTTAAAATGAGAATCCTACTCCTGTACATAAAATTTTATTCCTAACTTGTGCCTAAACTAAAAAGTTGCTTTTTATAACAAAGTGTCTAAATGGACATTTTCGCAATAGAAATGAATTGTCAACCCGCGGCGATGGTTAGGTTGACAACACATCGTGTAGGTGCAGAATTCCAGTTTAAGCACAAGTTAGGCAACACTATTTTACTCATAATGGTCCAAAACTGCGAGCTTCAGATGCCTATGTTGCAAAAAACGTTGTTTGTCATAAAAAATCTTCATTTTTACAAACGTCACTTTTACACACTAGTGTCTAAAAGTGAAAATTCTACGCTTTATTTTGGTCTCACTACTGGACATAGTGTTCATTTGTGTCGTCGAGTGACGCAGATCATAATATACATCGTGTGTGCCTAGAACATGCAATGTGTTGTCAATATCGACTGAGGCTCGGTTTGACAACGTTCACATCTTCTGCGAAAAATTGCAATAAGGGCACGTTTTAGGAAAATAGCCACAAACTCCACAAATTTATGAATCTATCTCGCTGGCTGGTTGGTACAACTAATTTATTGAGTCGTATATTTCACCATTGATGCGGTCGTGTATCAGGATTTATTTTAACATCACTCCAGCAGTGATGAGATAACCAATTGCTTCATGAATATGTCTCTTTAAAATTTGAATGGTGATTTGACGAGGTAAGTATTGGTAATATTAACCGCCCGAAATGTTACGCACATATTTCATAGATGAATTACTTTGCATTTTTCTGTATGACCTAGCTGCTGTACATTTATTTAGTTTTTTGTTTAACGATTTCAAACATGTCTCAGCGTTACAACACATAAATGTTAATTGATCTCCAACTTTTTTCTTATATTGCTGTAATAGCCACAGTTAAGATGGTAAAACAACGAACGTTTTACGCACATAACGTACGATACGTTATAATTACCATAAATTTAGTTGGAAATATTTTCTCAGTTGATTATTTCATTAAACATACCAAATGAGACTGTGGTAACGTTTGTTCCTCCACACTTTTCCCGTAGACTGTACTCGATTGAACTAATCTACTACTTCAATGGATCCAATGGAATATTATAATTCATCGACCATTGCATTTCATTTTAATATCCATCCATTCGAATGCAACCGCCGAACCAGTTGACGTATTAGCCTGATTCGCTATAATTCAAAAACTGAAAGAACGTGAAACTTCAGCATTTTCAAGAAATTCCATTAAAAATATAAACAAATCCATATGAGAAAACCGGTTCATTCCGTCTTACCGTTCGTATTATTATGATCGGTTTCATTCATTCAACGAGCAAATGAACATTAAGTGCAAATACAATAAAAATTCTTGCATATCAATTTTGAAATCGACTTTTTGTCGTCGTTGTTGTTGTGCTTGTGATTGGAAATATTTCGTTTCATTGTTTTGGCATTGTTTGACGACAATGAATGATTTGTTGTGAAAGAGTTTGTGTACAATATGATTTCTGTCGGAAAGTTCTTCGTTGATATCTTATCGGTACGATTTTTGGGTTAACATTTTTTTGTTACTTTTGCCAATCAGTTAAACGTTGCTACATGCTCCATAAAAATAGATAATAATCAAGGCAATCAAGACTAGATAGTGACATGGAAATCGTTGATCCTTTCCAAACTTGGATATTTGAGGGAGGTGCAAATCACTGCCTCTCCCACATTTAAATTAACAAAGTTCTACAAAGAGGC
This sequence comes from Bradysia coprophila, assembly GCF_014529535.1. Taxonomy (NCBI): domain Eukaryota; kingdom Metazoa; phylum Arthropoda; class Insecta; order Diptera; family Sciaridae; genus Bradysia; species Bradysia coprophila. The sequence continues at coordinate 261,513 of NW_023503496.1, read as the reverse complement.
CATAGGTCTGTTCCATCGTTACTGTAAAAACGATGAAAAGAAGGAAACAAACAAGAGCATCCACAGAGCTACAACCTCAACGCTGTGAACATCTTGTCAATAAATTTTTTGGTTATGTCTCTATGCATAACGTTTCGATAGCTGAAAAAACTTTGAACCGGATAGATGATAATATGGCGACTAGGACATCGAAGCGTTTTATCCAAAGTTCTATAGCACAGGTTACGTCACCTGCGAGGGCGGCTGGCATCCAAATTTGACCAGTTCAGTGGATATTCATTGTATCCCAACAAAAATCTCTTCGAGAAAAGTGTGACGCAGTCTTTGAAGTACAATTTCTAAAATGAATGATATCGCTAGAGTTGAAGCTTTCAGCTTCGTTACGCAAAAATTAAATTTTACACCCAATTTTAGTTCAAACAAGCTGGCTTAGTTTTTCTCATCATCTGCCAAATAATTTTTACCAAAAAAAAATTTGACTGGAAACAACCAAAATTTTACCAAAAAAATCTGCGTCGCAAAGTGGCAAATGTTCAGGAACTTTCAGGAAAATTTATCTGCCACATGCGACGCAGATTTTTTTGGTAAAATTTTGGTTGTTTCCAGTCTAAATTTTTTTTGTAAAAATTGTTTGGCAGATGATGAGAACAAATAAGCCAGCTTGTTTGAACTAATTGGGTGTAAAATTTAATTTTTGCGTAACGAAGCTGAAAGCGTCAACTCTAGCGATATCATTCATTTTAGAAATTGTACTTCAAAGACTGCGTCACACTTTTCTCGAAGAGATTTTTGTTGGGATATCAGTCGTTTTAGAAGTGTAGTCAACACTGCTTTTTATAACAGTTTATAACAGAAATTCGAAATTTTGACGAAATTTGAAAATTTGACGAAAATCGAAAATTTGACGAAATTCGAAAATTTGACGAAATTTAACGAAAATCGAAAATTTGACAAAAAACGAAAATTTGACGAAATTCGAAAATTTGACGTAAATCGAAAATTTGACGAAAATCGAAAATTTGACGAAAATCGAAAATTTGACGAAAATCGAAAATTTGACGAAAATCGAAAATTTGACGAAAATCGAAAATTTGACGAAAATCTAAAAACATAATTGACCCACCCATTTCCAACTTTCGACATTTTTCACATATGCCCCTCTGTTCTACTCGTAAAACTCTTAGACTTTGCCGAAGAAAGTAATTCTCTATCTCTCATAACCCAAAAAAATATTAGTCCTTTCATCCTACTCAAAATAGCTCAAAATTTGGTCACTCTAATCACTCTAGCTCAAACGAATCTGCCCCGACTTTTTTAATTATTTTTTTGTTCGAATCGTGTTACGAATACCTTTCATTTGATGGGTCGCACGCCTCTGTAGGTTTCAATACAGCTAAGCTACAGCCGAAAACGCGTTCCCGACCCTCGAAAACCACACTCAGAAACCACTTCGAGGCCAATAAAACAAAATTCTGGTTTTTCCTGGGGTAATGGCGTATCACAATTTCATTTTTATGCCCACCCTGATGTTCCTGCAAAATTTCATGGAGATTGGCTGACTAGTTTCCGAGATCGTCCGTCGATAGATAGTCAGACAGATAGAAACATACAGAGTAAGTTGAAAGATTTTGATTGTTTGGAAAACGTTAATTTGGTGCATTTTCTATCAAAATGACCAACTTCAAAACGATGTATCTCCGGCAATTTTAAAGTTACATAGTCGAGTGATAGCTCGTTTTGCTCGTATTTGAAGCGCGAATAAGATAGATTAGGATTTGTGGTGATACAGGTTAAAGGAAAGAAACTTAAATTCTCGCCTATATATAGTTGCCGCGTCTCAAAAAATTTTCTTCGTTCTTTTTTTGGAAGTTAGACTGCGTCAAGTCCTCCGCTAACGCTCCGGACATGATGAAAGTTTAACTTGACGAAAATAATTGTTTTCCTCAAGTTGTAAATCCTATACAAAAATTAAATAACAACAGATGTCACCACAGGAAAATTTGGCTGCCACCAAGCGAAAAAGGCAAAGGTGTCGTAACCTGTTGCATACAACTTTGGTTTTATCATCTCTCTGCTTGGAACAGACTCTCTCAGAAATGAGCTTCGCTCACCTGCAAAACATTTTTGTCCATTTCCTCTTAAACGTTAAATTTCTTTGCAAAACTTCAGTTAACACAACAACAACTCAACAGCACACTGTTTAAGTCGAGACTTCATATTGAATTATTGAATTGCCAGTTGTGGGTTCGAAACTCAACCGCAACACAAATAATTTATTTCATCAGGTTGTTGTCCACAATAATGATATCTGATTGTACCGGTTGGTTTTAAGGTTGCGTCTCGGATTTAGTATCGATAACGCCTCTTTGTGTTACATTTAAAGGCCTCAGAAACATCTGTATTATAAAGTGACATGAATTCGTTCGTTCAACGAACTTCGTTGGTAATGTCATTCAGTCAGTAAGGCGAAAAGCCCGTTGACGGTGTGTGTGTCTCTTAAAAACACCAAAGAATACGTGAGACTGTGGTTGTCTGGAATTGTATTAAGAATAATCAAGAAGTCGGATGGATTGGAATCAATCGAGGCAAACTGAACGAAAAGTCAATCAGAATTGCAAATTGGCAAGAAAAAAAGTGATTTTGTGAACATATAGTTCGCTGGGGAGTTCCCTGGGGACAACATCCTCAAATAAATAGTTTCATTGTAGTTGGTAGAAACGTAGAATTCCCAACAGTGGTAACCGAAGAAGCTATATGGACTGAAAGAAGGTGAATACTTTGAACGAAAAATGCGAGATCAGCACAAAGGTAGATATAGTCAACACTATATTTAACTTGATCAACGCCTCCAGCGATTTTTGACAGTTCGTTCAAAATATTCTCGTTCTATCAGTACGTATATAGACTGTTTCAGTTAGGAAGAAGACTAGATGAGCCGGGTGGAAAATGGCATTATTTCCATACAAATATATTTCAATAGTGAACGCATTATAAACTCCTGCAAATGATGACATTACCCATCCAGCTCATCTAGTCTTTAACAGTCTATAACTTCCTTGGTTACCACAACCTCACGTTATCCGCTTGTAATTTAAGATGTCGTTTTACGTTCAAATCGAATGACATAAACACATTGGATTGAAACGATTCTTTTCCAAACTAAGTTATCCTTAGCTTCTTACTCTAGCTACACATAGCGGCCCTAGACCCGTTCACAATTTTTTTTGGATCCTGTCAATAGATTCTGGATTTGAGCACTACTTTACAGCACCGTCAATGATTGACACTGTCGGCAAGTCGGTCTTCTGTCACTTAGAGATCAGTTGATTCGAAAACAGCTGTTGCTAGTTATGCATGCCAATAGTAGATTACATAATTGTGCATAAAATCGTTGTTTTGACTCGTGTGGTTGTATACTTCGCCTTCGGCTCAGCATACACACTCCACACTCTTCAAAAGAACGATTTTATGCACAATTATGTAATCTACTATTGACATGCATAACTAGCAACAGCTGTTTTCGAATCAACTGATCTCTATTACAATTATTGTTATGATCTACATTTATCGGTCGGTACTCACCGCAAACGCACATGAATATAAAGAGAACAGGTCGATAAACACTTTTTTTTACAATGTTCGTCAGCTGAAGCAAAATCAGCTGTTGTTAGTTATGCATACCAAAATAGGGTACTAGGGTAAATATGTGATTTAAACAACTAGTCTGAGGGAAGTGTCAAATTCTTTAATCTTGAGTCACATCCGAGTAAAAACCGTTCAAAACATTCTCCACCATAAACAGCCTACAGTAAACAATTCGTGTAGATTCAAATCACTAATGAACAAATGACCAAAAAAGGTGTTACTAGAACGTAAAAACCACCACCACGTTCTTTATGTGACTGGTAACGAATCCATGCTGGAAGAAAAAGAACCAGTTCACGCCCAGAAACTTGACAGTGCTTAAAAAAAAAACTAGCTCATAGTGCAACGACAGAAGACGATAAATTCTATGCAAAAATCGTCGTGGAATCTGTGTGAAATTAGCACTCCCCTCATCGCTTAACACACTACTGAACAATTTCAATCACGTACGGCACATTTTTCAAAGTGAGAAATCTAAGTTACATTATTTGTTCGATTGCATGTTGTTATGCATTCGAAAATGCAGTCAACTATGTTACGACTTTGTCTTTATATACGAAAAATTTGTAGAGAAAGAAAGAAAAAAATTGTTCGATGGCCTTTAACGTATACCTACATAAAATGTACAAGATGACGGCATAACTTGCTGATGTTGAAGCATAAATTTATACTGTGGAAAAGAATGATAATTTCTTTCCGTGATCTAAAATCACAAAACGCTGAACACAGGCCACAGAGTAATATATAATAAACTGGTTGGGATAAACTACATTTTATGCTGGTATGTCATATATTTACCAGCTTTAATATTCAAACATTTTACGATCGCAATCAACGGATGCTTTTTCCCTCACTGCAATGTTTTGTGGTTCGTAGAGTCAGTTCGTTAATTTATGTATCATCCATTTCCACTGTAGATGCGTTTATGGATTTTATTATTGTAATTAGTTGAAAATTATCACAACGATCGAATATTATGAGTGTGCCATAGATGTGACACTTAACGACTTTTTACTATACAGCAGGAAATTAATTTTTCTTTAATGGGTCGATAAACCGATTGATAAATATTGATTTGACGACGTACTAACGATAAACCGATTTACAAGTGTGACAGGTATAGAATCGTGCTCGTAAATATTCGCACTGTTTAAGTTATCGGTAAATATCAGTAGCCTATCAGCACCGGTTTGAATTGCGTTAAGTGAATGGTGAATGGTGAAGCATTACAGGCGCCTTGGTAGATTGTTGGTCTAGAATCTGTAGATTTGTATCGCTGATTGTTTAGTCATGGCGGGAATGCTGACCTATTTATTGAGCATTATTGGATGAACGGCAATCGACACTTTCTCGAAGGACACTCGATTCATTATCCAGGAAAATCAAACTGGAACAATTGTTTAACTACTATTCCCGCTCACATCATAACAGTCTGCTAACAAAAGAAATTTGGACTCAAAATCTATTTATTTTTACTTGAACGGACAGCTTCTGGTGAAACACTCGAAACTCCTATGCTAAAAGCAGTTATATGAACGAATGATTACGGATCCCTGATACGAAGAGTGGTGCTTGGAAGGTCCTCTACTTTGGATTCCGCTCCTGGACTAATTGGAAATCCCCACGAAGTAAAGAACGGGGTCAGATTCTCTTCTACGACTCTCGAGAACATTATCATCCACAAATCGATTTTTTCTTGGTCATTTTTGGGTCGTTCACCTTCAGTTAGTTGGTTGTAATTACTAAAAACTCTTTGATAAGACGACCATCCGAAGTACTCTTGCAGCTGAATGTACGTCAACAGTGCAAGAAACGGTGTTGACTTCCAATCTGAGAACCGCTTTCCATCGTTGATATATTGTCTCACTGATTGAGCTGCAATAGCATCGCTGAGTCGAGGGTGTGTTTGGTTCGTAGGAGCCAGTAAAATGTTGTGCATGACGTACAAGACGAATAAGTTGCAAGTAACTTCACCAGTGCCTGAAAATGTCCAATCGGATTTCTGATGGTTGTGACCCAGTTCATGTAAGTGTCCCCACAATCTTGATGGGTTGGCTCTAAACTCAGAAATGCGCAGAGGCTTGTTTTGTTCGGATAATAAGTACATAATTGGATATCCGCTGTGCATCGATCCACCCGAGATTTGTACGTCAGCCACGAATCTTTCGGATTTCACTCTTTCACGAGGCAGAGCTCCCAGATCGGATATGGCATCTAGGACGCGATTCCAAAAATCGATTATCGCTTCAGGGTCGTCCATCTGGGACAGGTATTGGTTCTGTGTAAGAATTATCAAATTTTCTCCGATTAGCTCACCCCACGGAGCTGTACTATTTCTGATCTCATTTCGCCATTGGCTGACAAGTGTTTTTCCCATAAAATAGGTGGGTGATCGAATTCCTCCGGTTATTGATAGTTGTAGCATTCCATTGTTGTTGTAGTTGTTAAGAAGAATGTAGATAGGTCCGCCGAACGGGTTAGCTAAACTCGCTGTGTTATTTATGATTTTGTTTCGAAATACTACCTTAGGACACCTTTTCCAACTTGATAAATGTTCCAGATTGTCAATGTGTGCCCCAATTTGAACATCCAGATCAAATTCCCAATTGGTTGCATTTAACACTTCAATGTGAATTTCATCTCCTGGTCGAGCGTATAATCCTGTACTGTACCAAGCAGTCCCTCTTGTGTTCACTTCTATGACATCTAATGGGATTTGTAACTTCGAATTCTCTGCACCATTCTCATAAATCTTCGTCTCTCTTGTGTCGAACGCGATTATTTCGTTGACACTCAGGTTCTCTGTCCAAGACGGTAGCATAGCATCGATTTCTATCAGATGAGATAAGCGTTCCCCGTTAGAAGTAACAACATCACCTGGAAATGACATGGCTGAAGGATGAGGTGGAATGTTGCTCGTTAATCCAACCTCGTTAATCAGAAATTCGCATAGAAATCGATGAACGACAAGAAATTGCTTTGCCTTTTCAGCAGTTACTGGATTTGTAGCTGTCGGCACAAACGTTGGAAGTTTCTTCAGTTCCTCATTAATATCTCTGTTGAATACATCGTCACTGGGTGCATAACGCAATCGATCTCTAAGTATCTGCATAACTTGCTGGGTTCGATTGCGTGGAAGATGTGTTTGATTTGAATTTAATTGCTTGAGTTCATTCCAAACGTGGGCAGAGTGTGTGTCTTTCAAATATTCTGTAGAGGCGTTGAAACATCCATCGACTTCATCATTACAGTCCATTGTTCCAAAGGAATAATATTTGCCGATGTAGAACAGGCCAGTATCTCGCAGTATGATATTTCCCCAAAACGATTCCATATCGTTTACATCGTGGTTCCAAGGTGTTGCCGCAATCATAAGTCCACCAACACCGTTTCGAACATATTCCCTCACGTTCGTTTCGTTGGCATTTATTGAAATAATTAAAACGTAGAACGGTTCCAAATATGTTGGATTATTGAAGTCATTCGCTGACAGAACTTGTGTTTCATAACCAAGTTCAGTCAGGATGTTTTCATGGAGTTTCCAATCCGGATACAATCCAATTTTTCCGGTTCGATTCTTTCCTAACCAATCAATGCTGTTGATGAGTAGTTGAATGTTGTCGTATTCTGGAGGCATGTTTTCGTCCAGGAGGGAGCTTGTATGTGAATGTGCAATTATTCTCCCTGCTCCATATTCGACTGCTGCAACGTGTGATCGTAAAATTTCACTGTTTCTTCCCGCCAGAATGGGAAAAGAATTCTCATTCAACAAAGAAATCGTTCCCGGAGTACGTCTTATAAGAATTCTCTCAACTCCAGATAGAATTAACGTTTGATGTTCCGTGTACGTTGCCACGGTTACTATACACAGCGCGAATATCAGAAGTATTTCTTTCGCCCGTTTTCCAGTTCGTAACATTTTTTAAACGTTAAATACAAAAGTGTTTTATCTCAAAGAACTTTGTGACTTGTATTGAACGGACTGGGCCCAATACTCTGCTTTATATCGAACCTCAATTACTTTCTTCCTATATTTTAGTATAGATTAGATATATTCTTTTCATGTGTCACATGTTACGTAAGATCATGCCCACACGTTAGTAAGCGGGCGTGACGCAAGTCCGCTGCTACAAAATATTCCTTTTTTTTGGATAAAGGAACATTTACAACAACTCATATTGAATCATATTAAAACATAAAACGATAAAAATGTACTGGCTGGTTGGATATAATTCTGAAATAAACTGCAAAAGGTTGATATATAAATAAATTTTCGCACCTATCTGGATGTACGGTTCAGCACTTTGTGGTTGTACTAAAAAATCCAACATAGATGTCATACAAACAAGCCAAAACATATTTCTTCGTATGATCACCAACGCACCAACGTGAGAAACAGGGAAATTAACAGAGACTTAGAAATTAAATGGGTGGCCGAGGTAATTCGGGAAGGGATAACATATTCGACCGATAAATTAATTCAAAACTACCGATAGAAAGTAATAAATGACCGATAAACACGGTACCGATAAAAAATAATAAAGTACCGATAGCGAAAATCCCGAGTACCGATAAAAATATTCCAAACTACCGATAAGTTTTTACCGATAAAAAGTGCTGAAATACCGATAGATTGTTCATTTTATCGATCATTTTTAATTTTTTATCGGTAATTTATTATTTTCTATCGATCATTCATTATTATTTATCGGTAATTTATTATATTTTATCGGTATTTCGGTATTTTTAATCGGTAAATTATTATTTTCTATCGATGCTTTCTATTTTTGATCTCTCGTATGTGTGTTATAATTTTGCTATTTTTCATTGAATTAATATAAACGTTGAAATAAAACATTTAAAAAGGCAGATAAAAAAGGAGGTAAAAAATTCAAAAAGGCATTGCTGTTGGTCTTCGTCTAGGTTGTCAATTATGCGAAGAACATAAATGTCTGTGGTAAAAACGTTAAGAAAACGTTACACGGTTTGTCTTGAAATAAATGCGGAGGATGGATTTCAGTTCATGACGAAGTCAATAAAATCTTTTCTCATGCATTTTCTTCTGCAGGGTTTCCGAATTTAGTACAGCACAGCCTCCGGGAATTTCTATAGATGACGGATTCACCCCTGTTGCTTTTGAATCACTAGGTAGCATGGGTCCTGAGACAAAGACATTTATAAAGAAATTGGGATCATTAATGCAAAAGGCTTCTGGGGAACCACGCTCTATGGCAGAAGAGTTAGCTGAGTTTAAAAAACTAAAATCGCAGACAAAATATTAAAAAGGGCAGATAGTACTTCTACAAAAAGGCAGTTAAAAAAAACTAAAAAGGCAGAAGAGATATTTGACCACAAAGGGTGACAGTCCTGCCCACATCATCAGAAATTTAGCTTAGGGAATCTGTTAAGATTTACTCAAGTTAACGTTTGTTACCAGGAAGCAAGAAGAGCATCTTTTCGGAACTAACCTAAGATTATTAGGCAGCATACTACAGACTATTTTCAAACTTAATTATCCTCGAACTTTATTCGAACTTTATTCGAACTTTATTCGTGGTGTAAAAGCCATAGTCCAGCTGATATTCTTTCGAAGAATGATGGAAGAAATTGATCGCAAGGGATTGGAATTTGAGGATTTGAGCAATAGAATGGATCAACATAATCGTGAAGTTAGGAATTTGAACTGAGGAAGTAAATCTATAACTATGACTGAATGAAAAATAGCAAAATTATAACACACATACGAGCGATCAAAAATAGAAAGCATCGATAGAAAATAATAATTTACCGATTAAAAATACCGAAATACCGATAAAATATAATAAATTACCGATAAATAATAATAAACTACCGATAGAAAATAATGAACTACAGTGAACGACATCTCAAATGTCTCACTGTCAAATTTTTCTGAGAATTTTATTGTGTCATTGCAAATTTACAATGACATTCTTTGAAAAAAATGACAGTGAGACATTTGAGATGTCGTTCACTGTACCGATAAATAATAATGAATGATCGATAGAAAATAATAAATTACCGACAAAAAATTTAAAATGATCAATAAAATGAACAATCTATCGGTATTTCAGCACTTTTTATCGGTAAAAACTTATCGGTAGTTTGGAATATTTTTATCGGTACTCGGGAATTTCGTTATCGGTACTTTATTATTTTTTATCGGTACCGTGTTTATCGGTCATTTATTACTTTTTATCGGTAGTTTTGAATTCATTTATCGGTCGTTTATTAGTATCCATTCGGGAAATTGCGCTTGGGCACGACAGAAGACTCCATTACCACAGCAACATTGAAGCCATCCTCCTTCTAGACATAACTGACGAAGTAAGAAGGCTGAAACGAGTCAAACCACATGAGCTAACGTAACGAAGTATACACTGTGGGCCTTGATCAATGGATCATAAGTCCCACACGCGTATATACTACACCTCGTAACAAATGTAAAAAGGAGGTAGTACAATTCAACACTAGTAATAAATTATCAAACAAGATAAGATTGTAGTATTCATACCAGTAAAGGTGTTTTTGAAAAAAATAATTGAAAGTACTGAAAAGTTGGAGAAATTCTTAGGTGTTACTTTAAGTACCTAGATGGCTTGTTAAGTTAATAAGGGTAACCGCTAATCACATGTTTGTAAAGTTGTCATTGGCCTCGTTGGTATCTTTAAACTTGCCGTGAAACTTTAATCCCTAAAGCTAGACTACCATGAAAATGTAAGCTTTCATCATATCAGTTCAAGTGTTTTACCAAACTTTCAATATAAGTGATTGTAATCGACCAATGGTACACAAATTTATTTTACCTGGAAGCCAGACTAACTCCAGGGTTGGCGTTATCTAATATGCAGAACAATCACCAAAACAAACAAACAAACAGAGCATAATAACTCTTCCCTTTCCCATGGATGTATCTCGTTCTAAGTTTCGAATCATTGATTGAAGAATCCCGTGTAGATTCAAACCGTTGCGTTCTTAACCAGAACGGTTTTGCAAAGTGGATCACAATGGTTGCCCAATACTCATGGATTGACACATTTGAAACCCGCCACTAACTAACGAGATGGCGAAGGCAAAGGTGCCAGAGCACCACTCAACAATTACAACAATAAAGAGGTAATATTCGCTGTCTTGTGAACGAATATGGTGGCAACAACTAACGATGGGTTGTCCTATACTGCCCTGTGACCACCACCATTTTCGGAGGTCGAAACAGCTTCTCATCTTCGTTGGCTCGTTCCATCAAAGCGACGTCGCAAGACGTGATTATTGGTTCTCAGTCTCTTCCCTTTTCGTAGAAGACTTCTTGTACGTTTTATGATATTGGTGGTTTGGTTCGTTGCAAAATTGTGTAACGTTAAAACACCCTCTAGGAATGGCCTAATGGATATTGATGATGATCCGACCAAACTTTCAATATAAGTGAGTTTAAAAAGTCATCAATGTTGCCATTCCATTACGTTTCCAGTTTATGAAATTTTGGCGCCAAATTTAAAAACACCATAGCGAATTCAAATTTTGCGCCAAAATATCATAAACTGGTAGATACTTGAGTCCTTCATAATATCTCATGTGTTGCGATGTCCGTTTACCTTTACCTTTCAGATCAACTCTTGAATGAATTTGTCTCTATTTATATTTTGGCAACGGTATTCTCTTCCATATAATCATCAGTCGTAATCTCATATTCATCCATAAAACCTCACACTAAACATGCAAATTTTGGGTGTAGTTTTTTGTCACGATCTATACAATGGGTATGAAGGACGTAAAAGAATAATAATAATCTCCGTTATAATAGTTGTATCATTTCGTTAAACCAATTTTATTATACGAAGAAGAAAAAAAAAAGTCCGTGGGTGGTTGTGTGTATAATTTAAATGTCAATAACTTGGCACTTTTTTTATTTTTCATAATGGGAACGGTGTCGATAAGTTCTGCTGTTAAAAAACTGCAAGCTTCGAACACTTAAGTTGAATTCACAGTCGTGCGTTTTGCCTCCGTTTTCTTCCTTTGACCTTTGAAATTAAGACAATGAAAATGTCAACAAATGTCAACTGAGGCAAAACGGACGCATGTGAGACCACCTTTACTTTGACATATGTAAACTGTGAATACAAAGTCTAAATGACTAGATTCTTAATTGTCATCTTTTGCAATGACAGTTTTAAATAGTCAGGGGACTCAAGGAAAAAAATGTCTTCTGGCAGACATCTTATCAATGACATGACCACATGACTATTGTGTGAGCGTTCGAAGTTTCGTTCGTTCTTGCACAACACTCGTACGTGTTTTTATTGGTATTTACCAGCCTTTTGGTAACTATGCATGGGACTGCATGGCTAGTGATGAAGCAGAATGAAAGTTTACTTTCAACGTTCATTTCTCTTATGATTCGCTAGACTTGTACATGCGAGTGGTTAGCCACTTGTGGTTAGTTGTTTCCTTGCCTGATGAGATGTTGATGCAAAAATAATTCTTTAAAACTTTTGAGAAATTATGAAATTACATTCCACTGTCGTCTCTCAGATCGAAACAGTGGCAGAAACTGAAGCTAATTTCACTATTAATCTGTTGCCTCAAAATAATCTACAAGATTTTGGAATGACCGTTGCCATTTGGATTGATTCTTAAACTATTCTTCATTTCTTCACAGCACAACATTATGTTAAAACCAATGAAGTAATAGATTTTCTCCTAAATGTTTAGCGATGTTTCCATCCGAAGAATATAAAAGATTTATTTATTGCATCACTTTCCATTTTTAAAAGGATAAAGAAAGATAAGAACGACAGGTATAAATGGTGTCACAGAATAGCCTCAAGAAGAATATACAAAACCCATATTTCGAGTGAATATCTGGAGGATATGACGGATATGACTAAAGTAGTTGACATGACACGATAGTGATAGATTAATCGGTTCCCCGTCAAGGTTATAAGTTACAACCTCAAGAAGTATACCCCGTACAAACACCTAACAATGTGTGTTGTTCTCCTAACACTCGTGTCAGCTATACGTTTGCAGATTGGAGAATTACACCTCAGTAAACGTAAGACAAAAAATAATCTCTCTCTTGACACAAGACACCTCACACACTGACCACCGAAGCAGTAAATTAATGAGTTTATCACAGGGAAATAATAAAGAATGACGATGATCTGGTCCGGTTAAAGCGCTGAATCGACGAATGCGGTATCATTTGATGAGATGAAACTGGCAAGATGCAGCACCTGGTTTTTTCTGTGCGTGTGCAAAGTGGAATCATCAAGAAAACGAGTTGTCGTTTTGAGAATAGGAAGTTTAAAAGAAAAAAAAACAACTTTTTCTCGTATGGTCTGACGTGCCGGACTAGAAATAGGTGTTACGTGCTGCGGATGAAGTGAATTGAATTTTTTCTAAATTTGATTTTGAACGAGGTGGTGATTGAATTTATGAGATTCGTTTTTGCTCTGCTCGTATAAAAATACGGTGGCACCAATTTACATGGATCACAGCTTGCAACAGAAACAAAACCGATTTTCATTAGCGCGACAACTAATCTCATTTTGTTAGAGGCGATTTCCACCCACATTGATGTTATTACAATCAGCTTAAAAATTTCAATTGAGAGAAACAAAAACTACACGAGTTAGGTGTATGTATGTGTGTGTGCTCTGATATGGTAATGATTATTGTGTAGAGTACTCGTGGACCCAATTTGAATGACTGTTTCAACTATTCTTGATTAAATTAAACATTTTCGATAAGTACGTTAAAAATGACGGAAGTTCTGCAGTTGTGTTTCTCTACGCGCTGATATAGCTACTGGTATAGCATATAGTCCAAGCAAAATGAGACATAGCTGAGACTATTGAGAGTCCTCATCTTTTCGCGAATTTTCTTTCCCTTTGACTTTACTAAGGCTACACCCTGTTCGAACCTTCATCTACGAACTTTCGCGCTATTAGTCGCGTTGCAATAATCAACTATTGAATACCATCATGCCCGTTGTTTCAGATGGTATTGTGATTGGGTGACTGAATAAATAGAAGGGAATTAAAAGACGAAACGGTTGCATAACTCTCAGTTCCCTTGTGAGAAAACGAGGCATTCCTATCCGGTGAGCTATGAGTGAATGTGACAGTGAGGTATCCCAGTTATTTTAACATTAACAAAGACAAGATTTGCAGTAAGTAATAATAATCTGCATTGCCAACCCTTCGAAGGGTTAGGGATTCTGGTTCTACTTTCAGACCCTTTTATTACCGAATGATTTTACTGTGCCTGTTGTAATCTGAGCGACAAATCCAGTGGCATAGTGCTATTTAGAAGTGAAACTAGTATGAGTCGAATACCGCTTCTCCCGACAATGCTTTTGCCGAGTGAAGGCTCTACACTCAATTTCCACTTGATAAAAATCGACTAAATAGGCTTTGTTTGGCTAACCAACTTGACAATCGTTATTTATCTGTCTTCTGTTGAGTCTCGAACCCTCACACTATCAGCCAGGCATGAGCGCCGACGGGGAAACCTCGGCGGCGGCTAGCCGAAAAAAATTTGTCGGCGGCGACGAAAAAGTCGGCTTGAGCCGGCTTAAAACGGCTTAAAAACGTTTAGATAAATTCATGGAAAATGAACTAGTAAGCATGAAAATGAAATTGTACGGAAAGCGAAAATGTAGGTAGATTAGGTTGTTCAAAGTGCAAGTGGAACTGGTCTTGTTACAAGCAAGTCTCTAAGTCTAAGGTTCACTAACACGTCAGGTTTTATTGCCTCAAAGCTTGAACTAAATGGAAAATCATGCTCCAGTACACTCATTTAACTCATTAAGAAAATGGTTTTCGAGAAGAAATCGAAAGCTCACGAAAATCAAGTAAAAATTGAAAAGAAAAAAAATCGAGAAAATTCGCAAAGATCGATAAAGTTTTCTCAAATTTGTGAATTAACTGATGGTGCGCCTTCGGCTCGTTCCGTAAAGGTCATACTTGCCAAAACAACAAACTTAGAAGCGAGGACGTAATATACCATTCTGGAAAATTCATGAAAATTCAAGAAAATTTTCAAAATTTTCTTAATTTTGAAAAAAAAATTCAAAATGTACTTGAGCTGCTTAGGATCAACAGGAATCTCGGTTTTCAAAATTATTTCACCCATTCACCTTTCGAAATCTTTATTTCATTTTCCAGCCGTTTCAAGCCGGCTTGAGCCATGTTTTTGGCACCGGCTCGGCAGCGGCGCGGCTTGCTCAAAAATGGCCGGCGGCGGCTTAATCGGCGGCTTATTTTCGGCGGCGCTCATGCCTGTTATCAGCTTAATTTCGTAGTTATAAGTGTAAATTCCTTGGGGCTTTAAAGAGCTATCACCAAAGTCAATCAGACATGAAGCTTTCGTGAGCTTTCGTGCTCAATAAACGCGGTATAAACCATTTGTATGTAAGGACAAAATTACTGGAACAAAATCAATCGCTTAGAAAAATCAGAAAACACTTTGTCGTAGCATTACTTCTGAAACGTACGGGTATTATAGACAAACGAACACTGTCATGCCTGCCAATGAACCCAAACTTATGCGAGTCATTTCCCAGCCAACAGAACAAATAGAAAGCAATTAAAATTAATTTTGAAAAGCAATAAATAAATTGTAAATGTCACACTGCATCCAAATGACTGGCGAGTGGCGAGTATAAAAATTTAGTTTTAGTGAATGTGTGCATGTAATGCTTCGTATAGAGTGTGTGTCGGACAGTGTCACATATGCACAACATTATCCCAATAAAATTGAATTTATTTTAAATGAGATGTTCGATTGAATGTTATTACAGCAACAGTTTTCTGTACAGCAACAATAAATGATTTTCTACGGTGGTTGTACGAACAAGCGCCTTTCTTTTCATTGTGTTTCATCGAATTGTAATGCTTTATTAAGCGACGAAACTTTGAAAAATTGCAACGATCTCCAGAGGAATAGGAAGATGTTAACAAATGTTTCAGATTTATTTCTACACATTCACTCTCTCCTTTTGTGTCGTGTGGAGAAAACATTCGCACCAACAACAGACGAAAACAATTTTTCAGCAAAGACAAAAATAATTTGTTAATTTGCATATTGCACATCTGTCCCCCATTCGTGCAACCACTTTACACGAAAGAAAAACCAGTTCAACATTAAAGTGCATCGTAAATTTGCAGTTGCAGCATCGGTTTTCCATTTCGTAATATTTAATTTCCGGCTGATAATATTTTGTTTTTTAACAACCTCATGCGTCATGCTGCGTATACATTTAAATGGGCAATGCATACACACTTTCATCTGTCTTAACAACATCCTTATCGTATCGAGATTTACTTAAGATGTGGAGCACGCAAGACAATCTTAACTTATAAAATAGATTCGGCACGTGCCTTATGATAGCACTTATAAAAGGGCATGTAATAACTTATTACTAACAAGTCTGTGTGTTCAGTGCAGCACTTTCAGTCAGACGAGTGTTTTAAACACAAATCCATTTATTTTGACATTGAAACTACAGAAGAAGTTAAAACCCTCGAAGAAGTTGAAACTCTAGAAGAAGTTTAAACTCTCGAAGAGGTTCAAACTATCAAAGAAGTTAAGACTATCGAAGAAGTTGAAACTACAGAAGAAGTTGAAACTATCGAAGAAGTTGAAACTACCGAAGAAGTTGAAACTACCGAAGAAGTTGAAACTACCGAAGAAGTTGAAACTACAGAAGAAGTTGAAACTACCGAAGAAGTTGAAACTCCCGAAGAAGTTGAAACTCCCGAAGAAGTTGAAACTCCCGAAGAAGTTGAAACTCTCAAAAAAATTGAAACTTTTGATGAAGTTAAAACTCTCGAATAAGTTGAAACTCTCGAAGAAGTTTAAACTACCGAAGAAGTTGTAACTCGCGAAGAAGTTGTAACTCGCGAAGAAGTTGTAACTCGCGAAGAAGTTGTAACTCGCGAAGAAGTTGTAACTCGCGAAGAAGTTGTAACTCGCGAAGAAGTTGTAACTCGCGAAGAAGTTGAAACTCTCAAAGAAGTTGTAACTCACAAAGAAGTTCTAACTCACAATGAAGTTCTAACTCACAATGAAGTTGTAACTCTAGATACAGTTGAAACTTTAGACGAAGTTGTAACTCTAGAAGAAGGTAAAACTATCGAAAAAGTTTCAACTTTCGACGAAGTTGTAACTATCGAAAAAGTTGAAACTCTCAAAGAAGTTTCAACTCTCGAAAAAATTCCAGCTCTCGAAGAAGTTCCAACTCTCGTGTTAGATTATTGTAGGATATTACGACAACGCTGGATGTTGGACAACCTGCTTGTGGGTTTTCCACCTAAAGATTGTTTAGTAAACAAATTGCTTTTAATCTTATAGTTTCAATCGCATCGCCCTTATTATAATTTTATCAGAAACTATTGTACTCAATTGCCAGTTATTTGAATAAAATGTATTCTGTTTTACAAATACCATGGGTTCGTTAAATTTGTAGTCTTATCACAACGAGACATAAAGTTAGGAATTTAAAAGCTAACATTCAATGTTGTTTGCTTGTTTTGTAACTGGAAACCTGTGTTAAATACATCGAAATTTTTGAATTGAATTAACCACGGCAGGAATGCGAACTGATAATGGCAGTGGAAAGTATTAGGAAAAATGTGGTAGAGTGTAAAGCGAAAACTGGTCTTTCGTGATCAACTTAAATGTAACGAGAGGCATAAGTTACTTGTGGAAAGTTTGGTTTGAAATTCCATTTCAACTATGGTTCACTAGACTTGCTCGTGTACAAATTGGTGTCCTTAGTGTCTTTAGAGCATTGTATCAAGTACCACTGTCGACGGACTTGAATTTCTTCAGATCGAAACAGTGCAGTGGTAACATCAAAATTCGTTATATTAGAAGCCTGCCTTACGTGATCAAGTGATGGATTACACCTGTGCTGTGGGTCCAATGTGATTTTATCTTACTGATAAATTACTGACGTACTTGATGCCAATGTTATCATGCAGTTGCAATGTGGTGTAGGGTGTTCCTCTGATTTTTAAGCAGACAAAAGCCTTGGATTTGTTGTCTTGTGCAATGATGAAGTGTAACTTAAAGAAGAGTTCTTTCGATGATGTAACTAGACATGTTACAAATGTAGGTCTCGTAAGTTCCTCATCTGTTCTTGCACAGCAATTGTAGATATGTGGTTTGCGCATGTTTAGTGATCCAACGTTGTTTTCATTCCGTTTATGATTCGCCAGATTTGCACATGGAAAGAAGGTATGAATGACCAACTCGATGTTGGTCATTTCTTAGTCATTGTCGCAATACCCTGATGATTCATCAGTGATAAAGTATGGTATCTTTAAGCTACATCGAGAAGTTCAAAGCATCGAAAGATGCATCATCTCAGAAAACGAATCAGTGCTAGAACCGATTCGCTGATACTTCTTAATATTTGTTTATGTAGCACACACTGTGTACGTATAACAATCGTGTTTTATTTGACACCGTTCGTCATCATCATCATCATCAACCTGCATCCGTAACTTTTATATTTAGGATACTCGATAATATTGCCATCGTTATCTTATCGGATGTCATTGATTAGTATTCGCGAATTTTTGGGAACATTAGTACCCTCAGTTGTGTTGCGAACTTTCACGTTTTAAGATGAAAATTTGTGCAATTATCTTGTTACTTGTGACTGCTGCAGAGTCTTTCTTAAATTGTACCTACTCTCTGAATCATATCACATACCAATGTGACTTAACAATCATCAATCCAAATGGATTAAATAACTTTACCGAAATTGGAGGCGTTCATCTGGAGAACTTCACAAATGATGAAGTAACAAGGCTCTTAGTCATGCGTAACGCTGACAGTATTAGCACCAATGTACCGAGTATCATTTGTGCCACATTTCCAAATCTCGCCTGGATTGAGCTAACTACCATTGGACTGACTGAAATCGGTGATGATGATATCGCTAGTTGTTCACAACTCGTTCGTCTTCGTTTGGGTTCCAACAACATCAGAGCGATTTCTGGAAACGCATTGATGAGACTGGCTGGTCTTGAGGAAATTAGTTTCGGTCGCAATAATCTTACGACACTTCCGGAAAATGTGTTTGTCAATCAAATAAATCTGCAACGTTTGGACCTCCAATTCAATCCGTTGGACACCATTCCTGACGGCCTTCTCCAACCTCTCGAAAAGCTTGATACGTTTTTCATCACAAGCATTGATGAGGTGAAGAGCCAATGGTTTGTTAACACAAGACTACAGACTTTATGGGTGACAGATAGTAGAGTTGCTGCGTTACCCGACAGTTTTATTGGATTGGAAAATGTACGAACATTCCTTTTTATTAACAACGAAATCAGCGAGATCCGATCTGGCGGATTCAGCGGACTAACAAAACTTGAAGTATTATACCTAAATGGCAACAAGTTAACTGAACTCCAAGCAGACACATTCTTAGGACTCAAAAATTTGATCCATCTGTTCGTCAGCAATAATCCAATCGAATTAATTAATGAAAACGCTTTTCGAGGACTTGATAGCCTGTCGACGCTAAACATGGAAGTCTGTCGATTACGCCAAATTCAGTCAAATTCGTTCCATCATCTGCCTAGACTGACTTCAATCTCTCTATCCATCAACCAAATTGAAGAACTTCCAGAAGGTGTTTTCAGCGCATTCGATCTACGAAGCATTAGCGTATCGCAGAATCAGCTTCAAAGTCTCCACAGAAATAGTTTCGGGTCATTAAGGAATTTAGACTGGTTTGCGGTGGGTTCGAATAACATCCAAGCAGTTAATGCAACAATCATTGATGATGCCGTTCGGCTAAATAATTTTTTCTTCTTCGACAATTCGTGTGCAAGTTTCAGTTCTAGAGACTTCGTAGCCAATCGGACTGAACTGCTGCCGGAACTTAAGGATTGTTTCGACAACTATGAAACATTATTGGTAATGCAAGCGTCACACTTTCAAATCGTGTTTCAAGAAACTTTTTGAGTTTAAAATGTCTTTGGTTTTAGATACAACAACCGATGGTAATGGGGAAACAACAACCGTCTCTACAGTTAAAAAGAAGCGGGAGAGACCACAACCTAGGATACTTGGTACACCCAGTGAAATGAACATCTATTCTTAAGCTTAATACATTTTGTTTTCCCAAATTATTTGATAGTGGTGGTGATGGTGGTGAAGGTATAATAAAGATTCGATTGGTCATTTAAATTTTGTTTATATGAGAAAATCATGAACTCAAAGAACAAAACTAGCATGAGTATGAGTAACCAGGGCCTATTTTCCTAAATTACCAATCAAACACCAATGGGAATTTCCACCATGTAATGGATCATTTTCGCAGGGGCGAACTGCTGCGTAATGGTCAACTTTCGCATGAGGCAGATGATAAAATGTTTTCGCATTGAGAAAATGATCCACATGGTGAAAATACCTATTGGGAAAACATTTTATCGTCTGCCTCATGCGAAAGTTGATCATTACACAGCATTTTCCCCCCTACGAAAATGATCCATTGCATGGTGGAATATTTTCGGATCATTTTACGTTCCTTTGTGATAGTCAACTGTTATAATATGCTTGGGGCAGGCTATAAAGCAGAATACGGATAGTGTCACCAAGCTCCGGGATATGAGTTTTACCGCTAACATGTCGATGAAGTAATAACTCATTTTCCGTAGGCTACTGAGTAAAACTACAAAATACACTCCTCACAGTCTCACATTCTCTTTACCTGTGTTAAAACAAGTTAAAGTGATGTGTGAGATTAATCTTCAAAGCTTCCCTTCGTTTGGTTTGTAAACCTCAAGTTATAAACACATTTCGCTTATTCAAAACAATTTATTGTTCCTCTAATCGACTTAAATCGAAAAGTATTATTCCGACACCGAATTGAAAGATTCGTTGTAAGTCGACTTTGGTAGGCAGGACCGAACTAGCAATTAAACATGTGCTATCAAAGCATGAACTGGTATTAAATTTCCGTGAAATGGCTAATCGGATTCTGGTTGGTCCGATTAAAAAGAAAAAACTGGTACATTGAATTTTGTCCTGATCACCGGCTCAGTACAGCTCTGGTAGTAGGTGAACGTTCAAATGATAACTTTGATTGTGACGAGTTTCTTTTTCTTTTTAGCCCCGTACGAAGTACGAAGGGGCTTATAGGATTACGATGCCGTGTGTAATTGATGGAATTCGAAGCAGACGGTAAGGGCAAAGTGTTTGCCTATGTTCATAGATGACGAATCTGCAATAAAAATTTTGTCTGTCCGTCTGTCCGTCTGTCACGTCGATATCTTGAGTAAATCAAATCCGATTTCAAAAAATTTTTTTTCCCTGAAAGATAGTCAAAATAGTGAGGCTAAGTTCGAAGATGGGCATATTCGGGGCCCTTCGTGAGTTAGGGCCACCTAAGTGATTTAAGGTCTTTTGGTGATATTTATGTCAAAATAAACGACGGCAAATGATAGGTATTGTCAATACCAATCCAGGGAAAAAAAGTTTTTTAAAATCGGGTGAGTGGACCGTGAGTTAGGGCCTTAGAAGTGAAAAGCTACTAGGGCCCTATGTGTATTTTACATAGAACTCAAGTAAATTTAATCCGTTTTTCGTAATTTTTGTTTGATTTGGAAGGTAATCGAATGCCGAATAGAATGTTGTTGAAAAAAAAAATTTGGGTCCTTGGCCTAAGGCCGCTACTAGGGCCCTATGCGTATTTTACATTGAACTCGAGCAAATTTTATCCGTTTTTCGTAATTTTTGTTTCATTTGGAAGGTAATCAAAGGCCGAATAGAATGTTGTTGAAAAAAAATTAAATTTGGGTCCTTGGACTAAGGCCACTACTAGGCCCTTCAAAAAAATAAAATTTTAGGGCGATTTGAAATTTTTGTTTCATTTGAAAGGAACGTCGTACGGGGCTTCGTAATTGCGCTATGCGCAATTTGTAAGATGTACACATTACATAATAATTTTACTTTAACTACATTAACCGGCGCAATAAGCTTACGGTCAAAGTAGGGTGACTAGGGTCACGTACGCAATAGATATACGGGTTTGTACGGGGCTCAGTCGCAGCAAACGCTCCGACTGTTCTGATGGCTCGTTTCTTTTGATTCTTAGCGCTTAGTGTGATAATGGTAAGTATCAAGAGAAGTCGTGTGGAGATTTAAGTTTAAGAATTTATTCACATTTTCCCTATGAATCTAAAGTTGATGTCAACCGAATTTGTGTCTCAGTTTGTTTGGTTGAAGATTGGGAGATTGGTTGGAGTGATTGATTCATATAAAACAAGAGTTTAATACGTCCGAACACGGCGAATTTTGACTATAGATACTGAGATTACAAATGGATATGCTATGTGGATTTCCTACATGTTTCAGTTGGTTTATCAGCTGGTCCACTCATACAATCATACTGCTTATGCTCTCCACTCATACAATCATACTGCTTATGCTCTCGTTTCCGGTTTTATATGACTATATAGAGCGCATAAAGATGAGTGAACAGGTGTTTTTACGAGCCGACTATTACCAGCTGAGACACAAATTTGGTTGACATTTACTGTATTTATTCCACATTCTGATCGCCGGTTCACCTACTCCAGGACACCAAACTCCAACATAAAAAATGTCGAATCTTGGGCTGAACCAACGTTATCACTTACTGTGCTTAGCCTTCGCGATAATCATCATTGACCGAATCCACATTGGGACTGCCATCGAATGTGGCACGGTAAATTTATTTCGTGAACTCATCTCAGGTGGAAATGAAGTGCTTCGAGACGAGTGGCCGTTTATTGCGGCGCTGCATTATTCTGGCTCATTAAAGTACTTCTGTGGCGGTACAATAATATCCAACAAGCATGTGCTCACAGGTAATGATTTACAGCAGACATCCGGTTCTGTTCGTGAAAGTGAATGCGGACCGGATTCACAAAAATTGCACATTTCAGCCGCCCATTGCATCCACGGGAAGTTTTCAAATGTTATTCTTTCGCCTGATGAGTTGACGGTACGTCTTGGAGCTTACAATCTTACAGCGACAAATGAGTCTGGAGTTGTTAACAGAAATGTTACTCAAATTCATGTACATCCCGATTGGAACGTACTCGAAGAGAAATATGACGCAGACATTGCCATTTTGGTTCTCAACGAAAATGTTACATTTTCAAGTCAAATTCGTCCAGTTTGCGTGCCCATGGATGATGATACCATTGAAGGAGATAAAGGAACGGTGGTCGGCTGGGGTTTAACGGAAAATGGAACTGCTGAAGGAATTCCAAGACAAACCGACTCAATGGCCTTGAATGATTCGTACTGTTACAGAGCCGATAATGTTATTGCAAGGTACTTCAAATACATTCGCATCTCCTCTTCCACTCCTAACAGTTCGCTATTTCGAATCTGTTTTGAGGTACTCTTCGGAACGTTCGTTTTGCGGGGTGGGTAGCGGAACACCCAACAAAGGCGATTCTGGCGGCGGTTATTTTGTGATCATTGGCTCCGCTTGGGTTCAATGTGGAATTGTATCAGTGGTTCGCACAAACACTATCGGACAAGTTGCTATTGGCTCATTTGCCATCTACACGAAGTTAACGTCCTTCACACGCTGGATAAACGAAACTGTTAGACAATCCGGAAGTTCGGTAAGCGAAGCAACAATTAAAATCAATCTGCACTGCACTTATCAGTGGAACAGTGATGGGATTTATGGTTGCTGGCTGCTTGATTTGAATATTCGAAAACCGAATTTTCTGGCAAATTCTGTCACCGGTTCTCATAAACGTGAACAGAAGGATAGGGATGTTGAGCGGATTGCATTTGTGGGTGGTGTAATGCATTTTCTTCCTGATAATGTTGGACGTATGTTCAAGAACCTAAAGTACCTCAGTGTAGAAAAGACGAGGTCAGTGTCGATTGATACCAAGCGCATCTGTCGGTCAAATTTCCAGAACTTAGAACATTTGGAAGGCATTCGATTGTTGCATAATGTCATTGAGGAATTAGATGAAGATTCTCTGTGGGATCTGCCGAATTTACGATCAATTGAACTCAACAATAATATGCTCAAATTACTGCATGCGTCTACATTCAGCAGAAATTCGAAACTGACGAAAGTGTTCGTTTACTCGAATGTCTTAAAAGCGTTGCCGCCGACTTTATTCGAAAACAATTCCTTGCTGGAAGTGATTGTCTTCAGTGGAAATTCCATTGAGACGATAGCCGATGGAATTTTCGATGCGAATATCAACCTGAAAATAGTTTCTCTTGCAGTAAATCGTTTGGAATCGGTTGGCAGCAATTTATTTCGAAATAACTCAGAATTGGAATCCGTCGATTTCTCTAACAATGCTCTCAAGACCATTGACGAACAAACCTTTAGCACCAATTTCAAACTTAGTGCACTTTTCCTCGCATCAAATGAGTTGGAATCTATTCCCCCACAGCTATTGCAGAACAAAACGCTGATGAAGGTAATCAATTTCGGAAAAAATTTATTGAAATCCATAGACGACCGATTGTTCGAAACAAACATAAGGCTCAGTGAGATCTATTTGTGGTCAAATGAGCTGAAAGTTCTGCCCAGACATTTATTCCACAACAATTCAGCATTGGAAGTGGTCGATCTTGGTAAGAATCTCATCGAGACAATAGATGAAACTCTCTTCGAAAACAACGCCCTACTTCGAAAAGTCTCTTTAGCGTCCAATCGCTTAGATGCATTGCCCGGTCACTTGTTCCAACATAATTCACATCTTGAATTGGTAAATGTTCGAGGCAATTTCTTGGTGGAAATGAACGAACACACTTTCGAAGCGAATGAAATGCTGAGAGAAGTCTATTTGGAAGGAAATTTTCTCCCATTTCTACCCATCGAATTATTCACAAATAATTCACGGCTAGAGATCGTTGATTTGGGCAATAATTCATTGGAAGCAATAGATGAGCGAATTTTCAACCATAACCTGAATCTCCGTCAGATCTATCTATCGGACAATATATTGGATACCCTACCGACAAACCTGTTTGAACGAATGGAGTATCTGGAAATCATTGATCTGTCCGCAAATTTCATTGAAACAATTGACGGAAATATTTTCCGCACAAATTTAGGACTCACGAAAATCTCTTTCGAAGGAAACCGATTGCAATCGCTGCCGAGGAAATTATTCCGAAGAAACAAATTGTTGCGACACATCGACTTCCGCGGCAATTCCTTGAAGGTTATTGGAATTGATTTCACTAAAATTAAGAGTGCTTTTCACATCAATCTCTACAAAAATGTTTGCGTAGACGCCGTGTTTTACAATGCTAACGATTCGGCGACATTTTTTCGCAACAAATTTGAAAATCTGACACAATTTCAAGGCATAATCACAGCTAACTGTTCGTATGCTAAAAAGCGTCCATCATCTGATACCATTTGGATAGAATAAGCCGCTTCAGTTGATGAAGTGAAAATGTTGGCATTTGAATCATAAATAAAGTTTTGATAACAAACAGCAACACAAAAATAACTAAAATCTTGTACAAGTTAATTATTACCTCACGTAATGAGTTACTTTCGCAGCATCCAACGTAATCTAATTTTCCAAAGAATTCAGAACATCAAATGAATTTCCTTTTGTCGCAACAAACTCTGACAGCAAATTACCCTTCTCCGCAGCGAACTGTCACTGTGACAGTAAATTACTATTTGCCGCAACAAACTGTCATTGTGGCAGTAAATTACTCTTTACTGCAACAAACTGTCACTGTGACAGTAAATTACCCTTTGCTGTGACAACCTGTCACTATCAGCAAATTACTTTTTTCCACAACAAACTGTCACTGTGACAGTTAATTACCCTTTGTCACAAAAAATTATCAGTAAATTACCATTTGACCAACAAACTGTCACTGTGACAGTAAATTACTATTTGCCTCAACAAACTGTCACTGTGACAGTAGATTACTCTTTGCCTCAACAAACTGTCAATGTGGCAATAAATTACTCTTTACTGCAACAAACTGTCACTGTGACAGTAAATTACTATTTGCCTCAACAAACTGTCAATGTGGCAGTGAATTACTCTTTGCCTCAACAAACTGTCAATGTCAATGTGGCAGTAAATTACTGTTTACTGCAACAAACTGTCACTGTGACAGTAAATTACCATTTGACCAACAAACTGTCACATTTGACCAACAAACTGTCATTGTGACAGTAAAATACTATTTACCTCAACAAACTGTCAATGTGGCAGTAAATTACTCTTTGCTTCAACAAACTGTCAATGTGGCAGTAAATTACTCTTTTCCACAAAAAACTGTCACTGTGACAGTAAATTACCCTTTGCCCAACAAACTGTCAATGTGACAGTAAATTACTCTTTGCACAACAAACTGTCACTGTGACAGCAAATACCATTTGCCCAACAAACTGTCACTGTCGCAGTAAATTACATCTTGCCTCATACTTCATATATAGTATGTATATATAGTATGCATATATAGTATATACTTCATATATTGTTATGTATCCTAATCAGTTATCTACCAGGTGTTGTATTTGTGGGTCATGTGGACATTCGTACTTATACGAGCGAGAGGACACCTGCATCGCAAGATTCATCGACTTACTGTGGATTTACATAGCAACGTAAAAGTGACAGATGCAAAAATTTTCTCATACGGCAACTCGAAATTTCATTCATAATTTTAATTTTATGAATGAAATTTCGGGTTGCAGTATTTAAAAAACATTGCATCTGTCACTTTTACGTTGCTATGTAAATCCACGGTTACAGTGTGTTCAAACTAAATTCGAACACCGTAACCGTGGATTTACATAGCAACGTAAAAGTGACAGATGCAATGTTTTTTAAATACTGCAACCCGAAATTTCATTCATAAAATTAAAATTATGAATGAAATTTCGAGTTGCCGTATGAGAAAATTTTTGCATCTGTCACTTTTACGTTGCTATGTAAATCGACAGTAAGATTTTTTAGAGTTTCTAAAGTCATTAATGTCAAATAGCAAAAATGCGTCCGTTTCAGCCTTTTTCTCAGGCGCACTTTTTATTTTGAATTTGAATTTTTCATCTTTTTCAATTTTTCGTTGTTTTGCTACAGAAAGTGTTCAATTTTAGGTTTTATTATTTTATTTTATAATTTGGAGGCTCAATACTGTAATTTACGTCCGGGCAAATAAAAGAATCAATAGAAATACAGTGAACGACATCTCAAATGTCTCACTGTCAAATTTTTCTGAGAATTTTATTGTGTCATTGCAAATTCACAATGACATTCTCTGAAAAAAATGACAGTGAGACATTTGAGATGTCGTTCACTGTAAGTAACTTTTTTTAAAAGTTTTATCAGATTTTTGTCGTATAGTGGCCGACTTTTAATTTTTTGGTATAGTGGCCGCGCGACTTTAAATTTTGTGGACTATTTCGATTCAGCTGTTTGACAGTCTGGTCCATGTAAACAGGGAAAGTCAGTTAATTTTATAATCAGTTGTAGATGAAAGTAGCAACAGTGGTTTGTTTATTATCGTTAACAATACGACTAAAGATAGTGTATTCGTTGTTTTTATAAGATATTTTTTTGCATGGAAAATATGTTTCGCATGGATAGCATGCTTCAGATGGAAAACATATTTCAGATGGGAAACATATTTCAGATAAAAAATATGTTTCACATAGGAAACATATTTCAGATATTAAACAAATTTCAGATGGAAAGAATGTTTCAAATTGAAAACATGTTCCAAATGGAGAACATGTTTCAAACGGAAAACACTTTTCTGATAGTAAACATATTTCCAATAGAAAAATATTTTAGGTAAAAAACATGTTTCAGATAAGAACATGTTTTAGATAAGGAACATGTTTCAGGCAAGGAACATGTTTAAGATAAGAACATGTTTCAGATAAGGAACATGTTTCAGATAAGTAACATGTTCCAAATGGAAAACATGTTTAAAATGTCAAACATTTTTCAGATATAAAACATGTTTCAGATTCGAAACATGCTTCTGATGGGAAACATATTTCAGATAGAAAACATGTTTCAAATGGGAAACATGGTTCAGATAAGAAATGTGTTTCACATGGAAAAACATGTTCTGTGTGGAAAACATGTTTTGTGTCGAAATAGTATATTATCAGACGAAGAAAAAGTGCGATGAAGTCGCACTTTTTTGGTCCTAGGTACGAAAAGTTTTGTTTTTGACCCAGGTGGTGAAAACGTCCGAAAATGACTTGAGTGGGTACGAAAATTGATGTCACTGGAAACGAAAAGTGATGCCACTGTAACGAAAAGTAGAAGAAAAGGTGAGAGAAAAAGTTGTTGTTTTGGCTCTCTACCTGGTGAGGGAATGTGAAGTTTTTTTCCGCCTGAATGAAAACTTTTTTTCTAATTTGAGCTGAATATTGGAACTTCATAAAGTACTTCATAAAACTTCGAACAGTTCTTTTTGTCTCTTTTACACATGTTTTTTCTTACAAATTACGGCATATTGGCTCTTCCTTTTCCTTTGAATTTCGATGAATCTAGAGCTTTTGTTTCATAACCCAGCTTTAGGCATTTCGTCAGAAAATTTTCGAATGTTCGTATTAACCTTTACGAAGATTTTTTTATGCGATATTCCAAAGTATTAGCATCTAAATTATTCTAATAAGACTTTCCTCTTCGTCTAAAATGATTTTAGTTTTAGTTGAAACAAATGTCAGAGTTTACCGCCATTGATAAACTTACCTTTCGCGATTAAATTTAATTCAAGAAACTTCTAAGCTAGGCTTTGATTTTCTTCCATAAATGGTCTCAATAGAAGCCACACACACTGAACGGTCCTTTATAGTCCGTAGAATAAGAATGTGTGTTCTTAGTATTGAATCGACAAATGTGTCGTAAATTCTTTGAATTACCAAATCTGAAAAATTTTAATCAGTAGGGTAAAGGTTAGTCGTGCTTCTATACATTGACGCTGCCTTGTAACGTGTGTATAACCTTGAAAATGTCAATAAATGTTACGCGTTACCGAAGAACTATACTAATACTATTCATCTATGAAAAATTTACGACAAAAATCTGATAAAACTTCAAAATAAGTTATTTATATTAATTCTGTTATTCGCACAGTCTCAAATTAGAGTATCGAACCTCCAAATTCTAAAATAAAATATTAAAACCGGAAATTAAACACTTTGCGTAGCAAAACAACAAAAAAATTAAAATGACGAAAAATTCAAATTCAAAATAAAAAGTGCGCCTGCGAGAAAGTGTGAAACGGACGCATCTTCTGTTATAGGCCGATGCCATGAAATCGATGACTTTTAAAACTCTAAAATATCTCAAATGTGCTCCGAAATAAAAAAAACGGACTGTATAGATACAGCAGTAAACCTTGTATGTACCAATTTATGAAAATGGTTTATCCACCACACGTTAAATTATGGAGACCATAAACCAGTATAACTCATTTATTGTCGTCTAAGCATAAAAATGTGCGAAGAATTAAATTGTTTGTTGATTTTGTAGTACATACGTTTGAATGTCGAAAGTAAATTGTTTTAATTTATGAGAATGCATTTAACTAGAAATTCATTGTTCATTGCCTGTTGATATAAAATGTAAATTTTCCACGATTTTATCGCACAACGAGAAACTACGAGAAGTTCATGTGCTGATGATGGTGGAGCAACAATCAACCGAAATTCGAAATATGGATAAAATGTTTTCTGAGACAAACATATTCATATAAACGAACGAAAATTGACTGCTTAAACATTGTAATGGCCTCTCTTTGCATTGAAAAAGTTGTATATTTACTCATACTCAGCTAGCTATAAGTCACGAATTGGCATGAAAAAAACAGGTCATGTACTGGGTTTCTCCTTTGGTCAACTCGTACGCAAAGCAAAGTGATTTGAAGAGCGAAAAAATTCCACAAAAATCTTCAATTTTCGATTTAATATTTTACCGGAATAAATCAAAGTGTGGGCTGGCTTGCGGAATATAACTCAATTTGTGATCTAATACGACACAAGCCATCAATATTCACAGTGGATTACTCAAAAATATGTTTCTGTGCAAATTGAATGATCAAATAGACAACTGATCTGTTGTTGCTGTAATAGCTGTAATGGGATTCGTATCATTTATGTATATGTGCGCGAACGTGATGAATTAGTAAAATTTGCTTTGACGGTCACTGACTCAAAAAACAAACTGTTTAAACGAGGTAAGCGAACGACTAAAATTGGATATATCTCATGTGTTTGCGCAGAAGAATTTGTTCAAATAAAAATTTTCAGCAAAGAAATTGGCTTTTAAATGGCACTTAACAAGTAGCCTCTACACAAAGGAGAGTCTTGGATCTAGAGAAAAGTGGCAGAGAAAAGGTCCTCTCTCATTGTCAATTTCAAAACAACTTCGGATGCTGTGGGATCATTCATAAATTACGTAACGTGTTCTCAGTGCTGCCATCAAAATTAAATCCTAAATAACTCGAGGAACACACGTTCTGCGACGCTAAAACTATGTTCTACTCTCCAATATGCCGCCATATATATGTCCTAACGTCCCAGAGACCGTCTTTCTCGAGTTTTTTATGATTTAGTTTTCATGGCAACACTGAGAACACGTTACGTAATTTATGAAAGAGCAAAAGAAACTGGTGTTACCACGACCAAATTATAAGAAAAATGAAATTTCGTTCATCTAGCTCCGATTACAATACGTGACGCGATCATTTCTGCATTCCACCGCAAATAGCTCTGGACGTTGGGGTATTTGTGTCAAAAATGGCGAAAAACTTCTCTAAAATTCTTGAAGTTTGAAGCCATTTTATCATAAACCTTTTAGCATCAGCCAGAGAGATGCTAATATGACGACTGAGACGCCGTTTCGATGGATAGAGGGGATATGTCGAATGACAGCTGGTTTTTTGAGAGAGAATTAAATGTATTTTCTCATCATTCGACATATTTCCTCTATCCGTCGAAACGATCCAGTCGCCATATTAGCATCTCTTTGACATCAGAACTATCTTTTACACTCTCAGTAAGTAAAACTCTTAAAAATTGACCATTTTATGGTTTGACATTGCCAGTTTGCTTAAAGCGAAGCTGAATCAATGAAATTTCATTTTTCTTATAATTCGATAAAACGACACGTCCCATTTTTGCATATAACTATTTCGACTGTAGATGGCACGCCATCGTGATATTTGCTTTGAATCGAACCCCATGCCTCGACCACTTAATAAAAATAGTTTGCTCGTAATCTGTACGAATTTTCTGCTTATATTTTAAGACTCAATTCGTGTGGGACATTTCAGACCAAAATTGGTCATACTAAAATTAGTCTCGTCTATTGACCCGCGGAATCTTTTCAGTAAATATTGAATCGCTAATTTTGTGTCAGAGAGACCACATTTGTCGCAAATAATTGCCGAGCATGAAGGTTTCTTTCTCATTTGTTCAAATTATACACTTGATCGTGCGATCATGTGAGCGGTGTGTTACCTGTAAATGTATGTATGGTAATAATGAATACATTCCGTTGTCGTGGCGAACTTTGCACTTTTAAACAACTCTCGTTCGACTTACGTGTATAGTACTTTCTCGTTGAAATAAAGACAAAATTTTTGTTTTCCAATTAAAACAGTGACAAAATTCGCATGCAAAGACTAGGAGCGGAAAATTGAGTCGTTCATTTTTGGATGAAACAAAGTTTTTTTGCGTGAGAAATTGAAGGTGTGATTTTGAAGGTAGCGTAGCATTCGCATTTGCTGATAGGCAACTTTCATTTTTGGTCAGTCTGATAACAGCAAAACAGATCGGATATTGTTCCCTTGTAATTGAAATTC
Source organism: Bradysia coprophila (assembly GCF_014529535.1). Lineage (NCBI taxonomy): Eukaryota > Metazoa > Arthropoda > Insecta > Diptera > Sciaridae > Bradysia > Bradysia coprophila. Next base: position 229,989 of record NW_023503496.1, on the reverse strand, counting down.
CTCCATTTCCTACAAAACGAACGCAAAATTTGTTATCAATTCCGCAAACATTGTTTACACAAATACTACTGTACGGCTTATTATCAGTTCGAAAACGACTAGGTACATACTACACTCCAGTGGCTAATCATCGCATTTTTCTTCGAGTACTGTTGCCGTTTAATCTATTTTGCATTGTTAGTCGCTATGGTGTAGTCGACGCTACTGAAAATAAGATTCAAAACTCTTCACAGTACAACAGTTAGATGAATGATCGAATCAGTGTATCAGAGTGTAGTTGTAGCTTAGTTGCATTCGTCATTCAAAAATGAATTTCCGAAAAATTCAGACCAATATCATAATTGAGACAGTGGTTTTTCTGTGTATCGTTGGACATCTAACTCCGATTATTGTAAACGGCCAATATCAGACTCCCAACAGTAAGCTGCAGGAAACCCATTCATTTCTTGAGAGAACGTAAATCAACACTCAGTTTTCAGATCAATGCGGTGGACGTTTTCGAACAGTGAATGGGTAATTTGCCTTCAGAGTGACTAAGGAAATTGCACTGGTTGCATAGGCTACGCTTACATTTAAAGAAATCTGGCAACAGACTGACAGTCATCAGAACTGAAGTCTAGGGATGTCCTTTGCAGGACATATGTAGTATACATCTCAGTCTTGTCAGTCAGTTTACACAGTAAAGAAACTTCAGTTGTCATTTTAGCTCAATTAGAGTGTTATAGGAAAGTGAATTCTGACTAGTTTACCTCCACTGATGTCGGGTTCACACGTCACCAATTTTTGAAATTGGACCTCGAGATTAGTTAATTTCAACTGGTCTTCGATCTCTAGAGTGCTAAACTATACAATGTTAACGAAGAGAGATTTCGGTTCAGTTAACATAACTGGCCTCGAGGGGAATGTCAAATATGACATAAGATTCACAAAAAAAATTCTTTGAATTTCAATTTAATTCTGTTTTTATTTACAATGCCAAGAAAAGGCAGCCAGGCTAAGCCGTCATTCCAACCTGTAAAAACTTGGATCTTTTCAATTTACAAGTCTCATTTATAAATTGTTGACATTGCACTCGAGGCCAGTTAAATTTAATTGGTCTCCGCTATCCGTTAACACTGTGTTTAGTGTGTTTCACGGAGAGCAAAAACCGGGTAAATTTAACTGACCTGTTGGAAACATTCAGAGTCGGTCCGGTTTAATATGTGATTCCTCTCATTTTGACGTGCGACCCACAGATCAGTTAAAATTAACCGGTCAGAAATCGCTCTCCGTGAACTCAGTCGAAACTCTTCTTTTTCACTACTACTTCAGAACAATCGACTTTCATTACAACACCGAAACGAATCCCGATCCCGACATGAAAAAGGTTTGTGTGTGGACAATAATTCCATACCCATTTCAAAGATACATCGAAGTAACGGTCGATTCCAGTTCTCTGACGTGCAACGCCAACAACGATCGCCTCGGCTTCACTTGGCTTAATGAAAGTAGCTCAGCAAAGCCAGTCACTCAGTAAGTTTAATTATTTTTTTTTTTGGAAATAAAATTTTGTTTTCGTGACGCTAATTGGTGGCGTTACAAATCGACAAGAGCATCAACTTGCGAACCGATCCACATAAAAAACGAAGGCAGTGTGTTGATCGTCGTACTGATTAGTGAGTCGTCCAAACAAAACACCGGATTCAAGCTGACATGGCGCGGAACCGGGTTTTACAGTCGGATCCGATTTGTTACCGCATATAATTCGTATGGAAAGCCATCCGTACAGCCGATTCCATACTTTGGAGCCGGCTTCATTGGTAACTCTTTGTCTACGTTCGCTTTTCCAACGGGAAATCGAACTGATGGGCACACTATGGAGATGATAATTAGTCCTGTCAAGCTACAAACGGATATATATACAGACTGTCCTGGATTAGGCCGAGGCGATTGGATAAACAAAGAGTGTAGCCTGCTGATGGTATTTTTGATTGAGAATGATGGCACTCTGAAGGTTCATTCAACGTAAGTTTGTGACAAAGTCATGAGTTTCGTCCAATAAAGAGTTTCTCCGGATTTCAGATTCACTGATAGCACATCGGATTACACGGAGCTTAGAAACGAGAACGGATTTTACATGGTCTTTTGGGGAGGAAATCGTTACGCTGCTACGGGTGGAGGGTCACTGATGCTCAATTACACTTCAATTCGCAATTGAAAATTAATTGATTATAAGACTGGCCGTGCTTAGAGTACTTGTCACATTGTTATACTACAGCTGAAGAATAAATGTTTGTCTTGACGTTTTGTTTCTGAACGATATCAGAGCCCTAACGAGCATCGACAATAAGCAGAATGAAAATAGAAAATCAAATTTGAATTGAAGCGTACGTCGTGCCTGACATTTTTTGATAAACGTTCCAAAAAAGAAAAATATTTTCAAGCTGAGTGAAACGTACATGTAACCTTATACAAACTGCTAGTCATCTGCTATCGACAACGACGACAAGAATGGACGATGAGCTCTGGCTAGTGTTCTCTTATACAGCGAAATGTTTGATAAACATATTGAAGTAATAGATTTTGCGCGTAAGTCTAGAACACAAATGAAGTAAAAGACTTGGTGTTTGGTTGCGACCAAGGTTATGAAAGAACAGGTTTAGACAACTATGAGTTGATCACGAAGGCGGTGACATACAAATTGTGTCAGCTGGTACGGAGTTTATATAAAAAAAGCAAATTAACAAAAACAAAATTTCGAATTTTTCTAAAAAAACATTTTCTTTAAGATGATTTCACACACAATCTGTACTGAATGCGTTTATGTGTCACCCGCCTTCGTGTGTATCTTAACCCGTTCTTTCTGAACCTTGGTTGCGACGACGCTTGCCGTTTCTATAAGGCTAAACCAACATTTTAAGGCTCCGTGAAATATCTGCAATCATATAAGGGGTCATGACATCCCCACTTTTCAGGGCTGGGAGGTGCAGGAGGACAGGAAAAGTAGGAGAAAATGCAGTTTTCCTTGCTTTTTCGCCAATAGTTACTGTTGCACCAACTGGATTTTATTAAAAACTAAAAATTTTGTTTCGTCTCGTCAATACCTTTTATTTGACTTGTCTCACATCATTTTCGAGCGAAAACGTCTAGAGAGATGCTGGAAAAACTAGTGAAAAACAGGCAAAACAAGGAAAACCCGCTGTTTTACCTGCTTTCTCGCCGTCGCCTCTAACTACTGATCGACAGAACTGATTTTTCTAAAAAGTAGATAATCCGATTCGTTGCGTTTCATTCGCTCTTTTGAAGCACTTCCCAATGTTGGGTCTTTTTACAAAGCAAGCAAAACTGCATATTCTCGTACTTTTAATGTTTTCCCGCACCTCCCTGTCAGTAAACCATCGATAACTCGACAAATATTAATTTCGTGAAGTCACATGTATGTTCTACCCCCTATGCCCTTAATATCAAGGGAGGAGAACACACATTTGACTGCATAGAATGCAGTTTTGTTGAGCTATCGATGGTTCAAATTTACTGGCAGCATTGAAAAATGAGGATGTCATTATTACACGATCCCTTAGACAAATCAGTGATACTATCAACTTCTAACTTTTTGATTTTCGTTGACTGTCCAAATAATGTGACAAGACTGTGAGACGGTCAGAGGATTTTCTTTAAATTTTTCTTAAACCAACTCACTTCAAGCAAAACAGCTATTAATGACAGCTGTCAAATAGAGTACTACTTTGTATGAAAAAAGTGTCCGAATTTTTTTACAGTGACGAAATTTGATCGAGTTTCAGTCCCCTATTTAGAGTACCACTCATGCTTGAAGTGCGTTGCTTAAACTCAAAGCGGGGATCATATGCACTCCGTTTTCATAAGAGAACATTCTCTTTCTACGCATGCGCATTTTTTAAACGGTGACCAAAATGGAATGCATGCGCATCGGCCTGAAACCTTTGTCAAAGAAAATTGATTCAGAAATTCAATTTCACTCAAATCAGAGAGAAATTAATTTTTGTTGGATGTGCTTCACATTCGCATTCATCAAGACAATGTTTATGGTGACAGGGGCCCTGCGACTGTAACATTCATTTTTCTAGTGAAAAATAGAAATTTATTCAGAAAATCAGAAACAAACCGACGATTGATGCGATGGCATACCCGAAATGAATGCGGTTGGCCGTTTAGTAGAGAGACATAAATCGTTTTGTTTTGATTTTTTCGACAAAAATACCTGCTCGTTGGTCGTGCTACGAGTTAAATGCAACTTATGTCTCATAATTTCTAATGGATTCACGTCATACATTCAGTCGTTGACGTCATAAATAACAAAAACTAGATTCTTATACTGAGCTATAAATACGCGGAATGTCGAGAATTACATCAGAAGATACGAAAAATGGTATGGGTCATTGTTGACTTAACTAAGAGAAAATGGAAATAAATTTTACGAATTCAACTACAGGTTTTACGTCTCAGTTTCGTTCTGCTATTGAGAGGTGTTAATTACCGGTACAAGGTGAAAAAAGCCAAAACGATCTACACCCGAATTGGTAATTTTGATGCAGAACCAGTATTTCTACACATCACTTATGGTTACACAGCAATACAACATAGAATCTGAAATAGTTTCTCATGCTCAAACTTCCACATTATCAATCAGAATATTAGAGTTTTGAGATTAAGCCAAGTATACAACAACCAGTCGGTGCAATGAAATTTTGACACAAAATGTATGGGCCATCTGTCAAACTTTTCTTAACTGAAAAAAAAAATCGGCAAACTTGTCAATTGTTGAGGTGAATTCAATGAATCTTCTTAAATCACGGATTCGGTAACAAATTGATCAAAGACTCTGATACTACATCTTCCGACGAACAAGGTGGGTTAGAGGACGGATTATGCTTGTCATTGCCATTCCGAATCAATCCAGATGGAATGCTCAGATGGATTGACTCTAGCTACATATAGCAACGCGACAGACCATATTCAGATGGTTCTTTCGTTCCGCTGTCAAATTTGACAAGAGAACTAAAGAAAAAATTGATTTAGGCCCTTTTCGCGTCGCTATGTGTAACTAGAGTTAGGAACTGGTTAAACTCAATGTTTTTGAGCTGGTCGATTATTACCTTATCCGTGGTTAATGGGGTGTTTACGTTCTTAGTGGACATAACATGACGAATTTGTTTATGCCTTACTCTCACTAACTTGACAGTAGAACAAAAGAAAAAAAATGAATTAGGTCTACTTCGTGTCGCTATGTGTAGCTAGAGTCATTTGGTGTGATAATGTTTACGAAACCAAACTTTTTAAATGTTTTCTTTTCGAAGTGATAAAGATATACAACGGAAATATCGTGTTGACAATCTGAGACCATACCCAAATTTAATTCCCAAAGAGGTTGATAACCCCCCCTCTCTCTCTCTCTATCCATGTCACGAACCGAACATCCAATCAATAAATTAGCATCCATCCATCCAACATGTTATGTATATTACCTAATCAATCCTCTAATTGATCTTAATTCGTCTCGATTTATTTAATCGAATTAAAGTTTTAGGCGAACAAGACAAGGAAATGTGATAACATGACAGCATAAGAAGTAGAGTGAGTTATCGAAGATTATGCCATGTCAAAATGTGCATGCATGCTACTTAAATGATAAAATGCTTAGAACATAATTGTAACAATATTTACATTTTGGTTTCGTTGTAATTCTTCGTTTGGTTGAGTTTTTTTTTTCCGCTGACGTCGTTCAATGCAAACTGAGGTAATCCGTGTCCTCAATTCCAATATAATGTTTTTGCTTAATCCGATTTGTTGCTGCTTGTTGTGTTTATAGTTTAGCTCGGTATATAATAGAGTTTCTAATGGAATAATCCCATCGAAAGACCAGAAAATATTAAACGCAGAGACACGATAGTGTGTTCAATGACTCATAGAAATTTTTGAATTTTATATTTTCAATGGAATATGGAACACTAAATTTGCACTAAATTCTCATTTTTCTAATTTTATTTTTATTTTGTTCCCATTTCAATTAACAAAAACACAACCGATCGACAGGGAAATATTACCGATTCGCGACAATATTTTCCAAAACAATTTGCAACAATTTCACTTGAACTGACAATAATATAACTCACTACACACACATGCATATGAAATGTCCAACAGTCAAAACTAACTAAATCACCTTTTCGTCATAAATTCACGTTAAATATGTTGAATTGCTTAATGACACTCTTCATTAAGCACATGGGAAACCACAATTATTATAAAAGTGTAATGGGCAAGATCGCAAATAATATGTCAACAGCGAAACAAGTTCTCGAGTACGCACAATGTGCACAACACAATTTTTTTTTTAAATTTAATTCCGACGACAACCTTTCATAAACACGACCGACGATCAACTGAAAACGATATTCAAAGAGTAAGAGTCATAACAATATACTTACACTCTTCGGAGTGATATACTTCTTGTGCCCCAGACGATATGTTAGTATTGTATTGTTTTCGTCAATTCGATTTTCGTTCAATTTTTATTTATTTGTATTTGCGTTTATTGTATTCTCGATCAATTGCTGATCAAGGTGGTTTGCTCTTATTTTTTGCATGTAGGGTAGGATGTAGCATGTACTAACAAAATTAGAACTGATATATGCCTCATCGGATATTTAATTAATTGTTTATTTGAACAATGGACAGTAACTATCCACCAGCTGTGGCATGTATTGTCTTTACAGTATAAAATGTAGGTCAAAACAAAATAGGGTAAAATATTTCACAGCAAACACTAGGCGACACTAGGTTAGCACAATGAATGAGAAATAACGCGATAAGCTTAAATTTATTAACATGAAATGCATACTCTCTATAAATATCGCATGCATGGTGTTCCATAATTCATATTCCTCTGAAGAAGATAAGACTAACAAACCATCGACTGTACCTTATCCAGGTAAAAAAAAGAAGTAATTTTGGATTTTCCATTTTGGTCATAAAACGGTAAAAACGATGTTCGGGGATGACGTTGCATTTGATGAAACATTTTTTGTTTACTTTTGCGCTTGCATTCTATTTGCATTTTTGGATTGGTGTGGGTAAATTGGGATTACACCCGTTTTTGCATTCACTTTATAATAGCACTACGAGACCATCATCAATGAAATAATAATCTGGTGGATCTGGTCGAACTTAATTTTTAATTGGAATTATTTAGGTGAGTGAGTAATTTGCGGCAATAAAAGAAAGGAACGAACGGTGACGTGACATTTTTACTATGTGTTTATTGTCTCGAAAGATAATATCGCCCAGCGGACGAAAATAAATGCAGTTCTGGGCAATATTATCGCCCGGAAGATGATAATATCGTCCACAAAATTGTGTGTGATAATAGAGAACTTTAGCAAATCACACAATAATGACAAAACCAATAATTTCCAACAATAACGAAAACGATATTGACACGGTAAAATTTTATCATTGTGAATGAGGTGGGATGGGTAAATATGTTCACAAATCATGGTGTTATGTGGTGGCAGAATTCAAACTTCTTTCATTTTGTGTTTAAAATTTTTGAATCCGATTGATTTGACATTTTCGAATGAAAGTCACACAGAGGATATAAGCGTTTCATGTGAAAATGATAAATTTATATGAATCTCTCGATAGACCAGCGTTTGCGTTGACAATAAGTGAATTTCGAATTTTGATAAATAAATTTTGGGAATTTTTGAAAACAAAAGAAAGACAAACGAGAGGAAATCGGGAGATAAGTGAAATATAAGCGTGACGCATTGCCACAGTATAATATAGAAAATACAAACCCTAAAATAGTTTTTTTTTGTACCAAGGCCAAGGCAGGCAGAGTCGATTTTATCAGCACCAGTCTTCAGTTTTAGGACGTGTGCTGAGAAAATCACTTTCCTGTTGAGGTAGAAACAACGATTTATGCACATGACAACTGAAATAAACAAACGCCCAAATGAATCAAGACTCGAATTTATGCTCCAGTAGATCCAGTAATCCAGTATAGCTCCAGCAATCCAGTATATTTGAGTATATTCGAGTATATCCACTATATCGTGTATAAATGTGTTGACAGAATCGTCAGATCGTTGATTGTTTATTTAATTTAGAATTGTTGTCTACAACGTGTGTCTCTGAACATACATAGATTTATTGAAATCTGTAGACTAGAACATTCTGAAGCTAGTGGAAATGAGATGGAAAAATTAGCTTGCCTTTTGACGACACAATTTAGAGAACAAGTTGTGCTGTGGTGAGCATAACCTCACAAACGGCACGTGGAGCACATGCTCACCCGAAACACATTTTGAAATTCATTCGCTGCTTTTCAGTTTTTTTTTGCGGATAACTCCCTGTACCATCCAAATAGACACGTTGTAGACAAAAATTCTAAATTTTGTAAGTTAACTCACAATTTCTAGTTGTAAGACAATTATTATTGAGAGTCAAAAATTGCGCAACCAATCAGAGGATGCGATTTTATATTTGTCTCGAGTGGTTTATGAAACAGCAGCATGAGACAAATATAAAATCGCATCCTCTAATTGGTTGCGCAATTTTTGACTCTCAATAATTGTCTTACAACTGGAAATTTTTAGCCATAAACAAGAAATTAAATAGGATTGTCCACATAACAGATTTTTATGTTAGTACACCCGCTACTCGTAAAATTCACCAGCAGTCAAAATGAGCTATCAATGGAAAGCTTAGATAATGTAAGTTACAACTAGCATATTAGGTTCACATTAAGCGTCATCAGTACCAGCCCAGACCTGTCAAAAGTTCACACAGATTTTGAACATTTTTCCAACATCTATCAATCTAATCTAATCTAATCAAACTAGGCATGCCCGAAAGTATTTGAACTCAGCTTTCCAATGAGCCCACTCTCACCCGGAACGATCGTTTATAGCGGCAAAAAATTAGGTTAAAAAACACCATTTTTCCCATCTTCGGATATCTTCAACCAGGAACCAAGTGTAGCTCGAGACTGTGTGATGTCTGTTTTGTAGTCTACTGGCAAAGACCTTTCAAACCATGTGTATATTCATCCCAGACGAAATAATAGCACTTTTTCACTGCTATTATTTCACCTAGGTTTAGATAAATATTTTAAAGATCTGCTGTTAAGAAAGTTGTCCGGTGCACAAATTATATTTTTCTACTTCAAATTAATTTCTTTTAAAGTACTTCAGAAGAATTTTGAATTCTGCCACCACATAACACACCATGATTTGTGAACATATTTACCCATCTCGCTCCATTCACAATGATAAAATTTTACCGTGTCAATATCGTTTTCGTTATTGTTGGAAATTATTGGTTTTGTCATTATTGTGTGATTTGCTAAAGTTCTCTAATATCACCCTGGGTGACATTATTGTTTAGGGTGTTAATTTCGGAACAATAATATCGCCCTCAGGGTGATATTAAAGTTTTCTGGACGGTATTTTCGTGATATAATATAACCTCGTAGCGATAATATTGCAGAACTGCATATTTTCGTCTTCTAGGCGATATTATCGTTCGACACGACAATCACACGCTAGAAATGTCACGCCTTTGAATATACCTGAATAGTGAAGTACCACCGGTTTTGCTCAGGATTATAACAAAATTCTTTTCACGCGTCAAAAAACATTCAAATTCAAAACCGCTCGCGCGTAAATTTTATTGTCTGCTTTATGCGAAAGTTGATCATTGCGTAGCAGTTTGCCCCTTGTGAAAATGAGGAATTGTAATGACCCAATGCTTTCGGTTCAATTTTACGCGAATTCCTTCGTGATAATCAACTGTCGCATGGGACAGACAATAAACCGGAATACTGCTGCTACGCAATTCATCAATTAGGACACAATTTTAAGATAAATTTTTTAAATGTCTTTTCGACAATTGTAGAGTTTGCATATCTGAGGCTCAGATTCTGAGCCGAAAGCGAGCTTTTTTGCTCAAAAACACGCTTGTGAGTTTGCTATTATCATAAAATTGCTGCATCATGTGTTGAATTACTTTCGCAGCATCTGTAGTCTTCTAATCTAAGATTACCCCTTTGATGAATGCATTAACGGCATAAACTCCGCAAATGGTCATATTACGGTGAACTATTGTAGCTAGGTGGTGGATGTTTGCGGCATTGGTTCAATTTTCTTTCAGGGAATGAACCTCCATGGCAGAATAAGGTTTTCAGCGCCAATGTTCCTATACTCATATATATAATCAAGGTGGTAATAACAAAGATTACTGCTTGTTCAAGACGAACGTTACGTTTTACGGAGCCTATTGAAATATATGACAGTGTTAAGATAAAAGTGTAAGAAATGTAATTGCGAGCGCAGCGAGCAAGAACATTTTCGACAATAAGGTATCACAACACAGATTATGATACATCTTAAGAGAAAATGCTGTTTTGATTATTCGTATAGCAAGACTGACGTGCATGAGGTAAAAGTTAAAAAATTTAGTTCATGAAGACCACAATCACAATTCAAAGTTTTTATTTTTCATTTTTTCACTTCTTGTTGCGCTGTGGTACCATTTTTGAGTCATCAGCCTTCCTTTCTTAACCTGATTTACGCTCTTGAGTGTAATAGGCTAGCACAAACAAATGAGCTGATCACTCCATTCTGAACTAGTTCACGAAGAAACAGCTTTTTTTCCTTGTTTGCCACTTAAAACAAGATGTAAAGAAAGAACTTTGGTTCTAAATGTTTCATTTTAGACTTCACAGTAGTTAACACTAGTACAACTGGAGAGGCAAACATATTTTCGCAGGCGTTTTATTAAGAAAACGCCAAAATGTATACTATCTCATATGGTTGGCGAAAATATGTTTGCGTCTCCAGTTGTACTAGTGTTAACTACTTTCACCATTCATGTTTCTTTTTGATAAATGTCACCAGATGTTGTCTCGAATAAAGTACGGCATCTGCTGGTACCTTGGCAAGTCCTTCTCGCCCCGAATGACTTTCATAAAGTCGACGTAATAAGTGCATGTGAGCTCAAATTGAAATCATCAATAACCTTAAGTTTGAGAATAACCTGCCGAACTCGTCGACTATATGGTAGTGAAAAGTGGAAGCCGAAAATAATAGTTCTTCCACAAATTACTCAGCATGGAACCACGATTCCTTCAACCTATCGCCCATAAAAATGGGTTATGGCTTGAATTTCAATTTGTTCAACATTTCGCGAATTCACACTTAAATTTAATCGAAAGCCTTTGTGAGAAAAATATGTCGCGAATTTTGTTTGTTAGCCGTTGCGAATTGCCCGCGTGTACGAATAGCATCTTATAGACTAATCGCCCGTGCGGGCGAATAGTCACTTCGTTGTTTGTTTTCCCGAAGTCTCTCAAAATGATAAGAAAATGATAAATCTTTCATTTTTGATAGTCAATTATATTTAGGCACGTTGGTGGTAAGTTCTTAGGTGTAATGCGAGTGCATTTGATTAGTGCAAGGATTGGAACCGACAATTAACATGTAAGTTTGTATGCAACGGTGTTAGGGCTTGGATTTTCGAACTTTTAAGGAAGGACATTCGATATACTGGTTGCAATCGAATGTCAAGGCGTAAAAAATATTTTGTTCAATTGGGCTGTAAACAAGAAATTTTGGGTCACTCAGCAGATATTACAGTAGATCAAAATCAAAATATTAGTAAAGGCAACGGAGTCAATCACGCATTTTATTGTAACACTCAGGCCGTAGTAGATAAAGTTTCGTATAAATTTCCAAAATTTACGTTCCGGCACCGTCATTTTGTGTATTTGCTAATTACGCGTAACAAATTGGTAAAATCTGAAGACCCATCAATCAAACTTTCCCGTAATCTTATCAACTACTCGAACCCAAAAGAGCTTCTCCTATAAAAGGCGAACACAATCAATATATTTTGCTAAGTCTAAAACTGCTGAATCAAAATGAAGTTCGCATTACTCATCTTCGTTGCTGGCCTTGCACTTGTCGAGCCACACGGTTACGTGCACACTCCGCTCTCCAGAACGTCTATTTTCCGTAGACCAAATGAGTTCCCTGGAGCTCAACAACCCTTCTGGTGGGACGATACAGGTGTATTTTGCGGTAATCAACAACAAGACCAACAATACTCCACTTGCGGTACGCACACTTTATTTCTATAATTTTATTTCTAACCTGGCCCTGGCGGGAATTTTGGGAATTAATTCCAAAATCTTAGGGCCTGCTAACCCACCACCACTATAAGATTTGTAATTTAAAAAAAAAATTACAGGACGTTGCGGTGATGCTCCAGGCAACACCCATGCCAACCAAGGTGGTAGATACGATAAAGGTATCATCACTGGCACATACACTGCTGGACAGGTACGTACCAACCGGTTCAGTTTCATATTTTATATTCATTCACTCGTCATCGAATTTTCCACCTGACTTATAGGCTGTCACCGTCATTATCGACTTCAACGCTAATCACCGTGGTGGCTTTATGTTCGAACTTTGCCCACAAGTGACTGAGACCAACACCTGTTTCCAACGTCTCCGAATCAACAGTGCCGACAGAGGAGTCCGCGACAACAACTGGGCCTGCTCCGGTGGCGACCATCAAAACGGACAGATGCGTGCTCAAATTCAATTGCCAGCTGGTGTCAGATGCACAAGATGTACTCTTCGTTGGACGTACAGAACATCATACCCACCAGCACCAGATGCATGCTGGAATCCAAACAACGCTCAGACCTTCAGAAACTGCGTCGATATCAGAATCAACTAGATTTTCCATTCTTGGCTTTGTTTTACATACAACGTTATGATATTGCTATTAAAATACAGGATTCAAACTAAAATCAATGTTTGGACTCTCAATGTGTTTTATGACAACAATTTTTTATGTTTGAAAACTTTGCGAAAACGTCGACCAATTGAAATTCGAGGGGTATCCAAATATAGCTTTTTTGGTATGGACTCATTGGACTGTCATTTGAATGAAGAAGAAGTAATTGATATCAGCGAAATGGTTTCTGCCACTGTTTCGATCTGAGAGACAGTGCAATGCAATTTCGTAATTCCTCAAAAATTTTGAAGAATTATTTTTGCCAACCATCAGGCCATGGCGACAGTGGCAAGGATACAACGAACAAGTGGCTAGTCATATCCTGTTGCATGTACAAATCTAGCGAATCATAAGCAAAATGAAAGTAGACTTTCATTCCGCTTCATCACTAGCCATGCAATCACAATGTGACTGTCACATGTGCGACATGTGGAATATTTACCACATGGCTGGTAAATACCAACAAAAACACGTACGAGTGTTGTACAAGAACGAACGAAGAACGAAACTTTGAACGCTCACACAAGTACAAGTGAGTGTTTGGCTCTAATGTAGAAACACCGAAATATTCCTACATTGTTGGTTCGGTTTTCCAAAAAGGTCTATAACGACCACATGACTTTCGAAAACAGTGGCGCTTATGCACCAAACCTCCAACGACCAAACTTTTCAGCCTCGTCTTAGGCCACCTTTAGTGCGAAAGCATGTCTACAGATCACACTTATCGGGGTCGGATCGTATCGTGTAAGATGTAAATCGAAATGTTAGAGTTCAGGGAAGAATATAAGACGAAATTCTATCAAAAGTTTTGATACGGAGGAGCTACAGCGACTCAAGTTTCACAATGGTCCCATCTTTGTGTTTTCTTTTCTTTTAGAAAGTGATACTGCTGCCTGTGTGACCACTTAACCTATGTGATTCAAATATGGTTCTAATCTAGGTGCCTAGTGATAACATCCCATACCATCAGTTTTTAGGTATCCGGATAACGCCGTCCTACAGACCTCTTTAAAAATCGTCAATTTTTAGAGGTAAAATTACTGCTGGAACCACTCAGTAGAACTTTTTCGAACATATCGATACTGTTAAATTTGTTGAGACTGGTATTTGACCTCAATTTTACATTTATTCGATTAGTTTTAAGGAGAATATTGCCCAAATACACTTTTGCCCCATCTGGTGCAGGCATGAGCGCCGACGGAGAAACCTCAGCGGCGGCTAGCCGAAAAAAATTTCTCGGCGGCGGCGAAAAAGTCGGCTTGAGCCGGCTTAAAACGGCTCGGCTGGAGGTTCCTTTTAACTTTTTTTTTTAAATAAAAACGTTTAGATAAATTCATGGAAAATGAACTAGTAAGCATGAAAATGAAATTGTACGGAAAGCGAAAATGTAGGTAGATTAGGTTGTTCAAAGTGCAAGTGGAACTGGTCTTGTTACAAGCAAGTCTCTAAGTCTAAGGTTCACTAACACGTCAAGTTTTATTGCCTCAAAACTTGAACTAAATGGAAAATCATGCTCCAGCACACTCATTTAACTCATTAAGAAAATGGTTTTCGAGAAGAAATCGAAAGCTCACGAAAATCAAGTAAAAATTGAAAAGAAAAAAAATCGAGAAAATTCGCAAAGATCGATAAAGTTTTCTCAAATTTGTGAATTAACTGATTGTGCGCCTTCGGCTCGTTCCGCAAAGGTCATACATAGCCAAAACAACAAACTTAGAAGCGAGGATGTAATATACCATTCTGGAAATATCATGAAAATTCAAGAAAACTTTCAAAATTTTCTTAATTTTGACAAAAAAATTCAAAAGGTACTTGAGCTGCTTAGGATCAACAGGAATCTCGGTTTCCAAAATTATTTCACCCATTCACCTTCGAGTTCACCTTTCGAAATCTTTATTTCATTTTCCAGCCGTTTCAAGCCGGCTTGAGCCGTGTTTTTGGCACCGGCTCGACTGCGGCGCGGCTTGCTCAAAAATGGCCAGCGGCGGCCTGATCGGCGGCTTATTTTCGGCGGCGCTCATGCCTGATCTGGTGTAGTGCATTTTTCTATTAGGTCCACACCTAAGGTGAAAGAGTTTGAAGAAAACAAATCTTCTACAAATTACTCAGTCTGGAGAAAGCTCTCGAACAAGATATAACTTAGAAAGAAAGGAGACCCCTTGGTTTCAAATTTCATATAAGCTGGTCGAAGTTTTCGAAAAATGACTACATATTAATAAACAATTTCTCTTCAGACAATAATTGTTGATTCAGTAATTGAACTCAGCGCCAAATTTTTTCAGCGCCATGGGCACGGTATTGAGTTTCCCATAGGGTAATTCGCCACGGCGAACCTCATTCAATTCAACTGAAAGCAGCTTCTCTTGTGATATGTGTTCCGCTAGATGTTTGTATTACATTCACTGAAAGGTCCTTCAGTGTTTATAAACGTTGCGTGCGATGTTTTCAAGCCAAACACAACCCTGATAGAAACTGTTAGCTTAATACTGCGGACAATGCAGCGTTCACACTAAAATTCACCTTCAGAACAACGCGTTGATCTATTAAAAAAACCTAAACTCATCGCAGACATTCGACGGAAATGAAGAAAGTGAAAATATTGAACACCATCCACACACTAAAATACACACGGTGTCCATTTCAGAGGTCATGGATCGTATATGAGTCTCTCACAAAGGCAGATTAAAAATTTAAATTTTAACTTTCCCTCTCCGTATCGGACTATTTTTATAAAAATGCATTAGCGAAGAATCGATCATATTGATGACAGGCCAAAATTAGCTGTTTTGAGATTAAAAAGGAAAGGAAATGACAATCCGGAACCACATAACATTTGACTGTTTGAACGTTGTGTTGTTATATTAGATGTGATGAGCGTAATAATTGGATAAGACGATTTTTTTTGCGCATTCATTTAGTTGAACAATATTTGGTGCTCTTACCCAAAAGCAGTCAAAACGTTTTGGGGCTTTTGGTTCAGCTTAGTATAGTGTGTTCTCTACAAAAATGTTTCGGTTTCCGATGTCATTTTCATAGAGTGTAATGGTTGGGTCATCCTCTTTAGAATTTCTTAAAGATTCCTTCAAATTGGAGCCTTTAACTTGTGGGCATAATAGGCAATCAGTCGTTTCAAATAGTGATCGATGCTGGTGAATACATTTACGTTATTGCAAAATTCAAGTTTGCAGTTTGTCCGACTCGTGAGCTTTTAGATCAAGTCAACTACAACGAATTACACGCTTGCTGAAAACTTTGACAGATGGCCCATACATTTTGTGTCAAATTTCATTGCACCGACTGGTTGTATACTTGGCTTTGAATGGAGTTAAAACAGTTGAAGTAATAGATTTACCATCAATATCGTAGATTTAAAATAGCTACAAACTCCATCCATCATTATGGATGATTTATTTGCCGTCTGTGAAAGGTTTAATCGGCTTTTTTCATAAAAAATTTACCAAGCGACATTGCTGATGAGGATGACATTTATCGACAATTCGAAATTAATATTTTTCGATTTGTAGAGAAAAAAAAATGAAAGAAAACTTGCCGCATCTCTAT
The DNA here is from genome assembly GCF_014529535.1 of Bradysia coprophila. Taxonomy (NCBI): domain Eukaryota; kingdom Metazoa; phylum Arthropoda; class Insecta; order Diptera; family Sciaridae; genus Bradysia; species Bradysia coprophila. Next base: position 213,600 of record NW_023503496.1, on the reverse strand, counting down.
GTTGTCTGTCTAATCCAATGAACAACAGAACAACAACGAAAAAAATTGGCAAAGATATCAATACAGCGAAATTAGTAAAATTAATTTGAATACAAAACATTTGCTATTGTGATCACATATATGCAATTAGAGACGGCGTCGTTTTCCATTTCATTTTACCTGAACATTTTACGAACAACAACCGACGAAAAAAAATCATCAAAGACCAAGCGATGACTATCGTTGTCATCATATCAAATTATACGATAAAGTGAAATGATGAACAACAAAAAACATGTTGGTAATTGGCTGCTTGTTACACGGCCATATAATTTGTCGTATACAACCGTGACTTAACAAAATTATATCAATAATACGATTAACTCGCCAACAATATTATTGTCTATAAGATCACTCCTCCTACAGATGCATGTCTTTCGTTATTTAAAAAAAACAATTCCATCTCGCTAGCTTCCAGGCTTATCATCGTAGTTCTATTCTGATGTCAGGTGAGGATCTAGTAGATTGTACTTGGACCAGAGAAATGCTAACTTAGTTCCCAAGAGCTCATGAGAATAATTGGCAGGGTTTTATTCCTAACAATTTAGCTCTGCTCTGATTTTTATGGTAGTCTCGAGCTCTTTAACAAAGAAGACACCGCAGGGGAAATCATGGAATCATCCATGAAAGAAATGATAATTCTCTGATCTGCTTCAAAGTTAGTCAAAATAAATTTGGCACAGGGTGATCTCTAAATGTGTACAAGAAGCATCTGCAGATATCTTTATAGTATTGTGTTCAGAAGGAGTAAATGAAATCTCAGTTAAGTGGATCAGATGTTAAACGGAACCCACGTTTTAGGTCGAGATTAGTTTTCACCTTTTGGGGGTTTTATTCGTTTCCATCGGTTCGTTCCACATATCAGTAGTGTCTCCTTTCATTCCTTCCATTCGACATGTACATTGACTTATTTGTACTCTGTTGAAGCTGAACGAGACCGATTATCACGTAAAAGATTTATTTGAGTTGTTCCTTCACCAAGCGGAGAAATTAGAAAATTTCCAACAAGAGGGATTTCCCATTTCTCGCATAGGTGAACCCAACGTTTTTCATATGTGCGACGTGTGATTTACCGTGTTTCTCCTCGAAACAACAGCAATTAATTCGCCATATTATTTTTGAAAACTTAAATAAAGTGACAGTTATAGTGAGAAAAGTTTTATTTTCTTCCCCCGGTAGAAAAACTGCTGCACTTTAGCAGAAGTGTAGTTTGCTCATGGCATATTAGGGGAGAAAATATTCCCACAGCAAATCAAAATTTATTTTTCGTTAGGGAATTGTGGATTTCTTACGATTTCAATTGAAATAATGGAATGTGAAGAGTATGAAATATACGGACACCTTTTTTGCGTAACTGCGATTCCACTCTGATTAATATTTGATTTCCTCTCACTCCGTTTACGCTCCGTTTACTCGTTAAACAATAAAAAAGAGGCGTGGTTTAGCTAAACGGAGCGTACACGGCGTAAGAGGAAATCAAGCATAATCATACCGACGCCAAGCAGACCTCATTCTTCTGTCAAGTTTGACAGTATAACAAAAGAAAAATTTGAATTATGTCTCCTTCGCATCGTTGTGTAGCTACAGTAATGCCGGTGCCACAATCGTACATTCGCAACATTTATTTGACAGGTGATCTGTCAAATCGTCTGGCAATTTTAATAGTGTTATGACCGAATACTAGTTAAGTCAACGCACTGTCAGTGCTATGGTTAAGTATAACTTGCCTTGGATTACTTGTCAAAGTATTTGCTTCCCTTTCAACACCTTACGATGAGAGCAGAGAGCGAGAGGACAGAAGACCAGTTTATTATAACTTGCCTTGGGGTACTTATCAAAATAATTATTTCTCTTTCATAATACCACTCTATATGGTGTGTATGTCACCCATATTGTGCGCGAGAGGCATAAGGGTCAATGAAAGTATAAACCAGGTGTGGTCTGTTCATACAAACCGGAGGACATAGCGATTTCATATAAACAAACTCACCTCTCATGGAAGGTGAGTTTGTTTATATGAAATCGATATGTCCTCCGCTACATACAAAGTTTGACATTTGACCATACCTTGTATTGACGTTCATTGATAAGGGTTTCTTTAACAGCAAAAGTTGGCATTTGGTGTTGTTGCGGTGAATATTTTCACAAATCTCGGTGTGTCAGTTTGCTTGTTGTCATTGTCTTCTCTACATTTTTCTTTTGTACATTTCCGTAAAAATCTCATTTAATCGATTTATTGTAATGTAATATCCAAGTGAAATGGACAACAGTCATCCTTTCGCTGAATTTCCATTCGAACTCATTCCATAACCCGTCCCGCAAATCAGTTTCACCTTTTTTGACTTTTAATTTCACTTTTGTAAATTGAAGCGCGCAAAAAAACCGATTCTATTCAAAACGGTTTTCATTTTAGATTAATTATATCAAAACTCACAGTCATTTTTAATAAATGGTGTAATCAATACACCCAGTCCACATTTAATAACTTTTCCTTTCTTCAATTGCAAACGGTAACAAAACCACCACAATGAATACGAAACCTTCTCCGCCGTTGTTGTCGATATGCCGATATTATGATGGCCATTCCAATAAAAATTGAGCGCGATTGTTAATAAATATGAGACGCGAGCACACGCCTCTTCTCTACAAAACAGCATCGAATGTGTTGATGATTTGAAAATGTAGCCGATAATAATATCCCATCGTCTAAATAACACAATGGATCTTCGGTTTAAAATTTATTTCCTAAACAAAAAACGATTAATCACCGAATCATCATTTGAGTCGTAAATTTTAAACAGATGAATATTAATTGTACTGGCTTCAGACACCTGTGTGAGAGATAATGATTTATGCTTACAGAGGATTTGAATGTAAAAATCGGCTTTTTTGCGCTACAACGAAAAAACATATCGAAATCTCAGATTGTGTTGTGATATCTAAATCGAAATAATAGCAAAAAAAAATAATATCTTTCGAAAACGGAATTGTATGGCTCCGGTGTTGTTACTTGTTTTTCTTTTAACAATCCCCATAAAAGTCATAATAACAAAGGTACATAAGTAATCAACAAATGAAATGTTACCTTCACCAACAAATTGTATCCAAACTCGCTACTCATATGTAATTAATAGATTTGAATGAAGAGAGGCAGCACATTCACGTTAAACCTTTAACGAGCTACACTGCATCGATTGGAGAGCGAGATCGTGACAATGACAGTGGGACAGTGGGACTTGAAAAGTGTCCCTAATTTTCCCTTCTAAACACAGTGTGTACAACACTATAAACAGTGTTTATTTAACACTAAAGGTAATGCAAACCTTCATCGAAACACAAAAAATACGGATGGTGACAAGTTTGACAAAGAAAACTTTGAACTACAATTGCTAAAAGTTTCCTATATGCAGAATAAGCACCAGCTGAATATCACCAGCTGGTAAACAAACAAAAACACTTTGAATTGTAAACAATTCAAAGACAAACCTACACACAGTGCATTTCTACGTTAATGTCATCTATGCGCGCTCATAAAACGGATGAATGAAATAAACACATTGTGAAGAATGTGTTTTGATTCTTTATCATACAATTAGTGTGTGTTAGTAGATCCAGCTGGTGATATTCAGCTGGTGCTCATTCTGCACATAGTAAACTTTTAACAATTGTAGGTCTTTTTCGCGTTGCTACACTAAGTATCAAGTATATACTAGGATGAAGCGCTTTGACAAAAGTACTTTTTTTAAGGCCTACGGTTAAGGTTCGATGCAGAATGGTCCCCTGGAGCGCGTTCAATAATTCTATTTCATTCCCTGGTGTCAATTTTGTCGCTCCTGTCAAAGTTAAACCACCTTTATGGTTATATTGGCCGTGAAGACGATTTTGGGGCGCATAAAGAAATTCTATTTTTTCGTTGCCCAGTGAATGCGCCGAGTTAATGAAAGTGAATTTTGACAACTTCCGTTGGAATATAAACAAAATTTAATTAATTGTTTTTCACTATTTAAACACAATGTCATAATTCGAAAATAAATATTTTTCAACAATATGAAAATCGAACAAAATTTTACATCAGAAATGTCAAGTTTCACAATAGCAAGTTAATTCTTCACGGACAAAATCGGCCGTGGAGAATCTAATCTCACAGTTAACTTTGACAGTATTAACTGAGCGACAAACTCATTAACTCACTAAGCGACGAAAAAAGTAGAATTTCTGTACGGCCTCCTGATCACGAAAAAAAAATGAAGTTTGAGGCTCCGAAGGTCAACGAATCTGCAACTCGATTAAATCTTACGTCGAGTCTATATTCATTCTAATCGAAAGCTCTTGAAATTCCCTCTAAAATGAGCTACGGCACGACTTTTTTGCTTTCAAGTCACAGATTATAGAAAGCTTTGAATACAAAAAATGTCCGAAAAAGTCTTGAGCACTTTTTGCAATTTTTCATCGGTTAGTCGAATCTTTTTTTATTTTTAAGTATGCGAAATTAAATCCACAGTCACTACAAGAGTAATTATCATAATACACTTAAATACATTTTTTTCTACATGGTTCCACTCTAACGAGTTTATGTGGCCACTGCCCGAAAATGCATCGGACTTTTTGTGCATTGGCTCCACAGTCGGTGTTTCTATGGAGAGCTGAACCAACCGGACATTTACCTGTATGAATGTGTGAAGCATTTGCTTCACATACACATCCAAGCACTTGTTTATGTGTTTTTTGGGTTGATTCGCGTTGTGGTTCGCTATTAACATGTGCAGGCGGGTTTAGTGATGAATCGGTTTGAAAGAAATTTCATTCTGCTTATGATTCACTAAGCTTTTACATACGATAAGGTATGACTATCTCTCGATGGTGGTCATCTCTTTGCCACTGTCGCCATGGCCTGATGAGATGTGGTATTTTTGAACACCACTATTAAGTACAAAGCATCAATTTGGATTTTTTTTTTTATTATTTCATCGAAACAGTGACAAAAATCCCTTGTTGTTTTAGAAAATTTCATTTTCTCAGGTGACTTGTCAGATTTTTTGGAAGTTGGAAAAGATCGGAACTGCGTGATTTATTTCAATTTAAAGGTTTTTGTGGTATTGGGAATCTTGTTCTGGACCAATTCTTGGCCATTTACAGTAGTGGATATTCCATTCGTTTCCTTCACATGAAGAACAAACTGAATTTCTCACAATTATTGAAGGTTTTTATGAAAGTAACGATCGACGGTATTTCGGTGCGTCTTATATTTATTGTTTACGGATTCTGTGTGCCAGTTTCATATTCATACATCTCATTGATTGTGAGAAAACGAAAATGTTTTTATTTCTATATCTTGCAATAAATATTACCGTTTTGCCGCTTTTGTAACTCAACACAACGTACACACATGATTCGAAGTGATTTTTTTTTCTTTCGTAATATAACGTTCATTGTAGATTATTGTAGACATTATTACTTGTAGGCTATGATCGCCGTGTGTGTAATTTATTAGCCAAATGTGAAACGGTTGTATGTTGTACGGGCAAAAAAAAAATTATTAGACAAAAATGAAGGCAGAAATTGTAAAAATTAATTAATTGATGTAGCCGTATCACTCCAAATTATCAATTTTTTGCTATGGAATTCGAATATGTTGGCCACTAATTAATTACCGTGGTGGCCCGCAAGCGTCAAATAATTGCTTTCGAACATTTAATATGAAGATTTATTGTCTGTAAAATTAGGCGGGCATTTGAAGAAAGTACAAGAGCTGGGTTAACATTTCTATCATCCAGATCATTCAGCAATGCAATTTACGAAAAATGTAAACAATCAGGTAAGGTTAAGCTCATCCGGAATTCAGTAGAACTAACCTATAACTACTAAGTACGGATTTCCAATGAGTCCAATTTCATCCGTTCCAGCTGCTAATTTAGACTTTTATAAACTTTCCTACAAATAATAGGTCGGTTTTGGCATCATGTGAGTAAAGTAAGCCAGGCAGGAGTGCTTGATTTGACTGGGGACCTGAATATAGTAGCCTCATGTTTTGCGAATAAAATTTATTTCTATTTATGTCACTCATGTCACTGTTCATTTGAGTTCATTTTCATGCCGTGTATTAGGTCCCTTATTTGACGTTTCAAAAGTGAACCGTTACTGCCTGGTTTGTATTACTATGTCGCGACCCTAAATTAATTAGCAATCGAAAACTCTTATCGAATCAATTATTTTTGGTTAGCAATATATACATGCATGCAACGAATTGCATTAAGATTACAAAGAAAAGTTCAAATAGAAAAACCTGAAGTATCCACAGTCAGTGTTACAGCTTCATTTGGGAAAAACTAATTTTTTACTCGGAATTTAACAAAGATGATAACAACTGTAGCTTATATAGTAGATCTTTGTTAAAATATTTGAATATTTCACAGCACGAGCAACGGAACAACAACCATTTGCAACAAATAGTTTTAAGTTCCAGATTTCATAAACAAAATGGATTTGAAAGAATTGATTATTTTTGTCGTGGTAGTGTTCAGCCAAAAACAACCTGTAGGCCTGTCTGACCCGATTATTCTTGATCTATTAACTGATGAAAAGGGTAAAGTGTAGCAAACATGTCTACAATCATTGTAGTACAATGTAAAACAAGCTAGAAATCGCAAACACTTGAAAAACTGATGCCGAGATCAGTCTATTAGCGTGTTATCACACTTAATTTACAGTAGTCGATAATTTACATTAGTCGTCATCAGAGAGATGATAATTTAGCGACTGGGACGTCGCTTCAACAGAGATATGAAAATTAAATTAAATTTGACGACTGGTTACCCGAGCGAAAGAAAATCGACAAAAAGTATACGAACAAATGCGTGAACTGTGCAGGGTATAAATACACCTATTTTCGACCTTTCTACATACAAAAACAGTATAAATAACTATACAGATTTTAAGTATTCGCCAGTAAAGGGAATTGCCGGGTATGATCAAGTTTCTGAAAGAACAGGCTAAGACACCCACGAAGGCGGATGACACACACATTTTGACAAATAGACACATTTTGTTGAACAGACTCATTACAGATTGTTTGAAATGTCAACTTGAAGAAAAAAAAAGTTTTTATCAAGTTCGCATTTCAAGCTATCTGTAATGAGTCTGTTCAATAAAAAGCATCTATTTGTCAAAATTTGTGCGTCACCACCTTCGTGATCAACTCAGAGGTGTCTTAACCTGTTCTTTCAGAACCTTGGGCATGATAGCCTACTTTCATATATTGGTGCGACTCTACTACTAACACAGCTCTGCTACTAGCAGTAACATAAGAAGTATTTGGAGGCTAATGCTATCTTAATAGGCGTTGCCTTTCTTTCGTAAAGACAGGAGTCATGATTTGTTGGTGTGAATAAAAACGCACGCATACATGTTTGAATTTTGGAAGCTATTTTGACGTTGACAAAATGAGTGTTCGATCTAGTAGCAGTGCTATGCTACTAAGCGTAACATTCGAAATGATGAATTAAGGCAATTTTTAGTTGAGATGAAATCAGGTACTAAAAGAAAGTACAAATAGTTGGCACGAACGCACTCACATCATGCTTTTGTATTCGCTCCTCCAATTTGATCAAATATCAAATTTCGAGTAACCGTTAGCAAAACAATTTTTAATGTTCCAATTTAACGTTTGAGCAAACCATAACCTAAATATACCTAACGAGATCCTTTAACAACACAAACCTGACAAGAGAAACCTTACCGATTGAATTCTTCACAACAACGTTGAATTGAAAACCCAAAAAATTGTTTTACTAACACGTTCAGCGATGTTGCCTCAATGAGAGATCAATGTACACTGAAAGGTACAATGTCCTGGGCACCAGTATATAAAAGTATAACTTCAAAACGCCGCCTGTGTACAATGTCATATGACGGCATTTTATCGCACTAGTGCGATAAAGGATTTGCGAAGGGGTTTTATCGCACTAGCGCCACGTGTTACTGAAGTCACACTAAAATTATCTTCGGTATTTATTCGATTTTCTTCATTGTATAAAACGTTGTATGCAACAAGAATCGTATGCTGGTATATTATCGCACTAGATGTCAGATTGCCAATCCGAGGCGAAGCCGATGTTGGCAAGACATCGTGTGCGATAAAATACTAGCATACGATTCTTGTTACATAAACATCTAATATACACTGATCCATGCATGACTGGTTCAAGTATATAAGAGGTACCTGATATATACTGAAAAGACAGTGTACGAATGTACACTCTCTCCCTCTCTCTGGTGTTCAAACGTATTTTTCACTTTATCAATTTATCACATTATACGAAGATTTGCAAATTTTCAGAAACGACATCAAACAAAAAACTCGATCCTGAAGCAATCCAACATTGGACGGATATCGGAGTTGGTTTATCCAAAATAACCGTTTCGACAGACAGTGCAGCAATAATTGAAGCCGTGAAAGCTTTAAGTGAGGCTATACCATATCTCGGTCCGATTTTGGGTGGCTTGTTGAATTTGATACCCGGTTCAAATGAATTCGCAGAAATAAAGGAACAACTCAACAAAATGGACAGTCACTTGTTTGCTATTGAAAATAAGATTGATGCTTTGGCCAAATTAGTCACACACACAAACATCCTCTCTTATTACAAAGTACAGGCGGAAAAAATCAATTTGATTGAAATGTCTTATAAGCGATATATCAATAAAGGAACGAACATCAACATGAACGAATTAATCAACAACTGCAACAGGAATAATGTTCTGGATTATGTTTACTACGTGCACCGCGAGTTAAGAGATACCAGCATACTCTCACCAGGGCCTAAAATAAGGATTTCTGTGCAGGTGGGAAACTTTTCGAAGGGGCGCCTAATCACAAAATCTTGGGCGCCAAAGTAACAATTTTTTATCCAAAAGTAATATCATGCGTTCAGGACGTTGACGTAAATATATTTTACGATTTAAATGGAATTATTCCCCTGACCGTAAGTCTAGGATCTTTCATCCAAAAAATCATTCAAAATGTCAAAATGTAAAGTCTCGTCAAGTTGCCGATCATACCTGATGGGGAAAATGAACAATATGACCTAAAAATCAAATTCCAGAAAATTACAGATAATTATCGGTTTACTGGACTAAAAGGTATTTTTGGTAGAATATCAGCCCTAAAAATCACAATAGTGGTGAGTTTTTGGGTATGAGGGTGAGTTTTGTCTATAATTTATATATCTCAATGGATGTAACTGAAAAAACTCTCAAGTAACGTCTGTAACATTTGTGATTTTTGCTGAATTTTTGGACCCCTACTTATAGGTAAAAATATTTATTCAAATATTCTTCGTTAAATTAGGCTGTGTTCCACCATTTTAAATAATCTGAGTAAATTACACACAGTCAAAGGCAGTCAATTTTCAGCATAAATTAGCTTCAGCTGTTTTTCAGCTGATCCATACAAACAATAACAACCGTTTATACGTCTTTATACGGTTTTACCACTATCATGCGCGTGCGTGTAGCAGCTTCAACCGTATGAACAAGGAAAACCAGTTTTGATTATATGTGTGGATCAGCTGAAAAACAGCTGAAGCAAATTTATACTGAAAATTGACTGCCTTTGACTGTAATGTAGGCACATTCCATGAAGACAAATCAAATGACCAAAAACGGTAGTAGCACATTTTGTCTAGCATATGGAAACCAGAGAGAAATAAATGAGAAACAAAATTCACATTTTTGTTAATAACTCCATTTTAGAGTTTCATACGCCACTTCACTGAAAGTAGTTCCAGGCCAAGACCTTTCGAATGATTTAGTTCCTTTAGTGTCACTTTTTACACGTCTATTTTCTTTCCATTTTTTTTAGTTTTTAGGAAAGTGAAAGCTACAAATGTGAAATACTTTGATTCTGTATCTCCATATAAATGATGATAAAAGATTAAAGAAAACTGATATCGACAATGCCATTATCATTTTTCAATTAGGTTCAATGCGCCGCAGGCAAAATTTGTATTAAAATTACATTCATTTGACTATTTCAAGTCAGATAATTGTAATTTTTCTTGTGGGCAGATCTGGATTCGCAGGTGGGAATTAGAGGGGCGCAGGTGGGAAAATTCCCACCTGCGATGTTCCTTAGTTTAGTCCCTGACTCTCACTTATGTCCGTAATGAGAGACGACTACAATTTGGCGAGCTTCCAGATCTGGATGAAGATGTTAGTCGGCAGTATATCGCAATGCATGATGTTGCATACCATTTGCATGTTTGCCAAATACAAGAATGAACCGGACCTAAATGATACGTTAGATGGTGACATGTTGTTCTTCAGGAATATGTCAGATGCCATGTTCAATGTGGTCGAGAACGGTACCAATGATATCAAAGAAAATTTCTTTGAACAGGCAAAGAAGGAGATTTATGCGCATGCTTCATCACATCCTGCTGCCGATCATACAAAATTTGTTCGAGATGTGTGGACTATATTGGTGAATAAGTACTTCTGGAGATATTGGTTTGTAGCGAGTTACGACGACGAGTTATACGGTGAAGATAACCATTATGTAACATTCGTCAGTGCATATGTTTATGCCTGGTTCAGGAAGTACAATCGAAACATCAATGTGGTACACACAAATAACAATGATGATAACATTGCCAGCAGGCTCAAGAAAATTTTGGATAGCCGAAAATGGAATGTCGACAGCAACACCAGATGCAAATATATTTACGAATACGTTAACAATCGTATAGGTGACATAAACTCTCTAGGAGTAGTTGGCTCGGAAAGTTCATTTTCTGCAAAATGGTCAATGGAAGTTGGAGCGACCCAGTTTGTAAGGTGGGATGGACGTGCATTCAATGTCTTTGTCGTTGCACCCGAAAAGTAATGTTAATAAACTAGACTCTGAAGTCAATTCATTTTTGTATTTCTCGGCCAGATCAACAGAATGTCCACTTAGTAATGCTCAAACTCGCCACTACGAAAACATACATCCAATTAAAGGATTGAAATCTGTCAGCTCTGTTGCAATAGTCTTCGAGGCATGTATGGCAATCGATAATAAGTGGTCCGATGCGGTCATTATAGTGCTCGCAGTACGTTTTCAATAGGGTACATCCTTTTTTGTGACCTGTACCTGTGAAGATTTACCGTACAATAGATCGACGAGCGATTCCCAAATGATTCATTAATATTACTCAGCGTAATTTCAAAGCAGATGAAATCCGATGGACATGAATCTGAACTGAAATTCCGGCAATGTGGGTCCTTATCATCGCAGTAAAAACATTTCAAACCGAAGGCTAGAACAGGTCATGTCATTATTTACTGGTGCGACGATTTATGTAAAACTTTTAGCATTACTTTCCACTATCATGAGGCACAAAGTGACGACGACAAAGCCTTGGACCGACAACAACTTCATGTCATTAAATTGTTATTTAATGTCCTTGAAAACAATGGGTTCTTGACTGAAATGAATCAAACTAGTGGTTGCTTGGTTTATGCAGTGAACGCTGTTTTATCTGCCGAGAACATAGAGGTAGACTACCTATAGAGGAATTATGACCAGAAGTTCGTTGAAACATTATATCACACACACCACTAAAACGAAAAGGTCAACTTTGCTTCTTTTGACGTTATGAGTCCCTTTACTTTTGACATTTAGAGTCCCTTTTTGCTGTCTGTACACGAAGCTGTCACACACACATTTATGATTTTTCATTTTAATTCGTCAGTTTGTTCTATTGAGAGACTGAGAACAGATATATCGAGATGAACAGTTTTGCCCTAGAGAGGTTCATGCGAGATTATCGTTCTAAGCAGATAAAACTCTATAAATTCCTTGTTAGAGACAATTATCTGCCTAGAACGATAATTTCGCATTAATCTCTCTAGGGCAAACCTGTTCATCTCGATATATCTGTTCTCGACAGATAAAATAGCCAACGCCTTCGACTGATCCAAACACGACAGAGTAAAGTTAACCAGGCAGGAGTGCTTGTTTGACTAGGGACCTGAATAATCTAGTAGCCCTTGATATTTTGCGAATAAAATTTTTCAATTTATGTCAGTGTTCATTTGAGTTCATTTTCATCCCATGTATTAGGTCCCTTATTTAACGTTACGAAAATGAACCGCTCCTGCCTGGTTTATTTTACTCTGCCGTGATCCAAATCGTCAAAATAAACATTTTAGACAGATGTGCCTAATTAAACCTACTATTCCTTTTCTGGTATTACTTTACGAACTACATCTAATACAAATGTTGTTGTTAAGCACAATGAAGCATGTATTGTCGTAGTAAAAATAGACAAAAATCGATGACCTACCTTTAGTTCTAGTTCTAATTCTAGTTAGGCAGTGCGGATTCAAAAATTATTGAGAAATGTTCCATACAGTTGCGCTGGTTTTATGACAATCGTCATTGTTTCCGCCGACATTTGCACCACCGTAACTTTAAAATTGTCAATCATATCGCAATACACTCAATTTCACTTTTCAAAAACACATTTCGCATTATTTCCTGTACCTGTATACAACACTGGTATACAACAACGGAGCCTAACCGTGTGAAACTTATCGCCGAATTTCACTTTCGATGTTCGAAAATTATAACCCTAAGCGAAATCGTAATAAGACCGCAGTGCACTTTATTATTATGATTGTAATGTGGATCAATTGAATGCCTTTTAAGAGAGGCTCACTTGCACTTTTCAGCATAAAATATGGGTTATTTATGCGCAATGAATTACGACGCATCCATAACAGAAATTGTTGCCATGGCAGCATAAGCGATAAACAAAATGAAAAATTAATGAGGAATCGTCATCGTCAACATCGATACATGTATAATGTCGTCATAATTTGCGGTGTTAATTTAAAATTGAGCAAAAACGACAAAGAGTAATAAATCAAAATTAACAAAAGAAAACGAGATGAGATGAGGTGAGGTCCAAAGTCCAATCAATTTGCACGAACGGTGTCTTCATAATAAGAACTCGAAAAAAAAGTCGAATATGCAAATGAGTTAGCATGGCACACCTCTATATTCTGTGCAAATTGGTTGTACTGTTATCGAATACGCAATCTTGTCTTGGAGGCACAAAAGCAATGTCAATAAAATTCTTGACATGACTTTTGGTATATAAGACTACGAACAAAGAGTCATTCAGTACAACAAACTTTACATAAATCTGCTGATAGCTATCATCGATGTTAGATTGTTGCTCTAACTGAACTGACATGGTCATTCCCTACACAGAAAAAATCTAAATCTAATGAAGTAAGAGATTCTTTGTATCAATCTCATAAAATATTCTGGGCCAACAGAAATACCGGACAACCGTGTTAGTTATCTCTTTGCTTGAAGTCTGCGTAAATAACGTCAAGTTTTAATTAACCTGTCACATATGGCTATTCATCTGTTATCGATAACGACGACAAAAATAGCTCTGGATAATATGATCATTTCCGTGAGTGTACGAGACAATTACAAAATCAACTTTATCAAAAAGTAAATTCTTAATGGAGAATTCATAATTTTCGTAAATAAATGCGAAAAACATTGACCAGCCCTTCTCTAACCGTCTAACAGTCATAAAGCTTTCGGCACCGTCGTCCCCGGCGAGCCCCACAGTGCGCTCTGTTCAGCCAATCTCGGAAATGCTTTCGGAAGGGAACTGGTGAGTATTTACGACTAGCGGGACGAAACGGTATCTCTAGGTCACTTTAGGTAAATTCGCGTGATTTTAGTTGTGATCTTCGCTGTTTGTTTTCATGGATGAGGACGAGAACGGGAACTGATTGATGAGTACAACTGCGGCAAGCAAAAGACTGATTTGTTTGAGAGATCGGTTTTGATATAAATATTGATGAGGTTACGTCTCTATGGATTTGAATTTTGACATTTCATATAGCCTTGGATGCAAAATCAAGTGACTGAATTTATATTTCCTTCTATTGAAGAACCACATTCAAGGAGAAACTGAGATTTTTCAACGGGGACTAGGGACTGATGAGTCAATATTTTAATTCAAATTATTGCGACCAAACAAAGCACCTTTAGTTTTGGGCTTTACAGTCCAAGACATGTCAATTGTCTCACATCTTATGATTTCCACGTTTTCAATGAATTCCACATATTCCACACATCCCACACTCTGTATCAGTATGATCCGCTGTGTGGTTGCCAAAAATAACTGGTTGCTACTGTCGAAATAGCATCAATACAAACCTTTTAGTAGACAAAAAATCTCTTCTAAATTGGTTTACTGTCTTCGTGATCAAGTCAGATGTGAGCTAGCCTGTCTTTTTAGAATTTTGATTGACGCTACCTGTGCTTGGGCACGCAAAGTAGTTAATGAGATCTTAAAATATGTACGTCAATGATGTCGATCGACAAAATCAAAAATGGAACTGAATCTGTATTTAGATGAATTCTTCGCAGCGGTCACTTATTTTTTCGCGTTAATGCCACAGCAAAGAGTTCAACTAATTTGAAACGCAACAGCAACACAGTAGCAACCAGTTATTTTTGATTTAATACCACCACGAAAAAAGACTGTTGGCCCAACCTCCTAATAATATACAACCTTGGCAACCACAGCGGATCATACTGATACAGAGTGAGAGCTGTGTGGAATGTGTGGAATTCATTGAAAACGTGGAAATCATAAGATGTGAGACAATTGAGACAACAGAGAAATTTCCTGCTAATCTATTTGATTGTAAACCACAAGGAATACTTAAACATCAATCGCAAAAGCTGCAACGTAATCGGAACGGACCAAATCGATACTTTACCTTTAACAATATCATTCTGCGGCCATTTCGGAAAAAATTGGCTGAGTACTTAGTGTAGGTTATATGACAGGAAATAGAACAAGATTTCGCTGGACAAAACTTTTTTTTTTATTTAAATCGTAAAATGCGGACAGAACTCTTCTTTCCCCCTTTTGATGTCGTACGACAATGTTAACACAAATTTCCAGACGGAAATAAAATCTGCACTTCGACTAGAATGGCGAACGTAACTAGCAATCCATACGTGGTAGCCAAACACATTCCCGACAATTTGCGTAAATGGAATTTGAAGCTTGCAAATATCGTCCACAAAATTGGTGGAATCAGCAGCAGGGCGAGTATCACATATCTGACTTGTGCTTCTCCTAAACTAATAACTTCAGATGGTTCACTGTACAGTTTAATAAGGGATGACACCAGCCAAGGTCCTCCCAAACACATAAAAATGCCCATCGAGCTTGTACCGAACGAATTAGCCAGACCAGTGCCAGCTTGACCTTAACAGACGATTGATAAAGAAAATCGCGAGAGTCGATTAGAATGCAAATTGAATGAAAGATAAGACGGATACCTCGTCGGGCCATAATGACTCCAGTTATCAATTCCGGTGTGCAGCCACCGATGGCGAACACTGTCAATCCCATTACTGATTCGGGTATGCTAAATGTGTGGCCTGGAAAGTGTTTCAATGGCAATGACTGCGTGAAATACTGTTCCATTTTCACTTACATATTACGATCAACATGAAGAATATCAGGTAGGTTATGACACCAATCCATACGATGCACAGCAAGAATGTCAGCAAATAAAATTTGCGTTGCGTCTTCGGATTTGGCATAGTGCAGGAAAGCACCACACGAATGGGCCAACTGTAATACCAGAAGATGGTGCGAGGTAGGGTGTCTTTGGGACAGGGATACAATCCGAAGCGTTGCGTCTTCAACAGTTCGTAGGCTTCTCTTTCTGTAATAGTAATGGGATCGAGAATTTGCCGTTGGCGCCGTTTACTGTTTCAACTCTACCTGCGTCTTCTCTCATTGATTCTTCGGTGACAATTTTCGACTCTGCAGGTTGAATTTGCTTCTTTTTCTTCATCATTTTCGGATCCTTTACCAAATCTGTACGAAAAATGGTTTCAGTAGATGGTAGAGCCTACTTTTCCCACATTTTCTGACATTTTCCCAAATTGGTTTAGGAAAATGCGGAAAATGTTTTCCAAAAAAATAGTCTCTGACGGGCGGTGTCACTACACCCTTCCTAACTAAACGAACGGACTTACGACTTACCCAGACTATTGCCAATGCAACAGAAGCATTGGTATTCTTCTTCAAATTTCCGCTTCATAAATCGACTTATCCGTGGTGATTGGAACACAATGAGAAAATATGGAATGGAAAATAAGACCAAAATCAGCGCTTCGTACCAGTACATGTAGCCATCCCATGATGTTGCGATTAGCACCAAGACGTTCAAAGTAAACATGCAGCCATCCCTGAAGAGATAGTTGAAGGATTTAAACTGTGAAGGGGACATTCAAGGAGGTTGGTAGACATTTGATATTAAGCCAGAGTTAAAAGCTTTGGCTTTACTCCTTTACAAAGGACACATTAAACATTAGTGGCTCCTAGTTCAAATTCTACCACTTTCATACTTTTTGAAAATCCCTAATCCCTTGACTCAATTAATTCAAAATCAACACCTCAGTTCAATCGCAAAAGGACTTACCAGAAGATGTTTTAGGCATAAGACTTAAATCAGTCAAAAACACTCAAAAGAGTAAAAGTGACGCAAGTCCCTGTGCATACTTCCAAAACAACTGATATCGTTGGAGGTGACGCATTCTGCGCTTGTACGCAAAAACTGTAACAGCAAAAATTTGACCAAAGAAATTCTAGAAACAAAATTTTACCAAAAAAATTTTGCGTCACAAGTGGCAGATGTTGAGGAAAGTACTTTTAAGAAATTTTTTAAATTAGGCAAGAATATGTCCTAATACGTCCGAACCATCTGCCACTTTGTGACGCAAAATTTTGTTTCTAGAATTTCTTTGGTCAAATTTTTGCTGTTACAGTTTTTGCGTACAAGCTCAGAATGCGTCACCTCCAACGATATCAGTTGTTTTGGAAGTATGCACAGGGACTTGCGTCACTTTTACTCTTTTGAGTGTTTTTGACTGATATCAGTTCTTTTGGAAGAATTAGTTGATTTAAAAAATTTAAAAAATTTAAAAAATTTGAAAAATTTAAAAAACTTGAAAAATTTAAAAAATTTGAAAAATTTTGAAAATTTTGAAAAATTTTGAAATTTAGAAAAATTTTGAAAAATTTAAAAAAAAATGGAAATTTTGAAAAAAAAGGAAATTTTGAAAAATTTGAAAAATTTTGAAAATTTTGAAAATTTTGAAATTTTTTTGAAAAATTCAAAAAATTTTGAAAAATTTAAAAAATTAAAAAAATTTGAAAAAATTTGAAATTTTTGAAAAATTTTAAAAAATTTGAAAAATTTCAAAATTTAAAAAATACTAAATTTAGGGAAAAAAATTGAGACGAGCAGAGCTTACCAAATACCAAAAGCGAACAAATTTGTTCTACCATACCCATCCACACACACACACTTAAAGGTGTTCTTATATGGGGTCTATATGGGAACTTCGAGGAGCCCTAGCTCTGAAACGAGGCCGGTTCCCCCCAATTTTTTTTTCTGGAATGTCTTAGAATGACGACTAGAATCTACTCCCAAAATTTCAAAAAAATCTAAAGAAGACTTTAGAAGATAGGAAACACGGACGGACGGACGGACTAACAAAGTAACGTAGGATTTTTTCATTTCGTTTAAAGTACAGAAATTGACCAAAATGTATGGAAATGGGGTTTTTAGACCCGTACGAAGTACTGGGGTCTTATAGGTTTACGCATACGTTTGTAACACGTCGAATTGGACTCCCTGAGTAAGGGGAAACCTATTGTGGTTGTCTAGAGATGCCAAATCCGCGAAAAAAAAATGTCCGTCTGTCCGTCTGTCTGTCCGTCTGTCTGTCCGTCTGTCTGTCCGTCTGTCTGTCCGTCTGTCTGTCCGTCTGTCTGTCTGCACGATAACTTGAGTAAAACGCATCCGATTTTGAAAATTCTTTTTTTTCCCGTTTGGTAATGTCAAAAGACAGGCTAAGTTCGAAGATGAGTGTTTTTGGATCGACCCCTCCCGAGCTGTGGCCCAATAAGTGCTTTACGGTTTTTCGAAGATATCTCCGGACATTTAAACGTTAAACTTGTAAGTGATACGTCAAATAAAAGGTATTTACAATACCGATCGACAAAAAAAAAGTTTATGGAAATCGGATGACCGACTCGTGAGTTAGACCCCTTGGTGTGGAACAGGCACAGGGCGGCAAGCAGTTTTTGCTTGTAGGTCGGCCACATTTGAACATATTTCGTCTGTTTTAGCTTTATTAGATAGGTATTGACCGTACCAATCAGGGAAATTTTTTTTATGAAATTATGTTCTCCGGAGCGTGAGCTAGGTCTCTTGGAGTGAGCTCTTATCTGGCTACTCGGAAGTACAGTGAACGTGGTGTATTTTGACAATATCTCGAGTAAATTTTGACCGAATTTCATGATTTTTTTTTTGTTTGAAAGGTATTAACGAATGTAAAGCGTCGGTACTATTTCCGGTCTCCTAACAAAATGGCTGCCGGCGGCGATATTGGATTTTAGTAAAACGATATAAAGTGGGAAAATTTGTACTTAGATAGTTTCTGTTAACATGGAAATAATTTGTTATGTGTGTGGGGTTTCAGGGATTCCATATATGGATATCTATATTTTGGAAGATTTTTTGCGTGGCCAAATTTTAAGCTGCAAGAACGTGTGATAGCTCGTTGAACTCGTACGGACGCCGAGTTTTTTTTAATGGTAATTTGGAGTCATTTGTATTTGAATTGTAGAACTTCAATATTTGCTGTATATATGGTTCTGCAGTCTACGACAAAATTTTTTTTTTTAAATTTTTTCTAGTAATAGGACTTGCGTCACGGGCGCTATGCTAACGCGCTCCCATGATAACAATCCGACTTAACAAGTCACAACCTCTAACGGGAAAGAAACTAAGGATCACAAGATCTGTGTTCCCTGTTTATTTAACTGATCGTCCCAACCTGATAAATCTCACAAAGTGTTTAAAGTCATACTATAGTTTCGCTGCGTACAACCCTTTCAATACCAATAGTAGATTACATTGGATGCGGCGGAAAGCATTCATTACGTGAGGGATCAATTTGTGATACGAACCGAACTCACGAGTTATTTTTAAGCAACAAGGTTAGGAAACTGTTATACTGGCTCGGATATGCAACTAACTACACGACTGTTGAGAGCAGACACATATTTTCAAAGAACAATATTACCTTGTTATAGGAACCCAATCCATTTTGACTGGCTGGAAATCAAACGAAATTATAAGTATTGAGCCTTACATGCACTCGACTAAAACATTTTTTGTACCTTTTTCGTAACAAGACTAGCCACGGATGCAACACCTAAAATATTCCACATAAGTGAGCCAATGACTGCACCTAATCCCATGTCGGAATCAGCAATGAAAGTACTGATTAAATTCGTAAACAATTCTGGCATGGCCGTCGCTGAAGCCATGAAAACGGCGGCTCCAACATCCTTAAAGATTAATTAAATTTGAAATTTTATCGCAGCGGAAGCAACGCCATCTGTTATTATTTAATAATAAAAATAAGCAAAACTAACGGATCCTATTCGTGATATTCACGTTCATCAGATGACACTACTTTCTATGTTGGATTTGAATGTCGGACAAATGTTCGATTTATTTCCGCTACCATTCGTTGCAAATCGCCAATAAATCGTAAACAAAAATGTTTTCCAGACAGTAAACAAAAAAATTGAATAGAAAATCAGCTGTCAACGATAAGAACATGTTCATAACGACACTGTCACAATGACACCTTATCATTTCTCTGTTCCGAAGCCGTCAAATTTTCTTCTCTCTTTTGTGACGTGAATGAGTACCATTATTAATCGATTAATAGATTTGGTCTCTATTGTTACAAAAAGATGAACGATTGCGACACTTACAAATTACATTTTCTAATCGAAAACATAATTTCGATAACGACCAACAAAGTGTTTAATGTTCGAAATACTATTCGGATGAATGAATTTGAATTATCTGTAGATAAGTAACTGGTTTCAGAAACATGCGGTCATCGAAACACTCATTCATCATACATCAATGAATCAAGTTTGAGAAACAAGCAGCTCATCTTGACGAGGAATTGTAAATTGTCTAGAAAGATAAGGGCTTTTTGAAACACTTGCCTAATAAACCATCGGATTGTTTTAAGCAAGTAGTAACAAACTCTCCAGAATTTTATCCATCTGAAATCGTATGACTGGTCATAGATTGGGAGAATGTGGTACTCTCTGATGTTTACTACTCTTAATGAGATCGGAGACTCGGAGAATTGATTAAATACTTGTGCGTCCAGGTTATACACGTATTTTATCAACTGTCCTCTTGAAAACAATATTTTCATGTAGGTTAAATAGCCTCTCACAGATGTAGAAAAATCTCGCAGTGAGCTGCCACATCAACATTTCTCGGGTTTTGTTCGTTTTGTTATTTGAGAAGCCTAGTCACTAAGTAGCGTCTCGAAAAATTGCAGAAAATGTAATGAGTTTTATGTTAGTTTGTCGCTTCGACGTACTAGATCACCGAAAATTTTCATGTACGCTTGGCTTGGGAGTTTTATGCTTAGCTTTAATTCATAATTCATCACTTACCGGCGTAATCTTCAAATCTTGACAAATACATTGAACGGATGGAATGAAAAAGTAGTTTATGATCAATCCGGATACGGTAAAAAAATAGGCGGCACCAATGAAATGCAGCACTACAGCGCCTTGAAGACGTTGCTCCTCTATGGTTCATTAAGAAATTTTTTTAGCTTCAGTACGACCTATAAGTCGGTGTATGATTACGTGTAAATGCATCCTGGGGAAACTGATCAATGGACGACACAGGTCCATGACACTCTTCGGCATCCTGTTTGATATTCTTCGATTGAGATTTCGTCCACGGTGACCATGGTTCGATTACAACATCTTCGGTAATGTTGTGCGAGGTTAACGATGAATTGTGGACTAAATTATCGGAGAGCTGTACTTCATGGTATCCTGCAACGATTTTCGACAATTTGATTATTTAAGTTATTGACCGAGCCAGAGATGTTGATCTCCTACAACTTTGCTACCACGATGGTGCGCCGCGCCGCGATGTCTGTTTGTTTAGAAAGGTAGAGTGAAAAAATTCCACTCAATTGATGTATCAATCAATCAAGACTTCAGATAACTTTATTTAATCCCACCACAATTGTAATATGATCAATCAATGCAGTTACCTTGGATCAATCAATGAAATCTACAGAACTAATGGCATTTTTAGCCACTTTATCAAGTATTATTCGCCTAGTCGATTGGCCTGTAGAGGCGCCACATTTTTTTTATAGTACTTCTTTCTCACTGTACTATTTTTTTGTGTAACAACTTCACATTGATTCATTCCTATGAAATGTCACAGCAGTGAAGTTTGTTCATGAAAAAATAATTCAGTGACAGCTGACTTTTGATGAACAAAAGTACAAAATTTTATTAGATTTTACCCTTAGTTTCTAAACTCCATTCTCCTATAGGCTATTACAGTTAATATTAACAATGTCAACCAGCTCACATCAAGCAAAAGTGATCATAGCTGCCAAATAGAGTTCTATTTTGTAAAAAAGAGGTTTTTTTACAGTGTTTTACATTCAGAGTACCACAAAAGTGCGTTGTGTCAACCAAACTTATATCAAAGATTGCTTCAGCTGTTTTGCCAGCTGGTACAACAATAGAAATATACTGTTTATAGAGTGTTAAAAGAGCGGAAAAAGAGAGAAGGAAACACTTATTCAACTGCCTCAAGGGGCGATATGTCAAAATTTGTATGTGAAAGTTCAGTTAACTAGAAACAAACCAGTTAATTTAACTGAGCTCGATGGGATCACACTCTTTTTGACATTCTCTGTTAATATTCTATACGGTTTCATCGTCAAATGTAAAGTTTCCATTCCACTCAACAAAAAGTACTCTGTGAGAGAACCGTGAGGGAGCGAGCTGTCAAATAAACAAAGCAAAAGTTGAAAAAATTCAATTTTTTTAAGAGGAAATTTACGGTAAGATTGTGATTGAATGAGTGGACCTGCTTGTAACCAAGGTAAATATACATACTGAGTGTTTATATGCTTTGCTTGTAACGCGTGTGGTGAATATTTAGTGTAATCTAGGCTACCGTTTTTATCTGGGTAGAAATAGGATAACGTGGGCCCGACCAAAGTATATAAACACTGAATGCAAATCCACAGTTTGCGTCAAGTTGCATCTAGTGGTGAATTTGGGCGGTACGTTGCACACATATAAAATTCGTTTGCGTCAAGTTGTATTTAGTGGTGAATTGGAAGGATTTAGGGCCGTCATGTTGTACAAGTCTAAGTTAGACAACATATGAAAATGAATTCACCTGAAAGTTTGGATTCGTAATTTCTCTGATCCGCTGAGGGTCTGCATTACCTTCAGTATATATATTCTTTGGTAAAATTGACTCTAAATTTGACATCTTCCAACGCACTTCAAGCAAAAGTGCTATTAATGACAGCTGCCAAATAGAGTACGACTTTGTATGAAAAAATTGTCCGAAATTTTTACAGTGCCAAAATTTGTTCGATACACTGTCCAGTCTCAGTACCCTATTTAGAGTACTACTCTTGCTTGAAGTGCGTTGCATCCAGGCCCGGACTGGCCATACTGGGCGTTCGGGCGATTCCCGAAGGGCTTTTTCGATTTTATATGGGTAAAATAGAACCAAGGGCCTTTTGAAAATTTTCTCCATAGAACCCCCGAAGGGCTTTTTCGAGCCAGTCCGGGCCTGGTTGCATCTCACTATAATGATCTTGTATCTCGTACGAAACGATTTTAATAAAATCAGCGGACTGTCAAAGCTCCAATGTTGGAAAAGTACACTGTGGGAAATGACATAAGTGTCTGGAAAAATGTAATAGAAAATGTATTGACGATCTCTTGTATGAAATAAGCTAAAGATTGTAAATTATCTTGAACAGATGTTATGTTCGCTCTAAAATTGTAACTTCATTATCTCACTTACCTGTTGAATATCCGTTGGCTACGACGACTTGTAACGAAACTATTCCTATGACTTTGATAATCGTTAACATTTTCATTTGAAATAAATTTCGAACGAAAAAAAAAACCCTTTCTCAAGATATTATGACCGGTTCACTCTGCCTTTTCCATAAATATTCGTTTTCGATGTTCAAATATTTGTTCACAATTATTGTAATCATTAAACGCAACGAAAAACCCTAGGTTTTGCTTCGACGATAGAACATAGAGGCAACGAAAAAGACTTCCTGCCGATTAAAATTTCAAAGACGACTGTTTTACTCCCTGAAGCCAGACTGACTTTAAATTAAATCTTTTTATTGATTTCACGTAATCTCTAGGAGATATTTATCGATTTGTTTTTTACAGAGATGTTTTGCCTCGCGGGGCTTGCCAATAGCAGTAGAGGTATTTTTGGACGAAAATAATCTCGATTTTTATACGGATAGTCGCTTCGTAGATTCACAGGAACTGACGATGTGATGCAATCGGGCAACCCGATTGCGCCTTCCGATTTTACTCATTAAAATTTAGATTGTTTCACGTCTTTTCACATAGTCCATTGTTTTCCTCACCAAAAACTTCCCTTTAACTGTGTCCAAGGTTATCAGGGGACATACTTCAACGAGAAAACGGGCATAACTCATAACACATAAACCCCCATACAGTTCGAACAAAAGAATAGACATTCTGTCAGTTGACGTGCGAGTCGTACGATTGACAATCAAAACCCGTTTCGTTTGTCATCGAGTTCACTGATACTAAGACGATCCGCAATCTTACTTATGATAATGGAATTGATTTGTTATTGACCATATTATCGAAGTTGTTACTGTCGAAACGTCTGTGATTGATTTTTTTATTTTTACGCACTCAATGTTAGTCACTCAATACAACATCGTCCGGGTTGTGCGTTCATGTATTCGGCTCGTTCCCAGAGAAATGATAACGCAGGTGGTGCCACCTGTTATCACTATTGTGCTTGTTCGCCCTTCGGAACTTCGGAAGCCTTTGTTGTGAAAAATGGTGTGTTTAACTATATATCCGAATTAGAGAGGCACGTAAGGTCGATGCAGATGCTATCTAATCTTGTCAATAAAAACTGGCATAGAAGCTCGGACAATCTGTTGTGGCACAATATTTTGTGAAACACAAGCCAATTGTAGTCAACTTAGTATTACCTCCCCAACTTTATCTTCCTTGGAACTTACGCTGTGTTGAAATTATTTTCCACCATTCGAGCTGTCATATTTACAACATTCCATCATTTAAACAGAAGTCGTTAGCACTACACTAAACTACAAAATGACACTACGCTTAAGATCATCCGAAACCAAGGCTTCATAGGAAGAGGTTGCGGCGATCACTGCGGCCATTGTTGCAAAAATCCACTAAACTTTGCTGTACGAAATTGTAGCGCAATTTCAGGTTAGTTGATATTTCGCACTGAGTTATGACGATTGGCGTAACCTCAAATGAACGTCAACACAAGGTATGGTCGAATGTCAAACTTAACTTTGTATGTAGCGGAGGACATAGCGATTTCATTTAAACAAACTCACCTCTCATGGGAGGTGAGTTTGTTTATATGAAATCGCTATGTCCTCCGGTTTGTATGAACAGACCATACCTGGTTTATACTTTCATTGGTAACCTCCTCATATACTACCTTGTATAAAACCTTGCCCGAAACGTAGGTTCCGTATTTTTTCTGATCCACTGAAGGATTGTAGATAATAACGTGTGAAAATTTTTATTTAGAGACTTGCGACATTGTTGAACCAAATTTTTTTGAAGAGAAATTTTAGTTTCATTTTCTACGGTTTGACAATTCAAATTGCACCAATATGAAGAAGTAAGAAGAAATCGTCGCTCCGGCCTGCAAATTCAAAAGATAAATGTGCTTAGTACATTTTGTAACGAGTCTGAGGATGAGTGGATCAAGTGGTCTCGTCAAAACCGTCAGCCTTAACATCACTTGCAGTCTAAAAATCAGATACTACATCATTCATGCTGATTACATCCACATGCGGCCTAGGTCTATCCCGAGAACACAGAGGCTGCACAGTTAAATTCGGTGATTGTGATGCTTACCAGGTACACCATCCTGAAGTTTACGGTAAACATACCAAAACTTGTGATTTTGAGTTCGTTCAACAAAATGTGCATGGAAAAATGGTCAACCTGCAACACATTTTCACATTCCAGTTATTTGCATCTGAAAAATCCATACCGGACAGTTTGTCTTACACTTCTCCTAAACCGGATATCAATTTTCGGGTCTACATTCGATGCTTGTAAAATGGCCCCAGTGCGATTTGCCTGTTGAAATATGCAACGACAAGCAACGATTTATAAATGGAACATTTTCCCATCGTATGTCTGGGTATAGTAGGGACTTATTAAGACTTCCGCAAATATTGCCAATAGAAAGCACAGACGATTGGATACAAAGTCAATAAACAGGGAAGGTATTACAAGTTAGGGAAAACACAAGGAAAACTGTACTTTCGGGTGAATTCGAGTGCAGCGAAATGTTCTCTTCAGTGTAACTCTAACGATGTCAATAAAATTTTCACCACATTAAATATGGTTTCCACTCCGTGTGAAAGCGAGCAAAACAAAAATTGAAAAAAATTCAGTTTTGTCTCTCACATGAAGTACTTTTTTGGTAGGTCGAAATCAAGCCCTAATTCAATTATAAGAGCTATGGGAAGTTGAGGGCTACACTTTTCTATGAAACATCTACAGTGCCAATAGAGTGTCATTTAATTATAACTTGCCTTGCGTTAAGTGCCCATTCCACTCAAAAAAAAAGTACTCCGTGAGAGAGCCGTTAGAGTGCCGTGAGAGAGCGAGCTGTCAAATAAACAAAGAAAAATTGAAAAAATTCAATTTTGTCTCTCACACGGAGTACTTTTTTCGGTAAGAGGAAACTAAGCATTAATTGTCAAAGTATTTGCTTCTCTTGCAGCATGTTATGATGTGAGTGAGAAGGCCGAAGACCAGTTTTTAATAACTTGCCTTGGGGTACTTGTCAAAATGTTTCATTCTCTTTCATCAGAATACTCTATAAGATGAGAACACAGTACAAGAAACTGGTCTGAAAAATGAAAAATTCTGACAGAAAATGAATGAGCCAGCTGTCAAATATTTTTCAAGTGTCGGGCCGAGAACGGTGGTCTTGCAGGTTTTCGGTCCCTTACATGAAAAGCTGTACACGCATCTGTTGTGGACAGATACGTAAAACTATGAAATGACGCGCTTCATGGAAATGCGACGCGTAAATATTTTTTTTCAGGTGACAGTTGTCAAACTTATACAGAGATATGTAAGATATACGAGATTATACGGAGTATACATCATTTTCATTATCAGGTACTTGTCATCGTAACACTCCTTTAGTTTTCGTTAAGTTGTCATTAATTTCAATCAATTGATGTAAACTTGGTGCAAATACCTTGTTCGATTCATTGAACGCAAAAACGGACAACTCGACTAAGTTCAATTTTTACTTCAACGCAAAAACGGACATCTCGACTACTGACAGCTGGAGTCGTGTCTGACGTTTACAAGGTCATAAAAATGATGTATATTTGACATCGTGAATTCCCTTGATGTAAAGCTGATGTAAACGCCTATTTTTCTGGAATTTTTCACGGTTTCACGAACTGTACCGAAGAAAGCATGGCGATTCATTCAAATTCACCAGAGAGTAGGGTTGCGTAATTTCTGTGATCCGCTAAAGTTTCCATTACCTTCAGTGTTTACGTACTTTCGTAAAAAAGCATCCGAATAGCTCAGTGCAACCGTCTTATTGAAAATATTGTGACTCAAAATCCCGACGAGCAAAAATAGTTGAGTCCTTCAGCCCGAGATACTTTTTAGCATAGTTTTGTCCAATATCCGACTATCCACGCCATTAGTCGTATAAATTTCTACGTCAGAGAGAGCTTTTTTCTCCTTTGTTACGATCTGTCTGTTTTTTTATTTCGCGATTTTGTATGGAAATGAAAACTAAAATTGAGAAATCTTTGCTGTTTTCAGTGGTTTTTCATATTTTTTTGGACCAAAATGTTTTAAAGTGTGTTTGGAATCGATTAACATTAACCAAATGATAAAATAGAAAAAAATATTTTCACACAATCTGTTAATGCCAATCGATTCCAAACACATTTTAAAACATTTTGGTCCCAAAAAAATATGAAAAACCACTTAAAACAGCAAAGATATCTCAATTTTAGTTTTCATTTCCATACTAAATCGCAAAATAGAAAAACTGACAGATCGCAACAAAGGAGAAAAAAGCTCTCTCTGACGTATAAATTTATACGACTAATGGCGTGGATTGTCTATGCTTTATGCAATAATTTCAATGCCGATAAAATTTAACTTTGGTATCGATCTTGAGTTGCTACTTAAAGCTAAGAGTAATTAGAGAGGAAGTTTGGACGACGAAAAGTGGTTTCAACATCAGTTTGTATAACGTACACATTTCGTATAATTTTACATCAATACAGCGTTAAGGCTTTTATGATAGTTTAATTTGCCCTCTTGATTAAGACACAAACAAATAAACATTTCGTATTCGATGTTGGGACCACATATTTTTACGTAATTTTGTTCGAAATTTCCTCTCTTGGTATAATTACACTTAGACTTGATGCGTATGTATATATTTAGCGAATAATATGCGAAATGAAAATACTTTCGCTTTGCTTTATTTTAACACAACACATACGGGGTAAATAGCAAGCTTCATTTGGAATGTGATAAATGATGGGAAAAAATAACCTCATGTGAAAGAAGACCACAAGCTCTTGACGTTAAACTTAATTCAATCCACCTGACCATGACTGTGAAAAAATTGAAAATATTCTTCGCCACGATGTGCACATAATTTTCGGAACTATCCAGTAGATAAACGATGTCGACATATTGATAGAAGCACCGCAAAAGGATCCCACTCATTTCCATAATGATGTATAGACCAAGGTGGACATCGAATAACGCATTGAACGATCTGACCGTTGCACCCAATTCGGTATGCAAGACCGACAGTTTGTCCAGCTCATCGCTTAACTGGCAATAGTTTGCCACACTATTTCTCTGATAAAATTCACTCGATTTCCTCGTTGCCACAGTTGTTCGTACATTTTCATTTATCCGCTTGAAAACAATGCGAAGCAGTAAAACTCCTCCGTAAAATAAGTTTTCGTAAAGTCTGACTGTCAGCATCGGAGCATACAGAAACAAGGGCAAATATGGATGCACCGTCAAAACGTTAGCCGAACGAGTGATGTTGAACCAAAGCGATGCAAAACTACACGCCTCAAGACAAACCACTTTGAACAAAATTCTTGCAAAGCACTGACTAAGATCACGATTTTCGACGGCGAAAGTTCTCAGCAATTCCACTAGTCTTACACATTTCATATAAATCGACTGTCTCGTCCGAAATTTCATGTGCTGTCTAACGTATATAGCTAAGTAGCAAAATACTGTGAAAAATCCATAAAAGGCAGCCGTTAGTCCCATTATTTTGCTATGAAATACTTCCTGTGTAGATCCTTGTGGTGCTAGTCCTCGTATACCGAATGAGTAGTAGCTGCATACTACGACACACGGCAAAATAATTGAATAAATGAATTTGAAACGGTTGTAGTGGCTACGATTCGTGGACCTTTCGACATTATAAGGCCAAAATCCAAAAATTACGGTCACAAAATATGTCACGGACAGGAATTTATTCAAAATTGTAATTTGGTTGCTTGACATTGTAGAAGCTCTTCACGAAATTGACTGATTGAAATAGGGCATGATGTGAAGCAACACTAAGGGGTGCAATTAGACTGATTAATAAGTGATGTTATCTCTGTGAAATGGGTGCTAGTAATTAATTCCGAGAATCACATCTCATCGGTTTTATAAGAATCAGAGCCAAACCGGTTACCCAAAAGCCCTTCGGCCGTTAAATGACGAAAATTTGAAAAAAAAGCCCTTCGGATATGGAAAAAGACGAGAGGCCCTTGGGAAATCGTAAATCAATGTGGCCAGTGCGGCCCTGATGAAAAATGTAATGATATTCCAAGGGACTCTTACACAATTTCTGAATTTCTGATGGTGTTCGCTGCAGGGCCTAGACTCTAATTTCTGTATCGTTCAGTTTGAACGAACAATTTGCTCTCCGAAAATATTTGACCATTTTCTCTTCTCTTGGTTGGTAAAAAATCGAACGAGTCGTTCGTTCTGCTACACTATACTATATACGCATTACGTACACATTACTGTTGTTATTATTGCAGCGCAACATCGGTATACACTACTCTGCGCACTTGATAAAAACCATGACCATGACAACAGTACATGTGACAAACAAAACTCGTCATAGATAAAACTGTGCGAACTAACGTGTATGTAATCAGTTAAACCGCGAGACAATCAAAATTTCTAATTTAAAATAAAATTTCTTGTTGTATACAATGAGGTGAGGCTCTGTCGATACTGACAAACAAGGTCATCATTCCTGCAATGACTGTAACCGTCTTGTCGAGTCATTCTCTGCAGAAATTTTCCTTTTATGTTGATCCAATCACAAAAATCATGTCTTAAACAACTCGTACTTTTAGAACATCAAAGAAATGGCTCGATGCACAATCGGAACATAAGACGACGCTACGTGCCCTGCCAGCATGTCTAACATTATGTGATCTGAAGCACGACGGTTACTATCAATTGGTAGCCGCTGAGTTTCCGCTGGATATTACCGGAAAAGCCAAATTAAAAGCGTACAAAGGAACGACTTTGATAAGTGAACAGTCTTTGCCGGGTGTTCCAGCATCCGTTGAAAGTTTCTATGTTGACGAACACTACCCAAAAATACCAGGTAACGAACGTAGAGTTTTCTCCGCAGTGAGTGTGGTCAGACTTTGAACTGTTTGTTCTGTGCTTCAGTCATTGCTGTGTCGATTGGACCGTCAGTGTTGTTTTATCGAAACATGAAGCCTTATTACAAGTACACAGTGCCCAGTCTACCGATCAATCCGATCGAAAAGGAAGTGTGGCAAAAAGTGAGCACAGCGGCTTCGTATGTTGATGGCGTGTGTTTAAATTCGTTCGTTCGTTTTAGCTGCCCACAGAGAAAGCGGAGAACATTGAGAGCCATATAAATCAGTTGAGACGGTTACATATCGGAGAGCTTAGCAGAGTGTCGCAGGAATTGTTGACCGCTCCACCGGATGACATTCAGGTATGATTCTTGCAGATTTTTACCAGCAAACGTATAGATGGAACGGAAGGTACGGCTAAATAAAAGTGAGAAATGCATCGTGCCGCAGAACTTTTTTTTCGAAACGACAGTAACACGAACCGACACGAACGCTACTTTTGTACATTTGACTTGCAACATTAGAAAATTTCGTGTGAATGTAGTTCATAAGATTGGTTTTAGGCAAGGTAAATATATGGGCGGAGGTAATGTCATATATAACCGAATCAGATGTACGGTCGCAGGCCTTAAGATTGGGGAGTTAATTCCCAAAGCTCGCAAAAATTCCCGAAATTCCCGAAAATTCTAGTTCGATACAAACGCCATCTCGTCTACGCAAGTTCATAGTAGTCAAAAATTTTAAAAGAAATTGTCATTAGCATCGAGCTAATGCGCGAATGACATTACCTCCACACTATATCTACCTTGGTTTTATGTGACCGTGGTATATGCCTGACAACGAATCAAATCTAATTTCAATTTTGATTCACTTGATTTTTTGGAGATGATTTATTGTTAAGTATAGTTTCCACTTAAAAAAAGCACTCCGTTTAGCCTCCGTCTACATGATAGTTGTAAAATAGAACAAAAGAACTGTCACGCAAACAGAGTGGAAATTGAATTTATTTCAATTTTTTACTTCGTTTACGTGACAGTTCCTTTGTTCTATTTTACAACTGTCATGTAAATAGAGGCTAAACGGAGTGCTCTTTTTAAGTGGAAACTATATTTTACAGTATAGTCAGAGTAGATGCTAAGATGATGGCTGGGACGCCGTTTCGACGAATATATAGAGGTCCCAGCCGTCATCTTAGCATCTCGCTGAGTATAGGTTTGTTCCAAGTAACTGTAAACACGAACTTTGACAACCCGAACAACGCCAATTTCATCCATAGCAACGTCGCTTACGTGATATTTCATACAAATCGACCAACGTCGCCTACGCGATTTACACAGAGGTATCATTGAGGTTATGGTTATATGGATGAAATTTGACAATTCATGTGGCCTTGGAACAAACCTATAGTGCATTCCATTTCGAAGACAGTTCACTTTTATGCCGCGGGTACACCATACAGAAAATAAGGTATTAGAACTGGAACACTCTAGTGCCACCAAAAATTTTTAGATGTTCGAAACTCAGCTTGAAAGTTCGAAACAAAGTCAAAGGCTTACCGTTATGCTGTTTAACGTACATTTAATCTTACTTGTCAGACTCTTACTTGACATCCTCCCAAGAAATACGAATAATATCGTTCCAATTTTGTATACGATTCTCTTCATCATAGGGCGTGTACAGCAATTGTTTGTCGTTAAGGGACAACTGACATCTCTCCTCTACCCATGTCTGCGATAGGTTTTTTCCAAGGTGAAATGAAATGTCCAACCGTCATCCATTGAGCCATGCAAACATATCCATAGAGCCATAACCTCAACACTTTAACAATGCAATTGTCAAAATAACAAAGAAAAATAAGTTGTGGTTATGGTTCTATGGATGACATCGGTTCGTGTTCGGTTAATTTTGTTCAGGCCTC
Organism: Bradysia coprophila; assembly: GCF_014529535.1. Taxonomy (NCBI): domain Eukaryota; kingdom Metazoa; phylum Arthropoda; class Insecta; order Diptera; family Sciaridae; genus Bradysia; species Bradysia coprophila. Next base: position 181,717 of record NW_023503496.1, on the reverse strand, counting down.
CCACTTTAAATTTGGACTCCTTATTAAGGAATTAAGGACATTTTAGCTCAAAAATAAGGAGAAATAAGGAAATTGTTTATTGGAATTAAAGAAAAATGAGGAGACATTTTTCGATAAAAATCGAAATTATTCTAAAATACAGCAATTAACATCGGAAGTCCGCCTCAACTTTAAAGTAAAACACATTATTGTTTATTTTGACGTATCGTTTTTGTAAAGTTCTATCGTAAAATTCACTTTTAAAACGATGAAAATTTGAATATTGTGGGCGCGTTTAAGGCTTGAATTAGATTCTTAGAGGCCGTACAGAAAATCTATTTTTTCGTCGCTCGGTTAATGCGCTCAGTTAAAGAAGCAAAATTTTGACAAGAACATTGATTTTATTTAATTAAACACAATGTCACCACTCAAAAATAATTATTTTGCATCAATACGAAAAAACAAACACCTTTTTACATCAAAAATGTCAAGTTTCACTGACAAGTTAATTCTTAATGAACAAAATAGGCCGTGAAGAATCTAACCTCACAGTTAACTTTGACAGATTTTATTGAGCGAAAAAAGTTAACGCCAGTGAAACAAATACAATTTCTGTACGCCCTCTTAGCAAAGATTAGCTTTACCAATTATCACTGTAAGTGCGCTTCAAAATTCAAAATAAAACGCATCACTGTTTATTTTGACGTACCTACCGTTTTTGTAGGGTGGCAGTTTTCAATCAGTTTTCGATACGACAAAATTTTTGAAATTTAAGACGTACTTACGGCGGGAATTCTTACTTGACCCCACCCTCAAGTTTAAAAACTTGCTGGATTAGATTTTGATCTCGTTAACTGCAAAAGCTGTTCTTTCCCGTTCGAATTTCGAAATAATAAATTGGTGAAAGTATAAACGTATAAATTTGAAAGAAGTAAGTGTAAATAAGGCTAAAACCTTGAATTGCTTGTAATAAGGACGCATGTCTGAGACAATGCTAAGGGTGATTTATATGTTAAATCAAATAGTTCTACTCGAGACTCTCGAGCCAAGAGGCGGCGTGGAACCACAAAAATATAATGTTAAACCTCGTGTTAAACCAGTAGTGTTGGAACGATCATGAGCTACAACACCACCTTTTTGTTAAAGTTTTTGTGTTAAATAATAAAAATGGTCATTTTCGCCGCGCAGCGAATTTTTTTCTTAATTTTGATTTCCGTCGATGAAATTTGCGAAAAATAAGGAAAAAAGGATTTTTTAACCAAATAAGGAGGAATAAAGAGGTTTTTACAAAAATAAGGAAAAATAAGGAAACAAGGCGGTGTGAGAGGCCTGTTTTGTTCGGCTTAACCGTTGCTTGGAAGAAATCTATAGACTGCTATGATCAGAGCGAGAGAACCGAAGACCGGTCTATTATAAGTTGTCTTGGGGTACTTGTCAAAATATTTCTTTCTCTTTCATCATCTCTTTCATATGGGTATCCTTGTTAAAACTGCCAAAAATTCGCAAATAAACAACAGCAAATCCGTTAAAGCGGAAAACGTTTGCTCTCAAGAGAAAACTGTTGTTACTCAGTGAATGAAAAGCAAAGTGACTGTGTGACACAAATATTGTTTTATTTTGCTAATTCAAACTGCACCAGTATGACAAAATATGTAGTAACCGTCGCAAAGGCCTGCAAGCACAAAATATTGATAAATTTTAAATATTTCTTTCTGCGAATTCTAAGTGGTGGTGTTAGATGCAGGGATTTTTTTTTAAAGAAGTCAAGTTTTTCTTAAAAAAAAAGTTTTAGAAAAATTCGGAAAACATTCTATTGAAAATAGGCTGAATGAAAATCTTGAACTCGTCGGAATAACGGCTTAGCCTGACAGTATTCGCTTAACTTCGACTTAAGCCAAAATTTAACAAAAAAATAAATTTTGTTTTGGTGTCATTTTCTACACTGACAAAAAAGAGTTGAAAATCTTACCTGGGTAACTTTGTCTCCAGGTAATCTCCTATAGCTGCCACAACTGTAACGCATCATACAACTGTGGCATATAATGTACATTACCTGGAGATAAAGTACCTGATTTTTAACAATTTTGGCAGTGTAGGTATGTTGTAAGGTTTTACAGAAGAAAGACTTATTGTCGTTAGAAACTTACCAGGTACACCGTCCTCAAGTTTATGGTGAACATACCAAAACTGGTAATTTTGAGTTGGTTCACCAAAATATGTGTGGAAAAATTGTTAATCTGCAACACATTTTGGCATTCAAGTTATTTTCATGTGAAAAATCCAATGAAAGTGTAAAACAGGTATGGTCTATTGTCCGCCCGGATGACATAAAAATTTGATTTTCGTACTTAAACGCATTTATTTTCATATTATTTTGACATAAAATGTGAGTGCGTTTAAGACGAATTCGCCGATCGACCATACCTGTTCTAGACTTTCATTGGAAAAATCAACGTGCTCCAAGGACAAGCAAAGGAACAGAATTTAAATAAGAGGCATCCACGACGCAGTAGTCCAAAATTCTCATATAAATGCAATTTTTTATGTTGGTACAAGCCACTGCGTTACGGACAAAAATCAAAATAAGAGGCCGAATGACAGTTAATGAAATCTGTTCCTTTGTCTGTTTTTGGAATGCGTTGGAAAAATCCATCGGAGAGTTTTTCTTACACTTCTTCTCAACCGAATATCAACTTTTGCGTCTAAGTTCCGTGTTTGAAGAATTTCCCCAGTGCGGTTTGCCTGTTGATAAAAGGTTGAAGGTTAAAAGGGCTTACACTCAGCGACGTACTTATCGAATTTCTTTTGTTCTTCAGTAAAATTTCATGTTATAACAAAAAAAAAATTCGATTATGTACGTACGTCGCTGTAAAAATTGGGGTTATGTGTGTTGTACTGTTACTTGAATTGCATTCCCGACCTGACTAAATGATTTTTGTGACACAATTTTTCGAAATTCAATATCTTAAGAAAGACTAAATCTTCCAACAATCTTTGGTAGCTCGTCGCTCTGTCATAAAACTTCTTTCAAGCACGTCTTTGACGAATCATAAGCGAAATGAAGTCACAGGTCTGTTACAAAATTACATACTAACCTCAATTGATAGTGAACCACAAGCATTTGATACTAAAATTAATTCGCTCCACGCTAACAGTAGGGTTAATAAATTAAAAACGTTTTTTGTGATGATGTGCACATAGCTTTCGGAACTATCCACTAGATAAACGACGTCTACATATTGAAAGAAACATCGAAATAGGATCCCACCCATTTCTAATATGATATGTAGACCAACATGAACGTCGAAAGTCGAATTAAAGGCTGTCGTCGCTTCACCCAATTCGGTATGCAAAACCAACAGTTTGTCCAACTCATCACTTAATTGGCAATAGTTAGTTTGTCACATTATTTCTCTGATATTCACTCGATTTCCTCGTTGCCATAGTTGTTTGTACATTTTCATTTATCCCCTTGAAAACAATGTGAAGGAGTAAAATTCCTCCGTAAAATAAGTTTTCGTAAAGTCTCACTGTCAGGATTGGAGCGTACAGAACCATGTGCAAATATGGGTGCAAGGCCAAAACATTAGCGGATTGGCTCAAATTGAACCACATCGCTACAAAGCTGCACGCTTCGAGTACTACTGCTCGGAACAAAAACATGACAAAATAGGGTCGAAGGTCAACTTTTTCGACTGCGCAAGTTTTTAGCAATTGCATGACCTTATCAAATTTGCAGCAAATTAACTGTCTCGTCCGAAATTTCTTGTGCTGTCTAACGTAGACAACTAAGTAACAAAACATTGTCAACATGCCATTGAAGGCCGTTGTCAGTCCCATTATTTTGCTGTGAAATATTGCCTGTTTTGTTGCTGGTGAAATGAGAATCAACACGCCGAAATAGTAGTAGCTGTATACCACGACACAAGGCAAAAAAATTGAATAAATGAATTTGAAACGGTTGTAGTGGCTACGATTCGTGGACCTTTCGACATTATAAGGCCAAAATCCAAAAATTACGGTCACAAAATATGTCACGGACAGGAATTTATTCAAAATTGTAATTTGGTTGCTTGACATTGTAGAAGCTCTTCACGAAATTGATTGAATGAAATGGTCTATGATGTGAAACAACACTAAGGGGTGTAATTAGATTGATTAATAAGCGATATTATCTTTCACTGTTGAGTGAATGTGAAATATCTTTTTCAAGTCCAATTAATTCAATTAATGTCTCGTATTAGCTCGAAAACCTGTCGGCTCGTTTGATTATTGAACCAAAGTTTGAGCGCTCATTAGATTTTGAATCTTTGGTTTTGTATATTGACCACACATATATCCTTTGCGATCTAGGCATCAAGTCATACATTTTTGCATGTACATATTTGGCGAATAATAAGCGATTTGAAATTAGTACACAGTTCATGTCACAAATCTGGCGTTTGACTAAGGCCGAAAACACACAAGCAATTTTGCGTTGCTTAGATCGATAATTCTGTTACGTTTTCCATTGTTCCACGTACGATGCAAATCGGATTACAATGGAAAACGCAGCATAATTGTCGATCTCAGCAACATAAAATTGTTTGCGTATTTTCGGCCTAAACAAGTATTTTCTTCTTCGCTCCGTTTATCTTTGCATATTCCCTTTTAGGGTCAGCGTTAATCAGTTTAATTTGGTATCGCGGAATCTGGAACACGCGATCATAGTATGTAACGAAAAGACATCACTGTGCCAGATTCGTCCCTTAGAGGTGAATCTGACACACCATCAATTTGTATGGTGTGCCAGATTCCCCACGCCTTTAATTTATACAAGGTTTTATACTTTGGGGAGATCACGCAGATCCCCATTTTATTAGATACGCTGGAACACACCACTTCTGATGGTTTTACATGTTAAAACAAGGCATCAGAACAGTCGGAGCGTTTGCTGCGACTTAGCCCCGTACGACCCGTAATCCTATTTCGTCCGCAACCATAATACGTTCGTAGCCCTAATAAGCCCGGAACCCTAATACGTCTATAACCCTCTAATGCGTCTGTTACCAAAATGCAAGTCAAGTTGGGCATTGTCAAATTTACTGAAACTGTTCATTTTTAAAATTGCGCATAGCGCAATTACGAAAGCCCGTACGAAGTACCTTTCAAATAAAACCAACAATTTACGACATTATTTTAGAAACCCAAAATTTTTTGCCAACTTTCCATTGGGTATTCAATTACCTCTCAAATGAAACAAAAACTAGCAAAATCGGATGAGATTTACTCGATTTATGTGCAAAAAACACTTAGGGCCGAGTAGCGGCCTTAGTCCAAGGGTCCTAATTTGAAACTTTTTTCGCCACGTTCTTTTCGGTATTCAATTATCTCTCAAACGAAACAAAAACTAACAAAATCGGATGGGATTTACTCGATTTATGTGCAAAAAACACTTAGGGCCGAGTAGCGGCCTTAGTCCAAGAGAGCAAATTTGAAACTTTTTTCGCCACGTTCTTTTCGGTATTCAATTACCTTCCATAAAAAAACTAAATCTAGCAAAATCGGATGAGATTTACTCGATTTATGTGCAAAAAACACTTAGGGCCGCGTAGCGGCCTTAGTCCAAGGGCCCTAATTTGAAACTTTTTTCGCCACGTTCTTTTCGGTATTCAATTACCTCTCAAATGAAACAAAAACTAGCAAAATCGGATGAGATTTACTCGATTTATGTGCAAAAAACACTTAGGGCCGAGTAGCGGCCTTAGTCCAAGGGTCCTAATTTGAAACTTTTTTCGCCACGTTCTTTTCGGTATTCAATTATCTCTCAAACGAAACAAAAACTAACAAAATCGGATGGGATTTACTCGATTTATGTGCAAAAAACACTTAGGGCCGAGTAGCGGCCTTAGTCCAAGAGAGCAAATTTGAAACTTTTTTCGCCACGTTCTTTTCGGTATTCAATTACCTTCCATAAAAAAACTAAATCTAGCAAAATCGGATGAGATTTACTCGATTTATGTGCAAAAAACACTTAGGGCCGCGTAGCGGCCTTAGTCTAAGGGCCCAAATTTGAAACTTTTTTCGCCACGTTCTTTTCGGTATTCAATTACCTTCCATAAAAAACTAAATCTAACAAAATCGGATGAGATTTACTCGATTTATGTGCAAAAAGCACTTAGGGCCGAGTAGCGGCCTTAGTCCAAGTGCCCAAATTTGAAACTTTTTTTGCCATCATTCTATTCGGCATTCAATTATCTCTCAAACGAAACAAAAACTAACAAAATCGGATGGGATTTACTCGATTTACCGAGTAGCGGCCTTAGTCCAAGGGCCCTAATTTGAAACTTTTTTCGCCACGTTCTTTTCGGTATTCAATTATCTCTCAAACGAAACAAAAACTAACAAAATCGGATGGGATTTACTCGATTTATGTGCAAAAAACACTTAGGGCCGAGTAGCGGCCTTAGTCCAAGAGAGCAAATTTGAAACTTTTTTCGCCACGTTCTTTTCGGTATTCAATTACCTTCCATAAAAAAACTAAATCTAGCAAAATCGGATGAGATTTACTCGATTTATGTGCAAAAAACACTTAGGGCCGCGTAGCGGCCTTAGTCTAAGGGCCCAAATTTGAAACTTTTTTCGCCACGTTCTTTTCGGTATTCAATTACCTTCCATAAAAAACTAAATCTAACAAAATCGGATGAGATTTACTCGATTTATGTGCAAAAAACACTTGGGGCCGAGTAACGACCTTTGAGCCCTCCCAACAAGCCCACGTTGCATCTTACCCAAAAACAATGTTCAGCAACTTTGTTCTACTCGTGAATACCTTTCATTTGATCTATCACAACCAACTATTGCGTGCGTATTTCGGTAGATATCGTCGAAAGACTGAAAAACACCTATAGGGCCCTAGGTCTGGAAGGGCCGACCCTACCATCCCCATTTTCGAACTTGACCTTACTTTTGTCGATACCAATCGGGGAAAAAAAGAATTTTGAAAAAAGGTTGTGATTTGCTCAAGCTAGAGGGGTCACAGACGGACGGACGGACATTTTTTTTATTGCGGATTCGTCATCTATGAACATAATCAAATGCTTTGCCCTTACTATCTGCTTCCAATTCGACGTGTTACAAACGGCATATTAATCTTATAAGCCCCCAGAACTTCGTACGGGGCTAAAAATTCACCGCATCATCAAGACGACGAGAATCATCAGAAGAGGCGAATTTTTGAACGAAATCGGCCATTTTATCATCAACTGGGGTATGTTACTCGCGTATCTGCGGCTGCGTGACCTTTCCATAGTTTACACCCTTGCCTTAGATATCCTGATTTTTATGCTGTGACATTTGTGGAAGTGTAACAAAATTCGAGCATAAACTTTTTAACATTTATCATCGCATCAAGTAACATAACCACAAAGACAAAATCATTCGCAAAGTTTTTATTCTTTTGTTGTTCTTTCGTGATGTCTGACTATTGAGGTTAAATTCACCATCTGTTTTACGCTACAAACGACATTGAACTTTGATGTATAAGAAGTTGTCCACAAATGGATGTTTTACTTTTTCTATTGTAATCGTGCAGATGGAAACAGCCGGATAAGATCATTTCTATAATTTATATCTATAATATGTATAAATCCCAACATAGGTGCACTTCATCTTAAATAGAGTCACCTCGGTGCACCTGCACCACGCGTCACCTCTGTGCACCACGCGTCACCTCTGTGCACTACGCGTCACCTCTGTGCACTACGCGTCACCTCTGTGCACTACGCGTCACCTCAGTGACAGCGATGGTATTGAGAAACTGTGGTATAGAGTAAATGAAACTTTCTATGCTAAAATTGATTACTGTAAGACAGGGCTTATTTTAGAGAATTTTAATTCTGAAAATTCCGAAAATTCTGAAAAAATTCCGAAAAAGTTTTGAAAAATTCTTCTTCTTCTTCTTTTTCAGAATTTTCGGAATTTTCAGAATTAAAATTCCCTAAAGTAAACCCTGCTGTAAGAAGAAAATGCGTCGATTTTTATGCTGTAAAAATATATTTTTAGCCCCGTACGAAGTACGAAGGGGCTTATAGGATTACGATGCCGTGTGTAATTGATGGAATTCGAAGCAGACGGTAAGGGCAAAGTGTTTGCCTATGTTCATAGATGACGAATCCGCAATAAAAATTTGGGCCGTCTGTCCGTCTGTCCGTCTGTCCGTCACGTCGATATCTTGAGTAAATCAAATCCGATTTCAAAATTTTTTTTTTCCCTGAAAGATAGTCAAAATAGTGAGGCTAAGTTCGAAGATGGGCATATTCGGGTCGGCCCTTCGTGAGTTAGGGCCACCTAAGTGATTTAAGGTCTTTTGGTGATATTTATGGCAAAATAAACGATGGAAATGTAAATGACACGGCAAATGATAGGTATTGTCAATACCAATCCAGGAAAAAAAAGTTTTTTAAAATCGGATGAGTGGACCGTGAGTTAGGGCCTTAGAAGTGAAAAGCTACTAGGGCCCTATGTGTATTTTACATAGAACTCGAGTAAATTTCATTCGTTTTTCGTAATTTTTGTTTCATTTGGAAGGTAATCGAACGCCGAATAGAAAGTTGTTGAAAAAAAATTAAATTTGGGTCCTTGGACTAAGGCCACTACTAGGGCCCTATGTGTATTTTACATTGAACTCGAGTAAATTTCATTCGTTTTTCGTAATTTTTGTTTCATTTGAAAGATAATCGAACACCGAATAGAATGTTGTTGAAAAAAAAAAAAATTTGGGTCCTGGGACTAAGGCCGCTACTAGGGCCCTATGTGTATTTTACATATAACTCGAGCAAATTTCATCCGTTTTTCGTAATTTTTGTTTCATTTGGAAGGTAATCAAAGGCCGAATAGAATGTTGTTGAAAAAAAAATTAAATTTGGGTCCTCGGACTAAGGCCGCTACTAGGGCCCTATGCGTATTTTACATACAACTCGAGTAAATTTCATCCGTTTTTCGTAATTTTTGTTTCATTTGAAAGATAATCAAAGGCCGAATAGAATGTTGTTGAAAAAAAAATAAATTTGGGTCCTTGGACTAAGCCGCTACTAGGGTCCTATGTGTATTTTACATATAACTCGAGCAAATTTCATCCGTTTTTCGTAATTTTGGTTTCATGTGGAAGGTAATCAAAGGCCGAATAGAATGTAGTTGAAAAAAATTAAAATTTGGGTCCTCGGACTGGGGCCGATACTAGGCCCTATGTGTATTTATACTCAATAAATTAAAATTTTAGGGCTATTTGAAATTTTTGTTTTATTTGAAAGGAACGTCGTACGGGGCTTCGTAATTGCGCTATGCGCAATTTCTAAGATGTACACATTACATAATAATTTTACTTTAACTACTTTAACCGGTGCATAGGCTTACGGTCAAAGTAGGGTGACAGACGCACTAGGGTCACGTACGCAATAGATATACGGGTTTGTACGGGGCTCAGTCGCAGCAAACGCTCCGACTGTTCTGATGGCTCGTTTTTACCTAAGAACTATTTGGTTTTGGTCCTGTCAACCTGTCACAGATGGCAAAATCATATTAACAGTTTTACTAAACAAACTACTACTTCATTTGATCGAAGATTTTCAGAAATTCATATCAGAAATCTTTTACTTCGTTTGTTTTGAACATAATTTTTGCTATATAACACCTAATGAGTCAGAGCATGTCGTTTATTCTTTCTGCCGTTGTCAATAACAGATGACAGGTTAAACATAAAATTATGTTCAAATGAGATCATAGTTCGCTAAGATTAATATTGTCGTGTATAGTTCAATTGGAAAAAGATATCACATGTGCCATATGCTCCGCCACAGTCATCGTCATTGTTGCCAATTATCAGTCCGTTGGAGACGACTCTCGGCTGTCACCAATACGTTTTGCCCGTTTCTTGAGTTTCTTACTATATCTCGGCTTCTTGACAACCAAATACTGGTCCAGCGTTGCGGACGTTCTTTTCTTCCTAGCTGTCACTAACATAGTATCAGGTAGGGACATCTCGTGTGTTGCGGCGAAATCCATGACACTTGGCTTGATTTTTGGCCCGTGTAGACTATGAAGTCCCTGGCCAACGATGACGTCCAATTTATCGATACCACTGCTAATGAGGGTATTTATTCGCTCCACAACTTTGTCCATTGCTTCCGTGACGTATAAGCCATGCAGGTCGATGGTTGTTGTTGGGTTGCATAGCTTTTCGTTATGAAACCTAAATACCAGATCAGCGGCAATCGCATGTTGTTGTCGGCTTTTGATTTCATATTCTTCCATTTGTTTGGAAAATATGAAGTGTGCGTATCATTCCACGAAAATCTTCCTCTCCTGGCATTGAAAGAGGAATTCGCAACTTCACAGGAAGACAGTTTTAGCATGAGATCGTCAGGTTCTACCAAAAATAATGGGAAGAGCAACGTTTGCTCTTTGAGAATTTGATTCGTCACATATATAGTTGTCAATCATAATCTAAAGAAAAATGCAGATGAAGTGTAGTATAACTTACGTAATGAATTTGGTTTGTCCTCTTTGTTGATTGTCTAATTGCTTCGTCAACTGCGTCCACTCCATTTACTAAGTAACGGTAAACTGAATTAGTTGCAACAATTTGAATACGCAATTATAACAAGCAGTACACGGTGTTTAAGTAGAGCGAGATGTAAAATCAACTGTCATCGATAATACAAAAGAATCTGACAGCAGACCCCGAGATGAAACAATAGGTTGTCGTTTCGCCATCTCTCTCACTTAAACACTCTATATAACTATTGCAACTGTATTACCGAAGAAGAAGACGGAAATACTCGAAAACAAACACAGAAAATGTATACTACTCCCACTTTGAAGCATGTAAGTGACGGCAATGAAAGTGGGGGTAAATGGACCAACTAATCTTAAACTCACTCATAATTTATGTCAACGTACTATGAAAATGAGCGCGTTTAAAATATTTTTGCTATCTCAAAACAGATGGTCCGAGTTTCTATTCTGTTTATGTTTTTGACGAAGAAAGGAGATGGTGTTTCTATCGAACGTTCTATTCGTGCCACCGCACATATGTTTATATATGACATTACCTCCATACTGTATTTACCTTGATAATTACCAGTCGCTCTTCAAAAGCAGAAACACAAAGGCGATACTGGGGTCTTATAGGTTTACGCATACGTTTGTAACACGTCGAATTGGACTCCCTAAGTAAGGGGAAACCTATTGTGGTTGTCTAGAGATGCCAAATCCGCGAAAAAAAAATGTCCGTCTGTCTGTCCGTCTGTCTGTCCGTCTGTCTGTCTGCACGATAACTTGAGTAAAACGTATCCGATTTTGAAAATTCTTTTTTTTCCCGTTTGGTAATGTCAAAAGACAGGCTAAGTTCGAAGATGAGTGATTTTGGATCGACCCCTCCCGAGCTGTGGCCCAATAAGTGCTTTACGGTTTTTCGAAGATATCTCCGGACATTTAAACGTTAAACTTGTAAGTGATACGTCAAATAAAAGGTATTTACAATACCGATCGACAAAAAAAAAGTTTATCGAAATCGGATGACCGACTCGTGAGTTAGACCCCTTGGTGTGGAACAGGCACAGGGCGGCAAGCAGTTTTTGCTTGTAGGTCGGCCACATTTGAACATATTTCGTCTGTTTTAGCTTTATTAGATAGGTATTGACCGTACCAATCAGGGAAAGATTTTTATGAAATTATGTTCTCCGGAGCGTGAGCTAGGTCTCTTGGAGTGAGCTCTTATCTGGCTACTCGGAAGTACAGTGAACGTGGTGTATTTTGACAATATCTCGAGTAAATTTTGACCGAATTTCATGAATTTTTTTTTGTTTGAAAGGTATTAACGAATGTAAAGCGTCGGTACTATTTCCGGTCTCCCAAGAAAATGGCTACCGGCGGCCATATTGGATTTTAGTAAAATTGAAGTATCTTGGGGAAAGTGGTACTAAGAGAGTTTCTGTTAACATGGAAATAATGTGTTAAGTGTGAGGGGTTTCAGGGATTCCATATATGGACATCTATATATACCTATATACAGCTATATTGAGCTATATACAGACATATAGAGCTATATAATAGCATATTCATCTGTGAAATGTTTATTTACAGTGAAATATAGTTAAATATAGCGGTATATAGCTGTTTAAATAGGAATTTATGAAATTTGACTTCGTACGGGGCTGTCTATATTGCCTCCGGCAATTTAATTGTATATGATAACAAGGCAAAGAGTGGATAATGTAAGTGATTTAAAAGGAAGAATAGTTTTTCAGCAGAGAAGAAAATGAAGTAAGAGAAATGAAGAGTTTCACATTAAAGGCTTTTGATACGAATAGGTGTTTCGTACGGGTTTAAGTTAAAAACTTTTTTGCTTTTTGCAGCCACAATGTGTGGCACACATATCATGTGGAATTTATAGTAAATGAAAAACAACACGAAAATGCTTTTTAACTTTTCAGTTGCTATTGTCGGTTAATATTTTGAAAGATTTGTTTTTATTCCGCTGTGATGCGGCTCTCATTCCGTTGAAAAACTATTCACGAATTCGCTTATCTTGTCCCACAACGCTGGAAATAGGAATGTACCTTTCCCATACGGTGATGGCTCGTCGGTTATCCGCTGTGGTAAGTCGAAATAAATGGCTAGCAGAGCATTAACTAGAGTCCTTGGTGGCAATCCTTCCTTTGCCACCTCCTCCGAGCCACAAAGTACAAAAATTCCAGCAGTTTCACATCTAAACATAAAAAGTTAATTAACTTTCGTGACACTAGGAAGACCTTTACGAATTTATTACTAACTTGTCTTCACTTAAATGCCTATGATTCGTGCATCTCTTGATGGCATTCTCTATCTTGTTAATTTGCTCTGACGACAATTTATCCTAGTTAAAAAATTGTTCAAATCAAAAAGGTTTTCTAATTCGCTTTCTGCATTGTTGGACTGGCCATTCTGGGAAATCGGGCGATTCCTGGAGGGCTCTTTGCATTTTTGTCTGAAATATGACCTTTTTCGAATTTTACGAGTCTTTTCCCGATTTTCTCGGTAGCCAGTCCGACACTGAGTTTCTGATTGAAAGTATTGTATTTTTCCACGGCAGAGTAAAAGTAAACCTGGCAGGAGCGGTTCATTATTGAAACGTCAAATGAGGGACCTAATACACTGTATGAAAATGAACTCAAATGAACACTGACATAAGTTGAAAAATTTAATTCACAAAAAACATACGGCTACTAGATTATTCAGGTCCCTAGTCAAACAAGCGCTCCTGCCTGGGTTACTTTACTCTGTCGTGATTTTTCAGAAAAATTGTGGAATTATGTTTTTCGCGCACAGTTTTTTCATGTTAAACAATTCGAAAAACCTATAGCGAGCGGAGTCACGGTCTTTGACTATAGCGAGCATGAACACTGAATTGACAAGTGTCAAATTTGGAGGCTTTAGTGATAGGAGCTACCGTTTAGGATTGTTTGTATTGTATGTTTTAACTCATACAACGAAAACAAGTCATCTATCTGTATAACAGAAACGCAGTGCCTACTGTGATTTCATCAGCCTCCGAATATTTTCTATGTTCGTGCTAGTAGCAGTGCAATGACTGGACTAATCAGACTTGTTAAAACCTAATTCTTACCTGCGATGTAATTGCTCGTAACTTTTTCACCACTTTATCGACGTCAACGAGACCGCCTCCCTTTAACTGAATTAAAAGATTCATCAGTACTATTGGCTAGACGTACAATTTATGTTCTTACCACTTCAGTCAAACGTAACATACAGTCATAGATACATCTTCCAGCATGTGTCTTTGCTGCTGGTTGACCAAACGCGTCAGCAAATTCTTCCGGATTAGCTCGTCGAATGCGACAACCTTCGCCCTGTCGACAAAACAAAAAGTAGTTAAATTGTACACATGTTGCCGAGATTCTATTGAGTCGGTTGAGGCAGAATTTTTTTTTTTGCAAAATCGTGCATTTTGAGGTAGAATTGGTCCAATGAGTGAATATTATTCAGCAGCGAACGCTAATTCTAAAATCATCAGGGTTCTTTGCGGCAGCTTAATAAATTGTCTGTGAGCGGCTGTTTTGTCACGTTGGCTTTACTTTTTCATTCTGGTTCCAAAGTAGATATCGATGTTGAACAGATTGTAAAATATTTTGAAAAGTTCAAAGTTCTTTCATTGACAAAAAAAAACGAAAAAAATGGCGGAAGGTGATGGCGATATATTGAGCTGCCGCAATAGACCGCGATGATTTTAGAATAATATTCAATCATCGAATCAACTCTACCCCAAAATGCACCATTTTGAGCCCTAACGGACACACTATATTCGTACATTAGCCGTTCCGATCCAAATGGTCACAGTAATCACAGTTACTATAAAACGTGTAGATATCATCGTTAAGTCTGTTCAAAACGGATAAACTTTGGCACTGTTTGGCGAGATACCGATGTTCAGTGGGTTTTATTCATTCATGGCAATCTATTAGGATCCATTGACTGTGGTCGTTAGTTGTTATCGATTGCGGATGTGATTATTCCATAAAAATTTGTTTTAAACTTGAAAAATCATAAAAAAATTTTAACATTTATTGTTTCCTTAACTAATTTCGGTGAACAAATTAACGATGAATTCATCCGTAGCGTGATGAAGTGATCTGTACTTTAGTTACATACACAGGTAATGAAAGCAGATTTTATTTTCCTATCATTAAAATCGTTTCTGGCCTTTTAGATTCAATCGAAATGGTATTGGGGTTTCTGAGTGTTAATGCTGACAACTAACGAAACGTTGGTTTCGATCAATTTTTTCCTTGTTCTAAAGTCACTTTTCCCTCTTAACGAAATTAAAGCAACGAAAAATTTGATCGAAATAGATTCTTAATGCGTCGTCTGTTTTCAGCTTAATACACTCGTCCGTTTTGCCTCTGTTTACGCAGCATAATTTTCGATACCATCAATGCAAAATTGCTCTTGTGACTTCGGCCTTGGCTCTTCATTTACATGACGTTTCTATTGTTTGGATGATTTTTGTATTGTTTTAATTCCAACTGTCAAGTAAACGGCTGTAAAATGGACAACTGTGAATTCAACTAAAGTCTTGATTTTCACTTACGTTTTGTTTTGTTTACACTTTGAACAATAGATTGTTAACGTTAAATGTTGCACGTGGCACATAAACATCTGAAATGACTTCATTTTTGCTCGTCTCGTTGGTGGAGTTGTATAGGCGCTGGATTTATAAACTAGAGGTTGCTAGTTCAAGCCCAGCTAAGGACATTATGGACATTTATGTTTTCACTTCAGTTTTTGATGTCAAGTATGTTTCAAAAAAAAATTTGTTGGTTTTACACCAGAGTTCACAGTAACTCATAATTCTCGTATTTGAACAATAGAAATGGGTTGTATAGCTAAACGATGGCAAAACTGTGTGTTTTTTTGTAAGTGGAAATCAAGCCTAACTGTTGATTTTGAAACGATTTTTTTGTTTAAAGCCAACGCACCTCAAGCATGAGCGGTACTCTAAATAGGGTACTGAAACTGGACAATGTATCGAACAAATTTTGGCACTGTAAAAAAATCTGGAAAATTGTTTCATACCACGTTGAAGTTATTTGCGGCTTGTCAACTTTCGGCACCCTGGGCTTTACTTAAATCGTCGAGGAATGCCTCCAAATAAATTTCTAAAAATCCAAAACGGAATTCTAGATTTTTACAAATTTATTTGGAGGCATTCCTCGACGATTTATTTAAAGTCCAGGGTGTCGAAAGTTGACAAGCCGCAATTAACTTCAACGTGTTCCAGGCAGTAGCGCTGATTTAACTAGGGACCTGAATAATCTGGTAGCCTTTGTGTCTTGCGAATAAAATTTTTCATTTTATGTGTCAGGCTCTGTGTATGATTCACTTGGACTTTGGATCAGTTGCTGGATATAGATCTGTTCCAAGTGCAGGTGCAAAATGCAGTTTACTGTCAAACGTCATCCACAGAGCCATAAACTCAACGCTTTTCCATACATTTTGCTTAGTTAGGTTGTCTGTGGATGATAATTGACATTTCTATGTAGCACTTGGAACCGACCTATTGTATACTCTCTGTATAAGAAGTAGAAGTCGTGCCGCAGTGCTGTCAGCTTAGAATTTTTCCCGTATAAGTTATGGACTTTAATAACTGTAGAAATTCGATTCGATGATAAATAAAAACACTGTCGATATTGCACAGGTCAGTTCTATAATTGAATCATCAGTTGAATAATCTGTTACAGTAAAGAAGCCATCAAATTTAAATTGCAGTGAAATGTCTATCCGTAGATCTTTTCAAACTGTAATAGTATGACCAGATATGTCGTTATAGACCACAGTACCTGTAAAATAAATGAGAGTGAAGCTTAGTTGTTCCGACACATTGGACGCTATGAATCGGATATAGAGGAATGTCGTTTCAAATTCGTCGCAAGTATACCTACTGTCAAAGTCTACACTTACCGTTGTTAAAATACTGCGATCAATCCTACAGATGCCATGCGCAGTAAAGTATGTTTCCTTTGCTATCAACTGTTGCCAAAAAGACTCTAGCTGAAAATAATTTGGATCAACTCACGGATTTCAGTCGATTGAAATATGATTAATCAAGACTATTTCGAAGTGTGCCTTGGTGAGAGACTACAGAAAGATCTTATGTTCATGTTCCATTCGACAACCGGTTAACTATCATAATACTTGTAAACAGTCAATGAAGGTGGCGTCAGAGTCGTCCGTTTTGGCTTCGTGTACGTGACAGTTGTCATATCAAACAATGTGCTCTGTTGTATGAAATGCCAACTCATGTACACAGAGACAAAACGGAATGACTGTGAATTCTGACTAGCACTCAACACACGGATTTACGAGACAAACAATCAGTAAAATGATAAATTGATGGCGCTCATTCTGGAGCTGAGAATTAGTGCCACCTGTTGATCATTTCACTGTATTACATGCCCAGTTTACCGTAAATCGACACATACAGGTAGAGGCAAAGTTTTTCAGCTGATCCACACAAACAATCTAATCCAAACTGTTTGTATGCGGTTTTAGCATTACCACGTGCGTGCGTGTAGCAGCTTCAACCGTATGAACAAGTAAACAGTATTGTATATGTGAGTCAGCTGAAAAACTCCTGAAGCAAATTCATTCTGAAATTTCACTGCCTTTAACTGTATGAGCACACATGTATAGTTCTCTCACTTTATAGACGTATAAAGTATAGTTTCCACTTAAAAAGAACACTCCGTTTAGCCACCGTTTACATGACAGTTGTAAAATAGAATAAAGGAACTGTCACGTAAACGGAGTAAAAAATTGAAATAAATTCAATTTCCACTCTGTTTGCGTGACAGTTCTATTTTACAACTGTCATGTAGACGGAGGCTAAACGGAGTGCTCTTTTTAAGTGGAAACTTTACTTAAAGCAACTATGCGGTAAATGCCCTACTATACGTTAGGTTTTAAATGAGAACGTGAACTTGTGATAAAAGCTTTCAGTTTGACTTACAATGGCTGATTTTGGTCTGTCCCTTAATATATTGCAGACGAGATGGGTAGTGTGGCTAGACTGAAATTGATTTCAATGAAAATTTTATTGGGCATCAAAGATTCATTGTGATTGTCCTTCGATGAAAGGACTTATCAAAAACTACCTCTGCAGACGTCATGTTACAGGGCTCAACAATTAACAATAACCGAAAAGTGTGAAATACCAGCCATACAGCTTGCAACGATATATGAAATGGATCCTGTAACGAAAATGGCACTCAAAGTTATATTTGTGAAACAAAATGGCGGATTAAGTTTGCTGAATTTATTTTATAATTTTTTCGAATCAAATATTTGAGCAAATCATTTTATTAAATTGGGTGCCGCAAAAAGCCTTTTCTGAATTATCAAATTCATTTTCATTACCAATGCATTCTGATCCAGTAACGACAGTATCAGAAAGTATGCGGTCACTGTCAAATGTAGAAGGCAGGACGACAGCAGCATCAACAGGGTGATGCCGAAGTAGCTGTTGAGATTATTTTTCTTTTACATTCGAGCGCAGTATAATCATCAGTCTTACCTTGAAATAGAAATGACTGTTTTTCCCAATGTTTCGTGAACGTAAGCAAAGTTCTTCAAGTAAATGTTGTGCAGATAAGCAGCCCGATCTACATACGAAATTTAGAATTTATTCGTTTCGCGATTGATAGAAGTCTTAATTTAGGCTTAAGCATACACCGAACGAACGAAGCGATCGAATTTTTTATGCGAATTTTCGCTGATCTAGTACATTTACAAGAAAAAGTAGCAGAACGCTAAGCTTAAAGGCTACGTTCGTGAGGCGTATACTTCAGAGACATCCTACCACGACGAGGTGCATTGTTGATGGCTTTTTCAATTTTGGGAAATTCATTAGTTGACGTGATACCGAAAGCTACATTCTTCTGATGTAAAAATGATCTCTCTGCAATAAAATTATCTTTTTTTGACAATTTGGTGCAAAAATTCTATTTCTGAATATTATCTGGATTTTCCATTTCAGGTTCAGTTCAAACAAGTGCTGACCTGTTCCAACAATTTCAATTTTCCTTTCTCTACGTTTCTATACCAGCCTCTATACCAGGTCCTTTGAAAGGGGCTGGTTTGGCAACGCTGAGGTATGTCAGTGTTGCCAGACAGGCTCTGTTTTTACTAACAACAGAAGAGTGCTGTCGATTCACAATTATTTGTTTGCCTTACCTCTATAAAACGTGTACTTCAAAGCCAAATTCAAACGTTGGTATCTTGTTCCCAGACTCCATGATAAGTGGGTAAATTGAATTTGCAATGTCAGCAGAAAGATGTACAGTGTGTAGAATGGTGCATACCAATACAAGTTATTTACAACATTGACTGAAAGTTTATTGATTATTGACAGATTTACTCTCGAAATTTTTAAGATATGGCGCGGGTTGTCAATTTCTTTTACTAGGAGGAAACGAAACGACAAAACTCGCTGACATGTTATGTCATCACTCTATGAAAGAAAGACAAAATAGAGTGTTATGATGAAAGAGAAAGAAATGTTTTGAACTGGTCTTCGGTCCTCACCGTCCTCACGCTCGCATCATAACATGTTGAAAGAGAAACAAATACTTTGACAAGTACCCCAAGGCAAGTTATAACTAACTAGTCCTCGGGATTTTCGCTCCGATCATAACACTCTACTGAACTTACCTGCTAAGGGATCAGTTTCTTTAATTTTCAGAGCTTGTCTGTACCAACCGAACACATCTAAAGCTATTCCAACAGAATTGAAATTCGATTTAATGAACATGTAAAGCAGAACGCCGCTCTAAAAAAGGTTTACCTAACAGTGATAGTATCGCTGTATAAATGGGAAGAAGCAATTTAAGTGCTCTACGTCTCGATTCCTTGTCCCGGTCAATATAAATCAATAAAATCTCGTCTACCTAGAGAAATTTCAAAATTAAATAAATCAATGGAGCAGCTGAGCTTCACTGATCTTCGTCATTTTCAAGATTTCTTCATTTAACCTCTTTAAGTCGACGATTTATTTCCAGCATTTGATCGAAGCCAACCGTACCTGATAAAACCCCAAATAGACACGAGACCCCAATAATGTTCACATCGAAGACGGTAGCAATTCTCGCTGTAGTTGATTTCATTCTGTGTCGGAATATTTGAGGAAAAAAATTAACTTCCCTTCATTCAGGTGTTGCGGTAAATAGATCATTGACAGTGTCGTTTGAAGTTTTCTATCTTTGAGGTCAGCTGTGTGAAATTGACAACGTCTGGGACACTATTTGAGCGAAGAAATCGCTATTTGACAATGATCTGTAGGATCGGAATTTACCTTAAAGTCACCGTAGCTACAACGTCGCAATACATTCCATATGCACACAAAAGAGCTGCAATTGTAGAATAGACAGTTTGTTTCAAGAATCTAACCAACGCACTTCAAGCATGAGTTGTACTCTAAATAGGTTTGTTCCAAGGTCATTTCAAAATGTCAAATTTCATTTACAGAAGGTAACTTAACCTCACCTTTCAGGTTGACGAAAATTTTAACGGAAAGTTGACGTTTAGGTTATGTTCATCTCTGTGGACAGTTAACGTTAAGTGGAACAAACCTATAGGGTACTGAAACTTGATAGTGGGCCACACACAGAGAGCTGCTAATATGACGACCGGGTCGATTCGACGGATAGAATGTATTGATTCTCTATCAAAAAACCAGCTGTCATTCGACATATTCCCTCCAGACGTCGAAGCGAGGTCACAGTCGTCATATTAGTAGCACTCTGGTCACAGATACTGTAAGATACTGTAAAAAAACCATTTCATGCAAAGTTAAACTGAATTTGACAGCTGTCAATAAATACTCTATCTAGCAAACCAACTCGCAGCTCTCTGTGTCAAATTCACGCCTTATTTCTTTACACTCTTCTACATCACGACTGACTACGCTGTAATGTACATATAAATTACAAAGGCTACTTGATTCTTTCACTACCTTAATGAAAGTAGTTTGGTTGCTAGAGAGGGTATTGCAGCTGTAGACTATGATCACTTGTACTTGAAGTGAGTTGATGTAACAACAGAAGCTGATTAACTAGTCGAAGTGTAGATTTAATCACGCAATCACGGGCCGTTAGCAAGTGCTTTCTTACTTATGACTAAGTAATCATGTCGCTACATCAGTAAAAGGCGCCGTGACCCAAGTCCTAACCCACTAAAAAGTTTGTAAAAAAAAAAGTTCCGTAGGACTAAGAACACATATGACTAATTCCAGCGCAGCTACCCACATTACTTCTGAGAATTTTAAAAAATTCACAAAAATTTCATTGGAATTCTTTTGTTGTTCTGTAAGCAAAAATGTGGATAGCTGCTAGAATTACCCATATATGGAAAGCGCTTATACCCTCGTGACAGAGTGTTTGCAACCTTGATTCGCATTACAACATCTCTGTTGTGTACAACATATTAATTTACCTAATGTACTGAGCAAAACAACACTGTAGATTCTGATTGGAATACTCCTCAGAACCCCTTTAAACTTCCCCGAAACAGTCCGTTCAATTCGATAGGGTGCATATCCAAATATTCGGCTAACATAAAACACAGGTAGGGATGCTTCGTTGATTTCCATAGATGGAATAGGTCACTAAACACCGCAAATGGTCACGTCAATGTTCGACCAATTACGAAATTCTCATTACGAAGTACGCATCCGTTCGATTGTATTTTTTTTCTCAACTCAACAACTTCATTCGGAGCACGTGTTCTTTCTTAAAACATTGTCTCGCGTCGTTACTTTCCAATACTGACGACGAAAGTTTCATGTTCAACGTTTTATTCAATTTTGTTTTTTTAGATTAATGAAACATGAAAAAAACATTGATTTCGTGTTAATTAGCAATATCATGCACTGATATATCAACGCACTTCAAGCATATGTGGTACTCTTAATAGGGTACTGAAACTCAACAATTGTAAGACACAGTAAAAACCATTTCATACCAAATAGTAGCCTATTTGGCAGCTGTCGACTATGACTACTTTTGCTTGAAGTGCGTTGACGGTATCTGTAGGCAGGCAGTTGTTTTTTTTCTATATTTTTATTTAATTTCGACACGTTCTACACTCCGGTCAGTATACTGAATAATTGATCAGCAAAAATTGTTGTTCCTTTTCTACGCTGTTTTGTATTGTAAACACAAATTTAAGTTTAATTGTAGCGTTTAAATACGTTAAGTGACTCGTGTTCGTGTTACAAATCAACAAAGCTTTTTCGATGCATTCATTAAGTTTTGAATTGATAGGCCGGTTAAACAAACTATTGAATATCATCCGTCTCCGATGATAGCGTTTTTGAAATGTGTTTTGTGTGATTCCCCATGTAACGTTTAAGTTAGATCTTGAATTCCGGACTACACCACCAATATACTCCCTAAATGGATGTTAGTGAACATAGTTTAACTTTGCTGCGCTATCTGCAGTTATTAAAAATTTTATTTTGATGACAGCACTGAACCAACGCTCTGGATTTTATGAATGATCCCAAATTTCTTGAAAAACTCTTTCGGCTTCGCCTCGTTAGAACAAGCTTACGACTTTTTCACTTTTCATCACTCGTAACGAAAAATACTATTTTCGAAATGGCATGAGTACGAAAAAGTATCAGAAGCGCCGACTTGTATTTGTGAGTAATGATGCCCATGACACCCTTTTTATTTATTTTGCTATAAAAGTGCTGGTGATCGGTATCAATCAACCTTTGAGAAGTGGTGCCCAGGCCTCACTTGTCCTTAGAAGCCCCTGTAAAGTTTGCTAGTTCACCAACAGGATCTTTTGTAGTTGTTACCCCCTCGATTTAAGTACTTTTCAGTTTGATGAAATTTGCTTCCGTCTTTTCTAGCAATTTGTCAAAGAACATGACATGAAGGATCTTCAACGTTTTGCAACCATAACTGCTACGGCAACATTACGTAAATCATCCACCGATAACAATGGAGTTTCTTTTCTAATATTAGCCACCGAATCTGGTGACATAATATTCCTGGACTGCCAAGCATTCACCGTAATACACGAAGCTAGAGTGTGTTCTCTTAAGTCCACACCAGCCTTACTCTCCGTTAGTGGTCATTTCGACGTTGACTTTAAAATTGTAATCGGAACTAGGTTTGTGTCGTTACAATGAATCAATAAATCCACCGGTGGTGTAAGAACCATTTTACATTCCAGGGAAGGATCGATTTGCATTCTCCGGAAGTCTTGGCTGGAAGGTCGTCAGATCACTAAATTAGACAATCCGACAGTCGGTTTATCAATTTTGCCTATCGAACAGACGATAATCGTCGTTTGCATGAACAAAACGTTGGATTGTTTCTCGAAAAAGGGCAAGCAATTGTGGTCGGTTGGATTGAGTGAATCGGCAACGTGTATGGTTCCCATTGGGCTAACTCACCTAAACCTGACACTAATTTGTGTGGCATTACGCGGAGGCCTGGTTCAATTGTACTTGCAGAAGAATTTAGTGGATCAATTTACTGCTCCAGGTAAGACGGAACGAAAATCAAGTCAGACTTTAACTCCAAGTAAAGTCTCAGTTTCGCCATTGGCATCTGTTCACTTTGAACTTTGTTAACACTGTCAACTTGCAGTCGAGAGGTTAAAGTCCATGTGAGATATGGGAGAGAATTGCTTACTAAGTAAACCGTTGAAAAAAGAGTCTGTTGACATTAGCACTTTGGGTGTAAGCTGACAACACTGTAAGCAACGATCACGATACGGCAAAAATACATAGGTCTGTTACACAAGGTTATTTGAGCTGTCAAAACGTCATCCACAGAGCCATAACCAAAAATGTATTGTTGACAAATTGCTTGTAAAAGCGTTGATGTTATATGGCTCTGTGGATGATCTCGTTCGTTTTCTCTTTGTCAAAAATCGTTTTTACCGTACGATTGAACAGATCTATGGAAAAATGAGAGGACAACTCGTGATCTTTGCTTTTTGATAAAGAAAAGTGACGACCACTACAGTACAGCTCAGGGGCCTATATGGCTGGCAAATATGAGTTTGCTTTGTACCATTCTCTACCATTGTATGTGTTGAATGGAAATTAAAATAGTGCCGTACAAACAGTCTATTGGACCGATTCTCACCCATAGAACCCAGTGTTATATTAGGGGTAGCTGTCAAAAACCACTAACTGATTGAAATTTGCGTGACAGTTAAAGCTGCAACGATGATTTCTCTACCACAGATCTGTTCCAAGTGCAGACGCAAAGTATAGTTTATAGATTCATAACCTCAACGCTTTTTCATACATTCTGTCAACATTTTGTTTGGTTATGTTGTCTGTGGATAACCATTGACTTCGATGTTGCACATGGAACCTATATGAAATACAGAAATTCTGTGCTGAAAACTGAGCATTCTTCCAACAAACGACAAACATAGTCAGTACCGGACTGGCTCGAAAAAGCCCATCGGGGGCTCCATGCAACTCAATTGCAAAAGGCCCACAAATTAAATATTTTCATACAAAAATCGAAAAGGCCCATCGGGAATCCCCCGAATTCACCATATGGCCAGTACGGGCCTGAACATAGTCGAACGCTTTCCTTCCAATTACAAGTGTCACATACGGCTATTCATCTGTTATCGATTTCGACGACAAAAATAATGACAAGCTCTGGGCAATATGGTCCCTTATACAGAAAAGTGCATGGTAAAATAATTGAAGTACAAGATTTGAAATCAACCGATTAAAAATACTTTGATTGATGGAAGTAATAGACCCGACAATAATATTGGTCATATGCTTGCCGTCTGTAACAAGTTAATGCGTTAATTGCGAAAGCTTGTTGAATTTAGCATCATGACAACAATGTTCTCTGATTAACAACACATTTTCATTCATTCTCTTTCACCGCACCTGTACACAAACACGTAGACACTGTGTCTGCAATGGCATTCGGAAAACTTGGTCAGGAGGATCATGTGTTGATCTTGGTCACGAATGGTAAATTAAAACAATTTTTTGTGTTTTATTGTCCAACCAATTTATTGTAATCGTCGTGCACATAAAATCAATCATTTTTACGATCGTCAATTTAGAGAGAATTAAATTTAAATTTTTTTTTAATGTTTTTCTCCGCGTATACCCAAACCACATACACACAACAGACGGTTCGTTTATCGTAAAAATATTAAAGCGAACCGCTGATTTCAAGGTAGACGCAATTGATAATCATACTAACGATGGAACAGGTAATGCGACGGGTAAATTGCAAATACCCAAGAAGTCGAAAGTTTTCCTCGAACAGACAATTCGTGAGTGCGATAATGCATCAGGTAAATGTTGTTTTATCGAAAATTATAAACATTTTGCTGCTTCTCGTTGCTTACATTTCGTTTTGCGGTTTTGTTGATTTCGTAAATGTTCATTAAATTATTGGCTGAGCATGTGAAGACAATGAAAATGTGTAAAAGAAAGAGGCACATTCGTGTCGTCGCTACTTGGTAAAATTATCGAAAATTGATTTTCTCGCTAGCAATTTATCACAATTTTCAAACGGAATTGTGGAGGTTAAGGTTAACAGCTGCCCGTACTACCATCGACACAATCAATTCGGCTGAAAGTACAATTTCTGGTGACATTGGCAGTGCACCCATCAAATTGGCAGCAGAGGTTTGAAATTTTACAGTTTTTTATTGTGTCTGAATGGGAGTTAAATTGAGGACAGTTTTGTCTCGGTAGGCGATCTTGTCTCCCAAAAAACGATATCTCTTAAACGATCCTATACCCTATGTGGTGACATAATATCAATGGCATTACCTTAACAAACAGATTGTTAACTTGATGTCACTTTAGGAATCCATCACTACGGGGCGCTTTCAACCTGTCACACCAAGTTCAAAGGTTTCATAATCAATAGACCTTTTAAGTTCGAAAATGGATTAGATGGTCCGGGGGTATGAAGATGAACTTAAAAGGTCTATTCAGGATTAGAGATAGTAGCAGGGAAGCTTTCAAAGCTCTTCTTTCAAACGTTTAAATCCTTCGAATTAGCTTTTGAGTTATAAGATTTTGACAGAAGACCGCAGAGCCTACTTTCAGGATTTGTTTCTCTAAAATTTTGGGAATTCCTGGAATTCTTGAATTTAAGAATTCGAACTGAGGATTCACGGCGTAAGTTCCATTTCAAAACATAACGCAAATCGGGACATTTTGACGCGCAGTTTTTGACATTTGTTACAATGACGTCAGCGGTATTTTGCAGGGAGCCCACTCAAAATTCGGCCTCCTTTTTAAGGAATAAAGGAGGATATTTCGATAATTTAAGGAGCATTTCAGGAGTTTTAAAGAGATTTTGGATTAAATTTGATGAATTCGAAATTTTTTTGACTTTCCAAAGTCATGTTAAGGATATATGAAGTAGATTTTTTGGTGTTTCTCAAAGAATATTCTTTGGGAAATTTTTTCCGAATTTTTCACAAATATTTTATCGAAGATTTTTCCAAAAAATGTTTACTCTAGATAAGATACCCAACGTACCCCTATGTTCACGCAGTTAGATTTAAAAAAAGATTAGCCTAGTTTCTTACTTTTGTCTTTTTTTTGATTTTTATGATTTCATCTTCTTGCTACTTGTAATGCCTGCATTTAAAATCATCTGTGCCTTGGCCACTGATGATTTATTTAATTTACGTTCGCTAACTACAGCTGACGAAGTGTTATTACCATCATCAATTAACTTTTCGGCGACTTTTAACTTTAAAGTCTCCTCAGCTATTTCAGCTTCGATGCTTTGAATGTTGGCCTCTTTCTTATGCTTTTCGTTTTTGTCTGACTCGTTTTGTTTCGATTTTGCTAATAACTTATCGTAGAAATACAAAGCATTCTAACTCTATCCGAATAGCCGCAATCGTTTCTTCTAAGAGTTGCTCCTTGAAATTTCGGGAAGCATAAATTTATTTACGCTTAATCCTCGCTCAGGATCAGCCCTATAGGGATTGCAAACCGAACCCGTTTTGAAAAACCGCGGTTTTTCGGATCAGCAAAATCTAAAGCAAATTCTTAAACAAGTCTAATTGGTTCCACTACTTTTTAGCGTGCTCTTTTATTTATTGCATTCGCTTTTCGTAATTAACAAAATGAAAAGACTATTTTTTGGGCTTTTTTGCTTTCTTCTTTAAAAAAATGTAATTGGAAATCGTAATGCGGAAAATGGTCGCCTCTTATTACCCCTGTTACGCACAATGGATGCAACTCGGTGAAAAGTAAATGTTAAAGCATCTTCAAAATGTCTTCTCGGGCTTACTTTAAGAATATTTTTGATTTTCTTAAAATGATCTCCAAATACTCCACAATGACATGTGAATTGCCAGACCTTTACCAAATATACCGACCTGAAAGGAAAACGTCATCAACTCAGAGGCGACGTAACCTGTTCCTCTGAGTTGATCACGTTGTCCCCTTATAATCAGACCTATCAGGCTCCTTATTTTTACGTATTTTAGTTAGTTCTATTTCACAAAATTTTGAGTCTCAGCACGGAAACGGAAATTTGTTGTTAGAACGAACTAAGATAATTTATCTTATATTACTATTCACATTTTAAGTAAGCCTTTTCCTGTTTACGAAAGCTATTGGTAGGAATAGCATTTTTCTTTTACAGAGACTGATGGCTGGCGAAATTATCTGCAACTAGCTCAAAACGTTGCTGAAATGATACCAATACACAAAATAAATGCTTAAATTCTCCCAAAAACTAGAGATTTCTAACGCTTCATTGAAAACCCGAAAACCGCGGTTTTCTTGATAAAAACATAGCTAACGCCGACCCGTACGAAACACCTATTCGTGTCAAAAGCCTTTAAAATCACTTACATTATCCACTCTTTGCCTTGTTATCATATACAATTAAATTGCCGGAGGCAATATAGACAGCCCCGTACGAAGTCAAATTTCATAAATTCCTATTTAAACAGCTATATACCGCTATATTTACCTATATTTCACTGTAAATAAACATTTCACAGAGGAATATGCTATTATATAGCTCTATATGCCTGTATATAGCTCAATATAGCTGTATATAGGTATATATAGATGTATACCTTTCAAACAAAAAAAAATTCATGAAATTCGGTCAAAATTTACTCGAGATATTGTCAAAATACACCACGTTCACTGTACTTCCGAGTAGCCAGATAAGAGCTCACTCCAAGAGACCTAGCTCACGCTCCGGAGAACATAATTTCATAAAAAAAATTTTCCCTGATTGGTACGGTCAATACCTCTCTAATAAAGCTAAAACAGACGAAATATGTTCAAATGTGGCCGACCTACAAGCAAAAACTGCTTGCCGCCCTGTGCCTGTTCCACACCAAGGGGTCTAACTCACGAGTCGGTCATCCGATTTCCATAAACTTTTTTTTTGTCGATCGGTATTGTAAATACCTTTTATTTGACGTATCACTTACAAGTTTAACGTTTAAATGTCCGGAGATATCTTCGAAAAACCGTAAAGCACTTATTGGGCCACAGCTCGGGAGGGGTCGATCCAAAATCACTCATCTTCGAACTTAGCCTGTCTTTTGACATTACCAAACGGGAAAAAAAAGAATTTTCAAAATCGGATGCCTTTTACTCAAGTTATCGTGCAGACGGACAGACGGACAGACAGACGGACATTTTTTTTTCGCGGATTTGACATCTCTAGACAACCACAATAGGTTTCCCCTTACTCAGGGAGTCCAATTCGACGTGTTACAAACGTATGCGTAAACCTATAAGACCCCAGTACTTCGTACGGGTCTAAAAACCGCGGTTTGTTAACGCCCAAAATCGCCCGGTTAACCGGTTCGGTTTAAACCGGTTTGTAATCCCTAATTCCTATGATTGAGGAATAAATACGCATTGGCTAACTTAACCAGATGGCCAAACTTTTCTCAAACACGATACATGTGGTATCCCGTATTCCGAATAGTGAATGATGAAGGGAATTTGTCGATTCTAGAATATTCCACGAAATCATATTGAGGTTGGATATTCTTAGAATCATATACATAACGGACTCATTGCATAATGAGCCGTTTGTGTGTTATCGATATTTGTGAGAATTCATTTATGAATTTGTTCACACGAATAGATATATGAAAATGCAGATTAGATGCATTAACACTTTGACCCATGAGATAAGTCAAGTGTGTGAAAGGAAATGCTGTCTAGACACTATTAAAGTGGAAACATCTGCTATTTTCATATATGCGT
Source organism: Bradysia coprophila (assembly GCF_014529535.1). Taxonomy (NCBI): domain Eukaryota; kingdom Metazoa; phylum Arthropoda; class Insecta; order Diptera; family Sciaridae; genus Bradysia; species Bradysia coprophila. Next base: position 152,919 of record NW_023503496.1, on the reverse strand, counting down.
ATGACTATTTCATATCTATGAATGATCCATTTATTCCTTCGAAGGGTGTGGTTTGATAGCGAGACGAATCCATGATCTAAGCTTAGATGGTTTCAGTGAAATGATTTTTAAGTCAGTCTATTATAATATTTTGATTAGAACGGTTCAATCCTTCTCAAGTCAGTTAGTTATAGCATTTTGAAGAGAGTGGTTGGATCCTTCTTAATTTAGCCTCTTGTCGGTTTTCGGGTAGAGTAGTTAAATATAAAAATAATCAGAATAATGTTGGCTAACTCATTTTAAATGTGTAAAATTGTGTTGTAAAGAAATGATATAATTTTCAGTTATAAAAATAAATTATAGTTGGAATCAATTTACGGACTTTCGTGTATCGTATTATTCTGTGATCACAAGTGATCTAAGTGTGCCCCAGAACATCCTCTAGCCGGGACTGGGACATCACAGTGGCGCCCAACGTGGGGCTCGAACCCACGACCCTGAGATTAAGAGTCTCATGCTCTACCGACTGAGCTAGCCGGGCGAAAGTTAACAATTGATTGACAATAAATGATTTTAAGTTACCAGCAGCATCAACACAATCGATGAAAAGAACAATTGAAGCAATAGGGTTTTGCAAGTACCTTTTAGCACTATCGATCTCATTTGTTAATTATTTAGGTTTCATGAGCTTTTTTTGGTGAAGTAAGCGAGGAACGGTTTTGAATAAAGATATACAGTGAGAATTAAAATGTTAGAAGTTTTAACTAGATTGAAACTAAAAATAAGGAGTTTGAGGAGATTAAGGAGGTTTCAGGAGGATTTTTGAAAATCAAGGAGATTTAAGGAATCAAGGAGGAGTGGGCTCCCTGATTTTGTCCAACTGTCAATTGAAAATATTTAAATTTTTAGCGGACTTATGGCGTGAATACAATATACGCAGACATAAAACAGTTGAAGATAGTATTCTTCAGACTTCGCCTTTATCACAAACAAACCACTGAATTGTGCCGTAATTTTCAAACAAAATTCTAGCGAAGTTGGAATTTCGTATTGAAGTAAAGTTTCGGTTACCGATATCCGCCATATTAATATCAACTAAATTGCGTAGCTTACACAAGTTTGACGTTTCAAATCAATTGAAAAAATCCCGAAAACAAAAGAATTTTATGTCAAACTCGCGTTACCACGTCCACCTACAGAAATTCTTTGAGAGCGTTCCATTTGTAACTTAACGAAAGATTTAACAGAAAACTGTTCTCTTCATCATATGTCAGAATTTGAGAACCAAACTTGATTCTAGACAGTGTTAGAAACTATTTGAAACGAAATCAACGAAATTTTTCACGCTGGTTCACGCCCAGAAGAACATTTTAAAGACATCGCCCACCCAAAAAAGTTAATTTCGTAGTCTATGTGGTTGTTGTACCTAGAAAAGACCTACAGAAGTCACAAAAAAAAACTCACAAAATTTACGGGGCAGACTTATAAGTGGAAAAAACTAGTAGTGTTAAGGGGGCTCCCGATCGTTATTTTTTTCTACTTTCTCAATTTTCACTTCTCCACTCAAACAACAACAATTTCCTACTGATACAGGTACTAGGTCTGGGACCAGTCTTTCGTATTGTTCTAACATTAGAGAATATGGCAGCTAGACGAGATGCATCGCATATAAACGTTCTCTTACATGCAGACGATCAACATTATCGCTTGGAGCAACCGTATGCGATGGTCTGAACGATAACAAAAATAACTGACACTCTCACCGCAAAACATTTTCAAATTTTCAGTTACCATCCCTAGTGCCCGGTTCACCAATGAAAATCGATTTCAAAATAACAACACTGTTGGACCCAAACGATGGCCTACCTCCATCGGATCTAACGCCTGAAAATGCCATTATACGAGTTATGCTGATCAAATCCGGACATGTAAGAATGAAAATTTGTTTTGCGCCTTTAGTTATGCTTTCGAGTTGCGACAATATTTTCTTAGAACAATATTGCTGCATTCACTGGCGCAATTAAAAGTCTCAATCGTATGTGTATTTTCAGGCGAAACCACTTATTGCTGCTACAATTGCAATGCCCATGACTGAACCGTTGGAGAATGACATTTATTAATTTGGGAATCGTTATGCTTTAAATGAAATTACATTTTGTGTTGTTTGATTCAATAAAATTTGACTCGAAATTGCGAACGATTTTTGTTACACCGACTCAGTATGTGAAGTCCAGAAAAAGGTATCAATGTTGTTGTACTGTAGTTGGAAGAGGGAGAAAGCTAACTGTACAAACAGAATGAGACAACTTCGCATGTAGATGCTTCTTTTCAGAGGTTCTTGTGGATTTTTATACAGATCATAGAACTCGTGGAATATCTGGATTCATCTTCCACAAAGGTTCGGTTCAGATTCGGGTCGAATCTGCAATTTTAGTTCAACCCGAACCGAGCCCAAGTCCGACAAGAAACAGATTTAAAATTTTGAAAAATATTTGTTTTGTTCGGGGTTGAGGACAATGTCAAAATGAGCGAAACTTCTTTTGTCAAATGTTGCTCTGCAGCCTCGCTCAATCAATCTCTCCGTTAACGTATTTGTAAACTTAGTGGTGACGGGTCCTTGTTGTTCGTCCACTTTGATTGTAAACGGTAAAACGTTTCGTCATGAATTGTAAACGGTAACACGTTTCGTTCACCGGTTGAATGAAAGAAATTTTTTCAACAATCTGGTCTAATAAAAAAGCAATACAACATTTAGTTAATGTTTTGGTCAACTTTCGCATAGGGCAGGCAATAAACCTATTTACAATGCGACAGATAGTGGATGTCCACATCGTAGGTGACATCTTCCAGTCTACGCACATGTACCAGAAATCGATCACCTATTGTTCTTTCATAGGTAACCGTTTTTATGAACGAAATAACAAGTATCCGACTACTGGTTCATGCCCACCCTACACAACCTACATAATTTTGCTAATATTGCTCCGCACACGGATTTTCGAACTTTACACCCATCCCAATCTCTTCGCATCGTCAATTACGTCAGCCAATCGTTGCGTAAACAATTGTGTGGCTTTTTCGTCAAATACTGCAAATTCGGGTAATTGAGGCGACTCTTTCGTAATTTCATCTAAATTGACGATATTCTCGGGATCGGAAACCAAGACTTCTAAAAACGACGCGGCCACATGTACTCCGTATTTCCCTGATTCTTTCATTTGATTACGAAGATCGTCGAAACTGAACAACTGGTCCGGATCGCTACCCAACTGGCGAGTTAATTGACAGAATGCGCTGTGATATTCTGTCAGCAGTTCGTCGTACCGTTCACGAACTTGTTTATTGGTCGATGTCATGAGATAGCAACTGATATCTAACGCTGGGGAAGCATATCGACCATCCTGCCAGTCCAGTAACTTTATCTTTTGTGGCGTTGACTATGGATTGATTGATTTAAATTGAAAATTACGAGAGATCAGAAGTTATGATTCCGAGACTTACGGTTCCTTCATTTGAGTAAAGCATATTGTTATTCCAGCAATCGCCGTGATTTATGACACTGAACTTCGGAGAAGATCCTGGTGACATCAAACGACAAAGATCTTTTTTACAGTCAGCTCTAAGATTTTGAAGAAACTGGCGATGCTCATCGTTATCCATCAATGATATTGCTTTGCTGTTAACAACGTCCAACATATTGAAAAAGAATGTATTCCCATCCTCTGTTATTACATTGTCTTTAGGTTGACTGATTATTTCGTTAAACAGCTCCGGTTCTTGGTCACGAAGGGCGAATGATAGTGCATGCAATTTACCCACTGCTCTCATAAATAGACAAACGGTTTCGTATTCAATTGGTTTCGTTCTGTCCCACAGTCCGTAGCCAAAACTTTTCAAATTTTCCATAATTATTACATGCTGCTCAACATTGTTTACGGCCACATAACATTTCGGGTATTCCGTAAATCGATCGGCGACTGGTACATTTTTCTCACTTTGAAACCGTTCGAACACCGGCAACACATTGTTGTACACAAAAACTTCGTGCTCGAATATGCTGGACGTTTCAGTTGAATCGAAACGATCTTCGACTTGTGGTAACAGCTTACACATTAGATGCAGCCGAGCGTCGGACACTGAATCAACCAACGTAACTGCTAACATTGTAGCTGTGAAACCATCTCCGTGGTCAGAACCGGGTGCTTGTTCAATGGTATAAACAGCAAATCCTGCACTATCAGCGATTTTAGCCAATTCCACGGCTAAATAGCTCGGTATGGTCATTCTTTCCGGTCAAAATTTACTTAATTTTATTATATGAGGAGAAATAAAACGAGCGAAAATGTTTACACACAACGACCCAAGGACGCATAAATGAACTGAGCGAATTTCATTCATCGATTCTTTTTATATTATAACGTAGTGTTGATACGGTGCTGTATAATGTTGAATATTACACACTCTTTGAAGAAAATAGAAAACTCAATAGTTATTTGCATCACTTGGGGCATCGGATAATCTCACTCACGGGCCAATCTTTTTTCAATTTTGTATACTTTGGCACATAACGGAATTTATGTGCCAACTTAACTTTTAAAGACCTTGCTACATTTGGAATTTGTGTGTCAAAAATGTCATGTGCCAAAAATGGAATGCATGTGCAAATAACTAAAACGTTTGTGTCAAGTGGTAGAAAGTATTTTTCAGAGCATTTCGAGGGTCTGGGAATAGGAAAAATTCGAATTCGTGTGCCAAAAATGGGATCCGTGTGCCAACCTCTAAAATGTGTCTGCCAAGTGGTGGGAAGTGTTTTTCAGAGTATTTCGATGGTCTGGTTATATGAAAAATCCAAAATGTGCCAAAAATGGGAACCGTCTGCCAACCTCCAAAACGTAGTTCTTCCTTCCCACGATTTGTTGTATTCCAATTTCTCGTATTCAGAGACCCTTGACCTTGAAATATATACCGGAAAATACCTTTAGCACTTATAACGCACTTTTTACTGTTTGGCACACACATTCTACTTTTGGCACCGGGTGCCAATAGTCGCTTTATAATACTGTGGCTAATGGCATCGGGTGTCAATAGTCTATTTATTATAGTAAGGCTAATCGCACCCGGTGCCATTCTCTTCTTCTTCTTCTTTAGCCTGTTTGTATCCACTGCTGGATGTAGGCCTCCCCTAAATTTTTCCATGTTGTACGATCCATTGCCACTTGTTGCCAGTTCGTGTGTCCATATGTACCTTTGATGTATTTCTTTATTCCGTTTGTCCATCTCTCTGGTGGTCTTCCGACAGGTCTTGTTGTGGGGGGTCTCCAGTCCATGATGGCTTTGGTCCAACGGTCATCTGTCCTTCTTGCAATATGTCCTGCCCAACTCCACTTTAGAGACGCAATTCTTTCCATGACATCAACGACTTTTGTTTGTTGGCGAATCCATTGGTTTGTCATTTTGTCTCTGAGTGTAATTCCAAGCATACTTCGTTCCATGGCTCTTTGTGCCACTCTCAACTTATTTTCAGATGCTTTGGTTAATGTTAACGTTTCTGCTCCACATGTCAACACTGGAAGGACACACCTATCGAAAACTTTCCGTTTTAGACTATTATTCATTTTGCTTTTGAAAATCAGGCTGAGTTTCCCGAAAGCTGCCCATCCAAGACCAATTCTACGTTTGATTTCTGCAGTTTGGTTGTCTAGACCTAATTTCAGTTTGTGACCAAGGTATACATAGCTGTCGACTCTTTCAATAACTGTATCTCCAATTTTTATTTGTCTGTCGTCGTCAATGTTTGTCATGATTTTCGTTTTAGATAAGTTCATCTTGAGACCAACTTTGTTAGCCTCTTCATTTAACTCTTCTAACATGACTTGTGCTTGGTATAGATTTAGTGCGACTAGGACAATGTCATCTACGAAACGGAGATGACTAAGGAATTCTCCTTTTATGTCAATTCCCTTTTTGCTCCAGTCTAATTTCTTCAAAACACTCTCCAGGACTGATGTGAACAGTTTCGGTGAGATGGTGTCACCCTGTCTTACACCTCGACCTAGCCTGAATTTCGTCGTGTTCTCATGAAGTTTAATACATGACGTAGCATTTTCGTACACATATTGGAGCACCTTGGAGTACCTTGAGTCCACTCTACATTCGTCCAATGAGTCCCATATCGACCATGTTTCAACTGAATCAAAAGCTTTTTCGAAGTCAATGAATATCAAGACTATGCTAATCTTGTATTCGTTGCATTTTTCAATCAACGTTCTCATCACTTGTAAATGATCGTTCGTGCTGAAACCTGATCTAAATCCACCTTGTTCGACTGGTTGGTAGAAGTCGAACTTTTTCGTGTTCCTTTTTGTGATGATTTTCATGAATAGCTTGTACAGTGTTGATAAAAGACTTATGGCCCGGTAATTTTCTAGCTTTGTTATGTCCCCTTTTTTGTGCAGTAATGTGATCTCTGCATTTTCCCATGCTTCCGGGATTTTTTCCCATTGGAGGCACTGATTGAACAAAGCCGTTATTGCACTTAATAGGGAGTCTCCACCTAGTTTAATGGCTTCGATGGGAACACCATCTTCACCAGGTGACTTTTTGTTTTTCATTTCGTTGACTGCAGCCTTTACTTCTTCAACAAGTACGTCAGGCAGATCTTCTGATCCTACGTTCCTAACGACTGGTCTGTCTTCTTCTGTCGTAGAATTCGGGTCGATCCGATTGAATCGTTCCTGTTTTGTCTCGTAATTTGAAGATTTCTTTCTTCACATTCATCAGTTTGGATCGTAAGACTTTCATGTTGCAATTCGCTTGAATCGTATTTTGAGCCAGTTGGACGTTATATTTCCTTAGATCTGATCTCATTGCCTTGTTGATAGTTTTTGTTAAGTTTCGGTATTCTACTGAATCTCTCTTTCCGTTTTTTATCAACTCTACTCGGCTAGCTATTAAATCCAGCGTTTCTTTACTCAGTTTCGATTCATTTAAATGAATAGATTTGCATTTGATCTCCATATAACCCTTGATTGATTCGACGATTTTGTTGTTCAATTCGTCTAATGTCTCGTATTGGTTGTCTATGTCGACCAATTCAGCACTCATCTGTGTTGCAAACTCTTCACTTTGTTCGTACAGTCGTTGAACGTCAATCCCTTCGCGTTTTTTCACTAGTTTTGATCTTTGGAATCGGGTATTTAACGTGACTCTTGCACGAACCATCCGGTGATCACTACCAGTTGTAAATTTGTTCAGGACCGCGACGTTCTTAACGGTTGATTTGCGATTTGTTATGATGTAGTCAATTTCATTTTTCGTTACACCATCTGGACTGGCCCAAGTCCACTTCCGTTGACTTTTTCCAGTGAAAAATGAATTCATTGCGAATAATTCGTGCTGTAGTAGGAAATTGAGTAATGTGTCTCCACGTTCGTTTCTTTGGTCGTAACTAAACTTTCCAATAGAAATTTCAGACTCTTCTTCTCGTTTCCCCAGCTTCGCATTGAAATCACCGACTAGGTATTGGAAGTATGACCGATTTTCGTCCATGGCTTTTTCAATGTCTTCGTAAAACATCTCCACTTCTTGGTCTCGGTGCCATTAGCCACATCATTATAAAGAGACTATTGGCACCCGGTGCCATTAGCCACAGTATTATAAAGCGACTATTGTGCCAAATTCGCCCCAAAAAGGTAAAATTGGCACTGTGCCAGATTCACCTTAGGGGTGAATTTGGCACGCAAACATTTTGTGTGGTGTGCCAAATTAGCCCACGCCCACTTGGCTTGAAACCACGAAATTACAGTATGCGTGTGAATTCGTATACCGAGAGTATAATTTTTGCATAAGTATGTATGTTTCGTCGAGACGGAGGCGACTGTAATTTCCTAGTTTGAAAACTGTGATGCACAAAAATTTACACTCGCCACACCATGAAATAGACAAATAGTAGGGCTCACTAGATGTATAAGAGGGATTCTTTTGAAAAACAGCCTACCGAAATCGGGTGTGTTTTCTAGTGGAACTTTTTATAGGTACCTAGAAAGGACTTCGACCCTAGAAGCCAAAACCACTCTCAAAAAAATTCTTCGAAGCTTTTATGACTTGTTAAAGGTGATGGAAAGCCGAAAATTCTTACCAAAATTTCTCCAGATACACGAGCCGTACAGGGTCGTGTGGGGTGTCATTAGAAAGGTAATCACATGTACTATTGAGCCGAATAGAGACTCATTGGTTTTAAAATTAATCCACACTGAAATATGTGCAGTTGAAGTTTTCAACAGAAAACTTGCACTTTTCTTACCAATATTTCTCTAGTTACACGAGCCGTACATGGTGGTGTGGGGTATCATTTGAAAGGTAATTTTATGTGCTTTTGGGCTAAATAAGGTCTTATGGGGCTTGGATGCATATGCGATGAAATATGGGCACTTAAACATTTCAACTTCTCTTATTTCATCGTAGATGCTTTCAAACCCCCATAAGACCCTATTTGGCCCAAAAGCACATAAAATTACCAGCTTAGCGATACAAGCAGAGCCGAATTAACCCATGGGCAAAGTGGGCCCGGCCCAGTGCGCTGGGAAAATAGGGGCGCTTTGAAATTAAATTTTCTCGACAATTTCACGTTCAACATAAGTCATGCACAAATCAACGTCGATTTAAAAAAAATCGCGCTCGCTTCGCTTGCGTCTGTACATTACATTCTTGGGGTAAATGTGAGCTACAAGAAATGCATATATACATCTAACTTGATATTTTTGAATAATACACGCACATCGACTAACCCAAGGCTGTTCGTATTTGGTTATTTAAAGCGTTTTTTTGATGGTCCTGCTTTAGAAAAGTTGAACTTTGAGGCTTCTGGCTGAAGACACTATAAATAATTTTCAATAACCATTCCATTGCTTCATTTTCGTCAGCCGCCGGTGATAGTCGGATGATGAAAATCTTTTAGCTCATGAGGAATTTTCGAAAATTTTGAAAATTCCTCATGAGCTGAAACCTGCTCATGATCGCCGGACAACGGGAGTTTGGAACAAATAAAGCAGCTGGAAAAGCTGCCGAACAAATCCGTTTCCGCCCATTGGCATATATTTTCATGGCATATATTCGCGATTTTTTTTGTCGAAATCCAAGGCCAACTACCGAAATTTCAAGATCTAACACTTTCAGAGTGAAGACAAAGGATCATTCTAGAGTGCCCTAAACTTCAATACTTTTGGGATCCCGAGTCCTAGATCCTTGAAATTGCTTCAACGCAAGTCGTTTTTTCCGAATCATGACCTTACCCAACGCACTGCTCCTAGCATGAACATACAGTGAAGGACATCTCAAATGTCTCACTGTCATTTTTTTCAGAGAATGTCATTGTGAATTTGCAATGACACAATAAAATTCTCAGAAAAATTTGGCAGTGAGACATTTGAGATGTCGTTCACTGTAAGAAATATTTGGAGGCTGATGAAGTCACAGTAGGCACTGCGTTTCTTTCGTGAAGATAGGTGACTTGTTTTAGTTGTGTGAGTTCAAACACACAATACAATCAGTCTTAAGCGGTAACTCTCATCACAAAAACCTCCAAATTCGACGTTTGTCAAAGTAGTGTTCATGCTAGGAGCAGTGCGTTGCCTTACCAAGTAGAGTAAATCTCGCAATATAATGAAACTGTAACAGTATCACAAATATTGTGTCAAAAATTCACGTTTTTTTCTTGGTTTTTCCTCACAACGCGTTCATGTTCTAACGATCTTCCAAGGGAAGTGAAAAGTGAGAATAATGAGAGGACATTCGAGTGTAAATTGAAAGAACACCTGAATGAAACTATAGAATTGTGATGTAAATTTGAATTGTAGTGTTCATTTTTCAATGTCTGTGATTATGGAACTTTGTATTTGAAAATAGCTATTTGCTAAATAAATTAGTTTCGGATTCATTCTACAAACTTCAAACTTAAAATCCCGAAAAATACGAGCAAAACCTTTTTATAACTTTACTTGATTTTTGTTTGTGGGAAAGTTTTGCTAATTAATCACGAAAACTCTGGTTATATCATGTATCTCTCATTCATATATGGTTATATGTTATCATAAGCTTGCCACCTCGCCTCGCTCGCCGTTTCTAACTACACATTACTTAGAAAATAATATTCTTGAGGAAATGTTGAAAACATTTTATTTGATTTGGTTGACAATGTGGGAAACAATTTCTTTAATAAATTTTTCATGCGGCGCTGCAAGGCTCATTGCCCAGGGCGCTGTAAATGCTAATCCGGCCCTGGATACAAGTAATCTATTGCCGTCTGAGACGTCTATAGGAGTTGTAGCGTATGACAAAGTTCGCCGAGGGCAGAAAATTCTAAGATTTTAGCAGATTTCGAGTTCTCAATATTTAAAAAAAAAAACCGAAAACCCAACAATATTAGTGCTAGAATTCATGAAAAAAAAAAATTTGACAGAAAAAATTCGCCATGAATTCGATGAAAACAGAAACTAGCTACAAATACGGAAACTGGATGCGGAATGGTAATACAGAAGAAGAAAAAAAGTTTTTGAACAAATTTAAAAGAAAATAGTCAATTTTAACCACAAATTTAAAACTTCTTTTCTAAAGATGAGTACAGAGTTCGTGAAAAATGCATGCAAAATCGACCTCTGCAAAATGCTTGCAAAATATGACACAAAATGTATGAGCCAGCTGTCAAATGTTTTGCAAGCACAGTGTAAACATCAGGTTTCCACCGAGTTTGCAAACTATTTGACAGCTGGCTCATACATTTTGTGTCATATTTTGCAAGCATTTTGCAGAGGTCGATTTTGCATACATTTTTCACGAACTCTGTACTAGCCTTAACGAAAGTCGGAAAAACTACGAGAAAAACGGAAAATTCCGAAAATTTTTGTGCACTTTATCATCTATGTAACTTCGAGGGGCGCTTCACAGAAATTCTTCAACTCTGCATAGAAAACTTCCATCGGATGTAGATGGCGCTGGTGGTCATTTTTTCAAAGTCTCCTAATCGTTTTGGAATCCCCAAATGCATATTTATCAATGGTAAAAAATTCACGCTTTTATACAAAAATGCACGAAAATACATCTAGTGAGCCCTACAATAAACCATTGTGACTAAAAGTTATTTCAAGCTCACCGTGATGCGGTGCTATATATGTATACGAGTTAAATGCTGACCTACACATGTAGAGAAAAATTTGTTTTTTGTTTTCTCCTTAAGTTATGCTTTCGAGTCGTGGCTATAATCTCTAACATCAATCACTGCATTTACACGCAATTCAAAGTCTCCAGTCAACTTTTCAGGCGAAACCACTGAATAGCTTTCCTAAATCCTACCATTCCTAAATCGTAATAGAACTCTGTTTCTTCTTTCTTGTATAGCATAATAGCTCCCTTGGCTCTCAATGACTTTATTTCCAAGTTCAATTTAATCACATCATCCACAAAGACATTTTTATTCACTCAAAGGCAACATAGTGTTTAAAGAGAGCTCGAGACTTATTCTATTTGCTGGATAACATTTTTTTCAACACCACGAAACTGAACTCACACAAACAAGCTACAATGGCAATGAAAAGTCCTGTTAATAAGACAAAAAACGCTCCCCTCATATCCCATAGCGTTAACGATTTCGGTTCGTTGTTACCTCTGGGATGTGTCTCAAACAGCGTGTCGATCAATTCATCTTTTCTGTACAGTTCTTCATACCAATGTTTGATAATACCACACTCCTGGTATCTACAGAATGAACTTTGTCAATGTTAGGCTTCCAAGCGAAAGAGCGTTTTACCTCTTGATGTGACTGTTAAACAGCACCGTATACGGAGAGTGTTTACGCAACGAAAATACCGAGAAGTGGCTGTAGAAGCAAACCTTCATAAATCGAAATAAATTCCAAATGCCGGCTCCACTGGGATGAGTGATGCGCTCAAGATCGACGGGATATTTATTCGAACGAATTGTCATGAAGACGCCATAATGACCGGTACGGAGACTTTTCACCAGTTGCTCATCGTTGTATTCGGTTAGCTTACTCATGTAAATGTGTTGGAAAGCTGGTCTTGTCGACTCGTTTAACGCGGTGGTTACTACTTTGTACGGAAGTCTCGTTATCCAGGAGATTCCTTTCGATTGAATAGCGAAAAATATTTCAATTTTGACGAGCAATCGGATAGTAAATCCAACAAATTCGAGTCGGGATAGAGACAATCCCAGAGAACGGACACCTACAGACTCAAACATTGAAACAAATTACCTTGCTCAGCAAAGTCCTCAAAAGTATCAATCGGTTTTGTATAGCCAGGTTTTGTTAAACGCGAAGTGTACATCGTGGTGTAGCCAGCTCCAACCAATAGGTTGAGTAGATGCCAACTTCAAATGAATTGTACTTCAGCTCTGCGCCCTTAAAAATCTCACACTTCACTTTACCTGATCAGAAGAACCTGAACCGAGATCTGATTGGGGAAATTTGTAATTCCATGAGATGTGGCCGCATTTGTTGCGTCCAGAAAAGATCGACCAAGCGTCGACGATGCAATTTTGGTGTTCCTAATTTCCTCCTCGATTTTCGATATAGTTGTCAACAGAGTTGCAGTGCAAATGAAACAGAAAATGTACAAGCCCCACACGGGTGTGCTCAGTGTCAAGTAAATCAGAGATGCTGGATCAAGTCTCTGGGGTTTCGGCGCTATCCAGGTGCTGCACATGTCGTCGAAATAAGATGTTAAATCTTTGGTGGAACGGTTTGAAGATTGCCAGACTCCACATGCAACCACATCACTTTGTCCTTCAGCTAATTCTTTAAACATTGATGAATATACGGTGGATGATATTATAGATTCGTTCTGGAACAGAAATCGCAATTTCCAGTTCTTCAGCACGTGAGTTAGAAACCGGTATTCCAGGCCGTCGATTCTGTTGAACATGGACCAATTTATTGTATTAAAACTTTATTATTGTCACGTAAAGGGACTGCAAAGAAGTTGAAATGTTGAAGAGAACCTCGTTAATGGGGATGACCTTGAACAATTGTGTCAAGGTTGGCATAAAATCCGTCAAGAAATTCATGAAATCTCGTTGATTAATAGGGTGTTCAAGGAGAGCGATTTCTGACTGGTTTACTAATTAACTCTCATTCATAAATTACCGACAACTGATCCAGAGATCAGTTAAATTTTACTGTTAACGATCTCCCTTAACATGAATGAAAACAAATCGAAATTCAAAGAATTTTGTTTGCGAATATTCTATCATTTCTGGCCTTCGATTCCAGTTAGGTTGAACTGAGCCGAAATCTCTCTCCGATATCACTGTGTATAGTACTACGATTAGAGCGAGAAAACCGAGGATCAGTAAATTTTAAATTGCCTTGCGGGACTTGTCAACGAATTTGACAAACTTTCATTACTTCAGGTTTGGTAAGCTCTGCTCAAGTTGTCACGAATATTACTTGAATTTCCAGAACTTACGCACGCAGGTTCATTACGGTTGAGCCTGAAATCTTTCATGTTCAAGTCGATCCATGTATGGTTAAGTTTTGAACCTCATCGGAACAAATTACAATGTCTGGCACATACGTACCGTCCTCCAGTTTCGTTTACGCGAAAAATGTGTGGAGGGCAGCTAAAAACGCTAACATTGAATCCTCTCTGATGAACGTTAGTGTCGAGCAAAGGATGACCAATGTCGGTCTGATTCGGACGACTGTCTATTGTCAAATTGTTCATTATATCGTGTACCGATACCACTTGCTGGTCATTGCCATCCAAATGAAAACGATATCCGAAAAGTGCATTCCGGTGCAAGTATTCTGCTACATTTCCACTTTGATAATTGGTGTCGTTAGCATTGAACGATAAAACGTAGAGGCGTGAGAATGGGAAAAATATTCGCTGCGCCTCATTAAACGGCTGGTTGACGATGTCATCGAACCATTGTTGAGGGTTTTCCACGACTAGCAGATAGGATTCGCAGTTCGTTTTTGTTCGATTCAAAATGTTTTGGTTTTTCATGGAAATCGACGATTTCTGGTAGATCGTTACACCATCCTCAGTGAGCGAATCGATTAGCTGTTTGTAACAAATCGATGATGACCGATCATTTGCAATCAAATGAAGGCACACACCAAATGGGAAATTGATCCACGGTTTGAGATTCGGTGTTTTGCAATTGGAAATCGACAAATAGCCTGCATAGAATCCATATGAGGAACCAATTTCATGGAATAGTAAAATCAATAAGCCAGAGAATCCAACAAATTTACTACGGTTCATTGTGAGGCTTTTTCCATGTCGACTAGTATATAGTAGACAATAAAATGAAGTATCAATCAATCAATCAGCGCCGTTTATTCACTCAATCAAGGGAATAAAAGTTTTCAACTCGGTTTGTTTGTTTGTTAAAAAGTTTGAAGTTGATGAACGGAAATTTCATGTTATTAAGTCGAATTGCTGTGATTCGATCTTAGTTTGAAAGAAAGTGTGTATCGATGAGTACAACGAAATTGTTGGGGAAACCAACGGATTAGATAAAAGTATCGTACTGCTAGAACTGCTAGTTATTTGTACCTGATCGCATGCTAAATTTTGTGTGCTAAGTAACAACCATCAAAGTATATAAACACTGAAGGTAATGCAAATCCGCAGTTACACACGGATCCAAACTTTCAGGTGAATTTTAGCTCCGTCATGTTACACACGTATTGAATTCGTTTGCGTCAAGTTGCATCTAGTGGTGAATCTGGAACGATTTAGCGGCGTTATGTTGCACATATATAAAATTCGTTTGCGTCAAGTTGTATTTAGTGGTGAATTGGAAGTATTTAGGGCCGTCATGTTGCACAAGTCTAAGTTAGACAACATACGAAAATGAATTCACCTGAAAGTTTGGATCCGTAATTTCTCTGATCCGTTGAGGGTCTGCATTACCTTCAGTGTTTATATACTTTGACAACCATAACCTCAACGCTCTGTAAACATTTCGTCAATAATATTTTTTTGGTTATGTCTCCATCGATGACGTTTTGACAGCTGAAATGACCTTGGAAAAAACCTATTGTTTCGCAACATCGTCGTTTGTTTATTGATCTTTTAGTAGTGAGCGTGAGCGCAATTGTGGAGGCTATAGAGTGTTATGATGAAAGAGAAAGCAACATTTTGACAGGTAACCACAAGGCAAGATATAATTAACTAGTCTTAGGTTCTCTCGCTCTGATCATAACAGTCTATCCTTTTATTTTTGTCAGCGAATCGACAAGAATGCGAAATTTTTGTTGTCGAAATGGTTTGTGATTATAGCGTAGGACATAATAGGGAACGTCAGATTTTCTGAACAGAAAATCCTAACAAAAACACAAACGAAAACAAACGGAAAACGAAAGATTCACTGAAAAATAAATAAAATTTTACTGCAAAGACTTCAATTAAATAAAAAGCTATTGTGCATAGGGTTCCCATTCGTCCTCTTTTTAGAGGACATGTCTTTTTTTTAGGGTCTTCTTCTTTCTTAAGTAAATTTGACGCAGTTCATACCCACAGAGTGAAAATTTTCGCTGCGCGGCATTAGCTACATGCAAGTAATTTTGTATCTCAGCAATTTTCGCTCGCTCCGCTCGTCTTCTTTATCACCTTTTTAAATCTTTTCAAAATATTCTTTTATCACGGTGGGGCTGAAGGAACTTTAAATAAACATGTCGACTTCCATCTTGGTTCTTTTCATAGCTGTGTTAGGGGGACTGGTACTATCCAACGGCACATGTTGCGGGCGCAACCGCTGAGCCGTTTCTGAGAACTAGGAATATCGTCGCCTGGCTACGCGGAAGTTGCTGGACCAGTGTTTGAAACTGGAATCGGTAGAGGGACAAATTCTAAGAACAACCATGTAAAAATTATTGCTCTCGGTCATTTGGTCGCAGAGCCATAGAAGCTGAAAGTCGAAAATTCCACCTCTTCAAGGGGTGATGCCTCCTCGACGAAGTTCTCGATCCAGCACTTTAATAGCGTTTCTAGACAAAGTTAATGTGCTCTTTCGAATGGCAATAAATTTTTTTTTAAGTGGTCTCTTTTGGTACATTTTCAGAAAAGTCACTTTTTTGCAACCCTCGGTGAACTTTGGCTACTCCCATACCTTGCCTGTTGGAATATTTCAACACGACATACCAGTAACAGTTAGCCTGAAGTCTAAGCTTTCCAATGATACCAAATATGCCATGTATGATTCTCAGCAAGAACTGTTTATGATAAAGATTTTGCAACGCTTCAACGCTTCATTGTATTAAAATTCGATGGATGTTATAGCTGACAGTTCCGTGATTGTACAACGGATTTTGAATTCAAAACCTTTTGGTGTCACAGTGCCGACAATTGCGGCTCCCTGGATTTTTGTTAAGGAGTCAGGGAACACCTCAAAAAACATTTAAAAATAAAAGATAAAGTTCTAGATTTTTAGATTTTTTTTTGCAGGTCTCCTTGACAACAATCGAGGAAGCCGAAATTCAGCGAGCCGCAATTATCTTCAGTGTGTTTTAATTACACAATAACTGTACAAAGTGCATGTACACTCATTATAATCCATCGTTAAAAATTCACTTTTCGACCTCTTTTTTTACATCCAAACGTCCTCTTTTTCAATATTGAAAAATGGTAACCCTAGTGCTGGTAAACAAATTGTTTTCTTAATCAGGCCAATATTTTCCGAGCGATAAGACTTTGATACAATCAATATAAAAATCACATTTTCAAAAGTTTATCGCTCGGCATATATTGGTGATTGGTCCAATTGCCTGTCCGATTGAGTCAGAACTTAATTATTTTTCAGTGAATCTGTCAAATTTTCGTTTTTGTTTGTGTTTTTGTTCGGATTTTCGGTTCAGAAAATCTGACGTTCCCTAATAGCCCTGACCTTTGTTCTAGTCACATACGACAATTTTCATTGTCTGTTGTCTTCATATGAAAGAATATTAACGTAGTGTTTCATTAATGATGCTTATACCGTGCTATTAATAGGACATTAGTAGCACCATACCTTTCGTTTGGCACTCATTTTCTTTCTGGTAATGTATAATATGCAAAAACGACAATCTGTCTCGATGCAAATGGTCAAACATTTCGATTGAATGAAAATTCTCTCGGTTAATTAAGATTTTTTTTTTTTAATTTATTTATCAACAAAAATAATCTACAATGAGACGATACGAAATCTTCAAGCATTAATAACCAGCGTTGCCTTCGACACTAATCTCATATCATAAATACAAAATTATCAACAAAAATTTGCAATTTAAAAATCTTAAATATTAAAACAAACACACGCACACACCCACAAAATGCACAGACACACAGCCGTCGACAATTTTAACGTCGTTTCGTGCCATAATTAGCCGATAATGTAATTATGCTCATCAAGATATCAAAAGATTGTCTGTTTGAATACGTAAAGATCGACAAAGTACCACATGCACCATCAACAACAGCTAAACAGTGAATATATATAATACGAAAACAAACGAAAATGATTATCAAATCGACAAACAAACAGACAATCATTTTTCTGTGATGCCATAAATGCCCATAATTATGCTTTAAATTGTTTAAACTTTAAACAGAAAAATTATTTTTGTTTGAATTTGAAATTGATCAGAAATCCTTGACGTAGTCCATTGGGCTTGACCGTTTATATTACGTACGTTTTTATGAGTGATTCTTCAAAAAAAAAATGTTTAAAACG
The DNA here is from genome assembly GCF_014529535.1 of Bradysia coprophila. NCBI lineage: Eukaryota > Metazoa > Arthropoda > Insecta > Diptera > Sciaridae > Bradysia > Bradysia coprophila. Next base: position 135,207 of record NW_023503496.1, on the reverse strand, counting down.
CATACGATCGAGTGAGATAATGTCTTCGAAGACATAGATTTTATCTATCCACAATAATCTCGTCAATCTGATGAGGAAGTCATTACGGAACGGTTCAAACCAAAAAATTATTTCCTTCCCAATGACCGCGGCGTCATAATCGAGATTATAACTCAAACACGATCGTTCATTAGCTTCTTGTTTTTTTTTGTATTTTTATGATTCGAATCACACTTCAATCAGAATGACCATCACTGCAATATTCGGTAATTTGATCCGAGATACAGTCGAAAACATCGAAAGCCACATCGCACGTCTGTCCCTTTTCTAATAATTCGATTTTTTTTTGAATTAGAGAGCGATAAAACGATTTGAACATTACAAATTGTCACCTGGTGTTGAGCGTCTGTTTACATGATATTTAGCTGATGACCCTTTCAGGCAGTAATCAACGGCTCGCAAAGTAGCCATGAAATATCCGTGGTCGTTGACACCTTCAGAGTAAAAGTTTACTAGCCCATCAAGTGTTGGCCAGCCGAGCTTGTCAACAGCATGGTTCTTCTTGTAGATACACTGCATTATGCACTGGAAGGAATTGTTCGATCGGGTCGGGTCTCGGATTTGCTAATCAATAATACTTACACCAGCGATTCGTTTATCATGGTACGTGGCAGTGGACGAATGAATACGATCATGTTCGTTTGCATGTCGCTTTTTTCGAAATTCATTAAAATCAATGTAGTGATCCTGCTCGATCGGGCTATCAGACATTGACGTGGTATGCTTGACATGTTCCTCCGGCATATGTACAGCATTTCTTGTGCTGTCTTGATGGGTAGAGAGTGAAAAAGGTTGTGGATTCTTCAGTCGGAGTACATCATGCGAATGGTGTGGTTTCGGTAAAAGCTCATGTGGACGATGCGCTAAGGCTTCATAACTGAGAAGGGTTGGAAAATGCTCACTTTTAGAAGAATCATGGATTGGAATTTGGTGATCTTGAACTTTCGGGAGGTGATCGTGAATTTGTGGGCTGTGATTATTCATTTGTAGATTGTGATCATTTAGTTGTGAGTGGTATTCGTGGGTTTGTTGTTGGTGGTGATTGTGGATTGGTGGATTTTGGTCGTGGATTTGTGGGAGGTGATCGTGGATTTTTGGGTGGTGGTCGTGAGCTTGTGTATCGTGAATCTGTGGGTTATGATCATTGATTTGTGGATTGTGATCGTGAATTTGTGGTTTGTGATCATCGATTTGTGAGTGGTATTCGTAAATTTGTTGTGGGTGGTGATTGTGAATTGGTGGATTGTGGTTGTGGATTTGTGAGCTGTGATCATGGATTTGTGTATTCTGATCGTGGTTTTGCGGGTGATCGTGGTTTTGCAGGTGATCGTGGTTTTGCAGGTGATCGTGGTTTTGCAGGTGATCGTGGTTTTGCGGGTGATCGTGGATTTGCGGATGGTGATTGTGGATTTTGGTATGATCATCATGAACGTTTGAATGATGATCATAAATAGATCCATGACCGAGATTATGTGATGAATGATCAGAAACGAGTGAGTGGTGATCGTGAATATGCGGATGATCCTCGATCGTATGAGGTTTACGACCGTAAATTGTAGAATGATCGATTATTGGCAGATGATCTTCATGTGCACTAGAAAACTGAAAGTGGCCATCGTCATCGAATATGGAATCGTCCCATTCGTTTGAATAGAAGGTATCTTAACCGAGACAAATGCAAGAACAAAGTAAGTAGGTCTGATTGCGTTATGGTATTGTATCGAGTCACCTGTAATGATTTTCAATTTAACGTCCTCCTGACACTCCTTAATTGCTGCGTCGACTTTCTTCCAAGTATCGGGTGTTTTTGCACATTTTGGCGTCTAGATCACGTACCGGTCAAACGATTATAGTTATTTGTTTACAGAGTGGAGAAAATAGGAAATTCCAACAAGAGCGATGCTCGAGTCGGAATTTCCTGTTTTCTCCCATACAGAGTGTTTTTCGTGCGTGCATGTTGTGTTTGTCGTTTTTCTCCACGAACATTGATTCGCCATACTATTTTCGATAACATAAACAAAGTGACAGTTCGAATGAGAAAAGTTCTAATTTCTTCCCACGGCACAGAAAGTGCAGCACTTTTTTCACTAGAAATGTCATTCAACTAGTTTTCAAGACAGTACTATTTTCTCATGGCCTACTGAGGGGAGAAAATAATAGAAAACACAATGCTCGCACGGAAAAATATTTCAAAATATTTGAAAAATTTTACTTTCGTTTCCTGACTGCTACTAGTTCGTAGCATGCACACACCAAATAACCAAAATGTTACGAATGAAAATTTGATCATTTCTTCGGTCGATTAGAAAATATTTTCACTTTTTGATTAAACCAAAGACGACAAAGCGGCTCGATAATGTTAGCAATCAGACACACCGAATGAACTTGATAATCGGATCGGATATAAATTCAATGTTTCTTTCTCATCATCTATGTATGTTGCCAAGAGTGGTATAAGATGATCGAAAATTTTACGTATATATGGAAAGAGACATGAAGAAGCTCGTCTAACACGAATTGATTATCACTTTTCTGCTCATTTAATTGAATGCAACGAGAAGAGACATTGATCGGGTTTTTCTTTTTCTCCGTATGGATGCAACAAGAAATTATCTTTGACTGTTTTTGGATAGTAAAATTACTTTCTACTGTTTCGATGATTGTTTAAGTCATAAATTCAAGTCAATTATTTTGCAATAAAACAACAACGATTCCAAAATGTTGACCATGTTGATGGTGTAACAATTGACGAGAGATGATAAGAAGAAGCGTATTGAAAGTGAGTTTCTCGTTTGTAGCGAGGGGGAAACAACAACAAAGAAATGCTGTAAATCACAAGACTAATTTTAGGCGAGCAATTTTGCGTTGATGGATAAATTCATCACAGGCTAAATAACTTAAAACATGGTTCAATTGAAGCTCGCAATTTTTCTGTACTAATCCTAAGTCTGAATTCACACAGTCATCCGTTGTCATTCGTTTTTATCTCCATGTTCATTAGGGTGTGTCGATTTCAATTATTTTTTTTAGTCATTCCGGGTTCCGCCCTACCGCGATTCACCCTCGCACTAGCAATAATAATCAGCAAAAAATTTTTTTTCTAAGTCAATATAAGCTTGCACCGTCACTTTTTCAAAAATTTTCGAGCTACACGAGATAGCTGGATTATGGGTCCGAACCAAAAAAAATCTACAGATGCTTTTGCAAAGTTTTCACTCTGTACGGCATCTAGAGGGTCTACTAGAACATACAAAAATTAAAAAAAGTTAAAAAAATGTTTTACCGTCATTTTGGTCAAGTTTCACCGAGGTGGAATTTTCAAGAATTTTGTAAGTGGAAAAGTCATTTCACCTGGGTGAATTTTTTTCAAGCTATTGTTGTGATAGCTCATTTTGTAGGTATTTCAATAGCGCATCCAGCAAACGTACAGTTTCGATAGGTAAATTTAAATATTTTTTGGTTTCACTTTTGGAAGGACCAAAAATGGGGCATTTCTTTGGGTATTTTCGAAAACATAACAAATTGGCTTCTCTTAAAAAACGAAATCTTACTATTTTCAGCTTTTAAATGTGTTATTCATAAATAATATTTGAATTTCTGTCAAAATTTTTCATTTACTTGCTGTATTTAAAATGTTAATTGTCTCCATACTCGAAGAAATGCCCAATTTTTGGGCCTTCCAACAGCGAAACCAAAAAATATTTAAATTTACGTATCGAAACTGTATGTTTGCTGGATGCGCTATTGAAATACCTACAAAATGAGCTATCACAACAATAGCTTGAAAAAAATTCACCCAGGTGAGATGACTTTTCCACTTACAAAATTCTTGAAAATTCCACCTCGGTGAAACTTGACCAAAATGACGGTAAAACATTTTTTTAACTTTTTTTAATTTTTGTATGTTCTAGTAGACCCTCTAGATGCCGTACAGAGTGAAAACTTTGCAAAAGCATCTGTAGATTTTTTTTGGTTCGGACCCATAATCCAGCTATCTCGTGTAGCTCGAAAATTTTTGAAAAAGTGACGGTGCAAGCTTATATTGACTTAGAAAAAAAAAATTTTGCTGATTATTATTGCTAGTGCGAGGGTGAATCGCGGTAGGGCGGAACCCGGAATGACTAAAAAAAATAATTGAAATCGACACACCCTAATGTTCATGACAGTTGGCAGTTCATACAATAGAGCACATCGGAATGTAAACGGATGACTGTGGGGCCACCTTAAATCACAATTACAATCACAATGGAACCATTCGATGAAAAGTTGAATTTTTGGTACTCGGCTCCGCCTCGTTAGGACAGCTTACGAAATGTACCGAAACAAGCGACATTTTCTGCGCTGAAAACTGAAATGAGACGAAACCACAACAAAAAAAACAAAGAAATCACTCGATACCCAATTTCAACAACGAACTTGATCGCGTCCGAAAAAATATGAAAATCAATTTTCGGATGGCGAATTTTATGAAATTGAACTATTCGATGGTAGTCTGCGTGTCGAAATCCGTCGAATTTCAGTCTTTACGCTGAAAAATGATTTTTTGGCTCTGTTGCACATGCGTTTTTGCAATACTCTCTCTAGCAATCAAACTCTCATCTCTCTGTGTCAAATTCCCAAGTTATTTCTTTGTAGTCTACAAACACTATACGCTGGCTGTAATCAACATGTAAATTCCAAAGGCTACTTGATTCTTTCACCACCTTCTTAATAAAAGTAGTTTGGTTGCTAGAGAGGGTGTTGGTTTTTGATATAAAAGGTATCTGTTGACACTATCCTCAACTTAATTTGTCCTTTCTACTTCTGAAAAGAATGTCATTGTTAGTTCACTGTTAGTTCTACTTTTCTACGTAATCGCTTTCGTTTCATATTATTTTCTGTTCAAACGTAACTGAAACTGACAGTTCAGTTTATGGTGCAAAATGTAATAGTTTTCCTAAATTCCTTTTATTTTCTTAGCAGTCTACTTGTCATAACTACACTATTTTCGGTACATGAAGGTGATGAGGATGTTTATAATACAATTGAATGAAATTAGTGTGCTTTGCTAAACAATAAACGTGTGTTCTAAGCTATATACTATTTCCGTCTTAATTATTAATCTACGTTTTTTGTGCCACATCAATTTTATATTTTTCCAACGTGCCATCGGTCGACGGGGCTTTTTTTCGTAGCACAAAAATAGGATCAGCAGCACCTGTGACCTTGTTTGGTTATCCGTGGCTGATCCCAATCAACAAGTTTTGGATTTCAATTAAATGTTTAAATTTAAAAATACATTGTTTCCACATTGTTTGACCATGGCGCATATCTAGGTACTCTTATATCTATGTACCAGAAGATAATCTAGTACTTTTTGAAGATTAGAAACAAGAGACATGTGCACTATTTGTCATGCTCCATAAACTCACTGTTTTGGATGCTGTGCAAACTACAGGCAATTGACCCAAATGAGGTGAGTTCATTGCATGGCACAAAATAAATTGTTTGACGATAAAGACAATTGGAATGGTGCAAAACATTAAGGTGAAACGATCGGTTTTAATGTTTTGCCCCATTGTCTTCGTGCAAAACATTAAAAGAGATGCGTTGTTTGTTTGTTAATTTCAAATTTTTTATGAAAACGTTTATCGGGACTGGACCTACGTAACACTCGGAATAAATTATTTCGTTTCGAATTTAATTCATGGAAATAATTTTCCACCTGTTGCCTAAAAATATCTTGTATGAACAACAATGACTTCTTGCCACTATAAAAGCATCAGACAGTTTCCATTGCTTCACATTAAACATTTTGTTTTCTATTGAATAAAATTCAAAATGCGAGACAACAAAGTAATTCAAATCCTATTATTGCTAGCAGCGACGTTGATCTCCAATATTTCTGCCGAATATTGTGAGGAAACAGGAGGCAATTACACTTCGTATTCATTTTCGTACGATGGTGGACATGCAATTGGTGAGCACATTAAATTTGTGAAACTTGGTGTTTAGCTGTTACTAAGTTTTGGTTCCATTCCCAGATGAATTATGCAAATGTATGCAAGCCAATTTGGAGACGAAGGGTTTACTGAAGGGCAAAGAATTCTACTGTGTCGAAAGCAGGGAACTACTGACTATAAAATGGGTGACTGCCGAAGATGTCGATGGAGGTAGATCTGAATGTTCAGCTTGTGTACCAGGAGGATGTGAAATGGTTATCACTCAAGAATCGGGAAAAATTTGCGAAATAATTCGTAACGCGGAACAAAATGAAACTGGTATCCGTCGGTCGAAAAGAAAAGCTGCTCTGAGATTTAAGTGCTCTTTGGTGGTTGAAGTTGGCTGGTTATACGTTGGAGTCCACGTCAGCTGTGGATAGAATGTCGAATGGTTTTCCTGCAACATATGACTTGCGATAAATAAAACATTTTTCTTTCGAAAAATTGTTGAGTTTGATAATCTGAATCCAAACATTTTGGACTTTGCGAAAAGGTATAGCCAGGCCCGGACTGGCCATATGGTGAATTCGGGGGATTCCCGATGGGCCTTTTCGATTTTTGTATGAAAATATTTAATTTGTGGGCCTTTTGCAATTGAGTTGCATGGAGCCCCCGATGGGCTTTTTCGAGCCAGTCCGGTACTGGGTATATCTTTGGTCAAAATCGCCTGGATCGGTTTCGGTATTAAGTAGAAAAGTTACTTTTCAAAAATCAACCGTCCACAACTACAGATGCGTATACAACTTTCCGAAAACCCGAGAAAACTTCTCCAAAACTCCCGTTTTCGGTCCAGACTTTTCACTAGTGAGGGAATGGAGTAAACTAAAATACTACTGTTTGTGTCCTTTATTTTTCTAAATAATTTCTTTGAAAACTCTAACCGACAACCAATACATTTTTTCAGGACTTCTCATTTTTAAAATTTCTAGTTGGACTATGGGACTGGTCATGATTTTTTGGGCAGCACAGCTTTAAAATACTTATACGAATCCATACATACATCCTAATTGACGTCGTCGTTAGCGCGCTAAACATTCGAAAAGGAAATAGGCAAGAGTTAAATGAACGCAGCGTTGAATTTGTCTCGTTCACTATATTCTCATGCGTTTATTCAAACTCACGACAAGAGGTAACGGAGCAGATTTTATTATTAACTGCCATTTGGCCCCTTTTATTGTATGGAACGTTCCTAACGAAGTGGCATTATACCAACTTAAAAAAGATAAAAACTGAATTTATATGAGAATTTGGGACTAGACTACTGCGTCTGCCAATAGTCAATATTGATGCTATTCGCAGTCAACTGCCAATAGTCAATATTAATGCTATTCGCAGACTAATTGTGCCCTCACATTGATGAGAAATGATTTTGCGCAGCGCAAAATGATTTCTCATCAATGTGAAGGCACAATTAGTCTGCGAATAGCATTAATATTGACTGTTTTTAGAAATTGTGATTAAAGTTTTGTAAAGTAGCGCAAGAGTCTGTACAATCGCAGTTTGTAATAGGCAGCAAAAATCTGTGATGTCACAGTTTGTAAAAGGGATCAACAGTCTGCAATGTTACAGTTTGTAAAAAGGAGCAACACTCTGTTATGTCAAAGTTTGTAAAAGGTATCTGCACTCTGTAATGTAACAGTTTCTAAAAGGGAGCGACAGTCTGTAATGGTACAGAATATAATAGTAGATTACGTTGGATGCTGCGAAAGTAATTCATTACACAAGGACACAATTTTGTGATACGAGCAAACTCACGAGTAAGTTTTTGAGCAACAAGCTCCGGTAACTGTTTTCGAGGAAAGTGTAGAGTTCACTTATCGAGAAAACAGTTACCGAAGCTTGTTGCTCAAAAACACGAGTGAGTTTGCGAGTTCTACAAAATTGTGTCCGAGAGCAATGAATTACGTCGCAGCATCCAACGTATTCTGGTTTATTGCCTGCTCATGCGAAAATTGACTATTACACGGCTGTTCTGCAGAAATTCTACATAAATTCAGTATCTCAATAAACCAAAACCAACAAAACAAAAATAAATCTGATCTTCCGATGAAACGTTTATAAACAAATCTAGTGTACTTACGAAATCGGCTCACACGCTACACGTCTCCTAAAAAATTGATTCCGAAAACAGCAGTCGTGTTACATTAGTATTGTCGCAACAGTAGTTACAATTGCGTTGGTGACATGTTGACATTGAATAGTTTTTCGCAGTTAGTATCGATGAAGACGCATTGTTTGTGCAATTATTTTGTTTAGTCCTTTTTAATGTTTTCAAAAAAATGTGCATCAAAGTGTAGTGTTTGTACTAAAAGCAAAAGCATCTAGTGTTACAAGAGAAAAATACAACGAAATGTGTGGCCATAAAGTGTTACTTCGGAACATCAAAATTATTGTTACAATCAATATGGCCGACAATTCTGTGTTGCGAATTCTTCTAAAAGTATGTTGTAACCAGATTACTTGCGTAACAAGTTTTTCTGAAATAACTGTGTTTGTCGATCAATATTTTTATCAAAAAAATGTTATTTTAGCGACATTTCTTACATTCTTTTTCGATCGATCGACTCATTCAACAAAAAAAGTGAAAGCAAGTCAAATTTTACTTGAAAGAACTGTCAACTTGAAATAAACCCCAAATATCACTAGTGTAATGGATCACTTTCGCAGGGGGTAAACAGCCGTGTAATAGTCAATTTTCGCATGGGGCAGGCAATAAAAGCGAATATCACCTTGTAATGTCACAGTTTGTAAAAGGTAGTAACAGTCTGTAATGTTAAAGTTTGTAAAAGGGATCAACACTCTGTAATTTTACAGTTTTTAAAATGGATATACACTCTGTAATGCTACCGTTTGTTATATGTAGCAACGCTCTGTTATGTCACAGTTTGTAAAAGGGATCAACACTCTGTGTTACAGTTTATAAAGTGTAGCGACATTCTCTAATGTTACAGTTTGTAAAAGGGAGCGAGAATCTGTAATGTTACCGTTTGTTATAGGGAGCAGCACTTTGTAATGTCACAGTTTGTCAAAGGGATCAACAATCCGTAATGATACAGTTGGTAAAAGGGATGATCAATCCCTAGTTTTACAGTTTATACATGTGACCAACAGTCTTCAAAGCTTATACAATGGATAAACAGTTTCTTTCGTTGCATTTTGCAATATATATACTTTACAAATTATCGAACAATTCTAATTTTTTGACTGAACGAATTTTCTTTGTTTTAATATAACTAACAAACCAACAATCTTCCTAACTTGCTCTACTTTTATTTTAGAAGATATTTTTAGTAATTTACAATTTTTCAAATAAGTAACTGCGAATAGCATCAATATTGACTAGTGGCAGTTGACTGCAAATAGCATTAATATTGACTATTTGCAGATGACTGCGACTTCGGTTCTTCGTTGGCTCCGTTCAGTTTAGACACACTACCAAAAACAGTATAAAAATGGGTCATATTTAGGTACATAAATCTGCCAGACCAAGGCATGAATTTGGCAATAATTTATATGAGAATCATGTCCGGAGCGTTAGCGGAGGACTTGACGCAGTCTAACTTCCAAAAAAAGAACGAAGAAATTTGTTTGAGACGCGGCAACTATATATAGGCGAGAATTTAAGTTTCTTTTCTTTGGCCTGTATCACCACAAATCCTATTCTATCTTATTCGCGCTTCAAATACGAGCAAAACGAGCTATCACTCGACTATGTAACTTTAAAATTGCCGGAGATACATCGTTTTGAAGTTGGTCATTTTGATAGAAAATGCACCAAATTAACGTTTTCCAAACAATCAAAATCTTTCAACTTACTCTGTATGTTTCTGTCTATCTGTCTATCTATCGACGGTCGATCTCGGAAACTAGTCAGCCAATCTCCATGAAATTTTGCAGGAACCTCAGGGTGGGCATAAAAATGAAAATGTGATACGCCATTACCCCACGAAAAACCAGAATTTTGTTTTATTGGCCTCGAAGTGGTTTCTGAGTGTGGTTTTCGAGGGTCGGGAACGTGTTTTCGGCTGTAGCTTAGCTGTATTGAAACCTACAGAGGCGTGCGACCCATCAAATGAAAGGTATTCGTAACACGATTCGAACAAAAAAATAATTAAAAAAATCGGGGCAGATTCGTTTGAGCTAGAGTGATTAGAGTGACCAAATTTTGAGCTACTCGAGCGTAGGATGAAAGGACTAATATTTTTTTGGGTTATGAAAGATAGAGAATTACTTTCTTCGGCAAAGTCTCAGAGTTTTACGAGTAGGACAGAGAACATATGTGAAAAATGTCGAAAGTTGGATATGGGTGGGTCAATTGGGGTTTTGGAGATATTTCTTGAATGGTGGCAGATAGAGAATTACTTTCGTCAAATTTTGGATTTTCGTCAAATTTTCTGAATTTCGTCAGATTTTGGAATTTCGTCAAATTTTCGATTTTCGTCAAATTTTCAAATTTCGTCAAATTTTCGAATTTCGTCAAATTTTCGAATTTCGTCAAATTTCGTCAAATTTTCGAATTTCGTCAAATTTTCGAATTTCGTCAAATTTTCGATTTTTGTAAAATTTTTGAATTAAAACTGTAAACTGTTATAAAAAGCAGTGTTGACTACACTTCTAAAACGACTGATATCCCAACAAAAATCTCTTCGAGAAAAGTGTGACGCAGTCTTTGAAATACAATTTCTAAAATGAATGATATCGCTAGAGTTGACGCTTTCAGCTTCGTTACGCAAAAATTAAATTTTACACCCAATTAGTTCAAACAAGCTGGCTTAGGTTTTCTCATCATCTGCCAAATAATTTTTACAAAAAAAAAATTGACTGGAAACAACTAAAAACCAAAAAAATCTGCGTCGCATGTGGCAGATAAATTTTCTTGCTGGTATGTTCCTGAACATTTGCCACTTTGCGACGCAGATTTTTTTGGTAAAATTTTGGTTGTTACCAGTCTAAATTTTTTTTTGTAACAATTATTTGGCAGATGATGAGAAACCTAAGCCAGCTTGTTTGATCTAATTGGGTGTAAAATTTAATTTTTGCGTAACGAAGCTGAAAGCGTCAACTCTAGCGATATCATTCATTTTAGAAATTGTATTTCAAAGACTGCGTCACACTTTTCTCGAAGAGATTTTTGTTGGGATTTTGGACTACTGCGTCGTGGAATTCTGTTCTTGTGCCTGTTCTTGGAGTGTGTTAGTTAAATCCGTGCCCAATCATACACAATATTGACAATATTTCATACATTTTGTGATTCACTAATATTTTGTTTGACGTTTTATCTGTCAAATTATGTGGAAAATTGAGTATGGTATGTGCATCACTCATATTGTGTGCAGTGCGTTGAAATTTGTTTTTCATCCGTGCGGCGTGAATAACCCTATTTTCTCTAGAAGAAGCTTTCGCTTTGTTGACGCTCGCTCTGATGAGAGCTTATAGGTGAAAAAATTCTTAATTTCTCAACTCTTATTTTTCCCATTGAGCGAACAAGAGGTTTTTTTTTCTCTTTGTAACAGTCACTTTGCTTTGATTTTTAAGAGGGGTGAAACTAATGGATGTGTTTGTTTCGTGGATAAAAACGGTTAAAACGGATGAAAAATTATGTCTTCACCTCGGGAAGAATTTTTTTTTTTTTTTTTTTCAAAAACACCTTTTATTGGTATTAATAGTACAATCTTAACTTCCGTTAATTTATTACTACTGATGAGATGTACTGACTGTTATAGGGTAGAAGTCAGTAAGACGTGTGAGGGTTTATCAGTCCAGTGATTGATTCCCATGATTCTTCATTCTTCAGCTTTTGTGAGTTCCAGTTCCACTTTTTCCAATCGTTTTGAAAGCGTTTCGATGTTCGGGAAGAAAATAGGAAATTCCAACTCGGGCGAATTGCGAACTTCGCTTCGCTCTGGCAGCAAACTTTCGGTCTTGTTGGAATTTCCCATTCTCTTCCTTGGTAAACAAATAACCATATCAATTCATTTCTTAATCAAAATTCACTCAAAATTTGAATTCTGAAGCCTCATCCATCGACGCGATGGTTGATCGTATGGTCAGTGCGTTCCTAAAAACTGTTTCGAGTTAAATGTGTCTATCCTTGTGATCGGTTTATGATGCAGAAAAATACACCTTCAACCGTGCTCATCGTCCGTCATCATCGAATTGAACAATAAAGATGCGAACAACAAATTAATAGCGAATTAAGAATTCACATCGGAACGATATGACGGAAACTCTGAGGAATCATTCAAACATCATTTCAAGATGTCTTAGCGTGTCCATTGTTCAGAACTTTAAATTAAAATTAGATTTTGTCGGCGATGGAAACATAAATCTTGTGGTTGTGCTAAACGAATTTATCGTAGGAATTATGATCGCTGTATGTAACGTACGCGCGCATTAAAATTCTATTTTATTTCGGATGGATCGCACTGTAGTTGAGATGAGACCGTCAGTCAATCGAAATTCATTAAAAAATAAAAATTTAAAAGAAAATTTATTCTTTCATATTCTATGCACCATAGACCATCTTTATGACAATTCAAGGTCCGCCACAATATAGACACGGCAAAATGAGTAATCAAAACGAAATTATCGTCGAAAGAGAATTACATTTTTATTCATAAAAAGAATTGGTAACGAATTTGAATATCTCTAAGGTTAAAAACAATGAACATTTTGTTGCCAATTAAAAGAATTGTTTAATGAATGGAATTTGAAATGAATGAGTTGGGGTCAACGACGACGACGACGCTTTGTGTATATAGTAGCACTGACTGTTTATATTATTACCCACTATCGTATATAATACCTGCTTGTACAGCAGTGATGTGCAGTATAATAATGCCGTTGAGTTTTATTAATGGTAAATATGGTTTATGAGTTCCTCCATAACAAACACGTAAATGTTTGCCGTTTGCGCTGTTTCAGATGCCAAAGTTTAAATTGTAGAGGCACTCGAGCATGGCCGCATCGGGAGTGTTGTAATTTAATGGGTTGTCCGAGGTGTGTTTTCTTAAATGAAGGCAATGCAAATTAAATGCGAATTAACGTTGCTTGTGGTCTATACGTTACCAATCTAGACGGGGCTGAAGAGAACGGTATAAATCTGTTGCTGACTTTATATTGTGGATTTCGATATCTGATATCTAGGAAAGGAGAGGGCAGGTATCGAACGGTTTCCATCTATGAGATGATAACAGAATCTTTTGATGCTTTGCATTTAATAATAATGTTCAAAAATACCACATCTCATCAGGCCATGGTGACATCTACGAAGCAGGTCATCTCTTTTTGCATGAAAAAGTCTAGCGAATCGTAACTAAAATGAAAGTAAACTTTCATCACCAGACATGCGAGAGTCTGTGATTAAGCTAATACAAAATTGAATTTTAACCAGAATTATTTCTCGCACCTAAGCATCCAATGGAACCCACATAATTTGAAGGTTTGTCCTTTTAATTCGGTTAAGATAATTTAGTACTATTCTGGGTGAGTGATTTTTTATAGAGCATAACTAAAGAATTTGGTTCGAGCTTTATGTGGACTGGGCATTGGCAGAGAATGAACTCTGCGGTTTCGTTTTCAAAACATCGGTCGCAGAGTGAAAAGTATATAAACATTGAAGCGAATGCAAATCCATCAAAACCCAAGGCATATAAACATACTGAAGGTAATGCAAACCCTCAGGGATTAGCAAGAGATACGGACCCCAACTTTCGGGTGAATATAAGATCAGTCAAAAAACCCTTAAAGGGTAAATGTGACGCAAGTCCTTTATCTTTCTTAAAAAATACTTGATATCGCTGAGGGCGACGCATTCTGCGCCTGTACGCAAAAGTTTTATCAACACAAAATGAACACAAAAATTTTTAGAAAGAAAACTTTAAAAAAAAAAATGGCGTCACAAGTGGCAAGTGGTTGAGAGCCAAAGTATATAAACACTGAAGGTAGGGCAGATCCGCAAAAACAAGCGGATACCTACTTTCGGGTGAAAATAATTTCCATAACGTTCTACACAAGTAAAATGGAGTAAAATTCACTTTGTTACGTTTCAGTGTTTACAGTGAACGACATCTCAAATGTCTCACTGTCAAATTTTTCTGAGAATTTTGTTGTGTCATTGCAAATTCACAATGACATTCTCTGAAAAAAATGACAGTGAGACATTTGAGATGTCGCTCACTGTATATACTTTGGTTGAGAGCCATTGGAGCCAAACAAAAAATGTTTAAAACATTTTTGGTAGTGGACTTGCGTCACGCCCGCTTACTAGCGTGCGGGCATGATTGGGCTATGTTGCAACCGGTACGTTTAACATAATAATGTTGCTGGAACTGCGTTGTTACACTTGTGTCCAACATTATAAAAATTATATTAACCTTAAAGTAGGGGTCCGTGTGTTTTTGCGGATTTTCGTTACCTTCAGTATGTTTATTTTACCTTGCTAAAGCCACGGAACCCTAGTTTCGGTGGAATTTAATTTTTATAACGTTGGCAACAAGTCAAATTGAATTTGTTGGATTGGAACACATGCCAAAACTCAATACTAACCAACACAGTTCCAACAACATTATTTCGCCAAACGTCACGGATGCAACATAACAAATCTTATATTCACCCGAAACTTGGGTTCCGCAAAGCAAAGAATTTAGTTTCGTTATCTTTCACACATATTGAGTTCGTTCGCGTCAAGTTGCAGCTAATTAGTGAGGTGAATTCGATTCCATGGATTCCATACAAACTGAGCAGGTGCAACAACATTACAAACAAGAAAATCCTACAATGACAATATTACAAAAATGAATTCACCTGAAAGTCGGGATCCGTATTTTCCAAAGTATTCAGACACTGAAGGTAACGCAAATCCGCAAGAACACACGGATCCCTAGTTTCGGGTGAATATAGTTTTTATAATGTTGGACACAAGTCAAATTCACTTTGTTAGGTTGCAACACATGCCAAAACTCAATACTAAACAACGCAGATCCAAGAACATTATCACGCCAAATCTCAGGGATGCAACATAACAAATCTTATATTCACCCGAAACTTTGGATCCGTATTTCTTGCTATTCCCTGAGGATTTGCGTTACCTTCAGTATGTATATGTACCTTGGTATTTTCTCTGATCTGCTGAAGGTTTGCATTACCCTCGGTGTTTATATACGTTGGCAAAACGCAACATAATTGTCGATCTCAGTAACTCAAAATTGCTTGTATGGTTTCCGCTCCTTTAAACATTTTCATTGCGATTTTGTGTCAGAACAATTTCTTCTCTGCAAATGGTAAGCAAAACATTCCCTTGAAACTGCACAATGGATCATACCAATTAATAACAGCGCAAAAATCATTAAAAACTCTTCATTTGCGTATATGGATACAACACATGTCTTTTGTTTGAGCCGTGTTCAATAACGAAACGACCGAGTAGAATGCATACAGCGGCCGCAGTTTTATGAGATATTCAAAACACCTTATCTGATTTATGAATTTATTCGATTGAAAGATTTTTGATTTATCTTGCGAAATGTTGCAATAATTCCATGGATTTCTTTTGAATTGAATCAGCCACCAAGTGTAACGAAACATCAAACATCCGAGCTACATCATGTAAAATATGAATGGGTTTTTCATTGTACGCCGATTTGAGTTTAAAACAATAAAGGACACACTGCTGGAGAGCATCAATTCAATTGACCAATTATTATGAAATGTTACAGTCCGGAACATAGTTAGTTCTACACGAGAAAATGTGACGGTGTGACAGCGTTAGGGACAAGTTTAACGGATGCTCTAAACTGTAACGGAATCGCCGCTCTCTATTAAGCGAGGTAGGTAGGGTAGCAGGGATGTGTCAATTTCACTTCATAGATGAGGTTATGAAGTTGGTGTGGATTCAAATGTAGCGCCATACATTCTCCGGTGTAGCGCTTACAACAGAATTGATGCGTGAGGTATATATAGCACTAGGATACAGAAAGTGAACTTTCGATTTTTTTAGTACTTTTCTTACTAAGAGATGGCGCTGATGCTAAAATTTATGATAAAATGGCTTCAAGCTTCATGATGTTTAGAGAGAAATTGGCGCCCTAACTGTAGCTCCGTCAGTGCCGGACTGGCCCTATGGGCGTTGGGGCGATTCCCGAAGGGCTTTTTGATTTTTGTATGGATAAAGCGGCCTTTTGAAAAATTTCTTCATACAAAGCCCGAAGGGCTTTTTTGAGCCAGTCCGGCACTGAGCTCCGTGCACTTCAAACCCATTTTATCTTTTCATTTTTTCGATTATCTTTTTTCAAAAAGAATGATGTAATCGTAATGATCTTCGTCAGGTGCCACACGAGGCACTCGTACCCAATTATAATTAAATTTTTGTATAATTTTCGTCCAACGGAAATGTGTCTCCAATTATAATCTCCAATTCATACTCGCAAAAATTGAGATGAATAGACCATACATGTGTCCCATAAATGGTCTACTTTATAGCATGAGTATTTAACATTTAAAAAATAAATAAAATCAAATGAACTGATTTGGTCGACCGTCCATTAATCCAACCAATGTAATATGAGTCGAAATTTTGTTCTTAAATTATAGAATCATTTTATCGCTAAAGACAAAAACATTGTGTTTGGCGTGTGTTACGTCAAGCGACCCGTACGATGGGCAATCGTAGCATAATTTGATTATAGTTTTATCGACAATTCTGACTCCGAAGATCGCTCTTTCATTTCGCAGTAAAATGCATTTCGCACTGAAGGTACCGCAGACCCTCAGGGAATAGCAAGAAATACGGACCAGTGTTTATATACTTTGTCTGAAAGAATAGTAACAGAATAACAGAAAGAATAATATCTGAGCGAGAAAACCGAAGAATAGTTATTATAACTTGTCTTGGGGTGTTTGTCAAAGTATTTGCTTCTCTTTCAACGTGGTACGTTGAGAGCGAGAGGACAGAAGACCAGTTTATTTTAACTTGCCTTGGGGTACTTGTTAAAATATCTTCTTCTCGTTCATCATAACACTCTATACGCTACATACAAATATTGAGAAGGTTATGGCTCTATGGACGAAATTTGACAGTTCGTTTGGCCTTGGAACAAACCTATTGTCAAAAAATGTAAATTCTTTTCATTGTAGCGCAACTGTAGCGTAACTTTACGGAAATTTCCCCATGTATGGAAGAAAATCTTCTCAATCGCTCAAATTTTGCTGCCGGTAGCCTTAGTGACAAAACCTGCTCTTTCAACGCATTTGCTTTCGACCAAAATGTTCTTAGTGCTTTGATGTTTAACGAAACTATAACAAAGAGAATTTTCGTCGAAACACCGTTTTACATTTTTGAGGTTCCTCAAAGGCGACTGTTGATAAAAGGCAAACCTTTTTCTTCTAGACTTCCAATTTTCTTCTAGAAGACCTCGTTTCTTACGTAGTCGATACTTCTGTATAAAAGACAATTTCAGGTTCAGGTAAGATGGTAAGGTCAAACCCAACCTGTACCAGAACAGAATTTCCAAAGCTCAACATTAGATGACATTAGATGACAAAAGTAATCGTTAAAGCATTGACCTTGCGCATACTTCGTACGAGCCTACAATTAACGAAAAAAAAATCGTTTTAGACCAGAACAAAGCATCGATTAGAAATTATATCGCCCACACGGAAAGGAAATCAAACTCGTTATAATTGTCCGTATTAATAAACGAATTGTCTTCGTTCCATAAGTAAAATCGCCCATCTAAAGTAGACTCCAATAGGCAACAAAAGTAATAATTATTTTCGTTTTCGTGCATTTTTTATAAATAATTTTTTCGCTAATTTTATGTAAAATTTAATTTTTCATTTCAAGAAAATCATAAAGAAGAAGAAGAGGGATTATGCGAATCAAGAACCATATAAAAATGATGTGGGAAAAATTGCACGTCAGTTTTATTGTTGTCTTAATCACGAGTGGATTGAACGTGTAAATCGTTAATGTACCGGTCGGTTGATTTGAAGAAGGTTGTGTACAAATTGTAAATACATTGTGTAAAGTGTGTAACTTATGAATCGGTAATGTGTAACATGATGGAATGATACAGATAAACCTTACGAATTGCGAATTGCGAGTATATTACCAAATTTCGAGATAGATTTGATCAACTAGAACGCTGGTACTTAATGTTATACAGAACAAGTCATATTTGAGTGTTGCTTATGAAAACATAGCCGTTGGAGTTTAGCTAAGTTAAGTGCTTTGAAAGAATCGAGAAAGAAAGAAAAACGGAACATAAAATGCGATCGGTTCTCAGTGTTATCGTTATAATTGCGACAATTTCTGGAGGTGTACATTCGGATGAAACGGATTACAATATCATCAGTCCGGATGGTTCATTTTCATTTGGGTAATTTTTTGGACATTTTTCTGTTGTATAAAGTTGTAGATTTTTTGACTCAATTTTCATTTCACTTATGATTCGCCAAATTTGTGCATGTGTAAAGGAATGACTAGTACTCTTGACAGGAAAAAAATGTGGAGATTTTTGTGATTTTACGTTTTTAAGGCATAATTTTCAAAATGTCCTGATAACACGAATCTTTCGAGTACCTAGTGTGTGAACTTCACACTGTGAAGTAAGTAGAAGTGAAATATCTAAAACTCTAGCGAAAACTCGAAACTCCATTGTTCGTCGTCACGACTTTCGTTCTTAACGAGTTCAATGTTGAATTTTCTCGTCACTTTTTTCTCCAAATAATCAAGTCAAGCCATCAGGATTTGTTATTGGGAATCTGATGAGCTGAAATTACCTACTGAAATTTACCCCGGGGCTACTTCATTTATAAAAATCCCTAAAATTAAAAACTTTCATACCAAAATCATATTGGTAGTTTTCTTGATTGTCTAATGCAAATTATTATAGGGATTCCTCAAGTTATAGATAATTGGATGAGACAGTGTTAGTCGTTGGTGCACACGAAAGGGAAATTTTTTATCTTCTCGACTGATTCGTTTCACTGAATATTTTTACCAGCGATGTTCATTCATATATTACATTAAGATGGAGATACCACACTGAGTTCTGAAGGAACCAATTTTAATTTAGTTAAAATTTTCTAGACAATTTTTTATGAGGAAAAACCGCTCAGGCAGTACCGGACTGGCTCGAAAAAGCCCATCGGGGGCTCCATGCAACTCAATTTAAAAGGGCCCACAAATTAAAAATTCTCATACAAAAATCCAAAAGGCCCATCGGGAATTCCCCGAATTCACCATATGGCCAGTCCGGGCCTACGCTCAGGTCCATGAAAAATAAGAAAAGCTAATCTTTGTTCTAATGTTTTGCTGGTTTTGCTTCTAATAGGTTCAGAGAAATTTTTAATTGTATTGACAAAAGTTCTCAGTCAGTCAGAGATGACTGAGAACTTTTGTTAAATTTTGGTAGATTTCGACAATTTTCATTAATCAGTAAATAGAGAAAATAGCAAAAATGTTCCCTGAAATGAAGCAGAATAAAGCAGTTCTTTGTATTCACACCATAAGTCCGCTGCAAATTCAAAATGAAACGCACACCACCCAAATCAAAGGCAGCGTAATGTTTCGTCAACTCGCTTTATTTTCATATTCCGTTGAAGTTTATTTTTCAATTCATTGGTTGTTGGTTCATCCATCGATTCATCGAAAATTCAATTTCTGAAGCGCACTTATGGCGTGAATTTTGTCAATGAAAGTGTAAAACATGTATGGTCTATTGTCCGCCTGGAGGACATAAAAATTTGATTTTCGTACTTAAACGCACTCATTTTCATATTATTTTGACATAAAATGTGAGTGTGTTTAAGACGAATTTGCCGATCGACCATACCTGTTCTAGACTTTCATTGAATTTTGTCGCACAAATAAATTATTACCTGAGAATAATACGAGACAATGCGATGGAAAATTATTGATTGATTCTTGATATAAATGTGAGCTTCAATTTAAATCCTTTAGTGATTAACGGTGTTCGAACGAATCTTTTTAGGAATTAAAATTGAATCCCTCAAGAACTACTTTCATTGGACGTCGACTTAGATTTTTTTCTTTCTAGATGTGTCGACATCTACTAAACGTGTCGGACAGGAGTCATTTTTTATTCATCGCAAATGTGAAATATTTGAATGTTAAGTAACCATTGTGTTACACAACCATTCTTACAGAGAAACCCAGTGGGATTAAAATACGTTTTACTTCCTCACCGTCCCTAATTAATCGAAAGTAACCCCACACGAAATTAATGATGTTGAATCACTTACGGAGAAAGAATACAACAGAATGCGAACATTTAAGTTATTTTTGATCCATGAAACACTTATACTAATTGACAGAGAGGTGCTATTATGACGACTGGGTAGATAGAGGGAATATATCGAATGAATTTGAATTTGGTCGAGAGAAAATGTATTGAATTCTCTCTCGAAAAACCAGCAGTCATTTGACATATTCCCTCATACTAGCATCTCTCTGCCGATTGATGGTCATTCACAACTATGGTATTACCAGAAATAAAAGCTCAAGAACGAAAGCTATAAGCTACAATTCGAGTTAAAATAGCTAAACTGTTCGCAAAGCATCCTTTTTACTTTGTTCAAACCTTACCTTTACGCAGCTTTTACGTAACTGAAAATCTGAATTTTTGATATAGCAACGCACTTCAAGCATGAGTGGTACTCTAAATAGGTTACTGAAACTGGCCAGTGTATCGAACAAATTTTAGCACTGTAAAAAAATCTGGAAACTTTTTTCATACAAAAAGTACTCTATTTGGCAGCTGTCAAAAATAGCACTTTTGCTTGAAGTGCGTTGGATAAAGCATTTTGTGTAGAGTCTATACACATACCCACATACAAATGTTATCCTTAAGACAAATTGCACCTAGACTGGTATTTCGTACCATGTGTCCTCAAAATCAGTTTGTATAAGATACACATTTCGTCTGATTTTACACTAATACATGTGGACTCGTTGACGCTTTTGATAGTTCAATTGCCCACTTAATTAAGTGGGAAAACACATACTAATTTGTATTTCATGTTAGGACCACATACATTACATAATTTTGTTCAAAATTTCTTCTCTCTGCGTATAATATACTCTTAGGTTGAACCTTTACTCTCAACTTGTTCTTAATCCAAAGTTTGAAATCACCAGTCAAATAACTTTGTCTTTTCAGTCTTTCAAACAACGACTATGGAGCGCATTACCACACTGCATCTGGTGCAAACAACAAAATAGTCAGGGGCAGATATGGTTCAAGAAATCCAGAGACGGGAAGAGTCGACGAAACAACGTACACAGCCGGTCCGAGAGGGTGAGTGTAAACATAAATTTAAAACAAATTTCTTTGAATTTTCTATTGCCCAATGTGGAATGGATAAAGCATGATTAGCATGGTTAAGTCTGGTTACCACTTAAAAATGTTCGCCGTAATAGAGCATCGTTTTTTAACCAAAAAATCCTCTCTTACAACGAAAATTTGGGCGTGGGGTAATTTGGCACACGGTGCTAAAACAACACACCTTTAAGTATAGTTTCCACTTAAAAAGAGCACTCCGTTTAGCCCTCGTTTACATGACAGTTGTAAAATAGAACAAAAGAACTGTCACGCAAACGGAGTGGAAATTGAATTTATTATGCTCAAAACAAACGAGGCATTGAAAACGTGTTTTGGTCCTATTTTTCATGACGAAATTTTCGAAACTGTCAAATGAAGTTAGAACTTTTTCTATTCAAAATCGCGATTGCTGCATCTGTCAATGAAAACTAGGACCAAAACACGTTTTCAATGCCTCGTTTGTTTTGAGCATTACAATTTTTTACTCCGTTTACGTGACAGTTCCTTTGTTATGTTTTACAACTGTCATGTAAACGGAGGCTAAACGGAGTGCTCTTTTTAAGTGGAAACTATACTTTAAACTACTTGAAAAGTGAACTCGCGCACGATTTTTCGATACAAACATTTTGTAAAAGGAGTCATTAAGTCGATGACATGGCTAAAAAGCATTTGCAGCAATAAACTTGCGTGTGCGAGTTAACCCTTTTACGTAGTTTAAAAGCGCGTTCTTTTGGCACCGTGTGCCAGATTCCCCGATGCCAAAATTTGTAAGTGGAAATCAAGCCTTACAGGCCATTAATCCATTAAAAGTTGTTCTAACAAAGTACCTACTGGGAGAATCATTCAATCAATTCATTTTCCATTGTTCATCGTATTACGAGCCAATATTGCACCAGTTTTGTGTAGTAGTTGTAGTCCACTACGCAAACATGAACTTGTGTGTGAACTTATTCATCAATGGAATTGTAAATGCATAATATTACACACGCGCCCATCTCGCTCTCACACTATATATACACACACCGGGTCAGTGGTGCGAGATTATTCACTTAACAGTATCCATTCATTCTATTAAAACTCGGCTACAAACAAAACAAACAAAACAAACTTACGCCTAATTAATGAGCAAACGAGCCAACAAACTGATCTCGACGATATGAAACGATTTAACTATTGCTCCGTCATTTCCGTTGCTTTTTTTTTTTAAAGAGAACATAACAACAACAACAATGCCCCAAATATTATGCAAAACAGAAATCGCCAAAAGATTTTCGTTGTTTCTTTTAATGAATTTCATTTGCATACGAAATATTCTCCTGATATACAAATGAGAGTGGATCATATGTGTCGACACGCTCCGCAGACACAATAAATTTAAATATAAACAATAAACAGCAAGCACCTGTTTTATTAATA
This sequence comes from Bradysia coprophila, assembly GCF_014529535.1. NCBI lineage: Eukaryota > Metazoa > Arthropoda > Insecta > Diptera > Sciaridae > Bradysia > Bradysia coprophila. Next base: position 112,427 of record NW_023503496.1, on the reverse strand, counting down.
AGACCCACACTTTAAGTGGCCGAAAATATTTTCGGTGCCGATTGCATAATGCTTTTTAGAAACATTGATCTTGACATCAATTTTTAATGGTCGATGCGTTCGCTGTATATTTGTAACATTTATAGATTTCGTGCTCGTGGACCGAATATTCATCGGAAAATGGATTTGTCGCAAGTGCCTCGTGGACCGATTGGTTCGATCGATGACCCGTTGGCCGATCCGTATGACGATCCTTCCTATGGTTTTGGCTTTCGCACGTCGGAGTATCAGCGTCGTGAAGATGGCGATAGTACGGGGCGTGTAAGAGGTAATTTTTCTTGAGTGGGCAGAGTTGGGTTTGAGCATTTTAATCAAGGAGGAACAATTTGCGTGAACATTTTACTAACTTCTTTTTCTCCTCTCGAATGTCAACCAATTTCTTAATTTTCATAGAACTTCTTTGGCTACACATAGCGACGCGAAACAGACCTAATTTAAATGTTTCTTTTTCATTAGTACTGTCAATTCTGACAGGAGAACAAAAGAAAAATTTGAATTAGATCTCTTTCGCGTCGCTATGGGTGGTATTTGTCAACATTCTTCTCTCCATCGAACATCGTACAGTGAAGCGTGAAGATTGTAGACGCAACTAGCAAATGCTTTTGCCTAATTCAAATTTTCACCTAAAGTGTCTTTGGTTCGTGTAGAAGAACAAGAGTTTTGGGTGAAATTGTGCAAATGCATACAACAATGTCAGATGTTTTGACAACATGATAAAGTCTTACAGCACTTACACATAGTGGCACGAAAGAACCTATTGCAAACATTTCTTTTGCTTTAGGTCTACGGTTACATTTGTTGTTATTACTGCAGATACACATACCGACCCGAAAGGGACCAAAATAACAAAAGAAAAATTATAATTAAGTCTTTTTCGCGTCGCCAGAGTAATTTCCTCAGGAAGTGGTGAAGTGGCCACTACTAAATTTGACGTTAGTGCAAACAGAATCGTACGTAGTTATCGAAGTTCTTGTCTTTATCGTATAGTGAAGACTGTAGACGCCAGACGTATGTGCAGAGATCCGTTGTCATTGTAGTTCCATTGTTTCGCCTGTAAGCATACAATTGTTATGTCGGTATACGACATTTTGCCTTACATATGACAATTTCCTCTTTCCTTATAGTACCTATACCTACACATACCGACGCGAAGGAGACCTAATCCAATGACAATCTGAATTTGGTCTACTTTGCGGCGCTACGTGTAGCAAAGTCGTTTTGGCACATAGCGACACGAAAGACACCTATTGCGAACATTTCTTTTGCTTTAGGTCTACGGTTAACGGTTAAATTTTTGTATGTCTCATTCTATGTGGGTGAAACATACCTAAAGTCAAATTATGCTAAAGTTTCCTTTGTTATTTGACTTTGCAAACGAAATTTTTTTAGGTAATTTTGACCATAGGTGTGTTTTACCTAATCTTGTCTACATGCACAGATACGTGGTTACAAATTTGAGTCGAAGTCCTACTCTTGCGAAAAATTCAATTTATTCCATCGAAACCTAACCGATTGAGCTCATTAAGAAATTTTTCATTTCAAGGTCTCTACTCCTACATCGATGACATTGGCGAAAGGCATTCCGTACGTTATGCAGCTGGAGCTGGAACTGGTTATGAGGTTACGAATGCTGTGCCGGATAGTCCATCATTTGTCAGATACACAGCTCCGTTATATAAAGCCAATCGTCTCACTCGTGGTCGCATTAGCTACGAACGTGGACCTGGTGCCCAGTACAAATTTATTTCTTCCGGTCCCGATCAGAGACGTTCGGAAAGTACGGGTGCCGATGGCATTACACGCGGTTCCTATTCATATCTGGATGATAAAGGTGTGCAGAGAACTGTCGAATATATTGCTGGTGCTGGAATCGGTTATCGAGTGGTTAAAACAACAACTGGTCCGGGCTCTCATCTGGTACCACGACCATACATTCCGGATTTCAATAGTGTGCCGCCGCAATCGAATGACATCAGCGATATTGATGGTAGTGGATTCAAAACGGCCGAATCGGGATCGGTGGTACCAAATAGAGGAAGTGGAGGACAGAATAATGTGTACGATAACGCAGGTGCTCACGGTAACAGGGAACGAGATCCGGCAGCCGCTCATGGCAACAGGGAACGAGATCCGGCAGCCGCACATGGCAACAGGGAACGAGATCCGTTGCATAGTAGTCAAGACCATCCCACATCCGGTTCATCATTTTCATCAGGAACAAACTCCGGGGGCAATGCACATAATTCGCCATCATCACCAAATTACCATAAAACAGATGGACATCACGACAATTCGGTGCACGACACTGACAGCTCACATCGTCAAACATCTTCGTCAAATCGGGGATCGACTCGATATTCAGGCAACAAAGGTTCCGATTACAGTCCGAACAATCGGCCAAATGTCATCGCCAGCTTGGGACCACCTTACATCACCCGAGACCATTTCGGTTTGAATGCTGAACGCAACAGTGATTGGTCGCAGCATCATCAAGATTCCACATTGATCAAAAATACCGGCGATTGGTATGTGGGTCTGCCACCTGGGTCTGCTGTTAGAGCACATGTGCAAAGCATCGATTTACTTCCGTTGGGCGGTCGACCACCATCACCGTCAGATGCTTTGCGAAGAGACGAACAGAGATCGAAACAATACTGAAACGATAGAGAATTGATGGAAGGAGCGCGGACCCAAGAAGATTAAGGGTTTGAATCAGGAAGGAAAAATGTCGATTCTTTACTGGTTCGCTATGATTTATTGTATGATTTTGTAATAATAAAATTGAATAAAAGAAACGACTTACCCTAAGCGTCTTAACGACTTTCCGCAAACAGAGATTGAAGAATGGATGTTAGAGAACACAGCCGAAAGTCAGTTGTGGAATTACATGTAAGTAACCACCTACAGCTAGCATACATCCCTTATTGTAACAAAGGGTGTAGAATGTGGTGATTAAAAAGAGCTTAGCGGAAACAATATCGTTACAAACTCAAGCGACTCTCATAGCCACGCTACATAGACCTAATTCAAACCTGTCAAAATTGACAGAAGAACAACAGAAATTTTTATATGAATTACAGTTTATAATAACCGCCTTCTTTACATAAAGCTAGAGATAAAGCAGACATTGCCTTCTTACAACTCCATTAAAAATTCCACAAAGACTAAAACCAAAGACACCAAAAATTGCAAATCGTACATAGAAAGCAATATGCCATCTGTTGATCATAAAAATCGGCAAACATCTCCAGATACATCTATGTGATGTGTAAAGTCGTTAGCGATATTAGATGATTGACTTATCTCCCACAGAATATAAAATTAAGATATTTCATTCAACGTTTGCCCGAACACCAACTCAAAATACTTCGTGCCTACACTCTGTTGACGACTGCATTTCTGAAGAGCGATGAACCACTTCTTCCCTTGCAAACCCTTGCAGATTATGTAAATTTATGTAATCTGCGCTGCACACGTTTCTCCAAGTGGGATAAGTTACCCACAAACCAATTTCTCTTTTAAAACTAACACATTTTTGCGTGCTTCAATGTTTCAATTTTCAAAAAAAGATTTTGGTTCAGAGAAATCATCAAAAAAAGAATATTTTTCCGCCCAATGTAGGCTACAAATTTGCAAAGGGTTCATCGCTCTTACTATATTTTTTGTGGATTAAGTAGAGTTAAGTAGTAACAAAAGAAGGTATCGGCTCTGGTTCTTCTCCCTAAATCTATTTTCTCTCCAAGTACTTTTCATCTATGCGTAAATGTAACGGTTTACATAGCAACGTGAGTTTCACATAAAGCTTAAGCTGCGAGCGCACTTACACCGTTTAGCTCTCCGTTTACGTTTTAACAATGGAAAGTGGGAGGAGCTTCCATTGTTCACTCGTAAACGGAGTGCTAAACGGCGTAAGTGCGCTCGCAGCCTTAGTTTCCTCTTACCAACAAAGTATTCCGTGTGAGAGACAAAATTGATTTTTTTTTAATTTTTCTTTGTTTATTTGACAGTTTGCTCTCTCACGGCGCTCTAACGGCTCTCTCACGGCGTACTTTTTTTAAGTGGAATGGGCACTTAAGTCTTTTGTTTTCAACTTTTTTTTTGAATTGTTTTAAAATGTCAAACTCGCGTAAGCTACGCAGTTTTGATGAATTGCTACACAATCGAAAATTTATAGACGGAGATAAAGGTGCTTTCAGTTTCACTCAAATAAATTCATCCGTTTACACAAAAATGTTCATCCGTGTACTTGACAGATGTGTTTTAACAATAGCGAAATTGTGAAGCCACGCCTTTTCTAACACGTGCTCTATTGTTAAAATACATCTGTCAAGTACACGGATGAACTAAACGGACGACTCTGAATTGGGCTTAATGCGTAGACGCGCTGTGCTTATGGTGCCTATCACAAAACATATGGCCCAGGTTTCTATGCATTTCTTTTCTTTTAATAAAGTAAAGAGATGACGTTTGTATCCACTTCTGATTCGGTTATATTTGGCATAACCTCCGCCCATCTTGGAAAAAACCTTAAAACAAAATGTTTTTATGTCAAAGTCGCGATCTGTATACAGTATACTGTAGGCTTACGCAGCAACTGTTACGTTATCTTTAATGCAAATTGAGTAAGTGTGGTTCATTTTTGAAATATACAACGTCGTACACGCATCTCAAAATGCACGGCAGAGTAAAATAAACCAGGCAGGAGCGGTTCATTTTTGAAACGACCTAATACACGGGAAGAAAATGAACTCAAATGAACACTGGACATAAATTGAATTAAGTTTATTCTCAAAACATAAGGCTACTAGATAATCCAGGTCTCTAGTCAAATCAAGCGCTCCTGCCTGGTTTATTTTACTCTGCTGTGGAATATGCCATACTTATAAGTAAATAGCCTCAATACGAACAACACACACTCTACGGATAATAGCGGCAGAGTCAAAATGACCCAAAAATATATCGGCTAAATTTGAAGTTTTTGGACAAAATGATGTATAGACGACTTGTTCATTATCAAAAATAAGGGGCACCTTCCATACATCACTTTTCGATTGGACCACGGGAACCACCCGGAACCGACTGGAACCACTTGCAAAAATCAAGCAAAATTTCGACTCTGCCGCTATTATCCGTAGAGTGTGTGTTGTTCGTATTGAGGCTATTTACTTATAAGTATCTTTCAACAACTCAACTCTTCGAAGAATTCTGTGTCAGCAAAAGGAAAAACGGTTCAGAGATAAAAACGAACTCGACACATTCTATGTTGATGGTCAGTGACGCATTAGGTTCATACCACCAATGGACAAGTAAAAAAATTCAGCTCAAGTTCTAATTCGAATAGATCAATCATTGTCGTCGAATGGTACATACATAGTGAGAATACGAAATTATTTGTCCCCAAACATTTCTGCTGTTTATTTTCACTTTGATCATGTGTGACGCACAACATTTGTCAAATTCAAATTCAAAATTTTTGTCAGACTCCACCACTGTTAATGCATAACAAATTTGATATGAGAATGTCGTCACACGCATCTGGTACCGGTGCGAAAGAAACGGAACGTTTTCTCTGTTTCTAACATCTCAGTAAAACGAACCTCAATCGGTCGATTACACTGCTTTCCCTTTCGTTTGAGAATTTAGTTGGAATTTGTGTTTGAAGTGAGTGTAAACGTTTTATCCGCTTTCCAGTGAGTAATTTCACCCACCATTTCTTTTGTTCATTCGTCACATCGAACATTTGCGATTATTTTGTGAGCGTTAAAGCAGGGAGTGAACAGGATTGTGATTACGGTAAGCTGATGCGCAATTTTCTTTTGTTCATTTATCGTGCTTGTTCAACACCCAACAACAAGATCGACATTTAGTTTACGAGCCCTCAGAAGAACGCGCGATCAATTGTCTTTCGTCTTTGTTTTATTACTCGAAGAAATTCTTTAGAACACTTGAGCGTCATTACTGGAGAAATATTCTTATTTTATCAACAATGGCAGAGTTTTCAACTGATGGTTACTCGTCTTCAGGGTAGAATAGATATAACAGGGGCAAATTGACAGCAGTGTAGGAGGGCGCTCAGAGTTCAGAAATTTTTGAAATTCGCATTTGTGAGACAGGTTTTTGGCTAAGGCCCGAAAACACACTAGCAATTTCGCGTTGATGGGATCGACAATTATGCTGCGTGTTCAATTGTAATCCGATATTCACCACAGGATAAACAATGGAAAACGCAGCGTAATTGTCGATTCCATCAACGCAAAATTGCTAGTGTGTTTTCGGGCCTTATCGAAACACGAATGAAAACCAATATGACAATCCGCGATTCTTTTCGTTAAAATTGATTTCTTTGCCGATCAATTGTTAGGACTGCAGTCAATATTCACCAATGAAACTATAAACCAGGTATGGTCTGTTCATACAAACCGGAGGACATGAGAGGTGAGTTTGTTTATATGAAATCGCTATGTCCTCAGCTTCATACAAAGTTTGACATTCGACCATACCTTGTTCTGATGTTCATTGACATTCACCACAGCAATCGATCGATTCTATAGAAATCGTTAGCGCTACACGCTGTACTTAAGGCTGGAAACACACTAGCAATTTGGCTTTGCTGATACAGATAGTAATCAGCCACAGAGTCATCCATTTCGTTTCTGTTTTGCTTCCCTGTACATGACAGTTGACATTTCAAACAATGTTAGACCTATTGTTTGAAGGGTCAACTGTCAAGTACACGTAGGCAAAACCGAGTGAAAACAGAGACAAAACGGATGACTGAGAATTCAACTTAAGGCTTGATTTCCACTTACCAAACACAGCTAACGCCGACCCGTACGAAACACCTATTCGTATCAAAAGCCTTTAATGTGAAACTCTTCATTTCTCTTACTTCATTTTCTTCTCTGCTGAAAAACTATTCTCCCTTTAAAATCACTTACATTATCCACTCTTTGCCTTGTTATCATATACAACTAAATTGCCGGAGGCAATATAGACAGCCCCGTACGAAGACAAATTTCATAAATTCCTATTTAAACAGCTGTATACCGCTATATTTACCTATATTTTCCTATAAATAAACATTTCACAGATGAATATGCTATTATATAGCTCTATATGCCTGTATATAGCTCAATATAGCTGTATATAGGTATATATAGATGTCCGTATATGGAATCCCAGAAACCCCACACACATAACAAATTATTTCCATGTTAACGGAAACACTCTAAGTATCATTTTTCCCAAGATATTTCTATTTTACTAAAATCCAATATGGCCGCCGGCAGCCATTTTGTTAGGAAATAGTACCGACGCTTTACATTCGTTAATACCTTTCAAACAAAAAAAAAATCATGAAATTCGGTCAAAATTTACTCGAGATATTGTCAAAATACACCACGTTCACTGTACTTCCGAGTAGCCAGATAAGAGCTCACTCCAAGAGACCTAGCTCACGCTCCGGAGAACATAATTTCATAAAAAAAAATTTCCCTGATTGGTACGGTCAATACCTATCTAATAAAGCTAACACAGACGAAATATGTTCAAATGTGGCCGACCTACAAGCAAAAACTGCTTGCCGCCCTGTGCCTGTTCCACACCAAGGGGTCTAACTCACGAGTCGGTCATCCGATTTCCATAAACTTTTTTTTGTCGATCGGTATTGTAAATACCTTTTATTTGACGTATCACTTACAAGTTTAACGTTTAAATGTCCGGAGATATCTTCGAAAAACTGTAAAGCACTTATTGGGCCACAGCTCGGGAGGGGTCGATCCAAAATCACTCATCTTCGAACTTAGCCTGTCTTTTGACATTACCAAACGGGAAAAAAAGAATTTTCGAAATCGGATGCGTTTTACTCAAGTTATCGTGCAGACAGACAGACGGACAGACGGACATTTTTTTTTCCGCGGATTTGGCATCTCTAGACAACCACAATAGGTTTCCCCTTACTCAGGGAGTGCAATTCGACGTGTTACAAACGTATACGTAAACCTATAAGACCCCAGTACTTCGTACGGGTCTAAAAAGGTAGTCCTTATGGGAGATAAAATTTAATTTTTCCAATTTTTACTTTGTTTACTTGACAGCTCCGCTCTCTCTTGACGGCTGTCACACAGAGTACTATTTTTGTTGAGTGGAACCCATACTTAAAGCTGTAATTAAGTATATATTGGGACGCGATACGAATATTCGCTTTACGCTACGTTTTCCACTGTAATCCGCTATTCACTACAGGTTAAACAATGGAAAACGCAGCATAATTGTCGATTAGCGATTACGTCAACGCAAAATCGCTCGTGCGTCCTCTGCTTAAATTCATCCGAAACTTGAGTTCCGAATTTTTTATGATCCGCTGAAGGTTTTCATTAACTTCAGCTGTTTATATACTATGAGTTAACCATGGTGCTAAGAAGGAAGCGATTTTTGGAAATTGTTTCTTGCTTTAGTCTTCAGTTCCGCTACTATACCACAAAGTGATATTTTTAATTCATTAAACTTACGATCTGCAGTGCGTTGATTGAAGTGTGTAATTGTGTAATGAACGGACACGTCACCGAATCTTTGACCGTACCTTGTGGTAGCAAAAAAAACACTTTTAAAAGTGATACTGTCACATCATGCAACTCCACATCTCAATTTCATTACTCTAATTACAAGCCGTGAAACCTCGTAATGGCATCAAAATCATTTGAAACTGTACCACCAACTGTACCATCATACGAAGAGGCAATGAATGGCCCAACGCAGCAACTGTATCCGAACATTGAGCCGAATCCATATTATCCTCAAACGGTGCAGCCTCAACTACAAGTCCACAGTAGGCAATCGAAAAATTTCGAAATCTCGCCACGCATCTCATTTGTATATCGGCATTTCAGACATTACCATTGGCGGACTTGCAGCAACTTGTGGATCCTGTCGAATGCCGTTGCATACACGTTCTGGTTATGTATCCACCTGTTCAACGCACTGTGCCTTTCTGTTCTGCTGTTTGTTTTTGTGAGTACCTACAGAAAGTGTTCGTAATTGAACGGAGGATGAGGTTTGAATTTTTGAATTTTTTTTCTTGGCTCATTTTCAGGTGTTGGCCATGCGCTCCATTCGTTTACTGCACGAAGATGTGTCGTGAGCCGAGACTCTTTTGCGCCAATTGCGGTTCACAAATCTAATGAATTTCGATTTCGTTTCACCATCCAAATCCGAAGAAAACGTCAAATTTGAATCGAAAAAATTGTAATTTTTCGCTGTTTTAGAAGTAAGCTCTTTTCTGTTGATCAGAAGAACAGAAACTCTCTAGCGATTGTGTTTTGTGACGCAGTCTCTTTCTCGTTTATTGATTGATCATCTTCGTATACAATCCAATGATTCATGATCGTTTTGTGAGCATAAAAATTTACATTTACGAAACATGATTTTCAATAAAAATTTTGCACAGATTCTACGCTGACTTTTTCCTTTCTCAACAAAATTACTCGGAGAGAATCCAGCTTAAATGCGAAGCAACGTTACCGTAGTGAAGAGATGAGCTTGAGCTGTCCATTTTCTGCTTGAAAGTAGAAAATCTGCTTACGCCCGTGTTGATTTATGAAAAGAAACATTTGACAACTGAGGAATCTATTTTAGAGTCTCCGACTCCAGTTCGAAATTTTTGCAACACAATTGCCATTCAAAACACCATGCTGAGCAGAGTATATGAACACTAACGGTACCGCAACCTTTACGTAATCGAATTCACCAGACTTCCAGCTGCAACTTGACGCAAACGGATTCAACATGTGTGCAACACAACGAAATTAAATTCACCTGAAAGTAACTGCGCATTTACAGTACCTTCAGTGTTGATATTCCTTCGGTGCAACCAAGGCTGTAATCTTTGGGGATGCAGATACGCGGGTGGCACCCGATGTTTCATATTTAAAATTCACCACGTGATATAGCATCGATTTTGGTGAATATATTTGTATGGACAATGTGTGTTCCCGCGTATCTAATAAAATGGGGATCTGCATGATCTCCCCAAAGTTCACAGCCTTGGATGCAACAGCATTAGTCACCTGAAAGTCGTGATCCGTAATGAATCTGAAGGTTTGTATTTATCTTCAGTGTTTTGTGTTTAAATACTGTGACGCGGAGAGCGTCCATTAAACCACTTTTCCGTCTCTGTTCTCTCTTTGCGCATGCGCATTATTAAAACGGTGAAGTTCGATTAGAGCTTAATGCTTAATTTTCACTTACCGAAAAAGTACTCAGTGTCAGTTTTTGTTTAGTTTATTTGACCATTTGACCATACATAAGTATGGTTTCCACTCAACAAAAAGTACTCCGTGTGAGAGCCGTAAGAGAGCGATCTGTCAAGTAAACAAAGCAAAAATTGGAAAAATTTGGTTAGTGGAAGAATCCGCATTAAGAATCCGAATTGAATGAAAAACCAAATTTTAACAATTTAACTATGCGAGCCAAAGTTTATAGAATTAATTTAGCTAAATCAATGCAATTAATCATTTAATCCACGCACTTCAGGCATGAGTGGTAATCTAACTGGACAGAATAGCGAACCAACGGTAACAGTATCAAAAAATGAAATTTTTCCATACGAAATAGGTCTTCATTTGTAAGCTACATATCATTAAACGTACTTTTGCTTGAAGTGCATTGCTACATTATATCGACAAATTGTTCATATGACGGCTTGCACTTTTCAATTGTTATAAATAATTACAATGAGCAATCGAAACAGTTTTGTCGATTAAATTTGAAGACTATCACCTGTGAATTCTAAGTCAAATTCTAAAATTTGACCGGAAATCGAATCAGAGGCGAAACGGTATTTTATATGGCTACGAAGGTTCGGAACCGGTTAGGTCCAACGGTCAATTGAAAAGTTTCAACTGAGAGAAGGTGACAAAATATTTCTTTTGTTCGGGAGTAAGTGCAATGTCAAAGTGAACGAATTTGCATTTTTCATAAAACCTTCGCAACCCTTGACGCAATTTGTGTGCAACCGCCTTCGTGATCAATTCAGGGTTGTCTTAACCTGTTCTTTAAGAACCTTGCTTCTTTTGTGTCATCATCGAAAGTGTTGAGTCACAACGTAACTCATAAAATGGTGATCCACACGTAAACCTTCAAGAGGTTCACAAAAAGTCCTGAGCCCGACTTTCTGATGAATATAATTGCAGCGTAAGGTCACTTCATTGTAGCGCTTAGTATTTCTATAGAATTGATGGCAAGTCGTGAACAACTGCAAAAATTCTATTGAAATTGTGGGTGCTGCTGCATTGAAGTGAACTTACGTGTATGCTGTGTCTATTATCATTCAAACTATCGGCGCAACATCATTTACAAGTCACACTTCGGGATGCATCGTTAGGTGAAATACAAAATACCATTGAACCTGGCGTACGATTTATTAATTCGCCACTGGACAGCCAATTAACAACAAAGAAATTCTATTGTTCCAAAAATAATAGAAATTCTGATAATGAATAAATGAAACCCGATTTGAGTAGTATAACAAAAGCGGTTGAGGTGGCAACTTATAAAACGAGTTTGTTAAAATAGACAGTGGTCCACCACAAAAGACAAAATGGATTTAATACTACGTCGTCTCTACGTCATATTTCTGGGCACAACATTCATGATATTGACGGTGCTAACATGGCCAATTATTTTGTTGCTTCAGCTGCACCCGATTACTCGCCAATGGTACTACTCAAACATTTTCGGACTGATTTGCACATTGTGCACGAAAATTTTAGTTGAACCCAAGCGAAAACTGTTCGATTCGGTGAACAAGCATTTGAAGGAAATGCCGCCAACAGAAGCCGACCATGCAATCAAAGTTTTAGAAATCGGTCCAGGCACTGGCGACAACTTCAAATTTTACAAATTGCCCATCCAATTGACTACAATCGACTTGAATCCCTTCCTCAAAGAGACGGCCGAGAGATTGTCCGTAGAATATCCGCTGGTCAGCGTTGTCGACAGTCAAGTGGCCAATGCCGAGAATATGACCTGTTTCGAGGACAATACCTTTGACATCGTCTGCGGAACGTTGATCATGTGCTGCATTAACGACAACGAAGCGGCTCTGGCTGAAATTCATCGCGTTTTGAAGCCGAAAGGACGATACTACTATTTGGAAAGCAATCGAATGCAACCGAGCCGATCTGCGTTTCTGCGCTACCTTGAAGCGTTTCTGGCTAAATTTTGGTCAATGTGCGAATACGGATGTAAGTTCCTTCACAACAATTTCGATGAAAAGCTCAGATCGTCTAGACTGGCATCGGCTTGGAACCAAATTTATCGGATGCCGGAATGTTCCATGGGTCACGAGTTGCACTACGGTTGTGCGCTGAAAAACTAGCTGCATTACAACAAGAATTCAATCAATCAATTTTACTGAAAATTTCTACGTTTTCGGGTGCCGTTCAAAAACTACACGCAACGCAAAAAGTAAAAATGGATCACGCTCGAGTGACAGATCAAACAGTTTTCGGTCTCAAACATTTGCCTAATTTAATTAACGCCTCCTTTGAACGATAAAATAAAATAAAAAAAAATTCGAACACACGGTCAATAGAGTGGAAAGGGGCGGGAAGGTAAGACAAACCATTATCTTTCAACTTTTCTTTAGGAAAAAATGCGCTCTTGTCACTAGTTGCAGTGTATCAAGCGAAAAATCCGAAACTCCTCTCCTCTCATATAGAGACATAACCTGCTCGCAATAAATTGACATCAGACTGAGAGACTTTTTCTTGGAAATGCGGTCAATTTTGTGGAAGTCTTTATTTTACAGCCACTGTGTTCGCCATTCCTAACCTGATTTTAACTTACTTCAAAGCACTTCAAGCTAAAGTGATCATAGTCGACAGCTGCCAAATCGACGCTTTTAGTTATATGGTTTGTAGCGCTGCATAAAAATGCGGTCGAATCCGATATTTTGAATTTTTGTATGGGAAATCACATTCAAACGTTGATATCTCCGTGGTTTTTAAAGAATAAGAGCCAGATTTTGCTAGGTTTGCATATTTTATGGATTTTTATCGATTGGCATGCTCATTTGTGTGAAATGTTGAGTAAAAATTTTCTTCTAATTATTTAACACAAAAATGAGTGGACCAATCGATAAAACTCCATAAAAGATGCAAACCTAGCAAAATCTGGCTCTTATTATTTAAAAATAACGGAGATATAAACGTTTGAATGCGAATTCCCACACGAAAATTCAAAATATCGGATTCGACCGTTTTTTTATGCAGCGCTTTCTAGCATGCCACAAAGCGCGTGGATAGCGTACTATTTTGTATGAAATGGTTGTTTACAGTGTCGAAACGCACGTTTACGATTTGCCACTAAAATTCAAATTCAAATTCGAGGAAATTCAAATTGTTTAACTTTTAGATCGCCCAAAAGCGACGGGCTCCACTAGTTGACTATAATGTCATTGATCCCATTGGTCTCGATTTGCACACTGCATCGTGTTTCTCCGTTCAGTCGTTGCATATCGGTCTTACAGACGGCATTATTGCAACTGTGAGTTGAAGGTTTTGTTACTTGTTGTTGTTGTACTTTAAAATTTGCAATGAAATCGACGACAAAGACCATTTTGCATTGGTTTGTGGTGTCAAATGCAACTGTGATATTTATTGTTTCAACAATCTGCATAGTTTTTGCTTTATTCGAACCCTACGACCCTTTCGGTAATCATCGCAGTGCTTGTCCCCCTGGTGGTCAATGACTATGGCGTTGCTACGTATTGGTTTGGAGATATTTTTGTAGTTGTGGGTTTGTATTACTAGCCCAATTCCCGTCAGCATTTAACCTGTTACATACGGGTGTTCATCTGTTATCGATAACGGCGACAAAAATAGTGACAAGCTCTGGGTAATATGGTCCGTTATAAAGTAAAATGCATGTTAAAACAATTGAAGTACAAGATTTGAAATCAACAGATTAATAACTTGATCGATGGAAGTAATATACCCGATAATTATACTACCGTCTGTAACAGGTTAACGGAGCTGATAATTTTGAAGAGATTGTAAAATTCGGTTAAATTTATCGATCGCACGCAACGACGCGAAAGTGACAGATTCGAATTTTTTCTTTTGATATTTGACAAAAGAAAAATTTCGCATCTGTCACTTTCGCATCGGCGTTGGTAAATTTAACAACTGTCAGTTAAATTTATTCGATCAAAAGGGCTCGTTCACGAACTAAAAATTCGCTACCCAAAGTGAAGATTTTGACATATTTTATATGCAAGAAGTGTCAAAATCGTCAACAGTGAAACTTAACGAAGAGTTTCTGAACGAGCTCAAAAGGTGGTGTCGGAACTAGTTAAAGTTTAACGATCGATAAATTTAACCAAAATTAACGGAAATCTGTTAAATATACCAGCTCTGATGGGAATTGGGCTACTGTATTGCTGTACACCCTTCGCTTGTCAAAATAAAAATATCTCCAAATCAGTACGTTTATACTATTTACTGTGTTTTGTTTCGTCAAACTTTAATGAAATTCGTAAATAAGGCTAGTACACAGATCGTGAAAAAAGCGTGAAAAATCGACCCATATGCAAAATATGACATAAAATGCATGAGTTATCTCTCAAATATTTTGCAAGCTCGGTGTAAACCTCTGCCGTGAAACCTGATGCTTACACTGTTCTTGCAAAATATTTGACATTTGGCTAATACATTTTGTGTCATATCTTGCAAGCATTTTGCAGCGGTCGATTTTGCATGCATTTTTCACGAACTGTGTACTCATCTTTAAGACTAACATTTTCCATTCTGTGAAGCAAGACTCGCACTACTGTGTAGGTTTGTTCCAAGTAACAGTAAACACGAACTTTGACAACCCGAACAACGACAATTTCATCCACAGCAACGTCGCTTACGTGATATTTCATACAAATCGAGCAACGTCGCTTACGCGATTTACACAGAAATATTATTGAGGCTATGGCTCTGTGGATGAAATTTGACAATTCATATGGCCTTGGAACAAACCTATTGTTTGCGGTTTTTTCATCAAAGAAATGTTAAGCGGTATCTCTCCGCTGGGGTAAAATGCGTTTGAATGACATAGATTAAGATTGGCTCGTTCGGTATGTGCTTTACGATCAAAATTGAAAACGGTTTACATAGTTTTCTCTTAAAAATACGTTTTGATTCACTGGCTTTTGTTTAAAGCTGCAATCGCAGTTCACTGTTTTACGGTATTTTTTTTGGCATATCTTTTAGCATATCTTTTCAAAAAAAATTTTTGTTTCCAAAAATTATTTTTGTTTCCAAAAAAAAGTTTTGTAAGTATATAAAGAATTTTGGTTTTCAAAAAAAAGTTTTGATTAAGTATATAAGGAGTTTGGTTGAAGAAAAAGTAACTAAAAAATACTTGTTTTTTCTACATATGAGAAAATATGGTAATAATTGATTGCAAAGAGAAATTTAGAAATGAAAACTAAAAGAAAATTGAGAAAATAGATAAAAGTGAATAAATGAAAGGGAATATTTTTAAGGGAAAGGATTGGTCTGAGCAATGGATCGGTGGTTGGATGTAATATTTTTTTTTGTTTTTTGTGTAAAATTGATTTCTAAAATTGAAAAGGAAATAATTTCCGTATAACACGTAAAAGAAAATTGAGAATGCAGATAATAGCTATTTTGCTAACATGTGCCTAAATGGAAATTTTGCGCAATAGATGTGACGATTGTCAATCCGAGGCGAAGCCGAGGTTGACAACACATCGTATGCGCAAAATTCCAGTTTAGGCACAAGTTAGCAACAAGATTTTATGTACTGTAGCAATTTTACACTTCATCGAATGCATATTTACGCACGCAAAATGAACATATGCGCACTACAGTGCATAAAAGTGATTAGATGCAAGGAAAAAATCATTTTCAGTTGAACCATCGAACTTTTATTGTCCAATTTGTTTTTATGTATATTTGCCGTCTATAATTTGGTTTTGTAAATTTAATTTTTATGAAAAACAAATTACACAGGCTAATTATTGGACGAGTCGAGAAAAAAAAAATTAACTCCTAAGTTACCGACACCGTTCCGGCGCCCGGCTCGCATTGCGGCCCTCCGCTTCGCTCCGGGGCAATGGGCCGGATCGCTCGGCGTGTTAAAACACTTTTTATGTGCAATAAAAATTGGTATTCATTTCGTAAAAAGACGAACTAAACTCCTTTACGTTTTCGTAAAAGGATGAATTCCATAGGAACCAACAAAACGGCTTGAGTTGAACTTTCGAACTTCTAGATAGATAATCTTCAAATTGCAAATTTATAAAAAAAAAATCCATGATTTCACTTTACTCTCTCAATCTGTTGTTTTCTGACTTTGATTTGAAGTTGTAGTTGTACCTTCGAACTTTTATTGGAAAGAATCGCCAGTGGAGCACAGTGAAATATAACCACGAATACTTTTTGGGAAAAGTTGCTTTTTGGAGAGTGCAAATATATTCTCTTCACTGGCGATTCTTTCCAATAAAAGTTCGAAGGTACAACTACAACTTCAAATCAAAGTCAGAAAACAACAGATTGAGAGAGTAAAGTGAAATCATGGATTTTTTTTTATAAATTTGCAATTTGAAGATTATCTATCTAGAAGTTCGAAAGTTCAACTCAAGCCGTTTTGTTGGTTCCTATGGAATTCATCCTTTTACGAAAACGTAAAGGAGTTTAGTTCGTCTTTTTACGAAATGAATACCAATTTTTATTGCACATAAAAAGTGTTTTAACACGCCGAGCGATCCGGCCCATTGCCCCGGAGCGAAGCGGAGGGCCGCAATGCGAGCCGGGCGCCGGAACGGTGTCGGTAACTTAGGAGTTAATTTTTTTTTTTCTCGACTCGTCCAATAATTAGCCTGTGTAATTTGTTTTTCATAAAAATTAAATTTACAAAACCAAATTATAGACGGCAAATATACATAAAAACAAATTGGACAATAAAAGTTCGATGGTTCAACTGAAAATGATTTTTTCCTTGCATCTAATCACTTTTATGCACTGTAGTGCGCATATGTTCATTTTGCGTGCGTAAATATGCATTCGATGAAGTGTAAAATTGCTACAGTACATAAAATCTTGTTGCTAACTTGTGCCTAAACTGGAATTTTGCGCATACGATGTGTTGTCAACCTCGGCTTCGCCTCGGATTGACAATCGTCACATCTATTGCGCAAAATTTCCATTTAGGCACATGTTAGCAAAATAGCTATTATCTGCATTCTCAATTTTCTTTTACGTGTTATACGGAAATTATTTCCTTTTCAATTTTAGAAATCAATTTTACACAAAAAACAAAAAAAAATATTACATCCAACCACCGATCCATTGCTCAGACCAATCCTTTCCCTTAAAAATATTCCCTTTCATTTATTCACTTTTATCTATTTTCTCAATTTTCTTTTAGTTTTCATTTCTAAATTTCTCTTTGCAATCAATTATTACCATATTTTCTCATATGTAGAAAAAACAAGTATTTTTTAGTTACTTTTTCTTCAACCAAACTCCTTATATACTTAATCAAAACTTTTTTTTGAAAACCAAAATTCTTTATATACTTACAAAACTTTTTTTTGGAAACAAAAATAATTTTTGGAACCCAAAATTTTTTTTGAAAAGATATGCTAAAAGATATGCCAAAAAAAATACCGTCACTGTTTTGGGTCTCCGTTTAGATATTGCGCATGCGCACAGAGAGAATTCTCTCTGTGCACATGCGCATTGTCTAAACGGAGACCCAAAACGGTGAACTGCGCTGGCACCTTAAGTGCCATGTAAACGGATGGTCCGATTTCTAAAGTGAGTGTTGTGCGATCCATGCTAAGGCCCGTCATTGGGAAATGACAGGACAGTTTCCCGAAAATGTATGCAAAAATTTATCACAAAAATTCAACGAAAAAATTTAAAGGAACTCACCTCTGATACTTTCCATTGTATTCGGGCATAGTCTCTTTAGGTCGCCAAGGCATATTTGAACACTAAACACTTTTTACTCGATGCAAAAACCAAAAGTTTTTTTTTTGTTTTGTCGCGACCAAAACACAGAAAATATTTCGACACAACTGTGACACTCCGCTACTATACTGGAATGAATGTTTGCTGTGTTCACTTCGGCGGTAAAATATCTTCATTCAAAAAAGTGTCCGACGCCTTAACAATTCATTCTAAATATAGACCAATTTTAGTTGAAATTATTATCTTACTCATTTTATGTCTTAGTTCTTCTATTTGTCATATGTATGAGCATACCGACAATCACTAATGGTCTACTGTTATATGGAATTTACAAGGTTAGCAATATTTCGACCGAATTGCAAGGCTGTAAGCTTTGGGGATAAGCGAATGACGCATCACTTTCCATACTAAAAATTCACCTCGGCATACACACTCAATTTTGGTGAATTTCTCTGTATGTAGAAGCCAAAGTATATAGACACTGAAGGTAACGCAAATCCGCGAGAACACACGGACCCCAACTTTCGGGTGAATATAGTTTTTATAATGTTGGACACAAGTCAAATTTACTTTGTCAGGTTGCAACACATGCCACAACTCAATACTATACAACACACTTCCAACAACATTATCGCGCCAAACGTCACGGATGCAACATAACAAATCTTATATTCACCCGGAACTTGGGGTCCGCATTTCTTGCTATTCCCTGAGGATTTGCGTTACCTTCAGAATGTATATTTACCTTGATCGAAGCGATCTGCGTGACCTTCCGAAAGTTTACACTCTTGCTGAATTGCGCGCTTAAATTGGAATCAAGCTTTTATTTACTCTTTGAATCATTTCATGTGTCTGTCAGAAATCGGCGGCTTTCATCTCTCCATGGCTTCTATGCAGTTTCGTTGTCATGGTATTTATGACCCATTCCATAATTAGAACTCTCCAAGCAATTATGAAGGAAGAAGCGAGCTATATTTTCATGCAATCAGGTAAAATTGGGATGCTCCACAAAAAGAAGCGATTTTTTACGATTTTTCGTTTTGTTTTTGCAGCTGCGTACATTTATTCTGTCTGCTTGACCATTGCCGTTACGATTTATTACCGACAAATTAAATATTATCAGTTCGAACCTATGCTACTAGTAGAGACGAAGGAATATTATTGAACATTTTACAGATGCTCTCGAATTTAGAGAATGAATAAATATTTCCAGACATAAAAATCGATGGTTTATGTCGTTTTTGTTGAACAAAAGAACAACGAAAAAAACTGAAATGCAGAGCAATGAACGTCAACACAAGGTATGGTCGAATGCTGTATATTCATTGATGTCCTCCATACCAAGGCTGTATACTTTGAGGAGGTCACGCAGACCGCCATTTTATTAGATACGCGGGAACACACCACTTCTGATGATTTTACATGTAAAAAAATTCACCACATCATCAAGACGACGAGAATCATCAGAGTAGGTGCATTTTTGCAAAGTATATAAACATACTGAAGGTAATGCAAATCCACAAAAACTCACGGAACCCTACTTTCGGGTGAATATAATTTTTACAATGTTGGCCACTAGTTACATTCACTTTGTTAGGTTGCTATAAAGACACAAAAAATTGTATGCAGAGCAACACATTTCTACCAACATTAAAACGCCAAACGTCACGCAAGCAACATAACAAGTCTTATATTCACCCGAAACTTGGGTTCCGTAAAATTTGTGATCCGCTGAGCATTTGCATTACCTTCAGTTTGTTTATATACTTTGCATTTTTGTATGAAATCGGCCATTTTATCATCAACTGTGGTGTGTCACCCGCGTATCTGTATCTGCGTGACCTCCCCAAAGTATACAGCCTTGCTCCATACAAAGTTTGACATTCGACTTTACCTTGTGTTGACGTTCATTGACCTTTACTCTGTCGTGGTCTTTCCAGTGACCAAAATGTCATGTCGATGTTGCATAGATTCAGAGCAGCGGTAAGCTTTTATGAATGAAAATTTTTTGAATCTCGCGTCACAATTGGCAACCTCGCATACGTCGTTGTGTTAAGGAAGAGTTACGCTACATCGCAATATTTAAGCTACGTCGATTGTGTTTACATCAAATTTTTGTTGTGCTGAATAGGTTTGTTCCAAGTAACTCTAAACACAAACTTTGACAACCCGAACAACGACAATTTTATCCACAGCAACGTCGCTTACGTGATATTTCATACAAATCGAGCAACGTCGCCTACGCGATTTACACGAAAATATTATTGAGGTTATGGTTCTGTGGATGAAATTTGACATTTCATATGGCCTTGGAACAAACCTATAGGTTTGAAATGTCAAATTTCATCCACAGAAGGCCACTTAACCTCAACTTTCATTTTAACGAAAATTTTAACGAAAAATGTACAAATACTGTAATCGAATAAGTTAGGAACAACGCTTTTCCTAAACGAGCACAACCTATCACACGTCAAAATCAGTGGTCATGATTCAGAAGGAATTTCTTTTTCTGAGGTCACACAACTTCCACCTGTGGAATTCCATTCTGGTATTTTGGGATTATTGAGGTTTGTAATGGGTTGCAACAAAGAAATTGGCCGTGCATGGTTAACTTAAGTTTTTATCACTTTAATTGAAAAGTATACAAAAGTAAACAAATGAATGCAGTGAACACGCAGTATTCGTGTACACTTTTCCCTCGATTCTTTTCGCTTGGATCCACTTTCAATTGAACAGTTTTCTCATCCCTACCAGCAATACTAACAACTTGACACGTATACCTTCCTTCATCCCCTTCTTCAATGTGTCGTATTTTCATTTGACCCGAACGATCCACCGAGAATCGACTGTCCCGTGTCGTCACGTCGATTTCATATCG
The DNA here is from genome assembly GCF_014529535.1 of Bradysia coprophila. Classification (NCBI taxonomy): domain Eukaryota; kingdom Metazoa; phylum Arthropoda; class Insecta; order Diptera; family Sciaridae; genus Bradysia; species Bradysia coprophila. Next base: position 91,520 of record NW_023503496.1, on the reverse strand, counting down.
ATCGACCCATTTAACAATTGGCGCAGGTTTTCCCAGTGTCGGACAATCAATAGCAAAGTCGACTCCCTCCACAGCCGAATACTCCGTGGCATTACTCAAAATTGTTGGCTTCACTACGACTTCGTGGTACATCAGTCTTTCATTGGCAGATTGACGACAGGTGTAAAAGCCTTCATCAGCCTCGGTAAGATGATGAATAAGCAAAGCGTATGACGTCGTGAAACCCGGGTACTCGTCGATACGGTATTCGTAGCGATCAGAAGGTTCAATGGGATTGTTCTCGAACATCCAATCTGAAAATGGAAATGGAAATTAGTCCAAGTCTCTCTCATTGTCTGAATGATAACCGAATCTGGAGAGTGTTTTCAAGAAATTAGACTGGAGCGGAGGAATATGCTTGGAATTATGCTCAGAGAGATTACTGGATTAGGAAACAAACGGAAGTCCTTGATGTTATGGAGTAGGGACACCGACATAGGGAATCATTTATGAATTACGTAACGTGTTCTCAGTGCTGTCAACCAAATGAAATCGTAAAAAACTCGAGAAATTCGTGCTATCTAAAGTTGAAGCTATGCTCTATCCTCCAATCTAGGGAGCTGTATTGAACATAGTCTCACTTTCGCAGATCGTATATTTCTCGAAGTATTTAAGATTTCATTCTGATGACAGCACTGAAAATCATTACGCAATTTATGAATGATCCCTTGGCAATAAGTGGCAATGGAGCGTTCAAAATAGAAGGAGATAGGTGAGATGCAATCAGGCTGAAAAAGAAGAAGAAGAAGAACGATACCCACCTACAGTCGTGTTATCATCAACATTATAGAAGCTGCAACTCACGTAACCATCTTCCCCAGCAACGCCAAAGTTGTACTGCAATTCGTCTGATGATCGTATCAATGCTAAAAGACAGACATTTGCCATAATTTAGAATCTTTTGAGTCCTTGGTACTCTGCAAAACCAGTCAATCTGACTTACTGTACGTCTCAATTTTTACAAAAGTGTCAATGGTCTCTGATCCGGCAGCCGACTCACAATAGTAGGTCCCGGACATTGCATGTTTCACGAACGGTATGACCAACATTACTTCTCTGTCATTTATAATTTCAGTGTACATAACGTCATCCGATCTAAAATTGAACGAAAAAATCAAATTTCTTCTTCAGTTTCTCTCTGTGTGCTTCCTATGATGGCGCTACTCACGATTTGGCATTGATAGGATTGTCGAAAGTATTTCGCCAGATTAGATTAGTAATTGTATCCACTTTGGACTTACAAGTAAAATTGAAGAACGTACCGACTGCAATGCTATGTAAGCTATAAGTCGGATAAATTTTTAACCGAGGATCTCCACCAGTTATTGGATCTAAAGTTAGGATAGAAGTTAGGTGTAACAACGCTAAAACTAGGTGAGATGCTGTCCATAAATGAAGTCCATCAAAAACTCGAAATTGGACTTCTCTTCGCTCTGACACCGACAACTGCTACTACTAACTACTAAAGTTTGGCTTAACCCAATTAGGAGAGGCCCATAGACACTTAAACTATAGAAGATATTCCACTGACTTTCCACTGTTAACTATCATGCCTACCAAATGGATAAGTCTACGGACTCTGCACTGCACTGCCTGGTATCCCAGAATGAAAAGTTCTTTGATGGGATGTGGCGCTTTAAATTTAGTGTTGTCATTGAGTGTACCTGCGACAACACAGATTCGATATCATTTATAGCATGGCAAGTACTAGCAGAAAGAGAAGTACAACCATCAAGTGCTGGGCAGGTATGAAACAAATCTTTATGCAGATTATGGTTGTGGACTCGATTAACAGGGAATTGATCGGAGAGAGCATCTTCACTCGACAGGCAACGAATGATTGGCTATAAATGTAATGCGTCAGTATAACAGCATTCTATCATTCCATTGACAGGTGGAAAGATGGAGACAGTTCCTTTCAAATTGTATACGCCCAGCCCCTTCTTACACATCCCCTTGCTATTGTTATTTATGGACAGCCCCTGATGTATTTGAGCCAAAAATTACCTCTTGCAGTTCTCATCAAATGGTATGAAGTTGAAAGTCTTACTCCAGTGAGTCTAATAGCGTAATAGCTGTCAGTGGTTAAGTTTCCGATGACATAATTGGTACTGGTTATCCCGTAAATATACCTACACTCCCCTTCATAAATTGAGAACGACCTAAAATCCATCAGCGAGGCCTGCGAAAAATATTCCGTTTTACAAAGAGCAATTTTCTACAACACTTCGCAGAGAAGTGTTAACAGCACTACACGGCTGCGGACCGGTGCAGTGCTGCTAGCAATTCTCTGCATTCTTACCAAACAATATTCGACCGAGTATTGGACTATCTCTTCGCACGGTTCTATAATTGGCTCCCAAATCATTTCAAATTTATCGGTGTAAGGTGATTCAATGAATTCAACTTCTTCGAAGGCACGGTCTTCACTGATTTTGTTCAGAATCTTTGGCTCTTCATATCTGTATTGACACATGGTCTGTTCACTTAATTCTATGAACGGGCTGGTTCCGATCTCGTTTTCAGCATAAAATCTACAAAATTTATCGAATGGAATCACCCGGGAAAGTTCTCGATATTTCTTCTCTTTCATTTTACCTAAAATTATATTTGGTGTTCGCTTTCAAACCTTGAACCATAACCGTTGTTACTGGTCCCACTACCCTGGTGACATTAACCGAATCTATCCAATCCAATTCTGCGTCTTCCTTGTATTGATATTTGTAAAATTCAGCCGGGGTTCCCGTCGGTGAAGCCGTTATTTCGAAAGCAATCCAATCGATCGACCACCGTCGAACCATAACGTCAGCCATAACTTCTGGGGACTGAGCTTCTCGCACTTCCATGATGCGTTCAGCTTCACCGTGTTTATTCGAAGCGACACATTTGTAGGTGGTAAAATAACTATCATCGACCGGCTCAACCACCAACATACTTTCCGATCCACTGTTGATGACTTCAAAGAACGGATCAAGGTCACTGATAAGTTTTTCGTTCCAATACCAAGCGATAGTTGCTTCGGGAAGAGCTCTTGCCACACAAGTTACGTTAACGGGACGACGATGAAAGCTGTAAGCGGGCGATGGATTTCCCATGTAATTAAAATCGGGCGGATACTCGATTGTAACGTAAGCAATTTGTTTGGCTGAATCGATCTGATTTTCGGCCAAACATTCATACTCTCCGTAGTACGAGCGCATTGCTCCCGTGAAATTAAGTGTAGCAATTGTTTGTCCCAATTCTTCGTTCGCCACTTGAGCCGGTATAACATCCCTGAAGGGACTACTTTCTGGAGTCGTAAATTTCCAACCATACCAACTAAACGTAACGAAAGGTGCAGGACGTCCCGATGCCTTGCATGTTAGTATACCTTCCGTACCCACGACAATCGAAATGTTCTCGAATTCATCTATATTTGGCGGTACCAACACATTGACTGTAAAGTTTTGTTCGCTCGAACCGAAACTGTTACTAGCTGCGCATGTGTACACTCCACTGTCCGCCTCATCCACACGAATCACTCGCATCGTTCCATTTTCCGCAAAAACTGTAAAGCGATCTGTATTCACGATGTCTTGTTGCTCCTTGGACCATTTGTACTGTACAGGATCTTCAGTTGCTAAGCAATCAATTGCAAAGCTGTCTCCAATCTTAACGTCATGCACCAAATCAACGTTGACAATTTCCGGTTTACCATCTTCAAATTCATGATAGTAGGCCTCTGCTGCTGCGTTGCAAAGAAGGTCTTTGCAACTTACCAATACAATCAATAACTTCAACAACATAACTCAACTGGTGAACAAACAGTGTGACTAACGCAGGCGTTTTTATCGGCGCTTTTTATATTGAGCGGATTCTGCTGTCCATTTATTTCTTTGAATTCTTATCTTGCGTCGTAGAAAATTATCGAAAAACAATTTATTCATTCTCGTTCGTAGTAAAATACAGCACATGATATGGTCGTTGAGAGGCCAATGATGAATTATGCACACACCCACGTTAGGGAAGAGGGAGTGTTCCCCAAATACTAGAACATGCTAGGGGCGTTAGGATGCTGTCTCTTGTTCAACAATCACTTTATTTTCCTCATGTCTAACATTGATCATCTGATTTTCTGCCAGAGGGTGCCCCCAACTCACTTTTCAATCGAATCTTCCTTCGTATTGTCAAACCAACAACACTTCGAGATTTCTTACAACATATTGCACTGGGCTGTGTCCAATCTGCATTCCGATGAGCTGACTACGGCCACATTCTTAGAACATATGTCACTTCTATTATCTGGACCAACCAAATCTTTGTCATCGACTCATCGTTCCTCCGTTCACAGAATCACTTCCGATACTAAAACTGACGTTTCCTTCTCTTTCAAATGACCAGACTAAAATCTGCCTTTTTCCTTATTTCTGTTGTCTTTCTCCCTGCTTTCTTGTAGAGCTTTCTACCGGCAGGGAACAACGTAGTCTTCGGATATTGGAATGGTTTTCTACATCATATTAGCAGTCCCAGCAGCAAAGACATCAAGTGAAAAAAATTTCTCCAGAGTAGGACAAGTCCGAAAAGAAGGAGACGTCAAAAGAAGTTTTCATGAGAATAAACTGAATGGATCCCCGACACGTGCAGGTAAACGCTCATTTCAACTTCGGTCTGCGAATTCTTGCACCGGATGTTCGACGACAAGTTAAGTATCAACGACTTTCTGAAGCGTATACAACTATGATGGCGCATTCAGCGAAAAGGGACTAGTTCTATGGCGTCAATTCAATTCAGCTTTGAAAACATAGATGCAGAGAGTTGATAACAGATGGCGTCCGTTGGGTGGAAGCAACGCCATCTGTTATCATATCTTTGAGATTTGGGGACGACACACGATCTGCTAAAAATAACGTGCTCACCTTTAGGTAGTAGCATCCAAGGAAGTAGGGTAGTAATTTATGAACGGCCCCTTAGCGCAATTCCTATCAGAGTTTATCGGCACTGATAAATTTAACAGCGGTCAGTTAAATTTATCTCGGTAACTTTATAGTAGCATCGACGATAGCCTTTTGCAGCTTAGCGACGTGTTAAATTTATCATCGCTGATAAGCTCTGATAGGAAATGGGCTATTAATTGTTATGATGCTGAGCGACTTCGATGAATTTTAATTTTTATTAAAATTTCTTGTTTTCGAACTTTTATTTCCATTTGCCTGCCACCGCCAATATTGGCTGAATAAAATACGTTTCTCAGCGAATAAAACACTAACAATTATCACCACAATAAAATCATCATCAAATCATAACGAGGGATTCTTTTGAATTTCGTCTGACCGAAATCGCTGCTATTTATTCTGGGACTTTTTTATATGTAATGTTTAGTTAGGCCTTGGTGCTTAGGCCTTAAAACCAGTCTCAGATATTTTTGATCTTCCATACCTGGCTGGTTGTAACCGGCCAAAAGTCGAAAAATGGGGTTTCGTAGTCCGGATTTCATTTCCGTAAGGTGTCGAGGACACGGGCGTTTATGGGCTCGTTGGAAAGCTGAGGTCGAGTACTCCCGGGGCAAAAATTAACTTCAAAAAATTAGATGATAAACGATGTGTATTACTTTAGCACAACTCACCCTCAACTCAAGATCACTAAAATTGAGAATTGGGTTGAGATTGAGATCTTAATCTCATCTCAAGATCAAGTCCAACAATCTGAATAATAAATTTGCCCAAAATTAAATTCAAATCATTAACATTCTTCATACTATCATGGGTGTACTAAATACGTCGAATCGAAACAGGGTTAATCAAATAGAGAGATTCTTTTAAAAAACAGGCTGCCGAAATCGAACGCATTTTCTATTGGACTTTTTTATATGTGCCTAGAAAGGTATTTCACCCTTATAGAAGCCGAAACCATTTTCAAAAAATTCTTCGAAGTTTGCTGGTGAAAGGCTGTCCGAACGACTGTCCGTCAAATGACGACGAAGACAATTGTAGCGATTATGTCCCACACCACGAGGTAACAGACTATGCCAATCAACTTTAACCAACGATGCCATTTTAAAGGTCCTCAATAGTGGTGACTTTATCACTATTTTATTTTACCGGAAACATGCACACATTCAAATAAAAGCATTTCCGCCAAAAAATCGTTTTTTTAAATTAACGGTCAAAATAGTGAAAGAGTTTACTTATATCCTTCCAAATCAATTTTACTTATCAAAAGTGACTAAGATTTGGCGAAGTTATCAGTCCATAAAGTTGAGGAATTTTCCAGGACACTTTTTCTTTGAACATGAATACCGCCGCCATTTTGTTTATTATTTTTTTCAAGAAAACAGTTCTTCCATAATATTTCAACAACAATTCCACTTATCCCAAACATCGATACATCGAGGAACTCAGAAAAAAAATTACCAAAAAAATTCTGCGTTGCAAAGTGGCAGATTAAAGTTCTCGTAGGTTTGTCCATGAGCATCTGCCACTTTGCGACGCAGACTTTTTTGGTAAAATTTTGGTTGTTTCCAGTCAAATTTTTTTTTGGTAAAGCCAGCCAGCTTGTTTGAACTAAAATTGGGTGTAAAATTTAATTTTTGCGTAACGAAGCTGAAAGCGTCAACTCTAGCGATATCATTCATTTTAGAAATTGTACTTCAAAGACTGCGTCACACTTTTCTCGAAGAGATTTTTGTTGGGATATCAGTCGTTTTAGAAGTTTTAGAACACTGCTTTTTATAACAGTTTATAACAGAAATTCGAAAATTTGGCGAAATTTAAAAATTTGACGAAATTCAAAAATTTGTCGAAAATTGAAAATTTGACGAAAATCGAAAATTTGACGAAATTTGACGAAATTCGAAAATTTGACGAAAATCGAAAATTTTACGAAATTCGAAAATTTGACGAAATTCGAAAATTCGACGAAATTTGAAAATTTGACGAAGATCGAAAATTTGACGAAGATCGAAAATTTGACGAAAATCGAAAATTTGCGAAGAAAGTAATTCTCTATATGCCACCATTCAAGAAATATCTCCAAAACCCCAATTGACCCACCCATTTCCAACTTTCGACATTTTTCACATATGCCCCTCTGTTCTACTCGTAAAACTCTGAGACTTTGCCGAAGAAAGTAAGTCTCTATCTTTCATAACCCAAAAAAATATTGGTCCTTTCGAAGAAAGTAATTCTCTATCTGCCACCCTGAGGTTCCTGCAAAATTTCATGGAGATTGGCTGACTAGTTTCCGAGATTGTCCGTCGATAGATAGATAGACAGATAGACAGATAGAAACATACAGAGTAAGTTGAAAGATTTTGATTGTTTGTGAAAAGTCAATTTGGTGTATTTTCTATGAAAAGTGCCAATTTCAAAACGATGTATCTCCGGTAATTTTAAAGCTACATAGTCGAGTGATAGCAAAATGTGCAAACTTGGAAAATCCGGTAAATGCTTTTTTTAAAGTAATTAATGTTTTTTATTTTTAGCATAAAATAGACACCATTCGGAATTATTTCGCACATGGAACCATGTCAAAAATATTTCGTTTTATATTTTTAAATAAATTTTCAAAAATCAAAATTTCATAGAGCGAAAAGAAGTGTTAGGCAACGTTGGCCCCCTAGACCAAACCAGGCCGATCCCAGCTTGGCAACATCGCGACTTGAGTTACTGGTTGATACATCTACGATAATCAACCATAATATCGCTTTTTACATTCAATATGAGCGAAACGGCTTTTTTGGACAACTCGCACTTGACTAAGAAACATACAGAGTAAGTTGAAAGATTTTGATTGTTTGGAAAAAGTCAATTTTGTGTATTTAGTATGGAAAGTGACCAATTTCAAACCGATGTATCTCCGGTAATTTTAAACCTACATAGTCGAGTGATAGCTCGTTTTGTTCGTATTTAAAGAATATTATGAAATAGGTTTTGTGACCAAAGGGTAGAAACTGAAATGTTCGGCTATGCATAGTTAACGCGTCTCAAAAAAGTTCCTTCGTTCTTTTTTTGGGAGTTAGACTGCGTCAAGTCCTCCGCTATCGCTCCGAACATGATTGAGTTCGAAAACTGATATTTTGTTACCCTCGAGACGATAACAGTCGCAAGGTTCCATTACTCTTCACACTCGCGTACAGTGACTATGGACACACGGACACGGATGAATGGAGATAATGAGCGAATGCCATGCGAATGGTGGGACAGAATTGTCCGTTGTTGTTTCAAGTTACGGTACTTTCAGACCAGGGCCTTTTATAAGAGTTTCGCACTGGGGGGATTTCGATTTGGGGGCCCCAATTTTTTCCGTGAAGGGGCCCTATATTTTTATTGTGAAGGGCCTTCTTTGAAAAATTAGACAAGTTTCAAATTTGAGAACTTTAGTGACTAGGGTACTGTCAGGTGCCGCTTAATGTTGCATGTATATTGTGTGTTTTAGCTGCAGAACATACTATGATTTCACAATCTTTTCAATATTTTCTATATTAATTCCTGGAACACTAAGGATGGATCATCTATCCGAAAAAGCTTTATTAAGTTTCCATAGGAGGACATGGACAACTCAGTCAAACTTTCGCGATTGGCGATAATGGCGTTTTCAAAAGAGTTATTGCCAGTTCTTCGGCCCTTACTTGTTTTTTGGCAGTTATTTTACGAGTTACAGGGAGAGAAAAGTGTAATTCGTCATGTTTTCTGTTTTGCCATTTGTTTTGGTTTGTAAATGATTCCACAAAAAATTTATTTAACAAATGAAAATCTAGATTTTTTATTTTATTCATCCTTGTTTTGTGCGCGTGTCTAATCAAAATTCAAAAAATTAAAATCTTCACTTGTTCAACGAACTTTTCTTGGAATCAATCAAAAACCGCAAAACTTTCAAATGAGAAAATATGCTGAATTTCACCTTTGTCTCCCTGTAAGTAGACCCAACGCAATCTTATTTTTACTAGTTACTGGGAGGAGGGTGATCAGAAATCCGAATAGGCATTTATGAGTAGAAACTTAGTTACGTTTCTAACGCTAAATATTTTGGTACTTGACATTTTTATATAACTAAAAGAACTTTCCGTCTGGAATCTAATACCATACTTTTTCGAAATAGATTTTTTATACTAAGGAATTGATAATTGATAATGAGTTAGTGGAACCGGATTTTCTTTGTTTCAAAGTTTTGTTCTTGGAACATTTTGACGGAAACCAGCAGGGATCATTGGTACTGTGAAGATCAAACACTTCTTAATGAATCGGCAATTAGTTTACGCTTACAGAGTAGCTTTTTAGAGAAATCAGAGTTGTGCTATTTGATCCGTGAGTTGCTTTGTCCAATTAACCACACAAGCAACTTCCGTTCAGCTTTTTGGGTTCGCAACGAAAAAATAGAATTGTAAAATTTTCCTAATAATTCCAATAATCCTCGACTTTTTGGGGTTCCGTTAAAATGCTAATAGAACAATGAACACAAAGTCACCATTTCAGCGACAAATCGATTAACTTTTCTTAGTTCTATTATTCCGATTCTATTTTAAAAATCTTCTATGGTCGAGTAGCCAGACTTTAGGTCACTCAATAGACCTTAGATTGGAAACTATCCAATTTTCATAAGCTTTTCCTTTCCTCATTAAAATTTTAGTTACCTTTTTATTTACATTTTGTGAATCTAAACTCTTTAACCATCGAATTTTTAAGGACGAACTGAAGAAGCCACAACAATCACTTAACTAACGTGGAACAAAAAAAGAGAGCCGAATAACATTTACTCAAATTCTCTTAACATACGGACGAAAGTTTTATTGTGATACTTCGCAGTTGACTAATAATGAGCTGCCGCGCAGCGATTTTTTTAAAGAATAACAACTTCTTATAATTTTAGTAACTGACTGTAAGTGAGAGACTGTGGAGTATTTTTTAAAAGTGGGGGGCACTGAGGGGGATTTATAAAAAGTGGGGGGATTCAGGTGGACCTGGGTGGGATTTTTCCCACGCGCTTGTTCCTTATGAAAGGCCCTGTTTCAGACGCAGCTTCACCCAACTCTCGTTAAATGTTTCGTTCATTCATTCATTTGTATGAGACGTGCATGGCATTTCAAACGTCCTTGAATATGATCTATGTGGTGTCGTGATTTGCTCGTGTTTTTTTATAAATCCCATAAATCCGAAAAAAATAGAAGTTTTCGTTTCGAACTGCTCAGTCGTCTTTGTACGTCAGCGATGCCACCACATTTCGCCTCACGCTCCATATAATTGGAAAACGAGCGGTAAATCTCCCAGTTCAGACAGTTCTGGAGACCAATGTCGTAGTGATTCGTTTGGACATTCCAACAATATTGTGTCGCTCGCATTAACGATAACGGCGATCGACGTAACTTCCTACCATATCACAAAACGTTTGGATTTTGTGGACTATTTCTTAAAAGGGGAGGGGAAAAACAAGAAAGTTCTTTTGTTCTACGTTTGAAACATAAAACAGCTAGGGGTGTTGCGCTAAGTTGTGCGGACGAATAATAATGACATAAGTCAATTTAATAAATAATTCATTGCAAAACAAGTCGTGTTGTGTGTCTCAGCAAAAAATTGTGTCCATTCCGAGGTCCATTCGGTGCCACAGTCGCGTGAGAGTTTGCGTTGGTTTTAACCAATTATAAATACTAGACAAATTCCTGTATATCACTCCAAAAAGTGTAGCATGAACATCGTTAAACTGAAAATGTTCTTGATTATCTGGTACAACGAAAACAAAAATTCGAATTACAACAAAACCAGTTAACGCAACTCAACTAACCAGTAGGCAAGTTTCTAAGTTTAACGGATGCAATTTCATGATTAGAATCGGTTTGACTCTTCCAACAATATCCAGGACCAACAGCATGTCCTTTTGATATTTTACATCGTAGATGTACCACTTTGAATTGTTGATTACGTTAACCGTTCTACAAGTCTGCAAAGAAACGAACGAATACAAACGGAAAAGACAAAATTCAGCAGATTACCGTGTTATCAACCAATTGCCCGATATAGCAGACCATAAACAATTCGGTGGCAAAATACGCAAGTGCGCCAATTCCGTTCGTAAAATTAACCTAAAAAACGAAGTGGTTTCAACAGCTAGTTTCTACACAAATGGCTTTAAGATTTATACGGCAAGATAACCGAATAGGCAAGCTGCAGTACCAATAAAGCAGCATACACATTCCACGCTTGCAACGTCAGTAAATAGTTCGTTCATGTACGCATTGTATCTGAAAGTAATTACAAAAATTTCCAGTAACTTGGTCATGGTCGAGACAACCGACCCACGTACAATGTCCGACATGTAAGTGCCAAACCTGTTACAGACGGCTGTCATCTGTTATCGACAACGACAGTAATAATAAACGACAAGCTCTGACTAAAGAGTTCTTATATAGCAAAAAGCAAGTTCAAAACAAACGAGCCATCAGAACAGTCGGAGCGTTTGCTGCGACTGATCCCCGTACAAACCCGTATATCTATTGCGTACGTGACCCTAGTGCGTCTGTCACCCTACTTTGACCGTAAACCTATTGCACCGGTTAATGTAGTTAAAGTAAATTTTTTATGGAATGTGTACATCTTACAAATAGCGCATAGCGCAATTACGAAGCCCCGTACGACGTTTCTTTCAAATGAAACAAAAATTTCAAATCGCCCATCTTCGAACTTAGCCTCACTATTTCGACTATCTTTCAGGGAAAAATTTTTGAAATCGGATTTGATTTACTCAAGATATCGACGTGACGGACAGACGGACTGACAAAATGTTTATTGCGGATTCGTCATCTATGAACATAGGCAAACACTTTGCCCTTACCGTCTGCTTCGAATTCCATCAATTACACACGGCATCGTAATCCTATAAGCCCCTTTGTACTTCGTACGGGGCTAATGAAGTAAAAGATTTCTGAAATAAATCTACGAAAATCTTCGATCAAATGAAGTAACAGATCAGATAGTAAAACTGTTAGTATGCTTGCCGTCTGTGACAGGTTAAATCAACATTCACGACACCTCATGCATGTCAGAGAAATCATTCAGCGATGTATGTAATCTCACTCTACTATCCCGAAAATCACACATCGCTCTTGAGGCATGGGAAATAGTTATTTGTGTACCTGTTTTGGACGATTGATTCGACAGTTGCACACCGAATGATTTTTCATGAAAACGACCGAAAACCAGAAAAAACCTGATGAATTGCTTTCATTTTTGTGCCCCAAAGCATGAAATTGTATTTACTTTACTAGTGAGGGAATGTGACCCTTTCCCTCGCTCGTAAAGTAAAACGCCACCCTTTAATATATAATTGAAATAATTTGATATCTCGTATCACGTAGTTATGTTTTGTATTTCGAAAGTTCATAAATTACTATTTTAGGCTGCGGGCCAAAAATCAGGAAGTTTGTGGGTTGTTTTCGGTCATTTGCATGAAAAATTACATTCAGTTTACAACTCGCGAAATTCACAATTCGGTCGCAATAGATGATTGTCAAGTGCATTTGATATTATGCATTTAACTGTCATTTTCATAAAGCGAACCTCTAAAATAAAATTTCATTTAAATTTTTCAAAGTTTGAGGTTAGCTTTGTGAAAATGACAAATAATTTTGCATGCTACATGCGTCGAAAACCGTACTTTTCATGTTTCAAGCACTTCTTTCGAGGCCCTCACTCAGCACGTAAAATCCATTACATAACTCGGGATAAAAAAGAAAAGTCTCGTTTTCGTGTGTTTATTGACCTCGGCTTCGCCTTTTCTTTTTATCCCCAGTTATGTAAAATACTATTTCATATCAAATGCAAAGTATTTAAACATAATGCAAATCCACAAAAACTCACGGAACCCTACTTTAGGGTGAATATAATTTTTACCATGTTGGCCACTAGTTAATTCCACTTTGTTAGGTTGCATCCTTACACTCAACACAAAAAATTGTATGCAGAACAACACATTTCTACCAACATTAAAACGCCAAACGATACGCAAGCAACATAACAGTTCTTATATTCACTGGGGTTCCGCAAAATTTGTGATCCGCTGAGCATTTGCATTACCTACCAGTATGTTTATATACTTTGATCAAATGCACATAACAATGATCTATTAAAAATCTTTCTCACGCAAGTCTTTCTAACGCAGCGTCATTTTCATACAAAGAAGCGTTGAAATGTATTTTTCGGATCAATTTTTCATCAACTCGTTCATAACATTCGAATTTTAGGCACACCTACGTCGTGAATTCCACAAAATAATCGTCCAAACACAAATAGCTATTGTTTACCAAGGGGATAAATCACTGTTTCGAACAGATTGAATGAGTTACAATTTGAAATAAAATTCTACGTAACTTTTTATTCCCAAAAATTAAACAAACGACAAAAATCCCAAGGCTGTAAACTTCACCACATCATCAAGGCGACGAGAATCATCACAGGAGGTGAATTTTTGTATGAAATCGGTCATCAACTGTGGTGTATCTGCGTGACCTTCCCAAAGTTTACAGCCTTGGATTATATGGCGGTATGGGTCTGTTTTAAATGATATTTTGTATTTTTCCAACAAATCCACACTTTTCATTTTGAATTTCGACCGCACTTACGGCTTGAATTATGAATGAAAATTCGAGTTGAAATTACGCATCTGTCACATTTACATTGCTCTCAGAATGGCCAGTTACGGTCAAAAAGTTGTATCAAGCCCAATTCAGAGTCGTCCGTTTAGTTCATCCGTGTACTTGACAGATGTGTTCAAACGGATGAACATTTGTTGTAAACGGATGAATTCACGCCGTAAGTGCGCCTAAAATTTGAATTTGAAGTGAACGATTCGATGAAAAAGTGAACCAAAAAATACATTTCAACGCTTCCCTGTATGAAAATGACGCTACGTTAAAAAGACCTCCGCACTTTCCATTTTGAATTTCGACCGCACTTACGGCGTGAATTTTTCTTTTAAACGGATGATTTTTTTTAGACTGAAAGCACCTTAACAATAGATTCAGGAATTTGTTTATGTATTGTCCGTTGACATGTAGATCGCCACCGGTTTCTGGACTTTGATTTTGGTTTTTCACACGTTTCCACACTTTTTTGACACTTTCAAGATATTTCAATTGGGAGGCTACGCTGATCGCTTGGTGAAAAAGGACTTCACCAAGCACAAATTAAAAGTCATATTTGACAATGCAATGTGGGCAACATAGAGAAACTTAATTTCAAAACCCACCGAAACCCCGTGCTTCCATCTTCATAAAAAACACATACCGAACGAGCCAATCTTAATCTATTGAGTCCTCAAAAAATAATTAAAAAGGAGAAATTGAATACACTGGGAGTGTATTTCAATTCACGCCGTAAGTGCGGTCGAAATTCAAAATCTTTCTCACGCAAGTCCTTCTAACGCACCGTCATTTCCATACAAGGAAGCGTTGAAATGTACGTTTCGGTTCACTTTTTCATCGAATCGTTCACATAAAATTCAAATTTTAAGGCCCGTCATTGGGAAATGACAGGACAGTTTCCCGAAAATGTATGGAAAATTTTATCACAAAAATTCACCGAAAAAATTCAAAGAAACTCACCTCTAATGCTTTCTATTGTATTCGGGCATAGTCTCTTTGGGTCGCCAAGGCATATTTGAACACTAAAACACTTTTTACTCGATGCAAAAACAAAAAGTTTTTTTTTGTTTTGTCGCGACAAAAACACAGAAAATATTTCGACACAACTGTGACACTCCGCTATTATAAGTACTAGAATGAATGTTTGCTGTGTTCACTTCGGCGGTAAAATATTTTCATTTGAAAAAGTGTCGGACATTTTATAAAAACCATCAAACAGTTGATAAAAGGTAGCGTATACATTAAATAATGTTCGCCGATCGTTTTTCAAAGCTTTACAAGAGCTAAGCGGACATTCTTTCAACGATGGGAGAGCATTTATTAAAAATTTAGCTTCTACGAAGACTGCGCTGAGCGTAAATAAATGTTCGTTCCTCTTTAGTAAGCTTAGAAGACTTCGCGAAGTCTAATTATGCAACCTCTTTGAATAAAAATATCGGCTGAGTTCTAATAATTCTTCGCTGAGCTCTAATAATTCCCCGCTGAGCTTTAACAAACCTCCGCTGAGCTCTAATAATTCTCCGCTAGGCTTCAGGAAGTGTCCGTTAGGCCTAAGCAAGTTGCAGGAAGGCTTAATGGAGCGAATCGGACACTCAGCGGAGATCTGCCAAAGCTAAGTGGAGTCTTGTTTAATCATAGCAACAATCATTAGGTATCCGCTGATGCTTATTGAGTGTTCGCTTAGCTTCATTGCCTTACTACAACGTGCTAAGGCCTAGCGGAGAATTATTAGAGCTCATTAGAGGTTTGTCAAAGCTCAGTGGAGAATTATCAGAGCTCAGAGGAGGTTTGTTAAGGCTCAGCGGAGAATTATTCGACCTAAGCCGTATTTTCAAAGAGTTGGCATAATTAGATCCAGCGAAATCTTGTTAGCTTACTAAAGAAGTAGCGGAGTGTCACAGTTGTGTCGAAATATTTTCTGTCTTTTTGTCGCGACAAAACAAAAAAAAACTTTTGGTTTTTGCATCGAGTAAAAAGTGTTTAGTGTTCAAATATGCCTTGGCGACCTAAAGAGACTATGCCCGAATTCAATGGAAAGCATAAGAGGTGAGTTTCTTTGAATTTTTTCGGTGAATTTTTGTGACAAAATTTTCCATACATTTTCGGGAAACTGTCCTGTCATTTCCCAATGACGGGCCTTAAGCACACTTACACGGCGTGAATTTACTTTCGTCACCAATGTCAGAAATCGACATTTTCTTTTCTTAGTTACAGGTGGTGTGAGTTTAGACTTATTCGAATTTTGGGTGATGTACCACTGGAGTTATGATAGAATTATATTTTAAGTTTCATTGGTGAGAACTGTAGATCCCCGCAGCTCCCAGATAATATGATTGAATCAGTAATTTACAGTGAACGACATCTCAAGTGTCTCACTGTCATTTTTTTCAGAGAATGTCATTGTGAATTTGCAATGACACAATAAAATTCTCAGAAAAATTTGACAGTGAGACATTTGAGATGTCGTTCACTGTATGTTCGATCTATTCTTAAATTGATGATCAAACGTCAAAGTTTGTATGACACTTACTGTACGTTTTCAATGTACATAGTGTGCGGATAAGTAAACCATTGGTCTTTTTATCGTTTTTGGGCGATGAAAACTTAGTACGTTTTTTGGGTGTAATGACGAAAACAGCCCCATTTCGCAACTTGATGCATAAACAACTATTATACCACTGACTGACCATAACCCTTAAGTTCATGTTTACATACCTTGCTAGGTCCATTAACTCTCTGATTATATTTCTAAACGCCAGTTGGCGTTTGGAGTCGTTAACCTTCATCTCAGACATTGCGTCAAACATTTTAAAATCGTCCTCGATCAGTGAGACCAGTTCATCATACACGTCCACATACACTATGAATAGGCAATTCATCGCATACGTACCAAAAACGTGGAAGACTGCAAGGCCGATGTTTAAGGCTGTTGCAATTAAATACCCTCTGAGCTGTTCGTCATTCACAAATGGTATTACCAATGGAGAAACTGTGGTCAGATTTCCATTAACTAGAAAATCGTAACATGGCCAAAACGAATATAGACCGGCTCCTGCCATTGTGCCGACCATGACACAGTTAAAGTGATAGAAAATTCTTTTGCCACTGTTCGCTAGGATCCACTCTCTGTTTCCCGTCACATTAACTTCGTACACTTTGAGTATGAAATCGAGCAGCGACATGAACTTTTTGTGGTTGAGAATGAAAATTATAAATTTGACTGTGTGCTACGAGAGTAGAAAGAAATATTTGAATCCAAATAGATTTTGAATTGGATTCTTTATGTTATATACTATTGTGTGTACGGTGGTGCCGCCCAGCACAACAACATCCTCCAAGGACGGGAAGTCCAAGTAAATTGTGTAAACGATTAGAAACCAGACGAACCATTTCATAAACACATTAAACGCTGTTCTGAGACTGAACTTCCATTCGTTTGTTAGTTCGAGTCCCAATGGAAACGCGACTTTATGTACGAACTCCAAAATTACGGCCATGTGTTCGCTGGCCGTCTTACGTTTGACTACTCTGTCGGTTTTTCCCCACTTTTGTTTTACTTTAGAGACAAGTCGCTGCAGAAATTCCATATTTCTCTCGTATTTGTGTTAAAGTGTTCAATATCAAACTCTTCCGCAACGTTCCGAACTGTAGTAACATACGAATATTACTAAGGGCAAATGAATCGACAAAAGCAATACTCTGCTTGTTTCATAAACATTCTGACGTGTTTCTGCTTCTCGACTATCATAGTCAACAATAGGAAAGTAGTAACGCGCCTCATACGAAGCACTGCGGGTGTATTGGATTCGGACATTGTTGGTAACACAAATAATTCGAAGCAGGCGGTAATGGCAGAGCATTTTTATCGAGAGGGAACAACAAGAGCGAGAGATGGACAGGCTTCATTGGCCATTGGAGCGACTAAATGGAAATATGAGTGAATAATGGGAAAATATGAGCGAATGAAGGGAGATAATGAGCGAATGGTGGGACAGAATTGTCCGTTGTTGTTTCCCCCTCGATTTTTATCAAGGCGTTATCCACTGGTCAAAATAGATCATCTTCAAGTTACGGTACTTTCAGACATAACCTCACCCAAGTCTCGTTAATTGTTTCATTCATTCATTCATTTACAACGTGCATGCCATTTCGAACGTCCTTGAATATGATCTACGTGGTGTCTTAATTTGCTCGTATCTTCACCGGACATATGCTATCTTATGTGGCATTTCCTTCGAACGTTCGAACCTGTGTCACCCCTCAACATTTATAAATCCGCGAAAAATAAAAGTTTTCGTTTAGTGGAGAAAAACAGCTAATCACACCACGCACACATGAGAAACGTTGTGTTTGCCCCGGGGAAAAATGGGAAATTCCAACTCGAGCGATTCGCAGACCCGTATTTTGAGTGCAACACATTTGGTACCCATTTCTGATGTTAAACACTTTAGCCATGTGAGATCTAATAGGAGATCTACCCACGCAATGCGGCAACTGATAGAAATCGGCTTCGCCTCAGATCGGTAAACGTAATACAAGAAGTCATTTACATCATTTGTCGCATTGCCAATTACAGTGCATTACTTACCAATGGAACGAATGCAGCAAATTGGCACTTCTTGTGTGAAATTTACCGATCGAGGCGTAGCCGAGGATGACATTTTTTTTTGTATAGTGGACTTGCGTCACGATCGATTACTAACAAGCGGGCACGATGAACATAACCTTTATGGACAAGTAGATATTGCGGACACCATTCGTACGGGTCCATCCCTTTCGTTTTCCATATTTTTTTTTTATTTCAATTTAAATATCGTTCGACTAAAATCGTGTGAAAAGTTTCACTTGAGTTGACCCTCATGATGCATATATGTTGGTGATATTTGTTGTTTGATAGAAAAATGGAGAGTTCAAGAGCATGGGAGAATGGATGTAATGTTACCGACAGTTTAGAAACGAACTCTTCACTAAATAATTGATAAGGTTTCTATCGTCGTGGCGGGACATCAGCTATTGTTTTGGAATTTTGTTAATACTAAATTGCGCGATTTATTGATTGTATGCACTATTTATGGGTGGTGAAGTGATGGGTTGATTAAATAAACCATGGAAACATATTTGGTTTTAACATTTTTTTTTTTTGTAAACTAAAGACATAAGAAGGCAGAGAATGCGTCCCAAAAACTGATATCAAATGTTTTGGAAGTTTATTTTTTACATTACTAGGGTCAACTTTTCCTCTTTTGAGTTTTTTTTTGCGGATATCAGTTGTTTTCGAGAGAGAAACAACAACGGAAAATCCTGTCCCACCATTCGCATTCAAATGCTATTCGCTCGTAATCTCCATCCATTCGCTCATAGTATCCCGTCGTTCACTCCATACATTCGCTTATGCTGAAAACAAACGAGACATTGAAAACGTGTTTTGGTCCTAGTTTTCATTGACAAATGCAGCAATCGTAATTTTCGATAGAGAAATTTCTAACTTTATTTGACAGTTGCGACAATTTCGTCATGAAAACAAGGACCAAAACATGTTTTGAATGCCTCGTTTGTTTTCAGCATTATATTTATCGTTCAATCTCTCAAATTTTCCCTACGTTCGACCACATTTTCTCTTCATTCGTTTATAATTTGCGCTCGTTCGTTCCAATCATTCGCTCATATTTCCCTACATTCGTTCCAATGGCTAATGCAGCCTGTCTCATCATTCGTTCTTGTTGTTTCCCCCTCGGCTGTTTTGGGTAATGCTTAGTATTAGGCGAGCTCTACAAGTGACACTTTATCCCAAGTCTACATACCGAACAATCGGCTTTTTTAGTTTGGTACATATTTAAGAAGTTGAGTTTTAAAAGCCATCGAATTAAGTCAAATTAAGTTGTTTCCACTTTTCAAGTTACCATACTCTGGGAATCAGTAAATGCACTGGGTACGTCGATTAAAAACTCTGATAAATAATCTAAAATTGTGTTTTCTTAAGCTTGATTTCCACTTAACAAAAAAGTACTACTCTGTGTCAGAGACAAAATCGAATTTTTTCCGCCATTTTCTTAAAATGTCGAAAAAAGGTATTCGGCAACGAAGCTTAAAAGTGACACTGTATCTGAAATTCCGTCCGTATAGCCGAAAATATCTTAAAATAAAAAACGAAGTTTCAAGATGGCCACCATTTTCTTAGAATATCGAAAAAAGTTTATCATAACAGTACCTAGTTCACTTTGAATATTTTGTGTGCTAACGGTGCTAACTAATTGTATAGCTAACCTCACAAATTTAGTGACTTAACTTCAAATATAAATGTTTCCTGGCTACTTCCTGGCAAATTGTTCAATCAACTTTTTAGTCCGAATTTTCAATTTATTCGTTTTCTTAACAAAGAATCCAAAAATTACCGCGCTCCGCGAAGTTGGCTGTGTTTACTTAGCACACAAAATTGTGGTATGCGATCGCACTGCCAGTGGTCAAAATTTTGAATTATTTCTATCGTGACGATGAGTTTTTCTGTGGCATCATATTAAATTTATGTTTGGCTTGAGACTTGAGAAAATTTTCAGTTTACATGGCCTATTTGTAATTTACCTGCTATTTGAAAATTAAAAAAATCGAATTAATGAAGCATCGTGAAGCCCAAAACAACAGAGACGAATGGCAGAATATGATTTACGAATTTTAGAGAAAACATTTTTTAAATCCAATGGCCGACCAAATCAGTACGACTTCATCGAGTTAGACGGCAAACTTAACTATTTGAAACTGGTTCAGAAAAAATCCGAAAAAGTTAACAGTCTCAAAAGTAAGGACGCACATTGTTGTAAAGAATGCACTAAATTTAATACCTGATTGATTTCGATGGATCAGAGTCCGAGCTACCAGCAGCCCTTTATGTTTCAATTGATTTCGAATATTAATATTTTGTGTTGATATTTTGTTACCAGCTAACAGCTCGACAACAGCCGCAATGATGTGGTTCCATTACTCTTCACACACGCATACAGTGACTATTGACACGCGGACATCCAATTTTTATTAATATTTTATTTTCTGCAAATTCTGCGAAAAGAGAACTTTTGCATGCCTACTTTGATGAGCGTAATGGGGGTCTTTTTTTCACTTGTTGCGTAAAGTCTTTTTACCACTAGCTGCGAAAAGTAGCTGTCATCGTGTATATCGCGAAATTGGTCAATAAAAACGAAAATGTTTGATGAACTGAACGCATATTTATTTCAATACAAATCTTATTCCAAAGCACAACAATCTAAAACGGAGCCACCTAAGCATTAACTTGGGTTCACGCTCCCTGTAATTGGGAAACGAGCGGTAAATCTCCACCCCAACTGCAACATCAGTGACCATAGGCAGACAGTTCTGAAGGCCCATGTCGTTCCGCATTCGCTCGAATGTTTCGTAGACACGTTTACCGTCAACATGATAGGCTACCGATACGTTGGAACAATCGAACAGTATAGACTACGCCAAAATGATTTTTTTTCTCAATTTTTTTACATAAAGCAGCTAAAAATTGAAAATAAAGATACCCGTGTCTCGTCTTTTGACGAAAAAACTTGAAACCGGAAAGATTTTTCACTTTATAAATTCCTGAAATATGTGATTTGCGCCATTTTCCACCCAAATTCCACATAAGGTCTTAAGTTTGCCACTTTTCAATTACAGTAGTATGAGTAGTATTGTTCACTCAGTTCATCCAGTTTTGACTGATTCACTGAATTTTGTTTTGATGAAATGTCAAATCGGGACAGTAAATTTTAAATCTCAAACAAGTTTGTGTCGAAAATTTGGAGTATTTCGCGTAAAACAAAGTGATTCAGTTTAAATTTCGCACAGAAAATAGTTCCGAGTGTGCTCATGCTAGTGTCTTAAACAGAATTTAGGACAAATTCTCCGAAATACTTTCAAAGACAAATTAATTTGGTCAAACATTGTGGGTGTTGTGAAAATCTCATTTTTAAAAGTAATTTGGTGTGAATTGTGCCATTCAGTGTTCAATTCCTTAATTTTATGTGCCTAGAAATTGCCTGCAATACGTTTCGTGCTAATTCAGTCGGTAAAATGTGAAGAAAACATACAAAAATATGTTGCCATTCAGGTAAACAAAATTCTTGACATGTCTGTTGTGAAGACAGTCGTAAGTGACACCACAAAACTGAAATTTTTTGTCCGTTAATTTAAAAAATGATTTTTTTTGGCGGAAATGCTTTTATTTGAATGTGTGCATGATTCCGGTAAAATAAAATAGTGATAAAGTCACCACTATTGATGACCTTTAAAATGGCATCATTGGTTAAATATGATTGGCATAGTCTATTGTGTCGCCCGCATTAACGGCTTTTAACGATGACGATGCAAGTCTACCTTCGACGGTTTTTCGGCCATTTTTGATAAAGTCGAAGTACTTCTGTTGGATGTGAAGCTGTGCGGTTACCGTTCTTTTGTTGTGAAACTTTTAAGCTTAATCTAGTCGATTTAATTGAACGAAACTTTGGAATTTGTAGTGGATTTGGTACTTTGAAGTTTGAACGAAAAAAAAACATTCTTCTGTGAACTTAAGTAAAACGCATCCGATTTCAGAGTTCCCACGACTTAGGCAGGCTCCTAAAATTAGGAATTTTAGGAAATTTTAACGGTAATTTTAGGAGAATTTTAGGAGGTTTTGAAAGTAATTTTAGAAGGAATTTTTAAAAATTTGATAAAGTTTTTATAAGTAATTTCCGGAGGAATTTTTGCAGTCTCAAGATCTTTCTATTTCTCATACACTTCGTAAAATAATAAAAATGTTTCAGAAAATTAATATGTTCTATTAGGGGTGTGCGATGAATAAAGGATCGAGACTGGCATCCCTAGATGTCAAAAACTCGATTTTCTCAATTGAGCCATTTTGCCTCAATTTTAGACCAAACAAACACTCACGACACAAACACTTCTCACATGATTTTCAAAAACTTTTCTGTTCTACAACATTCCCAAGAATTTAACCCCACTTGATCAAAGATCGAATTATTTTCTTGGTATAATTTCCGAATTTTCAAGTTTAAGATTCACTTAATTTGTCATAGTCGGCAAACTTTGACGACTCACCAAAAATACTTTCTCGACAAACTTCGCCTGGATTTTTTTTTTCTGTAGCACTGAACTCCAATTAGTAGAATATTAGTCTTTAGTAGCAACTAATAAAGATCTTAAGGAAGGTTTTTGGTAGAAGTCGAAGTAGGTGATAGCAAGGTTTTGAAAGAACAGGGTAAGACACATCTGAGTTGATCACGAAGGTGGTGAAATACAAATTTTGACAAATAGATACTATTTATTGAGCATGCTCAATAGCCCTATTCACGTTAAAAAAATTGTGTTCAGATCCTTCGGAGGAATGTCGATTTCGTTTCATTATCGGACACTAAACAATTCTCTAGAACATCATAATTGACAAAAAATTGTTTCTGAGTCGCGCAACGCATTCAAAGTTTACATGAAAACGCATAGAAACGCATGGTAACGCATAGAAACGCATGCATTTTTGATTGCGTTGCGCGACTCAGAAACAATTCTTTGTCAATTATGATGTTCTAGAGAATTGTTTAGTGTCCGATAATGAAACGAAATCGACATTCCTCCGAAGGATCTGAACCACATTTTTTTAACGTGAGTAGGGCTAGCTCAATGAGCATTGCTCATAGATTGTTTGATGTGTTAACTTGAAGAAAAAAAATGGTTTTTATCAAGTTGACATTTCAAACAATCTGTAATGAGTATGCTCAATATATAGTTTATATATATATATTTCCACGGCTGATCTCTATAGTCTGACAAGTACATATACTTCCACTTAAAGCTTTATATTATTACCAGGTCTGTCTGTACGTTAAAGATAGGATTTTGGGAAGAAAATGTTCGACGATTGATTTTCAAGTCGTAGAGCATAGATATGAGACTCGATCAAGGAATGCTTTATATTATCAATTCGCGAATACTAACATTGGTAAGGGTGCGATCAGTTATATTGGTCCTTATTTGTTTAATCATATTCCTGATTCAATAAGTGATACGTCTAGTTTCTTTAAATTCAAAGAAAATTTGAAATTGTGGTTGTTGGAAAGATCCCAACTTGACATTTTATCAAAGCTACTATTATTATAATCCTGATTGAATATCAAAACAATTACGGAATAATTTTATTTTATTTCTAATTTTTTATTTATTGATTTTAACCTAAAAATAATTGTATTAAACTTTTATTAAATTATCAATCAAATTCCTTAAATGAAGAAATTCGCTGGAATTGATGCCCTAAATTTATTGTTTTGTCAAAAATTAATTGCTATTACCTTCTTTTCAAATTTTTTTTAATTATTGTACAAAACTGATGAAAAGAAGAATAAAAATACTACTACTACTACTACTACATAGTATCTATTTGTCAAAATTCGTGTGTCAGCCGCCTTCGTGGGTGTCTTAACCTGTTCTTTCAGAACCTTGGGTGGGAGACCGAAAACTAAAAAATTTAGCTTCTATGATTTGTCACAAGTTGTAAATGAGTTTTTAAAATTTACGCCAGTCTCGATACTTTATCCCTAACTGACAAAAAGGTTTTTTTTATCAAAACATCTTTTTCCTTATGTAATTTAATAATTGAAACTCTTATGGTTTACACTTTTTTGACGCCAGTATCGACCAGCAACTTGGCCTTTATCAGTTGTTTCTTGTCGACTGAACTGAAATTTTTTTTCGTACCACGTACCAATTTTACCGTTGATTTGGAATGAACATTCCAATTTATTTGGTGAGTCGTACCAATCGTTGGCATGCTGCACAAACTAATTGGTACATGGTATCAATTTGACCGTTGATTCCAAATCAACGGTAAAATTGGTAGATTTTATTTTCATTGTGGACGCTTCTTTCAAGTTAACAAGATTCACCATAATTTTGGTCGAAGTGCGACGATCTTCTAACAAACTGCGATCCTCGAGAATGTATTTGTTTTCGCTAAATCCATGTTCAGGATCGCTGTTTGCATGATTCAAAGAAAAGACTGTTTTCAAATTCATTGCAGCGTAATTAACAATAAGAATTGACTGTTTTTCAGTTTTATCAAAAAATTTCTTTGATAATATGGGCTCATTTTAGGAATTTTAGGAGTTTCAGAAGATTTTAGGAGGATTTGGTCCATTTTAGGAATTTTATGAATTTTAGGAGGAGTGGGAACTCTGCGATTTTAACAATTCTCTTTTTCCTCGTTTGGTAATGTCAAAAGACAGGCTAAGTTTGAAGATGGGTGATTTCGGATCGACCTCTCCGGAGCTTTGGCCCAATGTGTGCCTAAGTGTTTTTCGACGATATCTCCAGACTTTTAAGCACTACACTTGTCAGTGATACGCCAAATAAAAGGTATTTTTGCTTGTAGGGCGCCCAATTTTGAACATATTTCGTCTACTTTCGCTTTGTTAGATAGGTATTGACTGTACCAATCAGGGAAATTTTTTTTATGAAATTAGGCTCACCTGAGCGTGAACGTGAAGTATTTTGTCAATATGTCGAGTAAATATTGACCGAATTTCATGAATTTCTTTTTGTTTGAAAGCTATTAACGAATGTAAAGCGTCGGTACTATTTCCGGTCTCCTAATAAAATGGCTGCCGGCGGCCATATTGGATTTTATTAAAAGTTGTATAAAGTGGGAAAAATTGTACTTAGAGAGTTTCTGTTAACATAGAAGTAATTGGTTATGTGTGTGTGGTGTTTCAGGCATTCCATATATGGACATCTATATTTAACTATATACAGCTATATTGAGCTACATACAGGCATATTGAGCTATATAATAGCATATTCATCTGTGAAATGTTTATTTGTAGTGAAATATAGGTAAATAAAGCGGTATATAGCTGTTTAAATAGGAATTTATGAAATTTGTCTTCGTACGGGGCTGTCTATATTGCCTCCGGCAATTTATTTGTACATGATAACAAGGCAAAGAGTGGATAATGTAAGTGATTTTAACGGGCGAATAGCTTTTCAGTAGAGAATGAAGTAAAAGAAATGAAGAGTTTCACAGTAAAGGCTTTTGATACGAATAGGTGTTTCGTACGGGTCGGCGTTAGCTATGTTTTTTTCTTCGTTTCAAATATAAAACAGATAATGGAGTTGCTCTTAGGTGTGCGGACAAATAACAATGACGTTTAGTCAATTCAATATATAGATAAATAATTGCATATAACGAATTGTACTGCGTGTACATTCGGTGCCACAGGCATGTGAGACAATTTCCGGTAGATCACTCCAGAAAGTTTAGCATGAACATCGTTAAACTGTAAATGTTCTTGATTATCTGTACAACGAAAACCAAAATTCGAATTACGACAAAAAAAATAGTAGACTACTATAACTGGGAAGCGACGAGTTATCTTGTATCTTGTATGTGCCGCCCTCGGATACTTTTACTCACCGTGATACGAGATAACTAGTTACTTCCCAGTTATAGTATGCTATTTTACCTTACGAGGTTGGTAAAGGCTTTGCCCTAGGGTAGTAATTGCCTTATTTACTTTCCTAGTAAGGTAAAAAACGATTTACGAAACTCAACTAACCATTAGGCCAGTTGCAAAGTTTAACGGATGCAACTTCATGATTAGAATCGGTTGGATTCTTCCAACAATATTCAGGACCAACAGTATGACCTTCTGATATTTTACGTCGTAAATATACCACTTTGTGTTGTTGATTACTTCAGTTATTCTCTGAGTCTGTAAAGAAGCGAACAAATACAGACGGAGAAGACACAATTCAGCAGATTACCGTGTTATCAACTAATTGCCCGATATAGCAGACCATCAACAATTCGGTGGCAAAATATGCAATTGCGCCAATTCCGTTCGTAAAATTAACCTAAAAAACGAAGTGGTTTCAACAGCTAGTTTCTACACAAATGGCTTTAAGATTTATACGGCAAAATAACCGAATAGGCAAGCTACAGTACCAATATAACAGCATACACATTCAACGGTTGCAATGTCAGTAAATAGTTCGTTCATGTACGCATTGTATCTGAAAGTAATTACAAAAATTTAATTTCGTGTAACTGTTGACATAAATAACGTCTAAAGTGTGAAGTTTCCATATCCGAGACGAAGGCGAGCGAGTAATGCAACTGCATGTGTCAAAATAACATTGTACACACCAATGTGACAATTAACATTTTTAAGGAAAGGTTTCCGCCTTAATATTCCACACAAACCGATAAAAATGCACAACCGAACAGAAAAAAACTGGACGAGCAGATATTTTAACGATTAAAATTTACCTCGAACGTTTCCAGGATCTATGAACCCATCTACAGGAGGTGATAAACCAAACTGTTGATCTCAAATTTATCAAATCGTCGTCAAGTTGATTGAGTAAAACCATCGTACACCATCGTGTACTCGTCACTTATTTTCCGCCCATCACCGATAAGATGACGAAAGTGCTCAAGAATCTGAATGTTGCCTCTGGTTTTTCCAGTGGTAAGCAAATCAAAAGAGTGTTGTAACAAAGACAAAATCGAAAAAGACAAGAGGAGCGGAATTTACAAAGTTCGCTGTGTTTCTTGCGAAGACGTATATCATGTCCAAAGCGATAGCGGAGGACTTGACGCAGTCTAAGTTCCAAAAAAAGAACGAAGAAATTTTTTCGAGACGCGGCAACTATATATAGCCGAACATTTCAGTTTCTACCGTTTGGTTTATATCACCACAAAACATATTCTATCATCTCGCTTCAAATACGAGCAAAACGAGCTATCACTCGACTATGTACTACATAGTATGTATGTTTAAAATTGCCGGAGATACATCGCTTTCAAATTGGTCACTTTTCATACAAAATACACCAAATTGACTTTTCCCAAACAATCAAAATCTTTCAACTTACTCTGTATGTTTCTATCTGTCTATCTATCTATCTATCTATCTATCTATCTATCGACGGTCGATCTCGGAAACTAGTCAGCCAATCTCCATGAAATTTTGCAGGAACCTCAGGGTGGGCATAAAAATGAAAATGTGATACGCCATTACCCCAGGAAAAACCAGAATTTTATTTTATTGGCCTCGAAGTGGTTTCTGAGTGTTGTTTTCTAGGGTCGGGCACGCGTTTTCGGCTGTAGCTTAGCTGTATTGAAACCTACAGAGGCGTGCGACCCATCAAATGAAAGGTATTCGTAACACGATTCGAACAAAAAAATAATTAAAAAAATCGGGGCAGATTCGTTTGAGCTAGAGTGATTAGAGTGACCAAATTTTGAGCTACTCGAGCGCAGGATGAAAGGACTAATATTTTTGCAATTATGAGAGATAGAGAGTTACTTTCTTCGGCAAAGTCTCAGAGTTTTACGAGTAGAACATAGGGGCATATGTGAAAAATGTCGAAAATTAGAAATGGGTGGGTCAATTAGGGCTTTAGAGTTATTTTGTGAATGGTGGCAGATAGAGAGTTACTTTCTTCGGCAGTCTCAGAGTTTTACGAGTAGAACAGAGGGGCATACGTGAAAAATGTCGAAAGTTGGAAATGGGTGGATCAATTGGGGTTTTGGAGATATTTCTTGAATGGTGGCAGATAGAGAATTACTTTCTTCGTCCAATTTTCGTCAAATTTTCGAATTTCGTCAAATTTTCGATTTTCGTCTCGATTTTCGTCAAATTTTCGATTTTCGTCAAATTTTCGATTTTCGTCAAATTTTAGAATTTCGTCAAATTTTCAAATTTCGCCAAATTTCCGAATTTCTGTTATAAACTGTTATAAAAAGCAGTGTTCTAAAACTTCTAAAACGACTGATGTCCCAACAAAAACCTCTTCGAGAAAAGTGTGACGCAGTCTTTGAAATACAATTTCTAAAATGAATGATATCGCTAGAGTTGACGCTTTCAGCTTCGTTACGCAAAAATTAAATTTTACACCCAATTTTAGTTCAAACAAGCTGGCTTAGTTTTTCTCATCATCCGCCAAATAATTTTTACCAAAAAAAAATTGACTGGAAACAACAAAAATTTTACCAAAAAAATCTGCATTTTTATCGGTTTGTGTGGAACATTAGGGCGGAAACCTTTCCTTAAAAATGTTATTTGGGGATTCCATAGTGCTCAAAAAAGACAAAAACTCGATTAATGTGACAATTCACGCCGTAAGTTCGGTCGAAATTTAAAATCATTCTCACGCAAGTCTTTCTAACGCACAAGGAAGCGTTGAAATGTATTTTTCGGTTCATTTTTTCATCGGTTCACTTGAAATTCAAATATTAGGCACACTTACGGCGTGAATTGTTTCGATTCCTCTGTTGATACGGATTGTAATGTCCACATATATCCACATTTGTTGAATTGTCAAATTGAAAGGGCTTTTGACCGTTAATAAAATCTGTTCTTGCATGTATCATGTTCTTGGAGTACGTTCGTTGACTCGAATGCTGTGTGCAATTCATCACATCAACAACGAATCGGTGCCTTAGGTAATACTTTTTAGTCTAACATTAGACAGACACAATGTCGAGCAAATAGGAAAGACATTTGACCACTTAACTGTTTCGACGTTTTCTATTAATATGCAGTTCAAAAATACCATTTCTCATCATGCCATGGCAACAGTGGTACAAATGCTCTATGAACACTATACCATTTTGTTCATGAAAAAGTCTAGCGAATCATAGTCGAAATGAAATTTCTCATTACTAAACTCGCATTTTGTATCTCCAGAAGAATCAAAACTGTCGTCTTATTGGTATGTGCAGCGAAGGTTTGAAAAAGCTTTGATATGCTCAAATACAAATGTACAAACCTTTGTTTTCTTTAGTTTGGTGGTAGTTTACCACGTGCTGGCCACGAAATTTCATATCGACTATTATTCGCTAGACTATTTCGTGAGAAAAATGGTTCATAGAGCATTTGTGCCAGTGCCAATGTCGCCATGACCTGATGAGAAATTGTATTTTTGAACTGCATATTGATGCAACTCGTCGAAAGACGTATTTCTGAGCTCGCGTCTAATTACAAAATTGGCTATCTCCCCCGAAAACCTTGTAAAGTTCCACTTGACAGTACTTCAAAGACAAGTCGACCTGCGAAAGTGCCTAAGATCTATCGTCCACAACAGATGTGTATAACACTTTTCATGCGGATGGCCTAAATTTCTGAAATTTATGCCCAAGGCATGAAAATGATTTTGTACCACTGATGATCATGCCCTTGAAGTTAATGTTTACGTACCTTGCTAAGTCCATTAACTCCTTGATCATATTTCTAAACGCTAGTTGGCGCTCGGAGTCATTAACCCCCTTCTCAGACATTGCGTCAAACAATTTAAAGTCGTCCTCGATCAGAGAGACCAGGTCATCATAGACGTCCACATACACTATGAATACACAAGTCATCGCAAACGTGCCCAAAATGTGGAAGACTACATGGCCGATGTTTATAGCTGTTGCGATTAAATATCCTTTAAGCTGTTCGTCATTCACAAATGGTATTATCAATGGAGAAACTTTGGTCAGATTTCCATTAACTAGAAAATCGTAACATGGCCAAAACGAATATAGACCGGCTCCTGCCACTGAGCCGACAATGACACAGTTAAAGTGATATGAAATCGTTTTCCCACTCTTCGCTAGGATCCACTCTCTGTTTCCCGTCACATTAACTTCGTACACTTGGAGTATGAAATTGAGCAGCGACATGAACTTTTTGTGGTTGAGAACGACAACTACAAATTTGGCCGTGTGCTACGAGAGTAGAAACAAATATTTGAATCCCAACAAATTGTTAGTTGGATTTTCAATGCTATACTATTATGTGTACACAGGTGCCACCCAGCACAACAACATCATCCAAGGACGGGAAGTCCAAGTAAATTGTGTAAACAATGAGAAACCAGGTGAACCACTTCACAAACACATTGAACGCGGTTCTGAGACTGAACTGCCATTCGTTTGTTAGCTCAAATCCCAAGGGATACGCGAAGTTATGGACGAACTCCAAAATTACGGCCATCTGTTCGCTGGCTGTTTCATGTTTGGCTACTTTTCCGTTTTTGCCCAGTTTTTGTTTTACTTTAGAGACAATTCCCTGCAGAAACTCCATATTCCTATCTTATTTGTGTTAAAGTGTTTAACTCTTCCGTTACGTTCCGAACCGTCGTAATGTACGAATATTACTAAATGTTGCAAAAGCTATACTTTGCTTGATTTCTAGTTTTTTGTTTTGTAAACATGCTGAGCTTCTGCTCGTTCTCGACTGTTTAGTTGTGAAGAGGAAAATAGTAATTATCCCCCTACGAAGTACTTAGGTCTTATAGGTTTAATATGTCTGGTCGCAGAATTACAGTGAACGACAGTGAAATTTTGAGCATGAATTTGCTTCAGCTGGTTCACTCATACAATGCTAGGGCGCAACGCTACACCATCGTCTCATAAAATTTTGACATGCAACTGGCTCAATTTCAGTGTTACCAACACAGGTTAGTACACCGATTAATAAGTATGCATTTGTTTGTACGAGTGTGCAACAGCTGAAGCAAATTCATGTCCAAAATTTTACTTACGTCCACTGTAATTTGAGTGAACACATTTGGTACCCATTTCTGATGTTAAACGCTTTAGCCATCTGAGATCTAATAGTGCATTACTTACCCACACAATGGGGCAACTGATAGAAATCGGCTTCGCCTCGGATCGGTAAACGTAACACAAGAAGTCATTTACATCATTTGTCGCATTGCCAATTACAGTGCATTACTTACCAATTAAATGGAACGAATGCAAGAAATGGCATTTCTTGCGTGAAATCTACCTATTAAGGCGAAGCCGAGGATGACATTTATTTTTGTATAGAAGACTTGCGTCACGATCGATTACTAACGAGCGGGCTCGATGAACATAACAGTTATGGACAAGTAGATATTGCGGACACCATTCGTACGGGTCCATCCCTTTCGTTTTCCGTAATTTTTTTTTATTTCAATTTAAATATCGTTCGACTAAAATCGTGTGAAAAGTTTCACTTGAGTTGACCCTCATGATGCATATGTTGGTGATATTTGTTGTTTGATAGAAAAATGGAGAGTTCAAGAGCATGGGAGAATGGATGTAATGTTACCGACAGTTTAGAAACGAACTCTTCGCTAAATAATTGATAAGGTTTCTATCGTCGTGGCGGGACATCAGTTATTGTTTTGGAATTTTGTTAATACTAAATTGTGCGATATATTGATTGTATGCACTATTTGTGGGTGGTGAAGTGATGGGTTGATGGGAACATTTTTAACAATTTCTATTTCTAACAAATTATCTAGTTGTCCACAATAAAAGGAATTAAAATCCTCAAATTTCTCCCGATATTAACAATCTTCATTATCTGTCACTTTTCGCAATGAATGTACAAACCAGGTATGGCCTAATGTAAAAATTTGTATGGGGCGGAGGAAATAGCGATTTCATGTAAAGAAACTCACCTCTCAATGATTTTCATTGAAAGATGGATTTGTTTATATGAAATCGCTATTTCCTCCGGCTTGTATGGACAGACCATACCTGGTTTGTACATTCATTGATTTTTCGCAGCTACCAAACCAAGTCAAAAGTGACAGACAATCCATGCATTTTCTGTCAAAATTTCATTTCAAGACATTGGAAGGTTGCGCAGATGGCTTGGGAAAAAAGGACTTCACCTCTACCACAAATCATAGATCTTGGACTGGACATATTACTTGACATTGCATTGTGTGCAACATAAAGAAACTAAATTCGAAAACCCCGCCGAAACCTTGTGCTTCCACCTATGTGAAAAACACTTTCCGAACGATCCAATCTTAATCTATTCTGCGAAGTATTTCAATGTCTTTGCAACTTCACAAATCGTACCCAGGCGTATCTCACGATTTCCCATGACCACCGACGATCCACCCAGATCTTCGGCCTACGCATTTATGTCTAAGGCCAGTTCATACTCGCATACATTTTTGCGATATATGCGACCATGAACTGGCCTTAAACAAAAAAAAACGTCCTTTTTTGGATTGTACTTAATTGTATTTCGGAAAACAACATCGATTCGTTTGTCGAACGGTGCTTAGGCCAACTTTATTTTAAAAGCGATGACACCACATTCTGCCTCACGCTCCCTGTAATTGGGAAACGAACGGTAAATCTCCACCCCAACTGCAACATCAGTGACCGTAGGCAGACAGTTCTGAAGGCCCATGTCGTTCAGCATTTGCTCGAATGATTCGTAGACACGTTTCTCGACAACGTGACAGGTTACCGATTCGTTGGAACATTCGAACAGTATTGTGTCGCCCGCATTAACGGCTTTTAACGATGAGGATGCAAGTCTACCTTCGACGGTTTTTCGGCCTTTTTTGATAAAGTCGAAGTACTTCTGTTGGACGTGAAGCTGTGTGGTAGCCATTCTATTGTCGTCAAACTTTTAAGCTTAATTTAATCGATTTAATTGAACGAAGCTTTGGAATTTGTAATCGATTTGGTACTGGAGTATAACACTTTGGACGAAAAATAAAATCGGTTTCTCGGTGTCTTTGATGGCTTTGATGTCAAGTTGCGATGACAGCTGTCATTCGGACAAAGTTTCGAATTCGAACAGAAACCTTGATATTTTAAAACGACCGCTAAAATTCAAAATGATATTCAAGGTTTGATACGACCGCTGTGCCAGTTACGCAAAAATGTTCTCGTGTAACAGCTTGAGTACGCGTTAACTTAATAGCTATTCGCTCAAGAAAGTTTGAGAAATTAATGAACGATCCCTAAAGGACTCTTGGCGCTGAAATGAGCTACTTACATTTTAAAATGTGATTTTCAGCATTCAACTCTACGATTTCCCAACGAGTGAAACGTGACCTGTGAGCTACCACAAATACCGACATTTTGTGTGCAGTGCGATATTTCCTTCGGTGTAGCGTTTACGATTTCAGGGTGTCGATTCTCATGAATTTAGGAATTCGTAACTTGACAGTCATCGGCTTAAAAGTTACCAATCATATGGACCACTCTTAGCATTAAGTTGACAGCTGTCAAGTTACGTAATTCTTAAATTCACGAGAATTGACGCCCAGTAGAGTTAATCGAATGTTCACCAAAGCTAGAGTCTCGCAAAAATACTTTTGCACTGACAGAATTCAATACGAATTGTTAGCGAATTTTACCGAACGTAGAGTCGTAGGTTCTTTGTAGGAAGTTCTTATTTCGGACAATTCTGATACCAAACACAGTTCCGTTGAAGATATTAATTCGTTAAATTCAATTTTATAAAAAGCGCTGCAGTTCCAATGTTGACAGGGTGTGGGTGTGTAAAAAAGGATAAAACCTTCCGGCTGTCACTTAAGAATGCTTCCTAAAGAATAAGCAACTTTTTGACTTCTCTAGCATTTATCGAGTTCCATCATGTTTTTCAATGAACCATTATAACCAACCATGGGTTGGCTACTAGATTTTGTGTTACACAAAACACAACCCAACCATTTGAAGTAGTCAAGCCATACTTACAAAAAAGTGACATTGGTCGAAAAAAAAAACCCTTTAAGGGTAAAGGTGACGCAAGTCAACATCAAAAATAACTGATATAGCTAGAAGTGACGCATTCTGCGTCTGAAGCAAAGAACTCTAAAAATATTGCGTCACAAGTGGCAAGGCAATAACTGATGATTGTAAGATATACAAGGATACAAGTACTTGCGTCACATTTACCCTTTAGGGATTTTTTTTTGACTGATTTTAAATACTCCACTCGCTGCTCTCGTGTCATTTAAGTGCTAACTTGTGTGATAAGTTGATAGTGCCTATGAGAAATGCGGATATGATGCTCATGGGTGGTTAAGGTCTTCTAGGACAAATAAAAGACGAAATTTGTTGTTGGCTCAATGCTTTGAATAATTTTTTTTTTTTTGTTTGAATTTATTCTCTCTTTTCATTTGATAGTTTTAAAAATCCTAGCGTCTAGTTTAACAACAAGTTAGTGTAGATTAAGTCTGGGTTGATCTAATATTTAGATTTAGATTTTAGATTTTAGATTTTATTTCTAATATTTAGATTTTGATCTAATATCTAATAGTCCGGGATACCTCAAGGTTCGGTCTTGGGTCCGTTGTTGTTCTCAATGTATATCAATGACCTGCCGAGCTGCCTTAGATTTGCATCGCACCACATGTTTGCTGATGACGTTCAGTTGATGTACTCCAGTCCCAAAGATGCGGTCAATCAGGCCGTTTTTCGTGTCAATCAAGACCTATACGCAGTCGATCGCTGGGCTCGTGAAAACTCCTTGAAACTAAATGCCAAGAAGTCTCAAGTTATCCTGTTTGAGGATTCTAGATCCTTGTCGCCTTACCGACTTCCTCCCGTCCTTCTCGGTGGTATAGTCATCCCATATGCAGACAAGGTTCTGAACCTTGGGCTTGTTATGGATAATAGGCTGACCTTTAAAGACCAAGTGCGCGAGATTTGCTCGAAGGTGTTTGCCAGGCTTCGTAGCCTTTGGCACCATAGCCACGTGTTCTCTCGGAAGGTTCGGATGATGCTGATCAAGTCGCTCGTGCTGCCTGCCTTTACGTATTGTGACTCGGTTTACTCGACCAATTTATCTTTCGCTGATGCTAGGTCATTGGGTGGTGCTTTTAGTGCCTGTGTCCGTTTTGTCTTTGGATTGAGGCGCTACGACAGCACTCGTGATCGCGTCGACGAGTTATTAGGGTGTGATATTATGACGTATCTGAAGCGTCGGCGTTGCTCGTTCATGCATGGCCTTGTTCTTTCTCGTGAGCCGGGATTTCTCTTTGATAAGCTGACCGAGGGGAGGTCAGGACGTAGCCGCCAATACGTCATTCCGAGGCATGTTTCGACCCAATATGGGCGGTCGTTCTTTGTGAGGACTGTAGCTGACTACAACGCGATTCCCGTCGGAGTGAGGATGCTTAGCTCTGTGTCGAGGTTCTCCAACGCATGTCGAGATCACGTACGTCCCCATTGAGTCAAAAACGCTTTGCACACGGGGTTTGCTTGTCGGCTCTGTGACTGGAGTCCTTCGTTTCAAGATTATTATTTCTTTTCTTTATATAATGAATGTTTCTGCGTTGCTTGCGGGCGTGGTGTCTGGTAGCACCGTAGGTGAGTTTATTTGTTCATTTATACTCTGAGCTAAAAATCTTATTTTCCCATTTAATGCCGTCACTTGCTATTTTTTTTTTTTTTTTAATATTTTTTGTATCTCAATGTTTATCTTTGGTATGTTTAATTATCGATAGAGAGAGTTGAATAGTGTTTGTTAAATCGAAAGGATATTTGTACAAGGTTTTTCCTTTTTGTCCTGCTGAATAAAGTTGAATTGAATTGAATTGAATATTTAGAATGACAATCGAACGAACAAACAAATTGTTCTCCAAATTGTTTGCCCATTCGAAATGGTCGGTAATGGTGCATTTTGTAAATCACGTTTGGGTTTGACGAATTCAGATAAAAGGAAAACGGATTGCGAATATTCCATAAATAAATTAATAAATTAAATTCCATTCTACACGAACGACACATTTTGGTTCGGAAACCGTTGCGAACATTCAAATAGATAAGTGTTATACTAACGAGAACTAACTGATAGGAGAGCCATCTGACATTAACTTTGTGTAACTTTCTGAACGTACATATGAGCGCGAATGACTATTATGTATAGTGTTATGTATATAGGTTACAACGGAGGTTGTATAAATGTATAACGAAGAGAAGTAAAACCAAAACAAAAATCCTAAAAAACAAAACGGAAAAGAGAACTCCGATCATTCGACCAGAGAACAAATGGTTTTCGGGTGCAATGTTCAGTTTGTTGTAACTGTTGTAATTCAACTAACTTTTTTAGAGTCTACAGATTAAACTTAAGCGAAATAAAGAAATGTTTCTTCCTCTTCTCCTCCTCCTCCTCTTCAATATTCCGATTCTCCATTGCGAATCGGTGTGTGTGTACAATATAGTGACTGGATGATCGGATTTTTCCCACCCAAGTTCCCAACCCAAGTTTCGGGTGAATATAACTATGAATGTACATACCAGGTATGGCCGATTCTTCAAAATATGTCGATTTATCTTGAACGCACTCATTATTTTTGTGAAAATAATATAAAAATAGGTGCGTTAGAATCTGTTTTTCAAATCCGTATTTCCTCTAACGTGACATTAGACCATACCTGTGGTCTATAATCATTGGAATATAAGACTGGTTACGTTGCTTGCGTGACTTTTGGCGTTTTAATGTTGGTAGAAATGTGTTGCTTTATTATGTTTATGTACTTTAGAGCGAGCGGATACTAGTTTATTATAACTTGCCTTGGGGTCAAAGATGTCAAAGTATTTGCTTCTTTTTCAACATCTAAAGTATAGTTTCCACTTAAAAAGAGCACTTCGTTTAGCCTCCGTTTACATAACAGTTGTAAAATAGAACAAAGGAACTGTCACGTAAACGGCGTAAAAAATAGGGATGGGAGGAGGTTTATATTATCGATAATATCAATCGAAAGAAATTATCGATAATTGATATATCATATCGTTATCGATATTTTGATAATTATCGATAATTATCGAAATATCGATATTTCGATAATTATAAAAATATCGATATTTCGATAATTATCAAAATATCGATAGTTTCATAAACAATATATGCAGCAATCCATGACCTGTCCCGTGACTAACGAAACTTTCAAACCCAAATATTTCGGAATCTATCAGACTTTTCTTAGAGCATGTTGGATTCTCTTCAGTTTGGTCCACTAGTAGATCAGATGACGATCCATGAAGGTTGCTCTACGAAAAGTCCTAGAGATTTTGAGCAATTCCAAAACGAAATTTGTCCGTCACTGGACAAGGTCATGGATTGCTTCATATGACAAATATCAAAAAAATATAAAAAATTGCTACTGAAAACTACATATCAATCAAAAATGCTCATTACCACCGTTTAGTGTACATTAATTTGTTAGCGCTTTCTCTTTTCATTCGAAAGTATATGTATGTCACAGAGCCTATTTTCGGTAATTTCAAATTTCAAATTTTATTTTTGATAATATAGAGGAAATGTCGATAATTTCATGCCCTGGTGTCTTATGAACCTATAAACATTACAGACCTCGAGAATCTTCTTTTCATATTTATAGATACTTACATTCGCTTCGTTCGCTGTAACAGGATTGTAACAGGATATGTCGATAATTATCAAAATATCGATATGTCGATAATTATCGATATTTCGATAATTATCAAAATATCGATATTTCGATAATTATCGAAATATCAATGATTATCGATTATCGATATTCATTTGATAATTTTCGATAAAAAAAATTATCGATTATCGATAATCGATAATTATCGATTATCAATATCAATATCGCCCATGTCTACTAAAAAATTGAAATAAATTCAATTTCCACTCCGTTTGCGTGACAGTCCTTTTGTTCTATTTTACAACTGTCGTGTAAACGGAGGCTAAACGGAGTGCTCTTTTTAAGTGGAAACTATACTTAACGATGCGAATGAGAGGTCCGATGACCAGTTTTTTTTTTATCTTGCCTTGTCAAAATATTTCTTTCTCTTTCATCATAACACTCTATAGAGAAAATATATGTGGATTTGCATTACCTTCAGTGTGGGATCGGCCGTGGGCGCAGCGCCACCTGTTATCATTTATCTGCTGGTCGCAGGCGAACCAACTTACCATTTCTCTGGGAGTTTGACAATTTACCGCTGTCATCTTAAACCTCTAAAACTGACAATTTACATTGCACATACAAAAATACATTCCAATCTTCAATAATGGAATCCATCCAAGAAGGCTCCAAATCACCGGAAAGTAGCGTAAATTTGCAACCCAGAGGGTGAGCATCTATCGTGGCGATAAGTCGTGTGATTTGAAAATTTAAAAAAAATATTTTCGAAGCAGAGCAGAACAAAGCAGAGCGAAGCCCCGACCCACAAGACGATTAGCTGAATATGAATTGCGGATTTTGGAAAAGGCATATTTTCGAACAAAGGGCCGACCAAACAAATTCGACTTTATCGAATTGGACTGCAAATTGAAAAATTTAAGACTAATTCAGATCAAACAATGGTTTCGTAAGAAACCGAAAAAGTTGGGATCGACAAAGGTAAGGTCTTTACATCATTTTAAACAATGCACTATCTAACAATTGACTGACTTTCATAGATTGGACTTCGGACAATTAACAGCCGGGCTACTGGCAAAATGACGCCAATCTGCGCTGAGGAGGATGTTCGTCTAAACCAGAGGGGTGATTATATGTTGATAACGACACCGATCGCACCAGCTAAATCTGTCTATTTTTTTCAGATCTTAGATCACATTCTGGACAACAACTGGATAAAGAATCCTCGTCATCTCCATCCGAGATACATGTCGATGACGAAGATCCGGTACAGCATCGAAACATTTCTTCGTGTTCGGAAGACCACGAAAATCTATCCGACGAGCGTCTCGGAATGGAACAGTCTCGATTGAACGAAATCGACCAACAGCAAAATGAGTCTGAAGTGGTTGGATCCACTGATTCCGATGAACACGAAAATCTATCCGACGAGCGTCTCGGAATGGAACATTCTCGATTGAACGAAATCGACCAACAGCAAAATGAGTCTGAAGTGGTTGGATCCACTGATTCCGATGAACACGAAAATCTATCCGACGAGCGTCTCGGAATGGAACAGTCTCGATTGAACGAAATCGACCAACAGCAAAATGAGTCTGAAGTGGTTGGATCCACTGATTCCGATGAACAAGAAGAAACCATGAAAGAGTTGGAGACTCAAACAGTTGAGACACAACAAAAAGCCAGTGATGAGGAAATAACACTTTGGAAGGTAGCACAAAACAAGTTAGAGGTAAAGAAAGCCAAACTTAGAAGTAATATTATTGACATTGAAAAAAACATAAACAGACTTCAACAAAAAAAATTGGGCATGATCGCAGAAGAGTTAAGTATTGACTTGGAAATTATTTCATTAAAAAAAAAAATTAATTAAAATCGTAACCGCCGGACATTTGATGCAAATTAAATTCTTTGTATTCTTTCGAAAGCTCTCGTTTCTTGTGGATCACATTAAAAATCGTTTTGAAGTATTTGCTTTGAGTTCAATTTTCTTTCCGCTAATACTTACGCAGACCTAAGGCCGTAATGAATAATTTTCACGGGATCCTCCAACGTATAGCAGACACATTGCTACTAAGGAAAACAGAAACTGCTTGAGTCGATCATGTGATTAAAAAAAAAAATTATTGACCCTGTGCAATAATGTCCACAGTTGATACATGGACCACGTCTTTCTTCTGTAATCGAATGACGGGGTCTGCGGCCTCGACTCGGAGGCACACAACGTCTTTTTATACAGGCAAAGGAAGTTTTACTTTTCACCATGTAATTGAAAAGAGCGATATTTTGATAACACGACAAGCAAATATCAAACCAATGGACCGGATAAATATTTGCGTCTTTAGCAGTCAGTATAAATCATTTTCTTCCTCGATTACACTAATTACTTCGGCAGGCTTCCGCCTCATCTCAGAGTGGCCGACTACGGTAGCACCTCGAGGGCCGAGTATAACTACGACTAAATTTTTCGAGGCTGAACAACACTATGAGCTAGTATAGCAAAACAATAATTGTTCCGAATGCCCAATATCTTTTCAAAACTATTAGAAAACATATTGTACCTGGTCATATAAGACATTTGGTGTTCGCAGCGGAACGATATTTCAAGGAGCTTCCATAGCTCAGAAACCTTACCCGGCAGTCAGTGCCGGACTGGCTCGAAAAAGCCCTTCGGGAGTTGTATGGAGAAATTTTTCGAAAGGCCCATCGTTGCCCCTTATCCATACAAAAATCAAAAGGCCATTCGGGAATCGCCCGAACGCCCATAGGGCCAGTCCGGCACTGCCGGCAGTCAACCAATGCTTGCATATTTGACATCGTAAAGTATATAAGCCGGGTAGCGAATAGGGTAAGTTTGGTATTTTTGGAATGGTGAGATCTCAGGCTATATAGCAGCATTTGCAGATGGTCAGCAAGCTTCACAATTTTGAAGAAATCAATGAAAGATGTCCAGTATTCACAAAATAGAAATGTTAAATTTCTTGTTAGTGCATATAATTTTTTGGCAGGCCAGAGTCAAACACTACATAGCAATTCATTTCATTTTTAGTCCAACTTTCAATGAATTTCTTTTAAAAAGAGCCATCAGAACAGTCGGAGCGTTTGCTGCGACTGAGACCCGTACAAACCCGTATATCTATTGCGTACGTGACCCTAGTGCGTCTGTCACCCTACTTTGACCGTAAGCCTATTGCGCCGGTTAATGTAGTTAAAGTAAAATTATTATGTAATATGTACATCTTACAAATTGCGCATAGCGCAATTACGAAGCCCCGTACGACGTTCCTTTCAAATGAAACAAAAATTTCAAATCGCCCTAAAATTTTATTTTTTTGAAGGGCCTATTATCGGCCTCAGTCCGAGGACCCAAATTTAAAATTTTTTTCAACTACATTCTATTCGGCCTTTGATTACCTTCCAAATGAAACAAAAATTACGAAAAACGGATGAAATTTACTCGAGTTATATGTAAAATACACATAGGGCCCTAGTAGTGGCCTTAGTCCAAGGACCCAATTTTTTTTTTTTTTTCAACTACATTCTATTCGGCCTTTGATTACCTTCCAAATGAAACAAAAATTACGAAAAACGGATGAAATTTACTCGAGTTATATGTAAAATACACATAGGGCCCTAGTATCGGCCTCAGTCCGAGGATCCAAATTTAATTTTTTTTTTCAACTACATTCTATTAGGCCTTTGATTACCTCCCAAATGAAACAAAAATTACGAAAAACGGATGAAATTTGCTCGAGTTATATGTGAAATACACATAGGGCCCTAGTAGTGGCCTTAGTCCAAGGACCCAAATTTAATTTTTTTTCAACAACATTCTATTCGGCCTTTGATTACCTTCCAAATGAAACAAAAATTACGAAAAACGGATTAAATTTACTTGAGTTCTATGTAAAATACACATAGGGCCCTAGTAGTGGCCTTAGTCCAAGGACCCAATTTTTTTTTTTTTCAACTACATTCTATTCGGCCTTTGATTACCTTCCAAATGAAACAAAAATTACGAAAAACGGATGAAATTTACTCGAGTTATATGTAAAATACACATAGGGCCCTAGTAGTGGCCTTAGGCCAAGGACCCAAATTTTTTTTTTTTCAACAACATTCTATTCGACCTTTGATTACCTTCCAAATGAAACAAAAATTACGAAAAACGGATGAAATTTACTCGAGTTATATGTGAAATACACATAGGGCCCTAGTAGTGGCCTTAGTCCAAGGACCCAAATTTCATTTTTTTTCAACTACATTCTATTCGACCTTTGATTACCTTCCAAATGAAACAAAAATTACGAAAAACGGATGAAATTTGCTCGAGTTATATGTGAAATACACATAGGGCCCTAGTAGTGGCCTTAGTCCAAGGACCCAAATTTAATTTTTTTTCAACTACATTCTATTCGGCCTTTGATTACCTTCCAAATGAAACAAAAATTACGAAAAACGGATGAAATTTACTCGAGTTATATGTAAAATACACATAGGGCCCTAGTATCGGCCTCAGTCCGAGGATCCAAATTTAATTTTTTTTTTTCAACTACATTCTATTAGGCCTTTGATTACCTCCCAAATGAAACAAAAATTACGAAAAACGGATGAAATTTGCTCGAGTTATATGTGAAATACACATAGGGCCCTAGTAGTGGCCTTAGTCCAAGGACCCAAATTTAATTTTTTTTCAACAACATTCTATTCGGCCTTTGATTACCTTCCAAATGAAACAAAAATTACGAAAAACGGATTAAATTTACTTGAGTTCTATGTAAAATACACATAGGGCCCTAGTAGTGGCCTTAGTCCAAGGACCCAATTTTTTTTTTTTTTCAACTACATTCTATTCGACCTTTGATTACCTTCCAAATGAAACAAAAATTACGAAAAACGGATGAAATTTACTCGAGTTATATGTGAAATACACATAGGGCCCTAGTAGTGGCCTTAGTCCAAGGACCCAAATTTCATTTTTTTTCAACTACATTCTATTCGACCTTTGATTACCTTCCAAATGAAACAAAAATTACGAAAAACGGATGAAATTTACTCGAGTTATATGTAAAATACACATAGGGCCCTAGTAGTGGCCTTAGTCCAAGGACCCAAATTTTTTTTTCAACTACATTCTTTTCGGCCTTTGATTACTTTCCAAATGAAACAAAGATTACGAAAAACGGATGAAATTTACTCGAGTTATATGTAAAATACACATAGGGCCCTAGTATCGGCCTCAGTCCGAGGATCCAAATTTAATTTTTTTTTTTCAACTACATTCTATTAGGCCTTTGATTACCTCCCAAATGAAACAAAAATTACGAAAAACGGATGAAATTTGCTCGAGTTATATGTGAAATACACATAGGGCCCTAGTAGTGGCCTTAGTCCAAGGACCCAAATTTAATTTTTTTTCAACAACATTCTATTCGGCCTTTGATTACTTTCCAAATGAAACAAAAATTACGAAAAAAGAATGAAATTTACTCGAGTTCTATGTAAAATACACATAGGGCCCTAGTAGCATTTCACTTCTAAGGCCCTAACTCACGGTCCACTCACCCGATTTAAAAAAAAATTTTTTTTGCTGGATTGGTATTGACAATACCTATCATTTGCCGTGTCATTTACATTTCCATCGTTTATTTTGCCATAAATATCACCAAAAGACCTTAAATCACTTAGGTGGCCCTAACTCACGAAGGGCCGACCCGAATATGCCCATCTTCGAACTTAGCCTCACTATTTCGACTATCTTTCAGGGAAAAAAAAATTGAAATCGGATTTGATTTACTCAAGATATCGACGTGACAGACGGACAGACAAAATTTTTATTGCAGATTCGTCATCTATGAACATAGGCAAACACTTTGCCCTTACCGTCTGCTTCGAATTCCATCAATTACACACGGCATCGTAATCCTATAAGCCCCTTTGTACTTCGTACGGGGCTAAAAAATCTCAGGAATGGTGGCACATAAAAGAATGTTCGCACCTTGTTTGTTTTAAAAATTGGATGTGCTAGCCTTCATTTTAAGCCAATAAAATGTAAAATTGGTGCTCATTGACAAAACACTAAATTTATACTTTGATGCCTCACCCTGACTCACCGTTACAATATTTCGACCCAAAGATATTTTTATTAGAAACATCCGTCAATTCTCTACAAACTACCATTAGATCAAAATCGACCGGGTCGCTTAGTTCCGGTAGTTCAATTTTTTGCAGGTTGATTTTAAAATTTTCAAATTTGGCAAGGTTCACCGATTTATTCTACGAAACGATCACCTTGAAATTCAGTTTCGATAGAGGCATAAATGTACGGAAAGAAAAATGGTGTGTCCGATTAAACAAAATTTTTACCTTTAAGTCTTCTACCTGACCTGACACAATCAAGCCTGGTGCCTTTGCACACGACCAGAAGGATATGAACGTTGGAACTTTGGTAGCACAAAGCGTTACCGACAGAACCACCTTTTGATCCTCCAAGTTATATAATGGACGTGAGTCCAAAAATAACAGCGCTGGCCCGCAACTTGACATGTACAACTTAAAACTAACAACAACCACCGTCGCTCGACTTGTGGCCGGACTAGCTACTAAATTTGTCTCAATATAGTTGAACATAGTCTTAATTGAAATTACCTGACCTGATTTACCTGAGTCAGTTGCATCTATTCATTTAAGTTAGTACCTTGTTTGCCCATTCGATTTGTCATCATAATAAAATATGCGAAAAAGTGAAGATCGTAGCTATTGCCAGCATTGATTCCAATTTTTAAACCATTCCATTCATCCACCCAAATTCATTGATATTCATGTGCAGGTCGTCGAGGAAATTAACAGTTTTGATGTAGACTTACTCTCAAATTCATTTTTGTATCTCTTATCCGCCAAAAAAGCTTCCAACAGTCCAAAG
This sequence comes from Bradysia coprophila, assembly GCF_014529535.1. NCBI lineage: Eukaryota > Metazoa > Arthropoda > Insecta > Diptera > Sciaridae > Bradysia > Bradysia coprophila. Next base: position 46,761 of record NW_023503496.1, on the reverse strand, counting down.
ATCATTCTAGTCCAATCAGGGATCCACACAATGGATCCTCATCGTAAGTGGCAGTGGGAAGATGAACCAACTGCTCGAGCTCAAAATAACTGGTAGTGCTTGAAATTTCGCCTATGCATTTTTGAGTGGGATACAGAGCAAAACCAAGACGGGGCAACCATCTCTCGCAATCTTCAAACATAGCTTCCCGTGCATCAATACATCACCATTTTTGACTTAAGTAATCCTCAACTACGGTATCGCGATCTTCAAGTCTTTTATGAAGCCAGACAGAAAATTAGTCTACTGCGAAAGTCTCAAAACAAAGAGCCACTTCGTGCAAATTTCACTGTTGAGGAAGCCAAGTGCGGTCAAAATGATCACTTTCATAACACGATTTGGTTTATTTCTGACAAAATAAAAATTCCCGGTATGTAGCTTTGCTACATTTCCTGGCTAACATTTTTGTCCATGAAACACTAACTTGTAGTTAAAACCTTGCGTTAATCGAGAAAAAAATCCATTTTTAAGCATTAAAAACGACGTGCGGTAAATTTGACCGCACATTTTTTTCGCTAATTTTACATCAAAATGCATGTAGCAAGCCATGCATTTTCAATCTGTTACGTCAGTCAGTCAATCAGTATCTTAAAAATCTTCACGTTCTTTTCGCATTATCCTAAATTTTTGTTTAAAATGTACAATACGCGATCGAAATCCAAAAAAGTTTCCGAAAAATTGGCAGCGTTAGTCAATATTGATCCCGAGTTGTCTGGTGATTCAGGAGAGGACTCAGCCACAGACGAAATTCCAAGTGTGGAAGGTGAAAGCTTCTTGCATAAGTCGATGTGCGAAGTCCGTGTTTACATTAGCTTTTCACCATTTACAGAGAACAGTGACGATTCGGGAACAGAAAGTGAGGAGGAAGAAGAAGAAAGCGAGAGTGAAGAAGAAGAAGAAAATGGTGAGGATTGTGAGACTGCTGCCGATGGAACAGTTTGGCTGAAAACCGCTCTGGCTGATAAGTCTGGTCAAAAACGGGTTGGCAGAGCGTCCGCTCAAAATATAATTAAAATCATTCCCGGACCGACACCTGTCGCTAAAAGAAACATCACCGACATTCTTACTGCATTTTCATCAATGATCGACGAAGAGTTGTTGGAATATATTCGTGAATGTACAGAAGCGGAGGCTCATCGATCTATGGGAAACAATGACTGGTCAATATCGCCAAATGAACTGAAAGCGTTCATCGCAGTTTTGTATGCGCGAGGAGCAATGGGATTGAAAAACATGTCGGTGTCGAACATCTTTTCAACGAAATATGGACCAGAGCTTATTCGTGGGACCATGTCCCGGGAACGTTTCAAGTCAATAATGCGCTACCTCCGGTTCGATGTAAAGGAGACACGCGCTGAACGACTGCAAACCGACAAGTTTGCTATGGCAAGACAGATTTGGGACAAATTTATACACAATTGTCGTTCCTGCTACGCACCTGGCGAAAACATAACCATCGACGAGCAACTGTTTCCTTCAAAAACTCGATGTCCATTCACCCAGTTCCTACCGAAGAAGCCGGATAAATTCGGCATAATGTTCTACCTGGCCGTTGATCTGCGATCGAAATTTGTTCTGAATGGGTTTCCATTCATCGGCAATGATGAACAGTGTGTCTACGAGGGGAGTGCTGCTGACAAAATAGTGCTTCGCCTTTTGGAACCATTCTTCGGAAATGGTTACTGTGCTACGATGGACAATTTTTTTACTAGCCCGATCAGTGCCAAAGTATTGAAAGATAAGCGCATTACTGTTGTGGGAACTGTCAACAAGAATAGAAGATGGCTGCCGCCGACTGCCAGGAAGAAAAACGCCGGACTGACTTTGCACGAAACCATTTTATTTGCTGGACCAGATAACGAGATTCTCACATTATACCAGAGCAAGAAAAGCAAGTTGATCGGAGTCTTCAGTACATTTCATGATTCGGTTGTTGTTGGAAACAAAACAAACAAAAAACCCGACACAATCGAGTACTACAACAACACCAAGTACGGCGTTGACATTACCGACGGAATGGCCAAGGCGCATTCAGTCAAAGCTGCTTCACGTCGATGGCCGGTACACGTTTTCTACAATATATTGGACCTTGCCGCCATCAACGCCTGGATCTTATATCGAGAGGTGACTGGCAAAAAAATTTCGCGCATCAAATATCTGTTATCGTTAGCTGACGACCTACGAAAGAACTACATTACGTCGAAGTCAGCACCAGAGAAACGACCGCTAATTTTGCCGGACTCACCCAATAAAAAGATCATGACTTCGAGCGGATGCCGACCGATTTGCCAGACACCGAAGTGCCGGAACAAAAGCCTAGGAATGGGCTTGGAAATAAAATGAAATTTGACCGAATGTTTACTTGGCTAAGATTTTTTTTTTGTCTGACACAGGCAGTGGATCCCTCTTGCATCGTTTTTTGGTATATTTCACGCTTATCCAGCGCTAACAGGTGGCGCGCGGTACCAAATTATTTCAAAATTTGGAGGCGTCATTTCGACCGCACCCTGTTTTCGCAGTGGAAAAAAATATTCCGTTTTCCTAGCAAGGCGCATCCGTCCAAGATACTTTCGAGACGATTTAATTAATATTTAGTGATAATTAGACGATTTTATTTTGATTTTAAATTTAGTTAAATTTTCGCGACCATCCACACTCGACACTCACAGCCTACTACCTTTAAGTCTTCTAGGACAAATAAAAAACGAAATTTGTTGTTGGCTCAATGCTTTGAATATTTTTTTTTTTTTTTGTTTGAATTTATTCTCTCTTTTCATTTGATAGTTTTAAAAATCCTAGCGTCTAGTTTAACAACAAGTTAGTGTAGATTAAGTCTGGGTTGATCTAATATTTAGAATGACAATCGAACGAACAAACAAATTGTTCTCCAAATTGTTTGCCCATTCGAAATGGTCGTTAATGGTGCATTTTGTAAATCACGTTTGGGTTTGACGAATTCTATTCAGATAAAAGGAAAACGGATTGCAAATGTTCCATAAATAAATTAATAAATTAAATTCCATACTACACGAACGACACATTTCTCTCATCGGAGAAATGTATAACGAGAAGAAGTAAAACCAAAACAAAAATCCTAAAAAAAAAACGGAAAAGAGAACTCCGATCATTCGACCAGAGAACAAATGGTTTTCGGGTGCAATGTTCAGTTTGTTGTAACTGTTGTAATTCAACTAACTTTTTTAGAGTCTACAGATTAAACTTAAGCGAAATAAATAAATTTTTCTTCCTCTTCTCCTCCTCCTCCTCTTCAATATTCCGATTCTCCATTACGAATCGGTGTGTGTGTGTGTGTACAATATAGTGACTGGATGATCGGATTTTTGCATTGTTGTCCTTAATGAAGCGATAAAGCTGATTCCAGTAGATGGGCCAATTCCTTGTTATGCTGAGCCTTCGAGCCGGTTGCAGTTGATGCGGCTGTCGTTCGGCCGGCATAGCTGCGCAGAATAGAAAAACAAAAATAGAAAACATCGGATTAGGAATCGATTCCGTTCGTGTGTGGTGATGCGACGAATAATTTTTCGTTTTTATTGTTTAAATGAGGAAAATGTTAATGGAAATTAATGGAGTGCATCGACATTTCGGTTTAGTAGTTTCTTAAATGGTTAGAAAAACGATGGAAAAAGTTACAAGCATTCAAACGGTAAGCTAGCAGCATGTGGCTTGATAAACGAACATTAAAAGCTACCAGGCAATGCGTAGTGTGGTACAGGCTGAACGCTGTTTTAGATGTAAGTTAAATAGAAGATGGACTCTGCTAATCGGGTAACAGTGCGAGTAACAAGTCCTAACAATGAGAATTACTTCCCCAAATGTCACTAGAACATTCACCAAATTCATTGAATTTTTTAGGTAATTCTCATTTTTTGGACCTGGTGTCGTTGTTCTCTCAGTGTACAGAAATTACGATTTGAATGGAACTCTCTCAGCGGTGAAATTCACTCCCGAAATTCGATATTCACCTTAAGTCATTCGATTGAAATCATAGCCACCACACCGGAGCAAATAAATTGCGTTGCCCTCGAATTTACCCAGAATTAAGATCCTGGTAATAAGGTTCATAACTCACGTAGAGTCGTGGCTCCCAAGGTGTGTCATTCTCCTAACATTAGTTACTTTCGAGGAATCTTTTAGCCGAAAGAAATCGACAATTATTCTGCGTTTTCCGTTGTACTCCGATTTGTAGCATATACAACGACGCAACGCAAAATTGCTCGTGTGTTCTCGGCCTTACAGCTGTGTAAGACTTGTGTTCAAACATCTCAAAAATCTGTCACTTTCTGCGGCTCATAACCATCGAGGAAATTGTTGCCTTGGAAAAGGTTTCTATTCACAAATCAGACACCCACTACCGCTATACTGAAAATGATTCTTTTCAATCGTTTTTTCCGACAAAGGTAGCGCGTGTCAGTGACTTAAACTTCGACTGTTTTATCGGAAAGGTCATCACTCTACTTGAAGTGGTGAGGACATAAAATCTCTCTGCTCATCCCTGCTTCCGAAAATGATAGTTAGCACGACATAATACAGACGAGCAACCAGACGACCTATATTTTAAGCAGAGGAATGAATTATTCCGGTCGTTAATCGTTACAAATAAAGGACGAAATATTGACAGACCACACCACTTTTTAAGCCATTTATAAGCAACTAAAGTAATTAAAATGTAGTTCATCGTTTAAACGAAAAGCTTAATCATCTGTTTCAGAGAGGGCCTACAAATGATCTTCAGCTGATTTTCTCTCTTAGAGAGAAATGCTACAAGAAAATTTGTCTCATGAAAGATGTTTTAAAGCCTCAGAGAACTTATGGCCTTTAGCTCACCAATCAGTTCGCTCAAAGAAGAGAGTCGTAACGGTGTGGCGGCGCGAAAGACAGTTCACAGTTTTCTTTTCAATTTGGTTTGCGTTGCGCATAAAAATACATCGCCGTCTGTGTTAATCGACGTCTAGTTGGAATTAAAATTACAGTCGGCGACTTTGAATTGAGTGACGTATTTTGTATCAGCTGTTTTTCAGCTGATCCACTCATACAAACAAATTTGCTAATGTTTGTTTACACGGTTGAACAGTACACGCATACGCATAGTAATGGTAAAAGGTAAAATCCGTTTAAATACATGAGTTTGTATGAGTGGATCAGCTGAAAAACAACTGAAACAAAATGCGTCACTCATTTGAAAGTCGTTGACTGTACTTCAGCTAGGTGAACAGAAAAGCCAAGCAAAACACTAAGCAATACACACAATCAAGGTTGAAAAAACATTTACAGCAAGCAAAAATGTGCATCAATTCTGTTGAATTGGTATAAAAAGCGAATAACATGCAAGTCTGTGTTGATAACAAAAAAAAGGGGGGAATCCTGGGACAGAAAAGAAATGATAAATGTGAATGTTTGGCCCAAAAAAATGAATGTTTTTGAACGAAAAACAATCCAAAATGCAACAAAATCAAAATAATGACTTGGCCATGGCCATGGCCGTAAAAAAAGTGTCTGTGGCGGAAGCCATCCCTCTTAAAGAAAATGTTAAGTTTTCAGAGTAACTGAAGCTTAGAAATTTGTGTGGGAACGAAAAGTTGAGTTTTCATGTGAAATGTGTTGATCTCAGCGGAGCGCTGGCACCAGTAATCACACGGTAACGCAACTTTTCATCTGCGTCCTGTATTACATTTCACTTTTACTGAGGACGTCGACAGTTCAGGACCAGCACGCGAGAATAAGGCGGAAAGCACACGAGCGATTTGGCATTGATGGGATATTCACCACAGACGAAACGATGGAAAATCCGATCAACTTCAAATTGCTCGTGTGTTTTCGGCCTAAAACCAAAATTTTGCAAATTATAGAAATCAAAATTGCGACTGGATTCTGGTCGCTTTGGAAATTAAGTGACGCATCAAGCCAGCAAAAACAAAATGTAACACGAAAGTTAAACGAAAATGAATTTGATCTCGAACCAAGACATTGAGTAAAACAAATAAAAACGCTTTTTTTTCCTGTGTGTAAAATGTGTGGATGTGATTGAGTAAACAAACAAAATTTCAATTACGAAGCGATCGCACTAAATTAAAATTAATTTTTTTTTGTTTTGATGTTAAAATTTTAAATCCAAAAAAAATTTCGTCTTCGTCTTCGCTTTGGCGTTCAGCAAAGTAAAGTTGAACAAAATGATCGACCAATGGAAATTGATTGTTTTGAATGCTGTTCAAGCAAGAGAAAAGTCGAACGCACGTAATTAGTCAGACAGTTATTGAACCCTTTTGTGCAGTGAAAACTGACTCAGAAAAGTCAATAGAGTGTTATGATGAAAGAGAAGCAAATACTTTGACAAGTACCCCAAGGCAAGTTGTAATAAACTGGTCTTCGGATCTCTCGCTCTGATCATAACAGTCTATAGTGACCCATGGGTATACAGTGTTCAAAGAGAGTTCTCATTTTGACATATCACCCATCGAGATCAGTTGAATTAACTGGTTTTTTCCCCTTTTTACATACAAACTTTGACGTATCACCCATCGAGATCAGTTAATTTAACTGGTTTTTTCCCCTGTTTATACGCTCTTTGAACACTGTATATGGGTATACAATGATACAGTGACATCTTGTTGTAATTAGATTGCAAAGCTTAAGTCATGGCCACTGAATCAGAGAGAACACCCTCGTTCAAACTCTCATTAAACCTAGCTTGACTTTTTCGACGATAACATGATAAGTCAAAGAAAATTCACCGCGTCATAATGTCGTCAAGGTTGCGACTTTCGGAATGTCACACAGATACGCCCAAACACACCCCCTCTGATGATTTTACATGCAAAAAAATTCACCACTTCCGCATGGAAGGTGAATTTTGTGTGTGAAAATCCGTTCAATATTATCGTCAAGTGTGTTCGTGTTGTGTCAACCGCGTATATACATATCTGCGTGATCTCCCCTAAGTTTAGAGCCTCGTAATATAGTGGAAAAGTCACCAAATGTATGAGTTGTGATGTACTCTTTGTACGAAGAATCACAACATTAAGCATGAACCGCAGTTTTTTCTCCATTCTGTTTAGGTTTCCGTGAGCGGTTCTGACTATCACTACAGCTGTTTAACTCTTCGCTTGCTTAAGAACAATTGAAAGTGGGAAGAATATTTATCGTTTGAGCGTAACGAAATACGTACACGGTTTGACTGTGTTTTTTGTGCTTCGAGGCCAATAAACGTATTGCCAACAGAATACTAAACCGATTCAAAGTTTGCATTACAAACAGCATATTGTCGAAGACAAGGCTGTAAACTTTGGTGAGGTCAAGTAGATGGTCGCTTTATGCAGTCTTAACGGAGAGGGTAATTGAGCGAGGATCGAAGACAACGTCAATCGAAAGAAGAAAATTCGCTCAATTTGACATAACACTCAAATCTGAATAAAGGAAGTACTTTTCATGTTTCTCTACCGTTAGATACGCGGGAAACCAAACAAAAAATTCACCAAAGTCGAATTCGTATGCCGTGGTGAACTTTTAGCATGGAACGTGGTGAGTGTCATAGCCTGCGTGAACTTCCCAAAGTTTACAGCCTTGGTCGAGAGTAGCCCTTTAACTACTCCAAAAATTAAAATTCTTTTCGTCGCGACATCTACATTCGGCCAACGAAAATTCTCTTTAGAAAACATTGTCGAAACAATCAGAATACACCGAGACAGGATCGCCAAAAAAATAAAATTTCTAAGCAAACAACAAAACCAATTTCCATCATCGTTACAAATTTCAATTTTTGCTACACGAACTCCAAACCAAAAATGAAAAAAAAAATTCGAAAAATAAATTTCTAAGAAAAACGTAAAACCAATTTTTTTTGTCAAACAAAATTTTTTCCTTTTTTAAAAAATTCAGCTCTACATCCCATCCCCTCACCTAAGCGATCGTCCAGCTTTTTTCGATTTGATTGTCGTAGCTGGCAAACCATCAGTGGGCACATTAAAATCAGATTTCATCGCAACGAAGCCTGGTTTAATGTTGGTGCCGGTGTTTTTGTTAAACATATTTTTCAACCAACCGGGATCTTTCGATTGATCTGAGCTGTCTGCTGAGTTGGCGTCATGGCTGTAAGTCAAACAATTTTAGAGACAAACACAACAGCGAAAACACAACCACGAAACAAAGAAGTTTTCGAGTTTTTTTTTCACTTTGTGTTCGAAATTTTTTCTTTTTTTCTTTTCTGTTTTCAATTTATCTTTTCTTCTCGTCTTTAATTTAGTTTCGTAGAGTGATTAACATGAGAAAATAATGATTGGTGGATTTCATAGATTGGATATGATCGGGAGTTTCTTTTGATTTGCAATCAGGGGTAGATGGAGGGGTATAAAACCAAGTCAACAAAAAATAAAACTAAAAGAAAAAAAACGGGAGAAACGTAATACAAAATTCGTGCTCTTAGTGGTTATAATAATTAAAAATGTTCGTTTAAAATATAAAAATACAAAAACAAAATCAAATCCAACAATTTTAGCACCTTGGAAAGAGAGAAAACGTAAATTTGAAGTGTTCTACAGAGAACGATTATTATCAAAAGTAAATTTCTGTGCAATTATGATGGATGAAATCGATCGAAAAGCCCCCAAGTAATAATTTCGAATTTTGTGCAAATAATTCTGAAAAATTCATCTGAGACTTGGTGGAAATTTTTTATTTAGATGAGAGACAGCCGAGAGATCGGAGCAATACAGAGCGACATACGGTGACTAAAAACTCAGTTCTGTCGTCTCAAAAGTTTTTCTCATCAATTAAGGCTTTTCCCAAGAGCCAATCTTAGACAAAAACGACCAAATAGACTGAGAGAGTACCTCTGTACCTGTCATTGGTAAGATCACGATTTGAATACTATAGGCGGCACTCACAAAGATCTCTCTCTCTCTCTCTCTTACGTCTCCGTTTATTTGACAGATGCATTTAAAAGATAGCGCACCATGTTAGGTCACGCCTATTATAACAAGTGCTCCCAGTGTTTAAATACACGTGCGCTATTCTATAGACGCATCTGTCAAGTAAACAAAGACGTAATTACAGATAGACCTTTTTGAGTGTCAAGCCTTAGCTACTTTAGCTGCACATAGCAACACGAAGGAAACCTAATTCAAATTTTTGTTTTGTACTCCTGACAACTTTGACAGTTTAACAAAAGAAAAATTTGAATTAGGCCTCCTTCGCGAATCTATGTGTCGCTAGAGTTATGCCGTATTGTCAATCGTCACACTACCTAACAGCGATGCGAAAGAGACCTAAATTCAAACTTGTCTTTGCCAATTGTCACAATACCTAACTGTAGCATAGGATAGAGCGATGTGAAAGAGACCTAAATTCAATTTTTATGTTTTGTTATACTGAACTTGACACAAGAACAAAAGAAAAATTTCAATGAGGCTTTCTTTCGATATGTGTAGTGTAGCTAGAGTAAGATATGAAGTATGCGTTTCGATACCACTGACTTATCTTTGAAAAAAGTTTTTTTTTTGATTTTCTCTAATTTTCCTTATTTTTTCAATTTTCGTGGATTTTCTCGGCTTTCCCAAATTATCAAGAAAATCGGTAAAATCTGAACCATTTCGCGAAAGTTTCTCGATATTTTGAAAACAAAAATTTCAGACGTAGGCTCTTCTTCAGCGCAAGAACGACACCAATGAGGGTGAATCTAGTTTATCTCGCTCAGTTAATTTACATCGTAGACGAATGAGATTCTTGTCAAAGTTAAAGTGTTGGTGTCGCAAGAAAAATCAAATTTAAAAAAGAAATTATTTAACAGAGTGTCGTGCATGGCACGTCAAATTTCTAAACTTTCATCTATTTCTACCAATATGGCTTCTCGACACTGAACGATGCAATCTGAGCGGGATACCCACTAAACCCATCCTCGTTTAAGCCTATCTAAGCTTAAAAACATAAGTGCTGAACAAGCAATTTACGCTCTAAGACGTGTGACAATAAGGAAACGGTGTCGAACTCTGACATTAAGAAGTAAGTTCCTCTGAAGCGTGTTATGACAATGCTTTGGAGTCGAAAGCTTTGAGCTTCTTTTGGATTCCATCGGAAAAGTGGAAGATTTCAATGGAATTTTTGAGCCAGCGAAAGCTCTTCAAAGGCAAAGTCACAAATGCGACACGTTATTTTGGCTTGGAATTGAGTGGAGTTTGTAAGATTTTTATAGACATGTAAATGCTGTAGATTCATTACAGTGACAGATGTCGTCATTGAACGTTGCTAGCGTTTAAGCGGCAAAATGTGCAGGAGAAAATAAATTTCAAAAAATTTAGAGAGCAATTGCTGCGAAATTCGCCGCAATTTTCTAGCAAAATGAGAAATTATTTCTGTGACAGCGATAATTTTGATTGCACTGTGTGACGAAAAGTACTTTTTAACTGTAGATACACATAGCAACGCGAGATTGACATAAAATTCTTTTGTTTTCAGACGTTTTCCAATTGTTTTGAAATGTCAAACTTGCGAAAGCTACGCAATTTCGATGATTGAAACCAATCAATCGACCGAATTGAGTAGCTTTCGTAAGTTTGACATTTCAAAGCAATTGGAAAAAGTCTGAAAACAAAAGGATTTTGTGTCAATCTCGCGTTGCTATGTGTATCTACAGTAATCTACAGCTCTCGACGAACATGTATTTGAGCACGACAATCAAATTTGTGCAGAGGTGAGTATTTGCGAAATTCACCACCGTGAAACTATATGATGGTTGACAGCTTGTACAAAACAATTCTCACTGGGGCGGTTGCATCTTCAGTTATTTTTTAGAAAGTGCGGCTGGGATTTTTTTTTTAATTAAAATTTAAACGAATCTGTGATTCTCAGTGAACCAAAGCCTTCAAGGACTCATTACTTAGGAGTAGAAACCGTACAAATCCCGGTGAAATAGTCACTTATGAGGAACGGTAACTCTCGAGCTCCTGTAACTTTCTATCCGAACTTCTGAGAACTTGTAACTCACATAGAAGCTTGGCACTTCATGAACAAAAAATAGGAAATTAACTGAAGTTTTGGAGAAAAACGGAAATAAAAAATCGGGATGTTAGGAGACCCAGCTAATTTCCACCAATTCTAAAATGAACCGTTCATCAATTCCCAATAAAATATTTCCCAATCGCAAAATTTTGATAATTTAACATTTTGTGTCGCAGCCACCGTGTATGTTGGTTTGAATATTGAAGCAAAGACTGATATGAACTGCATTTTATCGAAGCTTTTGCTGAACGTATGCATTTTAAAAGAAAAAATCATTCCTGCGACTCGACGGACTAATTTTTTCGTTGGAGCACAGCCACTTTTTGTTAAAAGTTTTTTTTTCGTTCAATTTTCTTTGATGAATTTTGACGAGTCCAGGTGCATCTGCAACAGTAGTGTGAACATTTGCACCCGGAGTGCAAATAGTCATTTCGCCAATTTTTCTGGTTTTTAGGCCGAAAGTGGGAGAGACCGGAACGGTTATTGAATGGAGTCACTGATTTGAGTGGCAAAAATTCGCCTTTTTCATGCTAAGAAATCACTTGGTCCAAAGACGTACTAAGGACGCAAATACTCCAACTAAAATAAAATTGCTGAACCCATCGGTGAACGATAGCATAGATTTGCTGAGCGAAAAGTCTCCAGTGACAGAAGTTCAGCCTGAAAGCCCTTGAGCAAGGTTTCAAATTTGAAGTGACTTTGTTGGAAACATTGAAATTTATCGTCTTGCTTCCGTCGATGAACAATTCGATGTTCAGTACTAAAGCAGGGTGGCCTGATAGTACTTCGTGGCAAAAGACATTGCGAATTAACTGCTGGATGCACTGAAAAATTGTGCTGTCAATTGTGGCAGTTGGAATAAAAAGTCGGTCTTTTCCATCTGTCAAATTGACGTTTTAAACGTCAAACGAAATATTCGAAGTCCAACTGTCCTGCGAATCTGACATTGTCTTGCAAACCAAGCTTGCCTTTTTTGGAAATCAAATTAACTTGTTTTGTGCCAGTGCTGTCAGCACTAGGTGAAACAATTTCCTAACAAATCTACTACTTCGGATGCATAAGTTCAAAGCACGATTCACCCATAACAAGCAAATCGATCAGGTCGATTGACTGCATGACAAACAATTTAGTTCATCTCATTGTTTGTTCATCCCCGGTAGCATAATCCCCGGTTGCCCCAAAATGAAGAGTAAAATTGAAGTGATCATTTGAATGAATGAATTCGGTTAAGATGTTTAAATAACGGCAAACGGCCCGGTTACATACCTCACTTCACGTGCACCACTTAGCGCTGTCAAAAATCTCGGCTGAACGTACGTCCAGCAGCCTTGATTTTTGTGTTCCTCTTGCGCCCAGATGATTTCAGCGTTCGGATACTTTTCGCATTCCTGCTTCACTAGATCGTACGGGAAGGGTGAAATCTGTGTGCGACAAAAGAGAAAAACAAATCGAAACGACCCATTAGCATCGCATGGTATAGACGAGACCCGCGCAAAAACACTCACTTGTTCAATACGTGTGATGGCGATGTTACTCTCGGAACTGCGCTCGGCACGAGATTTCGTCAAATCGTAGTAAACGCGACCGGTGCAGAAAATCAATTTCTTCACATTGTTAGCGTTATTGGCGGCTGGACCCTCATCGGGGATGACTCGCAAGAATTCCGTACCCTCGCACATCAAATCAAAGTTGCTCTTCGCTTCCGGATGACGCAACAGCGACTTTGGTGTGCACAGAACCAACGGTTTGCGGAAGGGTAAGGCAATCTGTCGACGCAAAATGTGGAACAAGTTGGCCGGTGTCGAAACGTTAGCAATGATCCAGTTGATGTCGTGGAGTTGTCGGATGGCAAACTCTTCGGATTCGGGTGGGAAGTAGTCTGGATCGTCCGAGCACATTTGTAGGAAACGTTCAACACGGCACGACGAATGTTCCGGTCCCATGCCTTCCATTCCGTGCGGAAGCAACATGACCAATCCACTTTGACGCACCCATTTGGCCTGACCACTTGAAATGAACTGATCGATGATGCACTGGGCGGTGTTTGAGAAATCACCGAACTGCGCTTCCCAAATGACTAGGGCATTCGGATTGGTCATACTGTAGCCCAGTTCGAAACCGAGGACAGCTGCAGGACAAAAAGAAATAAAATTTTCGTCGTGTCAACGCCATATGTCGACCATTTACTCACCATATTCAGACAAGGAACTGTTGTTAACACTGTACGGAGCTTGGTCAGGATACAAGTGGCACAGTGGTCGATAGATAGCTTTGTCAACATTTTGATGATGCAAAACGTGATGACGATGCGAGAACGTGCCTCGTTCAACATCCTGACCGGACAGACGAACGTGGATGCCTTCCTTCAACAACGAACCGAAGGCCATTGCTTCTCCCAACGCCCAATCGGCGACCTTGTGATCAACCATATCCTTGCGTGCAGCCAAAATACGCAACAGACCTTTGTGGATGATGAACTCAGCAGCATTCGGTGGCGGCGACGAGAATCGGTTTCCAATGTGCACAAGAGTTTCCTCTTTGACACCAGTTGGCGACACCTTCAACGGGTCTTTGCCTTCGAAGAATCCGGACCATGGGGAGTCGAGCCAGTCCTTGTACTTGATGTGCGTTTCCTGTTTGGCCAACAGGAAGGCTTCTTCGCAGATTTTCTCGTACTTGTCGCGAACATTCTTCACATCTTCTTGCGTGACGATACCCTCGTTGACGAGTCTTTCAGAATAAATGTCCAAACCTGCAATCGAATGGTGGAACTTTAGTCATCGAGTCATGCAGAGTCAGTCGAGTCAAGACAACTTACAATTTTTGTGTTGTCTGATCTTTTGGTACATCAGCGGTTGGGTGAACATTGGCTCGTCGATTTCGTTGTGACCGTTGCGTCGATAGCTGACCAAATCAATGACAACATCCTTGTGGAAAGTGGCACGCCACTCAGCCGCAACGTTACAGACGTGCATAACAGCCTCTGGATCGTCAGCGTTAACATGGAAAATTGGTGCGTTCACGACACGTGCCACATCGGTACAGTACGGTGACGAGCGTGAGAAACGTGGATCGGTCGTGAAACCAATTTGATTGTTCACAACCAAATGTACCGTTCCGTGGGTCGTATAGTCGGGCAACTCAGACAAATGCATTGTTTCAAAGACAACGCCCTGACCGCAGAATGCAGCATCACCATGAATCAACATTGACATGACGCGTTTGCCCTCACCATCGCCTCGATAGAATTGTTCGGCACGAGTTTTTCCCTGTACGACCGGATCAACAGCCTCCAAATGGGATGGATTGGCAACGATGGCCAAACGAACATTTTTGTTTGTCACACGGTTCAAGCGCTCGATGTACGTGCCCAAATGGTATTTAACGTCACCGGATCCATCGTCAGCCGCTTCCAGACCGGCGAATTGCGTGAAGATGTGATGCAATGGTTTGCGGCATACATTGGCCAATGTATTCAGACGGCCACGATGTGGCATGCCCATGATGATTGATTCAACACCAAGTTTTGTCGAGTGATCGATGATCTGTTTCATAGCCGGAATCATCATTTCACCGCCTTCCAGACCGAAACGCTTTTCCGACTGGAATTTCTTCTGTAAGAATGCCTCGAATCTGCGAATAAAGGTTTGCGGGTTTAAGTGGGACGGTTGGACTTCTCTTTATTGGTTTAGTAAATCTACCCCGTAGCTCTGGTCACACGGGCCAAAATCAATCGTTTTTCTTCCGGCGAAAAGTTCATTACGCCGGGAGTCTCGAATTTCTGTCGGATCCAATTGCACTGTTCCAACGAATTGATGAACATGAATTCGACACCAATTTTATTGCAATAAGCGTTTTCCAAGCGGTCAAGAATATCTCTACAAATTAACACACGACGACGAAGGTCAGTCAGTCGATTCGATTGTTGAAATAAAACTTGTCTAAATTACCTCAAAGGTAGGGCTTTCTCCGAACCACCGATAAACGTCGTGCTTGGCAATTTGAATACTCGATCCATGTCCTTCTCGTCTTTACAAGTGAAAAAAAGAAATTAATTTTCGTTGTCACAGCCTGCAAGTTTTTGTAAATCGAACACTTTCACAGACGGCAAGCATGTCATTTTCGTACAAACATTCAGTCTACTACTTCCGTTGATCGAACGGATTAGGTCAAAATCTTGTCCTTCATTTGTTTTAACAATTCTGTCAAGTGTTAAGTACTAGATCTTAGCGAGAACTGGTCGCTAACACATGACAATATCCGTCTGCGAAAGGTTAAAGCGAAGCGATCTTGAAATTCGGAGCTTCATTGTCTGACAGTAAACCATTGTTCTAGGAACCTTAATCATCATACCCAAAGCCAATAAAAAACAAAATGCTAAAAAAAAAGCAGAAAACCGACTACCAAATCAACGTTAAGCTACAACGTGGACAGTATGTGGCACAAACAGTTCTAAGGTCTACTCATAACAGGAAATTGAACGCGCGAACCATTTAGGAGCTTCGAAATGCCTGAAACAGGACGTAGTCGTTCGTCCTAATGTAACTAATTGTGTCTAAAGCGTAGCTGTAAAAGAGGTAGTATGGATGGAACGTGTGAAGAATGAAGCAGCTTTGTTAGAAAGATGAATGAACATCGTCCGCGCACCGAATGAAATTAGTTTGGTGAACAAATGATATCTCCTATGAAGGAGTTGTTCCAGTGATCCGAATTCTTTGAGATTTTGCTACGTTTATTAGAGATAGAGGCAGTTAAAGGAGTATAGGACTCGCAGAGTTTTTCATTTGATTCGGCAAATGTTTGCTGTGATTTAAAGGGTGAAAGAAAATGAATTTTTTGATTGATCGGTTTAAATTTCGAATAATTTGTCTTTGAAGGTCGTCTGACCGTGGAGCCATTTACATGTTGCGTAAAGAAAGATCAATTCACCTTCACGATCTTCGTCCGACGAAGCCGTATAAAAAGTCTAGACCGCGAATTGTCTGAATAGATTCAGGGTTCTCTAAAAAGACACTCGAAACGATAAGCATGTGTAGATTGAGAAGCAAGGCAATCGGAAACAATCGGAAACTTTCTCGCTTCATGATATTAATGAGGAAAGAAAAAACTTTGTGAAATCGATGAAAAACTGCCACAGTGGCAACAAAAGGGCGAGTGGATCGAGATCTATTGTCGCCAATTCTATCTTGAAAATTCTTTGAATTCGTCGTTTACAGGACAGGGCAATCAGATTTTTGCCGAAATATTCTTCAGCTGATTTTCTGCTGGTTTACTCATACAAACAACTGATAGTTTATACGATTTTAACAATACACGCATGTGTGTATAGTTGTAGAACCTTATAAATTAAGATTGGCTGACCTAGTTTGTGTATATTACGTAGGTGGAAGCACGGGGTTTCAGGGGGTTTCGAATATTTAGTTTTTTCATGTTGCAGAGATTGCAGTGTCAAATTCTGTCCAAGATGTGACATATTTGCAAGGTATTGGCCTTTTTCACAAAGTATAATCAGCGTAACCTTCGTAAAAAGAATCTTGAATCTGACAAGAGCACGTGTGCCAACGTGTAAAAAACAAATGTTCAAAACCCCCTGCTGAACCGTGGCGATCCTCTTGTCAAACGGACAGTACATAAACAAATTCCATCATTTATAGCCAGTTTTGTTTGTATGAGTGAGAAAATCAGCTGAAGCGTTTTGCCACATTCTTGGATTGAGATCCATCCACACATGCCCTATTTCCACGCGAATTGTTTCTTGAAAATTCTCAAAATTCTTGAATTTCTTACAGTAAATGGCCAAATTTCAGCCGAAATGTGCTTCAGCTGATTTTCAGCTGATTTTCAGCAAATACAAATAAAACTGGCTATGTATGTTTATACGGCTCTACCAGTACCACACATATGCGTGTGCTGTTAAATCCGTATAAACTGTCAGTTGTGAGTTGCCCTTTCCTGTAAGAAATTCAAGAATTTTGATAATTGTCCTGCCTTATTCCTACAGTCACATAACCTGAACACTTAACACGTTTCTAAGTTCTGATTTGTATATGTTTTCATCAAGACAACATTTTGTTCCCTCGTAACAAGGCTAATAATGGATTTTTCATAAATGACGTCTGCTTTTTGCAGTGCTGCCAGCAGATCTAAAACATGCGTTCAGTAGAGTCTAATGTGGGTTATATCCTCCAATTAGGGCGAAATGCAATCGAGTTATTTATGATTTAGATCTGCTGGCAGCACTGAAAACAGTGGACGTCATTTATGGATGATCCCTAAGGTCTCGTGATAAATTACGTAACTCAAAGGGCTTGCGTGACAGTCCATTGCAATTTTTTTTAAAGTCTCATACATTTTGCGTTACAGGGGGAGGGGATCTTGAAAATAGAGATGTAAGCGTTACGTAATTTATGAACGGCCCCTAATCTCTGTAGAATCATGCAATCTGAAGAGAATTTTAGTTAAAATTGTACCATCTACCAATGACGTTACCGTCGCATCGTTGTAAAGAAAGGAATGCAGAAATTATCTTCAAATTCAAACCGCGTAAAATTGCTAATGCACCGCATGCAATGCCAATCTGAATCTTAAATGAAAGGACAGGCAATCCGCTAGGCAACCTTTTTCCAATTTAATTTTTCTTTTGTCGTCTCAATCAAAATTTGAGTGAACGTGTGACTATAATATATAGGTGCAACATACAAACAATGACACTTTTTTTTATATATTTGTAATTTCATTTCGGAACATTGCACAAAATTTTCAACAATTAAAAAAAATGCAAAATTCCAAAGAATTTACTTACCGAAATTGTAATTATTGTAAATGAATTTAATCGAATCTTTGGTAATTTCGCTGGAATTAATACCAAGAGGATCGAGATTTGCAATATGATGGCCCCGTATCTATTTTGTGCATACATTTTTAGGTAAGTCGTCAGACAGATAAAGTTTTTTTTGGATGAAAATAAAATAAAAAATAAAATAATTTTTTAACGAAAATCATAGACGAGTCAAGTGTTGTGGGAAGTTTTTCGTTCAACGGATAATGGAAAATCAAATTCGGTAAACTAAACAGATAAGGAGAAATTAGGGGGAAAAACAAACAAAACGGAACGTAAAAGGGGAAACAAAAAATTGTGTAAACAATTCAAATGTAATGTGACGTGTGGTCAAAGTGTATCTGTTCTTGTATTCAATTTCAATTTCATGAGTCTGAACTTCAAAATAATCAACTAAATACCCAAAAAGCCAATAAAATCTTCTCTACCCACACTACCACCAAGTGCCCACAAAATATCTATTTAGACACAAGTTATGAAAATAGCTATCTGTTGTTGGGGGGTCGAACATAAATGACGTCACGCTATTTCAGTGCTACTTCCGAATGCGCTAAGCTCAATATCCTTGTCGAGTTATTAGTAATTTCAAACTGATGACAGCACTGAACAAAGATGACGTCATTTTTGTACGACTCCCTGCCACTTTTGCTTTTGAGCACAAGTATTGTCCTAAGGAGGGCTACATATGAAAAATGGAATTGAAATTTTCATTGGTCGTTGACGAGATGAAATCTCGGAAATTTAATTTGTGAAGCACGACAGAATGAAAATTTTACTTTTGATTTCCATTCCTACCTAATGAGACAACAACAGTTAATTTCGACACCAATTTCGTTTCAAAAACACAAGTGCCGGTGCAAACAATTTTGTTTTCAGTCGAGTAACAATATGTTTCAAACCGTATTCCTAGCGACTGATATGAACGTTGGCAGCGTAAACTACGTAACCTTAGAAAGGGCGTGTCACATTGTCAACCTGAGCCGAAACTGAGGCTTACAAAATGTCTTGCACTTAAAGAAAACACCACCAGACGAAACATGTTGCTGAACAATGTTCTTTAAAATTCGAGGACAGAACCGTTACTTTCGATGCCGTAAGCAGATCTCATTTGCGCACTAGTGCTATAAAATCTGATCATCAAACACGGACAAGAGGCAAATGAAATTAACTTTCCTATTGTCTGGAATTTGTTAGATGTGAGCCCAAGAAACCCTCTTTGAAGGTGATCCGATTCAGAACTTAGAGATTTATGTGGTAGGTACCGGCATGATCTTCAAATTTACACATTTGAGACGTGACGTCTTCTTGAAATAGGTTACATCTTTCGAGAATGCACTAAAAGTCAACCCTCAATTACTATTCTTTCTAATTCTAATTGCTAGAAATTCTAGAGCCACCACAGATAACGGAGCCGCGTCATTTTTTACGTAGTCAATTCACTACAGGGAAATGATAATGAAACAGCGTCTGAGCCGCCGGATAGAATGAACGGAACATATATGATAACTGTAGGTTTCGATGGGATGACACTAAACATTTTGTATTTTAAGGGAATCCCGTCCCATATGAACCAGTTTTCATTTCCTTCTATCCAGTGGCAGAGCCGCCGCATCTAATCATTTCTCTGTTACACTACAATAAAGACATTAAATTTTTGCTGCAAGAAATAAGTTAGAAATTTAATGTAAAGTGCGCGGCAAAGCGTTATTAAAACAAAAATGTTTAAGCTCACTCGATTCAAATTGATATTGTCGTCAATTTTTTATGAAAATTACGATTTTTGAGTATGGCTTCACAACATGGCGTAAAGAAGTTCCACAACATAATAACATCGTCCACATATTCCACCCTGTGTTCTCATCGTACTCTTTTCGGTTGGTTTAAAACCACTTACATTGTACGCTCCAATAATTGTAAAATAGTAGAGTGGAACGCATTAGTTAAACTCTGTTGGAGCTTTTGGAATTTAATTGTGGAATTTGTGGAATTTGCGAAATTGAATTTTTTGGCAAGTCCACTTTTATGTGGAATATGTGGGATTTAAGCATGGGAGAAATTGTTATTCTGTTAAATTGGAATCTCTTTAAGCAAGTGATGTTAACGGTGAGAAAATCAGTCGAACATGCAATTACTAATTTAATTAGTGAAAGGTGAAAACAAATTAAAACGGAAAGAAACACACACACAATTAGAGTTAGGAAAAAATTCTATGAATAAAATTAGTCAACACCGTCCGGCCACCAATGTAATTACAAGTTTATACTTAAAAACTAAACAAAATTTGGTGTGCCTGTGATCAAATTGATTAAATTTTGCCATCTAAATTATAATAAAAAAAAATTATCCAAAATGGTTAACACACTACGAATCGATTAAAATACACCAACGATAAGTCAAAAGAAAAAAGAAAAAAATTTTGTTCCAAAAACATCTCCGAATTTCAATTTGTTGGTTCTGTTGTCAGAATTAAATGTTTTGTTTTTAGACAAGCCGATTGTTTTATAAAATTGATCTGCATTCAATTGGAAAATTTGTACAAAAAACAATTACCGAAATTAAAATATTTTCGTGTGACATTTTCGTTAGCACGTCGATGAATGCCGGCCACTTCCTTAACTTGTGCAGTTGTAATTTCAAGGGGATCCAGATCAGCCACCAAATGACCACGTGACTAAATTACATGTAATTTTGATATTTTCGATTTTTTGTTTTGTTTTTTGGTTTTTGGAAATTTTTTGTGTTGTTTTTTTTGGTTTGGTTAGATGAAAATTTGAATAAAAAATGTTGGAATTTTGTAACGGTTTTGCTGGTTTTTCTTAGGACTAAAAACTAATTTTTTTGTTAAACTTACTGACTACATGAAGTGAGCTATTTTCTTCAAAATGTTTCGCTTTCGCTTTATTTTTGACTGTCACCCTGACCTTAAATAAAAATCAAAACAATCGAAGCTTGACGATATGCAGTTGGCTTTTGTTTTTGGTATATGGATAGTGATCGTTGAGAGCAGCTATTTATCAGTTTGAACCAACATGTCGTTTAAACTTGAAAGGGAAATCTACCTAAACTGTAGCACATTTGGACCTAAGTCAACTTTTTGACAACTTTGACAGTAGAACAAAAGAATAATTTGAAAGGTCTCTTTCGCATCGGCATGTGTACACTGTACGTACATGTTGATCGGGAAAGATAAAAACGACGATTGGCTTTGTATGAACTTACGGCTTCGGAAAATCTTTTGTCTGCACTTTACGCTGTAGCGCAATTGTAGCATAAATTTGTCTTTTTTGGTCAACATGTAGCAAGGAGTAAGTTTCTTTGGTATACCAATACGTAGACGGTGACGGTACATAAACTATTAAAACTGTAGCCGATGCAACACCTTACTACGGATAATTCAAACGTCGGTTGTGGCGCAGGTTGCTAGGAATCTCGCGCCGCGTCATTCACAATTATTCACATTTTGACACATTTTGTATAAGGAAGATGTCACTTTGTGAATTATTGTGAATGACGCGGCGCGAGATTCCTTAACACCCAGAAATATCGGAGCGATAATGAAAAAAAGTTCAACGAAAATCAGAGAGTGCGGCGAGATGGAAGGAACATGTGAATGACAGCTGGTAAATATATGGGAGAGAATGTGAGAGAATTTCATACGAAATCGGTTAAATTATCTCCCACATGTGCCAGCTGTCACATGTTCCTTCTCGCAACATGCGTACGAACTTAACCTTTCTCTTTCGAAAATGTACTAGAAATCTGCATTACGATCTCGTTACATTCGGAAACGTCTGATTCGCGTTCACTTTCATCGATTAAAAATTTGACATTTTGATAGGATACCACGACTGATCGACTACTCAATATATATGCTCTTATCCATATCCATTATACACAAAAACCAGGCTCGACGTCTTCAATCTTATCTTGATTTTCATTCAAACCAGGCGTACCAACAACTGGTTGAAATAAAAATGGCTGAACTGTAATCTAAAACTTAAAATCTCAACCACGAATTCAAATTGCGTGCTAAATAACTGTAAAGAAAAGTCAAACGTAGAACGAAAGCGCAACATTTTCGAATGTAATTTTCATTAATGAGTGTGTCGTGCATGCATGATATTAACTAAACGACGTCGATTAATTTTCTTCAAATATTCAGTTAACAATTTGCAGGACTTTTACGTCAAGTCCAATTTGAAGTGGAAAATATGACGGATTTTGTTGGTAGTCTGCAAAGGCAACGCAAGCTGTTGCAACTTTTTGTTTTTTGTTCGAAATATTTTTTTTTTAAATGTTTTCCGTCTACTCGAAACTAGTCGAAATTGACCAAAGTTAAGTGATGCCTGCGCCAAAAGATATTTCAGAATAACTGGTTGAGAGCTTTATGAACTGACAGTTTCAATTCAATACATGATATTCATTCCAAGGTGGTATATGAGGAGGTTACGTTGATCGCTAGCTCCGTTATCGCAAAAAACCACTGAATTCTGCTGTAATTTTCATACAAAATTGTAGCGCAATTTCAGTTCAGTTGAAATTTCGTACTGAAAAGCAGTAAGAGTTACCGATAGCCGCCGCATGCTTCTTTTTTGGATAAGACCACATTGAAAAATGGCGATCGGCGAAACCTCTTCACATACAACCTTGATTCATTCCACATGCGATATCGAGATGTTACTGTATGTAACATACGTTTACGTTTGCGCATCCTACTGTTGTACTCATGACGAATTGGATTGAAATTGTCGGTTGTTACAATCCACGCGTTTAGTGGCTTGGTAGAAAGCGCTGCATAAAAAGCGGTCGAATCCGATATTTTGAATTTTTGTATGGGAATTCTCATTCTAACGTTGGATACCTCCGCTGTTTTTGAAGAATAAGAGCCAGATTTTGCTAGGTTTGCATCTTTTATGGAGTTTTACCGATTGGCATACTCATTTGTGTGAAATGTTGAGTAAAAATGTGTTTCTAACTATTTCACACAAATGAGTATGACAATCGATAAAACTCCATAAAAGATGCAAACCTAGCAAAATCTGGCTCTTATTCTTCAAAAACAGCGGAGGTATCCAACGTTAGAATGTCAATTCCTATACAAAAATTCAAAATATCGGATTCGACCGATTTTTTATGCAGCGCTACAAACCATACCACCAAACGCGTGGATTCTCTAATGGTCACCGAAACGGTTGCAGCACCTCGTATTGGTAATCTGACACCAAGTTGGTTAAGTTCCCAAAATATTGTTATCGTAAAAACGGATCACAAATGAAAAATTAATTTAATTTTCGTTCGGACCATAAACGTACATGCAAATTAGAGTTAAAAAAAATTAAAATCGACCGAAAATTAATTCTGTGTCTTGTGTGTGTTTGTGTGGCATGCATTGATCAAAACGTTTTCATTCGATTTTCCTTCCATCATTGGACTTCTTTTCCTTCGCTACAAAATACATCAATTTCACTTTGATTGTTGGTCGTCCTCTTTATGTTTAAATTTCTGAACTTTATGAGAGTGCATATCACGCTGGCTAATCGCTCAACACTGGTTCAATTGGTGTCATCATATTATGATCAGAGTGTATTTTACAATCAAAATAATAAACCAAAAAAATTAACCGGGCGGGTTTTGTGGATGGAGTGGTAAAAATAAACAAACGATCCAATAAAAGAAACCGGTGGGAAGAACACAAAGCTCTATAAACGGGAAATAACGGGGCGAAACAATTTCCAAATGTACCTGATAACTTCTGATGATTGCCTGCACAGCCAAATGATCGTCAATGGTTTTCTCGTCGGGTTCGGCTCGTGATAGCGCCGATCCACCGCCCAAATACGGACCAAACTGAGATATGGGAACGTGTCCTTTTTGTGTTGGTGCCAGAGATGGTGGTGGACAGTACGCATTGTTACGGAAATATGCGTCCCATGACTGAAATGAAGAAGAAATTATTGGTACAAGTTGGAACAAACATTCGTCCCTCACGAAAAACAGATACCAGACCGAAAGATGACGTAAATGTCAGTCCTTCACTGTTTCAAACCTATGTCATACTGTGTTAGACTCCCTAAGGCGAAAAAGTTTTTGTTCTCACTCTAGTGACCGTATAGGGTGTTTTACCTCGTTATAACAGTGACGCAAGTGGTAATCTATTGTTGTCCCACAGATCAAGTGTGCTAACGTGACACTAAAACAATAGCGCAGCACAGCTTAAACTGTGCTAAAATGTCCGAAGTGAAACACTCTATCGTTTTTAAACGAGAGCATTAGAGAGACAAGTTTGACGTGCCTGACCAGTTCAAAATTTTATCGGCAACATTGATCGGCAACACTTCGACTCTACGATGTGAGCTGACCGATATAGACGTTAATCGTTAAAGGGACTCCCTAAGTGCGTCAAAACCAGAGCAAACATTTTTCGTCGTTGAGGTAACAATACGGCCTAGGATTTAGAACTCGTTGTTGTGGTGGACTGACATACATGTGGGCTCCTCTGTGCTCCTTGAACCTTAAAAACAGTTTACTAAACGGACGCAACGTAATTTGTTGTTGGTTTTCTAATTTATTTCGGGTCAAAAAAACTAGCTCTTTGCCTTGAACTGATCCCAGAATCTCTGCGTAACTCTACAAAATATTACAACCTACACATTTGACGTCTGTGACAGTGACACACCAAACACTTGGATTCAAATTCAAAGTCAGGCAATTAAAAATTTAGAAAGATCATTGTCGGTACTTGAAGGCGGACTCAAATCTTTAATTGAGTGCCATAGCCGTATTTGAGTCTATAGGAAATGCTTGCCGACTCTAGTGGATTGAGCTACTCTAGCAATTACAGTATTTCACCTAAAATGTGATATGGAATGGTTGGCAAGACTTGGCAACCTATTGGAAAAAAGTGTGAAGAACACTGTTAACAAGGCTCTTGCTGTTTGATCTGTGATCGTGGTGAAATGGAGTGATACCCTCTGCTTAGTAGCCTTAGACCGTCAAACATAAAGTAAAGTTTCTTACAGTAACCTAGGTTGACGGGGTCGAACAGACGTTTCGTCATCCAAAATTTCTAAAGAGTTCGGCTCTCGCATCACATTTCTCACAGTGCGTCAAATGCCATTGGCAAACCACTCGAATAAAGAACGTTCAAGTGGCACGATTACGATACATGAAAACGTATGGAATTGTACTTGAGATATGGAAAGAGATGAAGACAAGTCGCGGGCGTTGGCGTTGTATGCATCGTACTGATCCTATTCGTAACAATTTTAACATCACACGTGACCAGAGCAGAGTCTGTAACTATGAGTTTCCATCAAAATCTGGTCTATCATCCAATTTATCGTCATGTCATGCTGATGTATGGAACCAGTCCATCTAATACATTTGAGTTCGTGCATTACAAATTCACAGAACGAAACCATCAGGCCCCGACTGACCATACTGTGCATTCAGGAGATTCCTGAAGGGACACTTTTGCAATGAAAGTACAGAACAGGTATGGCCAATCGACAAATTCATCTTAAACGCACTCACAATTTGTGTCAAAATAATATGAAAATGAGTGCGTTTCATGGCGGAAATCAAATTTTTATGTCCTCCGAACGGGTGATAGACCATACCTGTTTAACACTTTCATTGCACTTTTGTACATTTAATTTGTCGGCATTTTACAAATTAGCTGCAGCTTCCGGCAGTCCAGCCCTCGAAACCGATCCATTTTATGTGGCCAAAGTAAACCAAGCGTTTCTCTTCTGTTGGTCATTGAACGCCACGGTCTACAGTTGTCAACGTTACGGTTAGGGGAACTTAAAACTGTCATCCCTGTTCGAGATTTGAAATATTCTGATCGAGAGCAAGGTGCCTCTACTTCTTTTCCATAGAGGATACACAATTTAGTTCGAACCCCCTGCATTTTGTGTCATCTATCTAAAAGTTTCGACAATACACATGAGTCACGTGACTGATCTACTCAACTCATAAACAGACACAAATGACTTTCTAACCGTAAAAATTTAGACTCACCGTGTGTACGGACGCTGGATCGCGTAACCATGAATTGTACATTTCTTCTACATAACTAGAACTGGTACCATCCAGAAATGGTTCGGCGGCTGTTGAATTGTAAAATTTTATCGATGATGCACCGAGTACTTCTTTGCTCAGCTGAAAATGTTTTGATAAAAAACAAATTTTAATTTTAATTCAACTCGAACAAAACCATCCGGCCAAAAAAATGCCATGACCATGCAAGACTGTAAAAACCATTGTCGTTCGAGTGACATTGGCATTATTTGAACGAAATGAATGAATACGATGGATTGAATGAGAGAGTTTTTGAAACGACCTTAAGCGTTAGGCATGCATGACCACATTAAACGTTTTTACTTTTCAATTCTTTCTGGTTGAATTGTGTCAGAGAAGCTAAAAGTTTTCAATTTTGGTGAATCTTACCCGCGATTTGTTAGCGCCTTTTAACAGCCATGACGCAAAACTTTGTTGACCCACTGGTGCCAACGCCAATGTAAATGCCGAACGGGCCCTATGCATCGTTATCAGTTAAATCTGAAAATGGAAAGTGGAAAAGAATTTTTTATTTAAAATCGATAAGCGCTTTTACGACGTCGCTCAATTTGAGGGGGAAACAGAAAGACAAAATTGGAATGCGAACGAAAAGGGATTAGGTCGAAAACACACCAGCATTGTAATCAGATATTCACCACAGTCTCACCAATGGAAAACTCAACAAAATTGTCAATTCATCAACGCAAAATAGCCCGTTTGTTTCCGGCCTTACCACCCAAACGGTAATTTAGTTTTAGTAAAATGTTAGGTCTCATTGACATCTTCTCAATTCGTGGACGTTAAACGCGACCCTCCAGCGTCAAGTTTATCGTTATCACCACTGAAGGTAATGCCAACCTTTAGCGTATCACAACAAAAAACAGAATCCAAGTTTTGGGTGAATTTAGGAGCAGCGCCACAGTTCGTTTAGTGTAGCGCTAACGGTTCCTATAGAATTGATAGAATGTGGTGAATATGAATGTTTAACCACTGCAAAAAAATTCTGTTGGAATCGTAAATGCTGCAATCCACGCGTTTAGTGGTGTGGTAGAAAGCGCTGCGGAAAAAAAACGATCGAATCCGATATTTTGAATTTTTGTATGGGAATTCACATTCAAACGTTGATATCTCCCTTGTTTTTAAAGAATAAGAGCTAGATTTTGCTAGGTTTGCATCTTTTATTGGGTTTTATCGATTGGCATACTCATTTGTGTAAAATAATTCGAAGAAAATTTTTACTCAACATTTCACACAAATGAGTATGCCAATCGATAAAACCCAATAAAAGATGCAAACCTAGCAAAATTTGGCTCTTATTCTTTAAAAACAGGGGAGATATCAACGTTTGAATGTCAATTCCCATACAAAACGCGTGGATGAAGTGAACTATACACTAAAATACATCCCAAATCATTCCAACCGTTCTGAATTTCATTCCAATCGCATTACTGTCAGCGGTTTAATTTGTTTTTCACTAGAGCGTATACAGGCGCTACAATTTTCGTAAATCATTGTTACCGATAGCAAAAACGAAGCATTTCAAACGTGTTTAGGTCCTAGTTTTCATTGTCATTTATTTTTTATTAGAGCTCTATTAGAGCTGCTAGCAGTCAGTTAGCGACTTTAATATAGTGTTATCATCGCTGAGCAAGTGCCATCAGCGAGTACGAATAGAGAAATTAATCGTAAATACGCTAAGCTGAGAGCTTACGAAGAATCAACGTAGAATCTACAGAACCGGAGATATGATTGTGTGTCTAGGTGTTACCCCTCTGGAGAATATGAACAATTGAAAAACGGCGATAAGATTACAGAGCATTAAAATAGAATCAAAAATTCATTAAAACACTTCAGCTTATGACGAATCAAAACGTGATTTAGCGAATACCATTGCAAGTGGTCAATTTAAAACAATCAGATCTTGGGCGCCCAGAACCTACACTAGAGCTGCGAGATCTTTTTCATATTTTTGGATAAGAATTCTGGTTTAATCCTATCCGAAACGATCTCGGTCATTCTATATTTAAAATTGAAACATTTGAATAGCATAGACGCATGAGCGGCCGTTGATACGGTTTGAATGACCTTGAAAATGAAACATTTTACCATTTCTCCGCGTTCGACGATGATCTGTTCGATAAATGATCCATTTCGAATTCCTCAACCATTTTCCCATTATTCTCCCTTCTGACGATGACATCACCACATTAATCCACATGACTTCGTATCGGCAGCGAAACCGAATTTCATAATGAAAAAGCGTCATCACCATATAACAACACATCTGATGCAATGACGACGTTTGTTAAACGACATGGAATTACTGTGTCAATAAAATCACGAGCTCAAATTATTAGCTCGACGAGTTTATTAAACTAAGAACAAACAAGATTATGTTTGCATGAATGAGACATAAGAACATGAACAACATCAGCAGCATCTATCTCGTCCGTCGAATCTGTGAATCACATAGGAACTTCCGAATTGGAATGATTTTATGAGTTGGAAATTGACACGTTAATCATATTTGTTTACACGGTGATATAGCGTATACCAGCAGCAAACGACGTGATGGAATTTTTTTTTTCGTTCAAGCAAATTTGGAAACGTTAATTTGTCAGTCTAGTTAGGCGTAAGGCGTTAATTGACCGCGGTAATGCTCTAGATCAATGACAAGTTTTGGTTAATAACGATCTGCAAATGACACCCAAACCCATTCCCAATGGTCATGTAAATTTGAACGGCAAACTTTGCGAGTATTTAATGGTTGGACTTTGACTCAATCGTTTTTAATTGTGCAAATTTACGCGTTATCGTTGCGCAGTAAGTTGCTGAGGTATCAGGGCCAACGTACACGAGACATTGGAATGTTCAATCTCAGCAATTCTTTCACCTATGTTTGTGTCAGCTTTCATTATTCTCACAGTGGAGAGAAACAACGCTGTATCGAAATTGGAAATAAAATATTTTGGCCCTGATAACTGGGTGTATGAGAATTGTCGTGGACCGAATGTTTGAAAGTTTTGTACATTTTTAGCAACAGCAACAGCAACTCACTGAAAGCTAACTTTTAAGTAAGGGGTGACCGCGTGACCACTTTTTAGACTAAATTATATGTAACAACGTGATGGAGAAGTGGGTACTTCATTTGATCATTTATTGGACGATTCCAGGTCAGAATTTTCACAATAATCGACGCGAAAGAGGCCTAATTCAAATTTTTCTTTTGTATTCCAGCCAAGTTTGACTGGAATATAAAAGATAAATTTGGATTAGGCCTCTTTCGCGTCGATATGTGTACGAGCAGTTACTCTAGCCACACGCAGCGACGGGAAAGTGATCTAAATCGAATTTTTCTATTGTTCTTCTGTCAAACTTGTCAGAAGAACAAAAGATAAATTTGAATTAGGCCTCTTTCGCTATGTGTAGCTACAGTTAGACAATGATGTTTGCTAAGTAACTCTAGCTGCACAATGCACATAGCGACTCAAAGAAAACCTAATTCCAATTTGAATTAGGTCGCTTTCACATGGATATGTTCAGCTAGAGTAAAAGTCCGTATCACTGAACTTCAACTCATTTCACAGCCCCGAACTCGCAAAACAATTAAATTCACCCACAATTCGTCAAACCCCGATAACAATAACCGAACTGTAAAAGGTGAGGAGACACAGAACCAGCAGAAAAAATTCCTCAGCATTCGTGATGGATCGTAAAAGATTCCTGGGTAACTTCACGATCCAATACAGTTCCACTCGGCGCATCCATCCAAAGCATATTCTTAGTTACATGAAGGGTACTAAAAGGTACAAAGTGCGATGAGACGGAAAACAGGACATTAGAGACCAAGGTGCTGGTACACTGTGTGTCACCTAGATTATGCTAATCTTAATCCTAGGACAATTAAGGCGAGATCTGTGTTGAATGCTTATTTCCCCGACCGACTAACTTAGCGACGCGAAAGAGACCTAAATTCAAATTTTTCTTTTGTTCTGCTGTCAACTTTGACAGTTTTATAAAAGCAATAAATTTGAATTAGGTCTCTTTCGCGTCGCTAAGTGCAATGAAAGTACAGAACAGGTATTGCCGATCGGCAAATTCACCTTAAACGCATTCATAAATTATGTCAAAATAATATGAAAATGAGTGCGTTTGAGTGCGTAAATTTTTATGTCCTCCGGACGAACGATCGACCGTACCTGTTTTACACTTTCATTGGCTAATTGTAGCTCCTAGCGACAGTAACAATTAATTGTAATTTTCCAGCAAAGAATTCGGAAAACGAAAGCACACAACAATGTTGTGACAAGACAACATGCTGCGGATATTTGCGTAGGTAGGTGTATTTTCACCGATTTTATTGAAAATAAAAGTTCCGATTAGACGGTGAGCAGTGAGCACATATGCAAAGCACACAAGTTGTCCTTCCACAATAAACTATCGTCTCGCGCTATCGACCTTGAATTGGAAATGTTAGTGAGAATAACCGTTTGTGCTATAACAAAAAAATCGGATCTTGAAATTACTTGACATGTAATTTGTTAGCGAAATCGCAGTACATTTTTATTATATTCGCCGATGCGGATTTATTATTACACCAGAATCACGAGAGAGTGCATATACACAAACGAACGAACGAAAATTGAATAAAAATAAGGTCAGCTGACTGTTTGAAAACCGTTC
Source organism: Bradysia coprophila (assembly GCF_014529535.1). Lineage (NCBI taxonomy): Eukaryota > Metazoa > Arthropoda > Insecta > Diptera > Sciaridae > Bradysia > Bradysia coprophila. The sequence continues at coordinate 16,133 of NW_023503496.1, read as the reverse complement.
TATTGTTGCGTTCGGCTTAAACAGAAACTTCAAACAAATACAAACACAGAGAGTTCGCTGTTTCTTGAATGAATTTTTGACTCGCGGCAACTTATTTGCTTTTCAGTTTTCCTCCTCTCTCGATTACCATACAGGCAACCTACGTCAATGAATTTCTATTTTAAATAAAAATTCGAAGAACTTTTCCGTAACAAAATGAAATTATATTTTTACTGTTGCTGCAGTGCAGACACACACGGATAGAAAAGAAAAAAACATTTCTTCGATTCCTTTTGCCGCTTACATAACGAATCACTTTTGGAAAACATTTTGACAATTAGTACCACGAACGGGACGGGTTCTCAAGACATCCACAACTGACATTTCCACTTACTTTTCCTTTCACTGAGCTTTTACAAATAGAAAACGTAAAGAAATACAACGAACAGTATGAAGGTAGCGTAAACAATATTGTACAGTCCGGAAGCACCGCAGTCCATGAACACCAGTTTCGTTTAATTGCGTTTACTCTCGTCTTATGTAATCCGCAAAGAAATAGATAAAAAAAAGAGAATAGGAACCGTCAGAAGACGTTGCAATGAACTAGGTCATATCACAGAAATCATCACACACCGAGACTGTCACAAACAATGCACAGCGGGTTTTCCTTTTATCGATTTTCCACAATTCGAATCAAGAACACAACACTGAACCTTTCAGTTCTATATTCTAAGACGTCGATCGATGAAAATGTTAGATTTTCGTTCGTTTTACTCACATCTGAAATTTGGTTTGGTTCAATGAAAAATAATTTTTTTCCCCGTTCGAACGACAGATAAACCGAAAGTTTCGCTTTTGTATTTATACCAACGAAATTGTTATTTCTGCGAGTTCGTATCGCTTCGAACGTTATGTGTTGACTGTCGATGTGCTCTTTCATAATAAAGCGAACAGCGAGTCGGTATAATAGTACTAAGCAACATACCTACACTTCAGCACAGAACAAGTGTGGTTCCGACCGATTAAATTTTTTTGACAATTTTTTTTCTTTGGAACTGAAATGACTTCACATTTTGGTGTTTTGGTTAATTTTAGGTTTTTTTTTTGTTTTGCATTTTCTGTTGTTGGATCAAGTTTTGCGTCATTTAGAGGCAGAAGAGCGGAAAAGAATTGTTATTGAATTCGGTAGTAGGATTGGTATTGAAGGGGAAACGAATATTTTCAACGACGAGCTCTACCTTGTCAAGGGAAACATTTTGTGAGAATTGAAGTAACGTAAGGCGTAAGACAGAGAAATGATAAGTTGGTATGCCTGTGGCGAGATAGAAGGAATCTGAGGTTAAAAATTGTGTACGGTATGGGAGAGAATTACGTACGAATTCTCTCAAGAGAGGTGTCAATTTTTTCGACATGCTCCTGCTCGACATGCTCCTGCTCCTTCTATCTCGCCACAGGCGTACCAACTTATCATTTTTCTGGCGTACGATGAATAAAAAAAATCTCAAACGTTTGAACGGTTGCACCTGACGCGTGCCACCTGACAATGTGGCACTTGTTGAAAGTCTTTAAAAAGCGACTTCTCATCGTCGAAACTAAATGTAATGGCAACCGTCACAGGACATGTCTGCACTTAGCTTATTTATCAGAAGTAAGGTACTCTCATCGTCAATTCAGGGGGTATACTTAAAGGACGCCTGCTATTCAGTGTTTCCATTGAAAACCGCTGATAACTCCATAAGTATGCATTACTGGCGCTTTTAGTACAAATGTATGACTGATCCCCTGAATGGGGGATAGATCAGAAATTTTTTGAGTTACAGCTCAGTGTCTGGCAACACTGAATCGCATACATCATTTAATTTTCCCTGACCTATGACAATCGGTGATGAAAATCTCTCAATGTATCGAAGGTCAAACGATAAGAAAGTTAATCTTAGAGTGAGACAAGTGTCTTGTCAACAGAGTTTTGAAATATTGATTTTCTCAGTCCTAGGGCATGTGTGAAAAGTAGTGAGTGAATGGATTTTCACATATTTAAGCACTAGTGCGTAAAAGTGACGCTTGTAAAAAAGACGACTTCTGTACATAAAATCTTGTTACTAACATGTGTCTAAACTGAAATGTCGCCTTAGCCTCGGGTAGACAATTTTCGCATTTACCGCGCAAAATTTTCATTTAGGCACAGCTATTGAACAACCGAGAGATAGATGTCTTACAAGACACTAGAAACGTAATTGTTACTCGAACCCGCAAGCCTAAGTAACTTAGGAAGGACAAAAAGTCAAGTTTTGATTAGAAGCACAATGACGACTATCACAACTAGATCTTTGAAAAACAAGACATTTCAGGCACGGCAGCTGTTATTCTTAAGTAACCTGAGATATTGTAAGGTGCCCGATGACCAAGTGATTGTGATCGTTCATGAAGTACTTTTATGTCACGCTAAGACAAAATAGGATTTTGGTATGCTGTTTCGATGTTTTGTCTCATCTTTTAGAGTGATATTAGTACTTCATGAACGATTCGTCAACCGAACTGGACCTACAGGAAGTCGGGAGAATTTTCTGTGATTGAGTGCCACATTAAATGGGTAAAATTAGATTTGAATCTCTAGTGAACCATTACATGGCAGTGAGATATCTGTCTACCTTTTAATAACAAAGGTTGCTAATATGACGACTGGGTCGTTTCGACGGATAGAGGGAATATGTCGAATGACAGTTGGGTTTTTGAGAGAGAATTCAATACATTTTCGCTCAACCAATTTCAAAATCATTCGACATATTCCCTCTATCCGTCGAAACGACCGAGTCATCATATTAGCATCTCTCTGTTTAATAAAGGTTGATCGCAAAGGGTAAATTGGACACTTTTGTTTCTCACAGACACAAATACAAACACAGTTCGTTTTCACACATGTATTCAACGGATGAAAAATCTCATAAACTCCACACACTGACACGTCATGACGTGTAATCATGGTAGCACAAGATTCTTATTGACCCAATCTCTACACTCGGACACACTGACTCTACCGTCCTTGTTGGTATCCGCCTGTTTAAGAAAATCTTCGTAAGAAACATGCTTAAATCTCGGATCGTGAACTTTAATATCTCCAATGCCCATCTCAAATTCGTCTTTCGAAATGTATCCGTCATTGTTCCGATCGAACGTCTTCAAATATTCGTGCATCAGTAGACGTGAATCGTGTTCATTGGCAAGATATGTCATAAGCTGGGTGGTCGTGATTCGGCCGCCGAATATCTTGTCGGTGTATTCGGCATGCTTTAGGTAAGTCTCCATGGATTTGATGTAGTTAATTGAGCGATAAAATTGTGGTAGGTCCTGGGAAGTTATAGACTCTTCGTAGGATGGCATTGTGCGGAATACTTTCCGGAATCGTTCGATTTCTTCCGGTGAAAAGCCACTACTGGAGCTGAAGTTTTTGAGCGTTACCGATAAAACTTTCCATTTTGACTCAACGGTTAATGGATTTAACTTCCGAAAGACAGCGGGAACGAACAACATTTTGAATGTTTGCCTGTTTGAACTTGACTGATTGTAGAGATGGAATGTCGTTGCTTTTTATTGTCAACTCAATTTATTATTCAAATATATTCAAATCGACTGGTTCGATCAAACTGGTAATTAAAAATCTTTTAAACGAGATGACATTCAAGTGTTTTTTTTCACTAACGCAACCAGTTCTGTGAAGGAAACAAACGTTATAGGGCATATTCGTGCGGGCGAATGGCATCAACGGTAAATATTCCCCGAACGTAATTTAATTTCACAACAATTCTTAGACGCTCGCTAGCTTAATAGTCTGGGCTGCTGTGTTATCGCGTTCGCTAGTGAATTCAATATCTGTTGATTTTTGGATACCATTGGGGGTCAACGTTTTCGAAATTTTTTTGCGACCTCATGAACCGGTAATAACCGGTCAAAACCGGTATGTCTGTCAAACTTTGTAGTGACCCGTAATGGGGTACAGAAAAACCTGTTTTTACCGGTTATTACCAGTTCATAAGACCAAAAAAAAAAATGGTTCAAAAACTTTGACACACCAATGGTATCCACTAGTCAATCCAATTTGAAAACTCCCTAGCGAGCGAGAACGCGACTTTTTTTTTTGACATAGCCGCCCGGACTACAAACAACGACAGTTTTTATCAGTCCAGAAAATGTCAAGATTAATCATTGAAAACAAACCAATGTCTGAGCAAAGAGGCTCATCAGTTTTTTCCTGTTTCGTCACCCTCTGAATTCTATTTGAAATTGATACAAAATGGTAATAAATAGTGCTAAATGCAATTACACAATTTTCCAGATTGATCCTGACTCGGGTTACTGAGTTTGGGATCCTCGGAGCCTCTCTAGAAGCTGTTTACAGAAACTGCTGTATTACCAAAAATGACTAAAATGTAGTGTACGAAAAAAGCTGGGATTTAGGTTTTTTTTTGATGGGTAGGGTGAGGTCCCCTTTTGTGACAATACAACAAGCCTTCACAAGCAAGGAACTAGCGTAAGCGATAGGCGGCAGCTAACAAACTATGAAATTGACGCTTTTATAAAAGTTCAAAAAATCAATGATATTCCTCTTTCAATTTCGTATGTTCGAGGTTCGATTTTATTGATGGTTTGATTTTCTTGGCTGGCGATACTTGGCGGTTGGATTTTATTGGCTGGCGATACTTAATAGTTCCATTTTATTAACTAGCGACAGTTGGCAGTTCGATTTTATTGACTGGCCATACTTGTTTGATTTTGTTGACTGGAGATATGTGACAGTTCAATTTTATTACTTGGCAAATGGATTTCATTCACTGTCGACACTTGCGAAGTATCGCCAGCCGAGAAAATCGATTCGCCAAACATCGACAGCCAATAAAATCGAGTCGCCAGTCTACAAAATACTTCTCAGTTTGATTATCTTGGCTGGCGATACTTAATAATTCCATTTTATTAACTGGCGACAGTTGGCAGTTCGATTTTATTGACTGGCGATTGTATTTTATTGGCTGGCGATACTTGCCTGTTGAATTTTATTGGCTGGCGATACTTAACAGTTTCATTTTAATTGTCTAGCGACAGTTGGCAGTTCGATTTTATTGACTGGCGATACTTGTCGATTGGATTTTAATGGCTGGCGATACTTGACGGTTGGATTTTATTGGCTGGCGATACTTAACAGTTCCATTTTAATTGGCTAGCGACAGTTGGCAGTTCGATTTTATTCATTCACTGTTGACACTTGCCAAGTATCGCCAGCCAAGAAAATTGATTCGCCCATCATCACATAAAATAAAATCGAATCGACTGTCTACAAAATACTTCGCAATTTGATTTTCTTGGCTGGCGATACTTAATAATTTCATTTTATTAACTGGCGACAGTTGGCAGTTCGATTTTATTGACTGGTGATACTTGGCGGTTGGACTTTATTGCCTGGCGATACTTAACAGTTCCATTTTAATTGTCTAGCGACAGTTGGCAGTTCGATTTTATTGACTGGCGATACTTGTCGATTGGATTTTAATGGCTGGTGATACTTGGCGGTTGGACTTTATTGCCTGGCGATACTTAACAGTTCCATTTTAATTGGCTAGCGACAGTTAGCCAAATGATGCTAGCTGATAAAATGGAACTGTTAAAGTGTAGCCAGTCAAGAAAATCAAACTACGAAGTATTTTGTAGACTGACGAATCGATTTTATTGACTAACAATACTTGCCAGTTTGATTTTATTTGCTGGCGATACTTGACGATTCGATTTTATTGGCTGGCGATACTTGGCAAGTGTCGACAGTGAATAAAATCGAACTATCACGTTTCGTCAGTCAACAAAATCGAGCTGTCAACTGTCGCCAGCTAATAAAATGTAACCGCCAAGTATCGCCAGCCAATAAAATAGAACTGGAAAGTAGTGCCTGTCAAAAAATTCGATTCGCCAAGCATCGCAATTCAATAAAGTCGAACCGCCAAGTATCGCCAACCAAGAAAATCGAACTGCCAACATTATGTTGGTCAAACAGCGAATAAAGAACACAAAAATTAGACAGTCAAGGGATATGACCCACCCAACCGGTGGGACACCGTTAACCTATGGCTCACAAAGCTATCGAAAACAGTATCATTAGGTCGTAGAATGTGCTTAACTAGATTTGATATATGTACATATGGTAGTACATTGCAAACATGTATTTAGAACTTTAAGCTTAAAAATAGGTCGCAGAACGATATATGTTTTTTTTGCGTATAAATTGTATGTCCTAGAATATATTTCTGAATTCTTTGCGATTTTTTAAAATACGAAATCTACTCTTCCCACACTCGTCAATAATAACGCAAAGCAAAAGACATCTGATTTATAAATGTTCGAACAACTAGATTTCAGTAGAACCAGTTGTTGTAAACATGAATTTAGAATATGAAATGTTGAAACACGAATGCATTATAAAAATGGTTAATATGCTCGGGCGTTTATTTCATATGCCATCTTGCATACATGGTTCTATAAAATTCTTCGCTAGATTTGATATATGTACATATGGTAGTAAATCGATAATCTTTCACCAATATGAACGGAACACATCTGAAATGCCTTTGAAACCAAAAAAAGTTAATAAACTATAGAACATACTATATATACACTCTGGTTTGTGGTTTTTCCGAGTGGGAATAATGTAATCCGACTTGGCAGAACAATAATCTTCAAACAATTTTTCAATATATCCGTTGAGAGTAAGGCCTGATTTCCACTTACCAAATAAGTACTCCTTGTGAGAGACAAAATTGAATTTTTTCTATTTTTGCTTTGTTTACTTGACAGCTTACTCTCTCACGGCTCTCACACGGGGTACTTTTTGTTCAGTGGAAACCATACTTAAGTTTCGACATCAAAGTTAACCTTTTAATTGAAAGGGTCTTTTACTTCATTAGTTTTAACATACACTCACACACGCACTCACACACTGACTCACACACACACACTCACACACTCTCACACATTTCATTCATACACTCCATACATCAATACATCAACTCATAAATTCAAACACACACAATCCACGCTAGGCAAGCTTTTTTTGTGGTAGTGTCCGAATTGGACAGAGTATTTGAAGGTTGGCAAGATCGCTGTTCCAATACAAATATTGATCTAGAATGTTTTGAGTTGAAACAAAAATGCATAAGTTGCGTTTCTGTTTGAAAGTATACTTATTGAAGAAAATAACTGCATGATAAGTGAAATGCGTTGAATTATTTAAAATGAATTATTATTGTCAATTTGACAATTATTAGTCGAAGAGTTAATGAACCGAAATTTATGTATGGAAGTAGTAGGGAAGAATTCTTGTATAAAAGCAGGTGAATTAATGGAATAAAACCAGTCTTTTTGTTATTGTTGAACCAAAACGAGCTTGTTTTAACTAGTTCTCTGAGCTCAGGAGAACGGGTTCTTCAATTACGAAGAGTTCTCGGCTGAGCTCAGAGAAACAAATCAACATTTGGTATCGTCTATTCTGGGTGGAGAATAGACGCAACGAAGTACACGAGGAAATTACAACATGGTCCTTCGAGCAAAGTTAAAACTCCGGGTGTACGGAAAGTAAAAAAAAACACTCGGGGTGCGGTGAGAATCAAGAAAGAAAAATAGTCCTCGTACCATTTGGAGAGGCCAAGTTGACTGTTGGCAGTCAAAAGAAATCGAGATAAATACTGGTGTAGCAGTTATCCTACAAATGACGTCTTGGCGGATGGTCAGGACAAATCACACTGGTGTAGCAGTGATCCTACAAATGACGTCTTGGCGGATGGTCAAGGCAAATCACACTGGTGTAGCAGTTATTCTACAAACGACGTCTTGGCGGATGGTCGGGACCAATCACACTGGTGTAGCAGTTATCCTACAAATGACGTCTTGACGGATGGTCGGGATAAATCACGATTGTGTAGCAGAAAAATCTACAATATGTCTATAATGGGTAAAAAATTCAACACTGCCCGCACGGTTAAAACAATTTAATGAAAAGTGAATATTAACATCAACGAATTACAGTTCGTATTAAACATGAGCAGAAATTAAATTATAACCGAATTCCGGATTCTCATAAATTCGCGAAATAACTTGGAGAACTTGATTGAAAACAAGGGTGAACATTACTTCGGAATCAAATTGAATGAAATAATTAATCAAACCGGAATACTTGTGACTAATTGACTGTGCGGGCAAAAACATTAAAATAAGGTTGAAAGACACTTTCAAATGAGAAATTTTGTGAAAGATGACTGTTAAATATGAAACAAATTCCTGTGAAACGGCATCGAATGAGTGTTAACAAATCCATATGCTACAACTTGCCAACAACAATTTGTGAAGGCAACAAAATATCAAAAATGATAATGAAAATAATAAAGTTGCAAGGTCAACAAAAGAAAATAACATAAATACTACAAGAGTGAATTAACGAATAGGTTGAACGAACCTCAACATGAAAAGTGATTACGAACCAGAAAAAACAAAATTAAATCAACGCAACGCATAATAGTGAAATGGGTTAATAATATTATTAAACCACACAAGCACACCGCATTATTACAGTTGTTTATATGCAATCTTTCTACAGCCGGGAAGATTGGTATGGACACTATTTTGAAAAACTACTGAAACCAAATTGAATCGAAAAGCAACTTGAAACAATTCCTGTAAATGGCAGGTACGAAACATCGGATGGATGTGGTCAATTCACACAACAAATTGAAACAACTCCTGTAAATGACAGATACAACTTGAATAAAAAATCCTGGAAACACAACTGGAAACACGAATCCTGTAAATGGTAGATACAACTTGAAACGAAATTCCTGTAAACAGAAGGAGCGAATCGTCGAGGATGTTAAAATCAACACGCGACACTTGGAAACAAAATTCCTGTAAGCAGCAGGTACGAATCGTCGAGGATGTTAAAATCAACACGCGACACCTAGCAACAAATTCCTGTAAATGACAGGTTCGAAGCATCGAATGGTAATTTATTACACAACAAATTGATGAAAATGGAAAAAGTCCTGTAGATAGCAGGCACACAAGTGTCAAAAGTACACAAATTGATGAAAATGGAAAAAGTCCTGCAGATAGCAGGCACTCAAAGTGTCAAAAGTACACAAATTGATGAAAATGGAAAAAGTCCTGCAGATAGCCGGCACTCAAAGTGTCAAAAGTACACAAATTGATGAAAATGGAAAAAGTCCTGCAGATAGCAGGCACTCAAAGTGTCAAAAGTATACAAATTGATGGAAATGGAAAAAGTCCTGCAGATAGCAGGCACTCAAAGTGTCAAAAGTACACAAATTGATGGAAATGGAAAAATCCTGTGGATAGCAGGCACTTAAAGTATCAAATCCTGTAAGGAAAACAAGTAAATAACACGAGAATGTGTGTGAAATGAAAAATGGAAAAATACATTAAGAATCGTGAAAAGATTGAACGAAGAACGTATTCAATTGATGAATAAATCTTTTAAAATTGGAAGAATAGGTTTGACTCAGTAAATAATCAAACTTTACATCATCTTGGACGCAGGATGAAGTAAAGACAGCTTAGGCATTTTGGACGCAATCTGTCTGATCGTTGGTTGTTCATGAGTCTTATCAATTCGGAAGAGTTTAAAAGAATTTGAAGTTGACTGAATACCAGTAAAGGTCTGCATATGGATAACATTCATTGTACTAATATCTGGGTCAACAACATTGAACAGTTGGATACCTGAAACTGTCGAGCTTGAGATATTGAATAATATGGGTCAACGGAACATGGTGAGACACTTGAGACATTTAAAACTGAAAACTAATGAAAAAAGTCGTAACTACAACCTGTGAAACAACTGAACTTGAAAACGAATTAACCAAATATACAAAAAAAACATGAGTGTTGAAAATATTGTGATATCTGAAACCATTGACTCGAAAACAAATGAACTTAAATGAAAATATGCGAGGTTGCGCTAACAAAAATGCTTGTCGCACCATGATATATAGTAACGTTATGACCAGCGAGACTATTTGAATCAAAGAATAAATCGATAATGGAATGGCGGTCACACTTGAAAGTGACAAAAGCGGCCTTATCAACAAACTCACACCGTCCAGAAAGTGGCAGGTCAATAAATGAATCGATACTGTAATGGCGGTCACACTTGAAAGTGACAAGAGCGGCCTTATTAACAAATCTACTGTACAGAAAGTGGCAGGAGATAGAAATGCATTTCGAATGCAATATCCTGTAGCAGAACGAAAATACTGAAGACATATCGTCAGCTGGCAGTTGAAGAAACAACATTGAACTGTTTGGAACAAAAATCCTGTCTATGAACAAACAGGCTGAAACCACGCGAGACCGAAGAAAGTACAAGCAGATGAATATAAAAATCAACAACCGAACAACAAGCGAACCTCCAACAATGGACGGGACCGAGTCAACAAATCAGAAACTTCCAGAACAATGGAATCTTATTGAAACTACAAGATGAACAACCCAAGGTTATCGAAATTATTGTGACATATGACACGACTGAATGAATGACGAACGCAAAAGGCAAACAAATACTGGACCAACTAATTCTTGAATGGCAGGTAAATGTTATTTGACGCCGACAACTGAGAAACGAAAACCTGGAAATAGCAATTCGTCGGCAGCCACACAAACTGATGGAACACAAAACTATGAACGTTGAACCAATTTTGGGAAAAAAGGATAAGTTGTTAAATTTGAACAATGACTTTAATTCTTTCTTTACAGTATGTTGAAATTGAATCAACACTACCTAAGTATGGGGAACCACGAAAAACCTAACATCGAAATTTGAAAAAATTGATGAATCGCCTGCCTGAGATTGAAATCGAAAGATGGGCAAGATCAAAGATTGTGATTTAAATTTGAACTGAGTGCAAGTTTCAATACCTAATGAAGGGAAGATATTCTGTAATTAAATTCATGATTACGAGTTCATCTGCAATCAATCACAATCTATGATCGAATACCTAAACAATAGCAACAAAAAATGAAAAGAATTTTGAGCGAATTAATGTTGGTGAATTTTATATCATTCAAAAAGCAATAACTTGATTGGGTGAAAAGAACTAGAAAAGAAATTAGCGATGTTTGATAAGTTTGATCATAAAATTCTTGAAAATTAAACAATATTGATGAATAAATTAAACGAAGATTTGAAAAGGTCCATCATTCGGCCATAAACTGATCAAGTAAAAATTGAGGGGCAGGAAAATGCCAATCTTGTGAGGAAGAGTACACATTTGTTAAGGACACAAGGAAGAAAAATGTTATCAAGCTTATCAATACAAAAAGAACCGAATAAAATTTCTGTTGATAGAATGCACGCTAAATGTAAAATCATCATGCATGCATGAGACCCATAAACGGTAGAATCAAATGAACAGAGATTGATGTGTGATTTAAAGGCACACAGATTTGAAAATTATTGAAAACGTTCTGGGAAGTCACAATCTCTGTTCAAATGTAATGCCTGACTGGCCAGTTGATATTAAACGACGTAATTGGATACGTCAGAAATGAAACAAACAATTAATTTGAATCTTTGATCAATTCTAGTAAATATTGAGCAATCCTTTAATCGAACGATCCTCTTTGAAATAATTAACTGTGTTGTTGTTATACCAGGGCGTCTCCCTAATAATGAGTGAAATTCGACACTTTAGAAGAATTTTTTGAACTATGCGCATGATACATTGGAAGCAAGTTTATGTTGTAAATACACATGTGTCTGTTAATGATTAAAGAGAGATGCAATTTCGGGTAAATACAACTTTCTTTGAATATGATGTTTGAAAATATGTCATAACGGAAAATAACAAATTTTGAATTGAACTAAGAACTGAATTGATGAATTGAATTAATCTAGTACACTTGATTGAATGAATTCGGGTACAATGCATTAGATCTAAAAACGACTACTGAAAATACCTTTTGAAGATCAGGTGGCAAGATGCACGATACTCAACAATGAAGAAAGAGCATCGTGCATATGTAAGACCACGACATGAAGAATTGATATATATATGTTGAATATTACGCAGCACTGAATCATGCCAGTAAACTCTGAGCATTGACCAAGTAAAGAGCCTGAATTCTAATTAACGGCCAGTTAAATTTGAAGCCTTAGCAAGCAAAGGTAATTAGATCAAAGAACCTAACAATGAACTATCTGCAGTCAGCAGTTGTGAAATTAACCCAAGAGCTCTTTATTTTGTCGACCCCTGAGAAGAAATTAGTACCTTTATGGGAACAGATTGTTCAATGTTTTATCTACAGCCAGATAAAATTTTTTACGTTTTTGCCCGCCTGCAGCCGTCAGACTGAATGGAATCACTTTTGATGAGTATCTAAAAACATTTGAAATTGGCAACATGGAGAGAACGATCTAACACGTATCCGATTAACACCAGACAGCCATTACAAGGGTCTGCCGACAGAGGGGAGAATGTCCGAATTGGACAGAGTATTTGAAGGTTGGCAAGATCGCTGTTCCAATACAAATATTGATCTAGAATGTTTTGAGTTGAAACAAAAATGCATAAGTTGCGTTTCTGTTTGAAGTATACTTATTGAAGAAAATAACTGCATGATAAGTGAAATGCGTTGAATTATTTAAAATGAATTATTATTGTCAATTTGACAATTATTAGTCGAAGAGTTAATGAACCGAAATTTATGTATGGAAGTAGTAGGGAAGAATTCTTGTATAAAAGCAGGTGAATTAATGGAATAAAACCAGTCTTTTTGTTATTGTTGAACCAAAACGAGCTTGTTTTAACTAGTTCTCTGAGCTCAGGAGAACGGGTTCTTCAATTACGAAGAGTTCTCGGCTGAGCTCAGAGAAACAAATCAACATTTGGTATCGTCTATTCTGGTGGAGAATAGACGCAACGAAGTACACGAGGAAATTACAACAGGTAGGGAGGGGCAGTCACCTCGAAAAGGGCTTACGTGGTCCGGAGGGCTAAAAACATTGGACACGTATTTTTTTTTAGAATTTAAAAAAATATTTTAGGCACCTAGAAAAAGGCATTCATTCATATATACGAACACGTTGGTTAGAGCAGTACAGATATATTGTGCATATCTTTTTTACTGCTCTAACCAACGTGTTCGTATATATGAATGAATGCCTTTTTCTAGGTGCCTAAAATATTTTTTTAAATTCTAAGAAAAAATACGTGTCCAATATTTTAGCCCTCCGGACCACGTAAGCCCCTTTCGAGGTGACTGCCCCTCCCTACCCAAAAAAAGCTTGCCTAATCCACGCTTTCATATATCCATCCACTCATTGATTCATTCATACACATCCACCACTTATTTTTTAGTCGTCCCGTGTCACTATCTTCAATGCCTTTCTTCATCATTGACTCGGACTTTGGGAATTGTTATCGACACATTCGTTATATTAGGATTAGGTACTTGGTATTTCATTGTACTGCCCGTATCCGAGATACCATATGATTGTCATCACATGACTGCAACAGCCAACGGTACGAGATCCTGTTTCACAAGTACAAAAATATTCAACAATCGAGTCTCTTGCAGACTTTGATTGATCGAAGAGTACAAAAATGTGATGATGTTTTGTGCTCCGAAATCGAGATTTCATGTACGCTTTTATTGAGCACTGGATCTGATATCTTAATATCAAACTTGGCGTAGTCCAATGAAGCAATTCGATATCGAAGACTGGGCTCAAACTTTTGAACGAGGAAGATATCTTCTTGTTGGTGTTGCGCATAATACGATATGGCATTTTTAATCTGATAGGGCCCAAGACTAACATTGTATAAAATCATCCATTGAAAGTTGGGGAAACCGAAGTAACATATTGTTCGCTCTGTTATCAAGCGACGTGTAATTTAAGTCAATATAGGGAATCTTTACTCTGGATAAATTGTAATGGTCAACAACATCCTTTAAGAGGTTTGGAACATTTAAACGAGATTTCATAAGAATAGCAATATCTTCATGTTCTTTATCGCTGAGGATAGGCTTATGAAAAAGATTTAGAAGCGCAAAGGCAATACGGAGGGAGTCATAGTCATGGAATAAAGTACTATTATGAGCTGGTATAGCGAATAGCTTAAATTTTTGTTTCAGGCGACCAAACACTTGTTCGTTAACCCAACGAATCTTTGTAACAAACCGTGCTTTATTTGCTTCAAAAGTGTCTCGTTGACCAGTTCCAGGAACGTAGGCCAAAAGACCTCTTTCGCTAAGATCACCAAGAACATCACGAAATCCATTGTCAACAACAATCACATCATTTTTTCGTAGACCTGCTAACGTGTCTTCATATCGAACCAGACAATCTTTCAAAATTACGGCATCGTTATGGGTCGCATCGTATGGACCTAAAACATAAAACACATAACCATCTGGAGCGCAGCCGACCATTGGCTTTGTAAGGGGCATTTTTTTCTGTTCACTCCAGAGTTGTTTTTGTCCGACAAAATTCTTAGATTTCTGAGCAAAACGATATGTAGCATCGAATAAACAAACTCCATTTTGATCATCCATATCAAAAAGGGATTTTGCTATAGGTGTGTTGTGATTTAAAATTATATTGCGATCATTATTGTTGAGAAACAGGGGAACCAGATTTTCTAGCAAGTCATTCCTTGCTTTGGTCATGTGATTTGCAATCGTCTGCTCACAGCATCCGAACAAAAAACTCATCTGTTTATTCGACAAAGAAGTGCGCATCTTGCATAAGAGTACGGCCACATGCTTGGCTTCGCTTGATCTGATATATGTACAAATGGTAGTAAATTCGGTTTTATAAAAACCGAACCAGGACTTAAAATCCTCGTCGTCGATTGAATTCAAATTATCAATATTAAAAACCAGTTCACTTCGTGAACTTTGGTAGTACTCGAACATAAGATCGCTGACCAGTTTTTGCTCTTCTGGTGCCACTTCACGAGTAATTTGTTTTACCAAGGGCCAGTAATTCTCTAGACCAATATGATCGGAACACATCTGAGATGTCTTTAGAATTAAAAACTTATAGTTCATCAACAGAAACATTCGTGTAGCACGGGGAACAGAAACCAAGTTGCCAGAGTCCGACACCCAAAAGTACACTGAGTATGGAGTGCAACCCCTTTCTGTAGATGGTCAAATCAGGCTCGTTCAAATCTACCGACACAACGGCATTATTGTGATTCATGTCATAACAAGATTTACATATTTTGCTTGACTCGGGTATTACGGTGATTGCGTCCAGTTTTCGTTTTTTAGCATTGAATTTTTGTCTTAAGTTATTAACGGCAACTAAAGACAAAGAATTCGCAACGTAAAACTTGCTGTCTTTGGACCGTTTTTGGTCCTGACAGCCGAGACAAACGATTGGCATTGAAAAATGCCGTTTCTTGAAAGAATATTATTTGAAATATAGAACGTCAAAGAGATTATTATTTAAAATAAAGTTTTATACACTTGCACAAAAACGACCTGCGCCTGCAAGAGTTGAAATACAAATAATAAAAAAAATGTAACGTATTGTGTTCATTTGTCAATCGAATGATTTCATGGCAATCTTTGATCATTTCAATAAGATTTTTTCGTTCTGAGGCAGTATGGTAACACCAACCCACACAAACACACACAAGAATCAATTCAATATACCGAAAAAAACATGCCATGAATTTATTCGATTGGACTCTAAAACTAACAACCGTTTTACATCTTTTGTTTATTGTCAAATGCAATGTGTTGCGTGCATTTGATTAATCGAGTGATTTCATGGCACTCTATGATAATTTCAGTAAGATTTTTTTGTACTTATTATGATATGCTAGGGTTTGACACTCATTGGAATAAAAAAAACTGAGTTACATTTTCTGACCGTTAATTATAATCAACAGGCGATTTATCAGAAATATTCTGGTAATTTTTTAAAAGATTTAGGCAAAAATGCTGCAAATGAATCGACAGCCAATAAAATTGAACTGCAACGTATCAGTCAATAAAATTGAACTTCCAACTTTCGCCAGTTAATAATATGGAACTTTTAAGTATCGCCAGCCAAAAAAAATCAACCGCCAAGTATTGCCAGTCAATAAATCGATTCG